>NW_024070194.1:67144088-67867256 GCF_014754425.2 Oryx dammah
GGAAAGGAGTCACGTGGTTGTGGTGTGTGTCAAGTGTCCTGCTGAGACCCAGTGGGAGGACGAGTCATATTAATTCTGTCTGACTCCAAGGGCCTCCTTGCAATTCTTTGCAGTGCCCGACCAGAGGTCCTCAGAGAAAAGAATGTTTTTAAATCAAGGACAAAAGCTTGGTGCAGCCAGCCCTCCTGGGGTTGGTGGCCAGCGCTCGATAGAGAAATCGCATGTCCAGGGTCAGGCTTTCCACATGAAGGGCCCTGCCCACGTCCGTCATGAGCGTGGAGCCTGCTGGCCTGCTCCAGTGGTTCCTGCCTGCCCTGGAGCACTCTGTCTGGTGAGTGGAAACTTGGTCACTGAGGGGGCCTGTGGCTGTCCATGCCTGGACTGGTCACCGACCTCGCCCTCCTCAGAGGAGCAGGTCTGTGGCCTGAGAGTCGTTTGATGGGGTCGCTGTCTGGTTGGCCGACCAGGGGCATTGATTCCGTGCTGCTCTGTGAGCTCCCTGTTCATCTGTAAGGGAGCTGCCCACGTGGCTCAGGGCTGGGAGCACTGGGGAGCCTGGTGGGTGGCTGTCCCCCAATCATGTGAAATGCTGTGGCCGTGTTTCTTTCCTCTAAGAGCCTGCTGATAAGTGTCATTTTGGACGTGGCTGCATCTCTGCGACAGCTTTGGGTTTTAATTTATTCATGTGTATGTTCTCAGAGCCCCATGCCCCTGCCAGAGGCTTTATGGCCTCTTAAAGATTCAGCGCGTTTGCTTTATGGCCAGTGTTTGTTGAAGGGAAGTGGTGTTCAGGGAAATGATCAGTCTGCCTTCTGACTGGATGATGGATGAAGGATTAGACTTTCCTCTTTCATTTAGAGCTTGAACACCGCCTGGGCATATGCTGTCCAGCGCTGCCGGTGTTCCAAGGTTTTCATTAATTCGTGCATACGTGCACAGGCCCATGGGATCCTCTCTGTTAGACTCGGCACGAGGTGTGTGCTAAGTTCTCGTGACTCAGCATACTGAATCCTCTGGGCCACAGGTTCCTCTGAGTCCTGATGCAGCACTCTGGGGATCTGGATGTAAGTCCCACATCCTCCAAGTGCCGTGCAAACCCTCTCCAGGCTGGCCTGCCCCTGGGGCGTGCTAGACTCAAGGCTGAGAGTGTTGATAGCAGTCTACTGAATAGCTTTTTTTTTTTTTTTTGCATTTCTTTTCCATGGGGATGATCTTGATCCCTCTCTCCTGTACAATGTCACAAACCTCCTTCCATAGTTCATCAGGCGCTCTGTCTATCAGATCTAGACCCTTAAATCTATTTCTCACTTCCACTGTATAATCATAAGGGATTTGATTTAGGTCATACCTGACTGATCTAGTGGTTTTCCCTATTTTCAATTTAAGTCTGAATTTGGCAATAAGAAGTTCATGATCTGAGCCACAGTCAGCTCCCAGTCTTGTTTTTGCTGACTATATAGAGCTTCTCCATCTTTGGCTGCAAAAAATATAATCAATCTGATTTCAGTGTTGGCCATCTGGTGAGGTCCATTTGTAGAGTCTTTTCTTGTGTTGTTGGAAGAGGGTGTTTGCTATGACCAGTGCATTTTCTTAGCAAAACTCTATTAGTCTTTGCCCTGCTTCATTCTGCATTCCAAGGCCAAATTTGCCTGTTACTCCTGGTGTTTCTTGACTTCCTACTTTTGCATTCCAGTCCCCTATAATGAAAAGGACATCTTTTTTTGGCATTAGTTCTAAAAGGTCTTGTAGGTCTTCATAGAACCGTTCAACTTCAGCTTCTTCAGTGTTACTGGTTGGGGCATAGACTTGGATTACCGTGATATTGAATGGTTTGCCTTGGAGATGAACAGAGGTCATTCTGTCATTTTTGAGATTGCATCCAAGTACTGCATTTTGGACTCTTTTGTTGACCATGATGGCTACTCCATTTCTTCTAAGGGATTCCTGCCCATGGTAGTAGATATAATGGTCATCTGAGTTAAATTCACCCATTCCAGTCCATTTTAGTTTGCTGATTCCTAGAATGTTGACGTTCACTCTTGTCATCTCCTGTTTGACCACTTCCAATTTGCCTTGATTCACGCACCTAACATTCCAGTATGCAGTATTGCTCTTTACAGCATCGGACCTTGCTTCTATCACCAGTCACATCCACAGCTGGGTATTGTTTTTGCTTTGGCTCCATCCCTTCATTCTTTCTGGAGTTATTTCTCCACTGATCTCCAGTAGCATATTGGGCACCTAATGAGCTGGGGAGTTCCTCTTTCAGTATCCTGTCATTTTGGCTTTTCATACTGTTCATGGGGTTCTCAAGGCAAGAATACTGAAGTGGTTTGCCATTCCCTTCTCCAGTGGACCACATTCTGTCGGACCTCTCCACCATGACCCGCCTGTCTTGGGTTGCCCCACACGGCATGGCTTAGTTTCATTGATAGACAAGGCTGTGGTTTGTGTGATCAGATTGGCTATTTTTCTGTGATTATGGTTTCAATGTGGAAAATTCTGAAAGAGATGGGAATACCAAACCACCTGACCTGCCTCTTGAGAAACCTATATGCAGGTCAGGAAGCAACAGTTAGTACTGGACATGGAACAACAGACTGGTTCCAAATAGGAAAAGGAGTACACCAAAGCTGTATATTGTCACCCTGCTTATTTAACTTCTATGCAGAGTACATCATGTAAAACACTGGGCTGGAAGGAGCACAAGCTGGAATCAAGAATGCTGGGAGAAATATCAATAACCTCAGATATGCAGATGACACCACCCTTATGGCAGAAAGTGAAGAGGAACTAAAAAGCCTCTTGATGAAAGTGAAAGAGGAGAATGAAAAAATTGGCTTAAAGTTCAACATTCAGAAAACGAAGATCATGGCATCTGGTCCCATCACTTCATGGGAAATAGATGGGGAAACAGTGTCAGACTTTATTTTTGGGGGCTCCAAAATCACTGCAGATGGTGATTGCAGCCATGAAATTAAAAGACGCTTACTCCTTGGAAGAAAAGTTATGACTAACCTAGATAGCATATTGAAAAGCAGAGACATTACTTTGCCATCAAAGGTCTGTCTAGTCAAGGCTATGGTTTTTCCTGTGGTCATGTATGGATGTGAGAGTTGGACTGTGAAGAAAGCTGAGTGCCGAAGAATTGATGCTTTTGAACTGTGGTGTTGGAGAAGACTCTTGAGAGTCCCTTGGACTGCAAGGAGATCCAACAGTCCATTCTGAAGGAGATAAGCCCTGGGATTTCTTTGGAAGAAATGATGCTAAAGCTGAAACTCCAGTACTTTGGCCACGTCATGCGAAGAGTTGACTCATTGGAAAAGACCCTGATGCTGGGAGGGATGGAGGGCAGGAGAAGAAGGAGATGACAGAAGATAAGATGGCTGGATGGCATCATGGACTCGATGGACATGAGTTTGGGTAAACTCTGGAAGTTGGTGATGGACAGGGAGGCCTGGCGTGCTGCGATTCATGTGGTCGCAAAGAGTCGGACACGACTGAGCGACTGAACTGAACTGAACTGATGTGAATAGCTGTGGTGAGGAGCCAGGTGTCATGGTCAGTGTTCCAGGTGAAGGGAGCACAGGGATGTGCAGACGTGTCTGGGCCCCATGCAGCCTGCCACGCATCAAGGGAACGAGACAGTTGTAAGGAGCAGGAGCAACAGGGGAAGCAGGTACCACTCACAGCGGTTGGGCGAGTGCAGGTCTCGCCGTGTAGGCCTGTCCCACTGAGCGGGGTGGATTCAGCAGGAGCCTCTCTCCTTGCTGCTGCTGCTAAGTCGCTTCAGTCGTGTCCGACTCTGTGCAACCCCATAGATGGCAGCCCACCAGGCTCCCCCGTCCCTGGGATTCTCCAGGCAAGAACAATGGAGTGGCTTGCCATTTCCTTCTCCAATGCATGAAAGTGAGAAGTGAAAGTGAATTCGCTCAGTTGTATCTGACTCTTAGCGACCCCATGGACTGCAGCCTACCAGGCTCCTCCATTTGTGAGATTTTCCAGGCAAGAGTACTGGAGTGGATTGCCATTGCCCTCTCTGTCTCTCCCTGCAGCCACAACCTTGAAACAGGATTTTATTACCTTCTACCCTGGTGCCTTGTGCAAGAGAGCCAGGTACAGCAGCGGGGAGGAGAGCCAAGCATGGTGGGTGGGCATGGCCAGGGACCCTGTCCCACCAGAACCAGAAGAGAAGTGAAGGGCCCTGAGCTGTCCAGATGAGCAGTGACCCCACCTCCGGTCTGCACGAAGCCAGGAGAGGATTCCTCATCCCCTCCCCACTAGCAGGGAGGTGGAGAGCGACAACTGATATCCAAAAAAAGTCGTGGGCTGGACGGACCCTCGCACCCTAGTGACAGTGGCACCCAGTCGGGGTTGAGGGACATTCTGGCTCCTGGAAGGGCCCCTCCCTGCTCCCCACCCCCAGAGGGCAGATGTCCTGGCTTTGGAATGACCTGATCCTTTAACATCTTCCTTGACATAAAGTCCCATAACCTTCTTTGAATATCAGTTGTCAGTGACAAAAATTCCTGGGTCAAACTGGAGGATTTCACAGTCTCATCTACCTAACTTCGGTTTTATGAGTTTGCCCTCCAAAGGAAAGATGGTGGAGCAAGAAGGTAGGTGGAAATGCTGCTCCTTTGGCTTTAGATTCTGTCAGAGACAGCAGAGTCAATGGAAATTATGCCAAGCGTGGTGTGTCTCACTTAGAATTGTATGAATATGCAAGGAACAGAAAGCCAGCTAAAATGGCTTGAACACATATGCATTTATTTTTCTCACATAAGCAAATGTTCAGAGGTAGGGCTTGCTGTCCCTGGTTCCCTTCATCCATGATGCTCATGCAAGCTCCTCCTTTGCCTCATGGTTGCAAGATAGATGCTATGGCTCCAGACACTGTGTCTGAATTCAAGGGGGAAAGAAGAGACTTGAGGAGTCAAACCAACCTTGTCTATCACTTTAATAGGAAAAGTAAAGTTATCCCAGAAGTGTTCTTAATCTATTTCTTCCATTTGGGTCCAGAGGGGATTGTGAGGCCACTCTTGGTTGCAAGAGAAGTTGGAAACTTGGGGAACAGGATGGTCACGATGATCTGGTCTGGGCATGTGGCCACCACAGATAAGAGGAAGAAGAGGGGAAGGAGGATGCGGAGGCTACAACAGGCGCTTTGACTGGACTGACTTTTGAGTCACATCTCCAAGCAGAGAACCACTGATCTAGATTAATTTAGGATCCCATCTCGAGCAAACAGGGTCTTTTCACCTGCTGTCTTATGTAGAAAAATTGTTTCTACAGGTGACATTATTAACTTCCTGGCCGAGCAGCCCCGTGGGTTGACCTTCACTTGCCAGTTGAGAGGAAACTGCTGATTCCTGCATCTTTACCAGCTGTTCTGTTCGAAAGGGTTGCCTAGTTGGAAAGAAAATGAAGCAGATGGGTCTGAGGTTTCAGGATGAAGTTGAAGGTAGGAAGGAGGGACATCTTTCTTGAACAACGGAAATCTCCAGTCTCAGTGAAACACTGGTTTGTGACAAGACCTTCGAGAGCCCAGGGCCAAGTGGCGGTTGCCCATGGAAACCAAGGGACCTTTTTTCCTGATTGGGTAGCTGGTCTCGAAGAGGATTATGGCAGCCTGGCCACCATGTTTATTTATTTTTTTAAATTCTTTTTTAAATTGAAGTATAGTTGATTTACAATGTTGTGTTTCTGATGTACAACAAAGAATGATTCATATACATATATATGGTTTTCCTGATGCCTCAGATGGTAAAGAATCTGCTTGAAATGCAGGAGACCCGGGTTTGATCCCTGGAGAAAGGAATGGCTACCCACTCCAGTATTCTTGCCTGGAGAATTCCATGGACAGAGGAGCCTGGCAAACTTATAGTCCATGGGGTCACAAATAGTCAGATACAATGGAGTGACTAACACTTTCATAGATATATTTCAGATTATTTTTCATTAGGAGTTTATTACAAAACATTGAATATAGTTCCCTGTGCTATACAATAGGACCTTGTTCTTCTGGCCACCATGGTTTCATGGAGGTTTTTTCTTAAAATTACATACATGGAGAGAAAACACAGGATAGGGGATAAGAGCCCACAGCAGGTGGACTGTTGGTTTTCTCTCAGAAAGAGACTTCAAGAACCTCCAGCAAAGCTCTGCTAGTTATTATTTAAGGATCCAGAGAGGCCTCTCTCCTTTAACGCTAATGAGAGATCTGATATGAAGTGAGTGTGGCTCCTGATATTTCTAATTCTAAAAAAATTCAGAGAGTTTTCCACCTGAGGCAAGGTTGGGTGCTGGTTTAAGAGAGGTAGAGTTCTTAGTTGAGCCAGATGGTTCTTACAAATGAAACTTATGCTTATTTAAATAACATATATGTTTATTTATTTGTATTTACAAAAAGAACCCTGGACTGGCTCACAGGTTTCCTGATTCCACTTTCCTGGCTGGAGAGGAGCGGTCCCTCCGACCTCTCAGGCCACCTGGTGGCCACAATGGGTACTGCAGTGTCCAGCGGGGACAGTGTCTGGGGCGGGACGGGGTGTGGGGGTCTCTGCCAAATTCAGCTCCTTTCTGTGACAAAAAGACACACTGGCTGATCGGTGCTGATTGGAAGGTGATTTTGGGGACTTTTGGATTTCATCCTCCTGTCTTTTTTTATGTGTCTATTGCTATTTTGCTTTTTATTGTAAAAAACATATAACAAACTTTGCCTTTTTCATAACATCTTTACTGTTTTCACCTGTACAGTTTACAGTAATATTGAGTATATCCCCATGATTGTGAAGCAGAGCTTCAGAACTTTTCATCTTGTTGAACTGAAACTCTGTATCCGTTAGCCTACAACCCTCTCTGACTTCCTCTCCCATTGTCATTCAGCAGGGAGTGTTTAAGCCTGTCTGGCTGACCACAGCTGAGGACCTGGGGCTTCAGTGGAGAGCTGGCAGCTTGCAGCCCAGGAGGCCCCTTCTCCACTGGGGGAGATGGAGCTGAAGAAGGTAAAGCAGTTTCCCAACAAGGGGCTTACGGATCAGCATGGAAGGGGCGGTGGTGCAGCGGGGAGCCTGTGAGGCGGCCGTGGGCGAATGAGCCAGGCTCCCTCTCGAGGACCCTGCTTCCTGGACAGGCCAGGGACCTAATTGCGTGAAGTGTTTGCCGTGGAAAGAGAAGCTGGTCAGGCCAGTGAGTCGGTTCAAGGCAGTGGAACTGAACTGAACCTGTGTCTCTTGTGTTGAATTTGCCTTATGTTGGTACGTGGAGGAGACTGTTTTCCTGCTGGTTAATGTGAATTACAGTAATACTTGCTTTCTTTGACAGAATCGTCCCAACGTGCCGGGAAGCCGTCCGCGGTGCTCGTTGCAGCTCAGCCGGGCCCCTCATCTGCTGGGAGGAGGCTGGTTCTGTGGACACGCGCTCCTGTCTTCTCCCCAGTATCCCTAGCCACAGGGTAGGACATGTGTGTAGATGTGTATGTGTGAAGGTGCAGTCTGTTTGCGTGTAAAATGTGTGTCTGTTTATAAAATGGACAAACCAAAGACTGCAGGGGTGCAGGACAGGAGATGCTGCCTGTAGGCCTGGGGGAGAGGAGTCCCTGCCCAGACCTGGCGGGTGAGGACCCCAGGGGCCAAGTGACAGGGCGCTGACAGCCTCCTTTCTAGACCATGAGACCCTTAACGTCCTATATGACCCCACGCCCGCTTTGAGGGCCCCATCTCAGGGCCCGTCCTCCCGAGAGCTGACTAGGGCTGGCATGTCCACACGTGTGTGCAAGGCCCCCTGAGCCGTGGGAAGGGGTGAGGGGAGGGACCAGAGGGGGAGTGAGGGGCAGGCTGCCTTGCGCTGCGGTTCTCAGGGTGGGACTCTGGCTGTCGTCCAGTCACTCAGTCACGTCTGACTCTGCGACCCCGTGGACTGTATCCTGCCAGGCTCTTCGGAATGGGATCATCCAGGCCAGAACACTGGAGTGGGTTGCCATTTCCTTTTCCAGGGGGTCTTCCTGACCCAGGGGTCAGACCTGTGTTTCCTGTATTGGCGGAGGTTCTTTACCAGGGCAGCTGTGGAGCTCCAAGGAGCCCGAGTTCTGCCTTGGAAAGTGGCCTCTGTGTCCATGTGAGGAAGTGCTTCTCCAAGAACAGGATGGCACATATTCTATTTAAGGATTTGTTGGCTCAATTTATTATTTTAAAAGACACGTCCACATAGAATGTAGACCTCTGTCTGTGACCTGTGCCAGAGCCCACACATGTTAAGGGCAGCCTATTAAATTCCCCTTGTGTATTTACCTTTGAAATCATGAAAATGTTTTATGTAATGATGACATGAAATTATATTTTAAGGTGTGCTTCCTAAACGTTGAAAGCAAAGAGAAACAACAGCAGAACAGGGTCTTGGACCAGTGGCGTAACTATCCCCAAAGAGACTGTTTCAGGTGACTATAAAATGCAGTCATTTGACACTACATCCCTGCTTGGGCTGTATTCTGAGGATACAAAGAACTGTGAAACACTTTAAGAACTGTATCCAGTGACTCTGTGGTGTGTGGTGGTATCAGGCACTTTCATTCTGAAATGATCGTGTGTACGTTGTGTAATAAAGCACAGGAGTGTGTCCATTTGCCTCCTGGAAGCTCCAGCCCCAACCTCGTACTGCCTTTGTAGACGAGCCAACGAGTCTCGTGTGCCGGGACCCAGGTCCTCCCGATGAGAGCAGGGCCGGCAGACCCCTTTGCTGAGGTTGTCCTAGTGCCGTCCCCAGGGCTGCCGTGAAGGTGAATGACTTAGTTCTCGTGACAGGCGCTTAGTCAGCCTAGCATCCCTGTTCTCCGACTGCCTGTGCTAGGACTGGTAGCCACATTAGGGCTCCTGGGTAAATGTTTGCTGTTTGAGTAAATACATCCTTTCCAGCTGCCCAGCTTCAAATGAAAACACCTCAAAACTAATGTCTGGAAAGCACCATCCTTGCTGGGTGTTTACATCTGGGTCCAATCAGGAGGCAGAAACCATACAATAATTTGAACAAGGGACATTCACTATAAGAAATTATGAAACAATGGTAAGAAGGTGGCTATAAAGATGGAAAAAGAACTCAAGTGCCCTTGGTCAGGAAGACAGCCAAGAAAAGGCAGACTTGGAAGGGGGTTCACCATGGATGAAGCAGGTATGGTGTGGGCTGGGGTGGGGGCGGTCACTGGCGGGGACAGAAGTCCACTGGTGGCCTTGGCCAGAGCTGACCCGTGTCCCCCGGCAGCAGGAACGTGTGTCCCAAAGCACAGGCAAACGGGGCTTATAGGTGGGCACACAGAGAGCAGTCAAGGCGCTGCTGCCTGCACAAGGCTGGCAGCACAGTGGTGTCCCCACTGGGGGTCTGCAGCTGGGCAGTCACCAGCCTGGGCCAAGGCTCTGATGCTGCCTGTGCGCTAGGGCGGAGCACCACTGGGCGTTCACACGCACGTATACACCCAACTGACAATGAAACAGGGATGAAAAAGAGCAAACCCTTCTCCCTGAAACGAGGGGAAAGGACCTGGCCTCTTCCTGCACGGGTCCTCTCTTGCCCTCTACTGACAGAAATTTAGCATTGCACCCATGGTCAAGGAGAGCCAGTGAGTGCTTACAGCCCCTTATCACAGAGCAGGTGCTGCAGGCGAATTTGGATCCCATAGGCAATAAACTGGCTCGCTGGGTGAAAATCTGCAAGATAGAATTGTATGAAGTTATTGAAAATTCTGTTTTATAAAACTATTTCATGCCCTGAGAAAATCCTCATGATATGCTGTGAAAAACCAGATTACAGCAACAATCAATACACTGTAATCCAAATTTTAAAAAAAAGAGAGCTAAGGCCTTTGTTTATAAGATTCCTGAATGTCTTCTCCTCTCCCACGGCCTGTCAACCCCCATCATTTGGTGAGAGTGAGAAAGTGAGTCAAAGCTCGGGCAGTGATAGTCACCTTGTGAGTTAGAGGAGTGATGATTTTAATTCCCTTCCTGTCATCTGCCTCACCCCTTGCCCAGGAGCAGCTGGGGGAATGTGCAGGGAAAGTATCATGCTACTCAAATGCTTGGCCACTTTCCTGCTCCTTTTTTGCTTTCAGAATCCCCTCAATGATGCTGGACTGGCCTCTCAGGCCGGGAGAACTGGAAAGGATTGGACCCCTGCTTCAGGAAAGGGTGTGAGAAAAGATGGTTGCCTTTATCCCTCAGACCAGCAGGGTCAGTGGTCACTTGAAGAAAGATGGTCCGTGGCTGACGGTGCGAGGTAAGCCGTGCTTAATCGCTTTTATTGATACCGTTTCTCAGGGTCCCTGTGTGCCCTGGACTCTTTAGCTGGTCAACAGCAAGCCCCAGTTTTTATTTTAAGTCATGTGTGTGTTTGTTTCGTGGAACAGTTTGGAAAGTGCTGCTATGGAAGCATATGTAAGATGTCTACAAACATTTTTAAAGCTATAATACCAAAACACCTTTGACCTCATAGCATATCTCCTTATACTAGTGACTGACTTTTATTACAAATAAAAGTCTGTCCTCATAAAAATATCACTGCCTCTATATACATATACACGCATATATATGCACATGATATACACACACACAGCACACACATGTATACATATATATATGCACACAATATACACACACCTGCACACACATGGGTACATACACATACTATACACATGTGTAAGCATAATACATGCATATAATATAAAACATATGCCTGAGCCGATATATGCATATACATATAGACATACCATATAGATACATATATACACATATGTTGGACTGCAAGGAGATCCAACCAGTCCATTCTGAAGATCAGCCCTGAGATTTCTTTGGAAGGACTGATGCTAAAGCTGAAATTCCAATGCTTTGGCCACCTCATGTGAAGAGGACTCATTGGAAAAGACTCTGATGCTGGGAGGGATTGGGGGCAGGAGGAGAAGGGGACGACAGAGATGAGATGGCTGGATGGCATCATAGACTCGATGGACGTGAGTCTGAGTGAACTCCAGGAGTTGGTGATGGACAGGGAGGCCTGGCGTGCTGCGATTCATGGGGTCTCAAAGAGTCGGACACGACTGAGCGACTGAACTGACTGAACTGAACTGAACACACATAATATGCACACACATACACACACACATATACCCTTACACACATACAGTGTACAAACGTATGCCATCTAGATTTGTCGTCGCTTTTTTCCAAGCAGCAAGTGTCTTTTAATTTCATGGCTGCAGTCACCATCTGCAGTGATTTTGAAGCCCAAGAAAATACTGTCACTGTTTCTATTGTTTCCCCATCTATTTGCTGTGAAGTGATGGGACAAAAAGCCATGATCTTAATTTTCTGAATGTTGAGTTTTAAGCCAACTTTTTCACTCTCCTCTTTCACTTTCATCAAGAAGCTCTTTAGTTCCTCTTTGCTTTTTCCATAATGGTGATGTCATCTGCACATCTGAGATTATTGATATTTCTCCTGGCAATCTCGATTCCAATTAGTGAGTTATCCAGCCCAGCATTTCGTATGATGTACTCTGCATATAAGTTAAATAAGCAAGGTGACAATATACAGTCTTGACGTACTCCTTTCCCAATTTGGAATCAGTCCATTGTTCCATGTCTCATTCTATCTTGTGCTTCTTGAGCTGCATACAGATTTCTCAGGAGGCAGGTAAAGTGATCTGGTATTCCCATCTCTTGAAGAATTTTCCACAGGTGGTTGTGATCCATACAGTCAAAAATTTTTAGCGTAGTCAGTGAAGCAGAGTAGATGTTTTTCTGGAACTCTCTTGCTTTTTCTATGATCCAATGGATGTTAGCAATGTATACACATATACACAAATAATATACTCATATAAACATATGCTTGCATGCAATATATATTTACAGACATATAGATACATACATGTAATGCATATACCTACACATAATATACATGTAACACACATGTACACAGCATATACATGCATATATACATGGACACGTAATATACACAATGTCTGTGCACATGCACGCGCACAGTATATACTCATGTGCCTGCATATACACACGCACAGAGACACATGTCTACACACTGACAAAGATCGAGGCTTCTGTGCCACGAGACAGCAGCTCTCTTCTCGTAGGGATGAGATTATGGGCAATTTATCCCATCTGTGTGCTTTTGTGTAATCTCCAGAATTCCTGTGGTTGGCTGTTGGTTTTGTACTAAGGCAGAAACACCCGTGAACTGCCTTCTATTGTGTTTTCACTGTAGCGTTACAGCCACTTGGAAGGAGGGCTTGACACACCCCGTCAAGGTGACTGCCCAGAGGCTGTCTCTGCCATCACCTCTCCCGCTGAGGCAGCCACATTGCAGATGTCAGTGGGGAAACTTCTCTGACCTGCTAATGGGCTGCGTCCAAATCGGCAGGGTCTGCCTGCCTTTTCAGGGTCATGCTTGTGTTTTCTCAGCTGCTGGAGCCTGACCCTCTCTGACAATTATTACTTCATGTCAGAAGGCTGCTGGGCAAGCTGACTGGAGCTGCTGGGAGAGACAGAGCTGCCCCCATCAAACTCTGGGTGGTGAGGCTCTGGCAGAGGGTTAAAGGTTCCAGAGTTTTATGTGGAAAGACATCTCGGCCAGTTCCTATGCCCCCCTCCCTCCTGGGCTCCCTCATACCCCTCACCAGCCTGCAGCTGGAACAGAGGCCTCGGATGGTGGCGCCATCGTGGGGCCGGGTCTGCATCGTGACAAAGAGACAAGAGAGATGGCCCTGGGCTGCCCAGTGACCATCTTCAGGCGGATGATCTGAGTTTCCTGGGATTTCTCCCAAGAGGAAGTGCAGAAAGCCTCTCTCTCCCTATAATAATGACGACCACCCACTTGGACTCCAGGTTTCCTCCAGGCAGGAGGGAGCGAGGGCGCTAGTGTTTGCTGCCTCCATCGCTTCACCAGCTCTCATTTACAGATGCCGACTGGGGCCTTCCTGGAAGAGGAATTCATCTGAGAGGAAAGCGAGGGTCCCTGAGAAGGATGAGGGGTGGCGGAGGGCAGCCATCAGCTCCTCCCACTTTGTGTGTCCCAGCAGAAGGCCCCAAGATGGCAGGAATCCGCCTGGCTCAGGCAGAAGCTGGCGGATCTTCAGATTTTGACTCCCAAGCTCGAGAGCACCGGTGACATGGAGCTCCAACTTGTGGCTTCTCCCACCTCACTCTCTGTGGAGCTGGGGGTGGCCTGGGGAAATGCCCCTGCATCTTGCCAGCACTGAGAGTGCCCTCTGTTTACACGGATGCCTCTACAAATGAAGACGGCTAGTCACCACCACAATGGCTAATGCTTTTGGGAGGCAAAAAGTGCTTGCGATGGATTCTTTCATTTAAAGTAGTCCTTCAACACATACGTGAACACATCCTGTGTGCCGGCAAGGTCCTAGGCACTGAAATCAGTCGTAGATGAAAGAGACGAAATCTCATGAAGGAATAGCATGTGTCCTGTACACAGGGTGGAACGATATTCAGCCTTTGAGTGAGAGGACACAGATGTGCCACAAAACATGAACGTGCAAACGTCTGTGCTGCACCACAGATGAAGCTTGAGGGTGTTGTGAAGGAAATAAGCCAGAAACGAAAGGACAAATACTGTGTGATTCCACTTACCTGGAGCAGTCAGGTGTGTTGCCGGGGGCCGATGGGAGGGGGGAGGATGTGGCATTGTTGTTTAATGGTGTTAATTTGAAACAAATAGATGGCTAGATATTTCTCTAGCAAAGAGGTTTATTCAGAATCAGCAGAGAATTGCAACTCAACAATGGTGAGCACATGTAAGTCCCTGCCTAGGAGGGGAAGGAGGAGCCTTTTACGGAGGATCGCGGGGCTTTAAGAACGTGGATGCACAAAGCCTCTTCCCTGGGTTTTTACAGAAAGCTCCTCAGGTAATTCTCTTGGGCAGCTGGAGCTGAGAATCCCTGTTTTACAATCTTGAGTGCACCTTTAATCACCTGGGGAGCTTTAAAAATAATACCAATGTCTGTGTCCCATCCTGAAGTTTTGATGTTGTCTGAGTGCCCTTGAGCTGTGGGGCTTCTGAAAGCCCAGTCTGCATCCTTGACCATGAACCAGACTGAAAGCTCTGCATCTCTCTGCCAAGGCCCAAGCCTCCACCGAGCACAGTGCCTGGGACTCATGATACTCCCAGGGGTCCACAGCACTTCGTTTTCATTTCTTTAAAAATCAGAAGCGAAAAGAAAAGGAACGTTATGTTGAAGGAAATGTTGTCATATGTACTGTTAATATATTCACCTTTGTACCAACACTGCTATAACGTGGAATTTTTAAGACTTTTTTGTGCAGGAAGAGCACACACAGGTCATGGTGCTGTCCTAATGCCTGCTTTCATCTCAGTGTCCCCCAAGGTCCCATCCAGAGCTTTGAACCCAGTGGGCGCTGAGTGAATGAGGGAGGAGACTCAAAGGATTAAACGGCTATAAGGAAAAAAAATTGTGTTACGAGGGGGATGGATGAACGTGGAACATTCCATGGAACTTGTCCATGGAATGAACTTGGCGGAGCTTGAAAGATGTGGCGAGATCAGGCTGGGAAGGAAAACTCAGGAGAGTGGATGTCTGCACCCACCAGGCCCCCGTGCTTTTTCAGGGGAAGTGACACCACGCCTTTAATACCCCAGGCTTCCCTGGTGGCCCAGGTGGTAAAGAATCTGCCTGCAATGCAGGAGGCCTGGGTTTGATCCCTGGGTCAGGAAGATCCCCTGGAGAAGGAAATGGCAATCCACTCCAGTATTCTCGCCTGGAGGATTCCATGGACAGAGGAGCCTTGGCGGGCTTTAGTCCATGGGGTCACAAAGAGTCAGAGATGACTAACACACACACCCACAAACAAACTGAGGTTCCATTTTCACTCCCTGTAGAAAGAGCCCAGCCCCTCCCTGCTCAGCCCCAAAGCCACTCTCGTCTGGAATCACTGGGATTGTCTCAGCTGTGTTCTGCTGCCTCTGGACACAGAGCTACCAGCCAGGAACGCAGACCACTTCCTTCATCCCCCGCAGCACATTGGCCCAGGCCTCTTCCTGGCGACTCGTAACACTGAACTTGTGCCCCGGTCTGTCCCAAGGGACCCCCGGGTTTTCCACGAACCTCCTCACCTGCCATCTTCTTCTTGGGTTTGCTGCCCCGCTCCGTTCCTTCCAGAGCTCCCCCTGCCCTTCTAGCCCTCCAAGGAAACTCCAGTTATAGGGCTTAAATCACTGTTGCTTTTTTTATGCTGACCTTTGAACCCTTTTGAGGGAAGGGGCAGGCATTTCTTTTAAAGCCCAAAGACCCAAGAAAGCCCACTCAGGGCTTCTGCACCTGCCCTGGCACTCCATGTTGTCTTGTACCAGAAACACACTTTCTTCTTTCTTTCTTCACAGCAGGGACTCCATCTTGGGACAGACACTGACGTCCAGGAAGGGCTGGTAGGTGGACCCCGCAGGTCACAGCTTACTCTCCAAGTTTTGTGATGCCTTGGCATGGTTGTCCAGGTCGCTAGGTGGGCGGTGTTTCCTGTCTTGGGTCTTGCTGAGTGTGCTTTCTTGCTGATTCTTTGGGGGATGGTTCTTCCACGGAAAAGTTCTGTGCAGAGTTCATCTTTCGTTCCAGATCCAGCTGGTGAATCTGGACAGGGAAGCTTCCTCTGGTGCCTTATGGCTCGTCCTTCTCCAGATGGGGTCATATCCGGTTTGGAAACCTGAGATGCCCAAGGAGACCATCGCTAGGTCTCTGTCCAGATCGGGATCCTCCCGCGTTCTGGCTGAAGTTTGAGGGTGGGGCTAGGCCTCAGGGACTCCCAGTGATTCTGAGTCAGAGAAGACAGCAGGGAGCCTGGCTTCCTGCAGGGTGTTAACCACATGTGCACACATGCACATGTGTGTGCTAACACAAGCACATGCAATCATGCACACATGTGCACACCCACGTACACACTCATGAGCACACCCTTAGCTGGCCCTGCACACTCACAGCTATACATCTAGATGGGGTGCCCAGGGATCTGTGCACACAGCAGTCTTCAGCTTCAGAAACAGCGGTTCTTGGAGTGTATTCTGTCCTAACTTGTAGGCAGCGGAGGAAAATGGCTGCAGAAGAGTCTAGCCCCCAACCTGCTTTTGTGGGCAGGCAGACAGGCTTTCGGGGGAAGAGAAAAGTATGAGGTCTGAAGGATTTGGGAAAACAGAAGGACCTAAACTGGGTCTTCACAGATGGGTAGGATTTGGATAAACAGAAGCGTGTGGGGCATTTGAGACAGAGAGGGGTGGTGTAAATAACGGTTGGTGTCGGAGTTAGGAGCTTGGATGAGAGCGGGCTGGTGGGACTAGAGTGGAGGTGGATGAACAGACATCGTGGGTCAGAGGAAAGGGGGCTTGGAAGTTTGTACAATGCGAGGGGCACTAGGAACCACTCAAAAAGAACAACAAGAAAAGGAATGGATGTGACATGTACTTACTATTCACCAGATTCTAAACCAGACACTTTACATTTATTTAGTCTTTTCCATAATCCTCTAGGGTAAGATATTATTATTCCTGTTTTTACAAATGAGGGAGTTGAGGCTCAGAGGATGATGTAATCACATCTTGTAATTGATGTGGCCAACTTTCAAACCCAGTTCTCCCAAGTTCCAAAGGTCCTGTTTCTTTCTTGGATCATGCTGTCTCCCAAGAAGAGAAACAGCTAAAATTAATTTGAGGAAAGATTAATCTAGCTGCAGTGAAGACACAGACAGATTGGAGGCGGGGGTCAGGGGACCTGCTATTGAAATAAACAAGACTGAGATGAATGTACAAGATGAGCCTGGACCATCTTGTCACCCCAGAAAGCACAGAAATGTCAGAGTAGACACAGGAGCCAAAGTCCTACTGGCAAAAGAGACAATTCAGACGCCACCACTCCCTTGATGACTGCAAGGGACTGCCTGCAGTGGATTGGAGCACATCAGATGCGCTGAAATCCGAGCCTTTATTTTATTTTATTTTTTTAATATTTATTTTGCCGTGTCAGGTCTTAGTTACGGGTGCATGGACTCTCTAGTTGTGGCCCACGGGCTCAGTTGCTCCACAGCGTGTGGCATCTTAGTTCCCCAACCAGGGACTGAACCAGTGTCCCCTGCATTGCAAGGTGGATTCTTAACCACTGGACCACCAATGCAGTCCCCAAAGCCAAGCCTTTATAATGATGCTAAAAATCAGACACTCTTTGGTTACTTTTGAAGAATGTTAGGAGAGCAATTCAACCTTTGGGAAACTGGTATAAGAAGGGAAAGAATCAAGTATTCATTCTGTCCTTCCTGCCCCTAATATGAAGCTTCTCTTTTATTTTAGAAGCATTCTGGCCATTCAATGAAGGAGTACAGAATTAGAGCATCACCGTGTGACTACCTCTAAGAAACAGATGAATCTGGCATCCATGTCTGTTAACATCTCAGAAGGAACGGACCAGACTTGCTGTACTTGCTGATGGAAGGTACCACTGCCTTTGAAGTGTTTGCCAAAAATAATCCACTCAGTCTCTAGATCTAAATATCCTTTTACAAGGAAGTCAAGGGACAGAGGAACATATCAAAGGACATCTTGAGGGTGCAGTCTGAAAAATCCAGACGTGGGATCACTGATTGGATATTTGATAATATTCAGAAACTGATATTTTTAAAAGGAACAGCCTTGAGGATGTGGGTTAAGAAAACTGATCTTTTTAAGATACTTTCTATAATAATTACAGATGAAATGGTATGTTGTCTAGGGTGGAGGATGGGAAAAGCAAGCTGGATTATGCATGAAACACAACTAGCTGTGAGGTAAAAACTGCTGAATTTAGGTGATAGAGGTGCATTAATTTATCTTCTCCACTTTTGTAAATGTTTAAAAAGATGTTTCAAGTAGGAAGGTAATGTTGGTGAGTTCACGGCAGTTGGTGCATGAATGGGGCATTTTTAGAAGGGAAAGGAGTGGATCAGAGCTGGATCAGGGCAGGAGGAGCAGAAGGCACCGGGGCGGGAGGGGAGGCAGAGCTCTTGGCACCCCACCAGTGTACAGCCAGGAACGTGGCCTGGCGTGACCCAGGCTCCCGGGGCCAGGCCCTGACTGCAGATGAACTCCTCTGCCTTGGGGAGCTGAGAAGTGTTCCCAGCCCAGCTGGAAGTACTGTCTGCCAGTTCATAATGAGCTGCTCAATGTTCCAGCCCTGAGCTCACCTCCTCTGTGAGTCTCCTGGATCCCCGGGGGCAGAATCGGTCCTGCCCTCCTCCAGGCACCGCAGCTCCTCAGCCCTGATGGGCGTCTGACTTGCATTTCAGAGACTGTTCAGTCTGTGGTCCCCACTGCCTGTGTCCTCTGGGGCAGAGCCCAGAGCTCTCCACACAGGAGGCATTCAACACCTACACGTTGGTTATGAAACGGACTGCCCCCTTGTTCCCCGGCAGACAAGGACGCAGAAAGTGTGGGACTGGGTTGGGGGTCCAGGACCACAGGAAGGAAGGCCTTAGTTTCCTTTCGGTGAGCACACCGCCTTTTTCCCTGCCTGGCAAATTGTGAGAATCTGCTGGGGGTGGCCCAGAGGAGAGAGCCCTGAGTCACAGGTGGTCCTTCTGGTTGCCATGGTGACAGCTCACTCTTGCTCCCCCATCATGTGACATCATTGGGCTGGCCAAGGCCTTTGGGTTGTGAAACTTTGGTGTCCACATCCCTTTGTTGTTTTTGTTGTTGAGTCGTTAAGCCATGTCCAACTCTTTGTGATTCCATGGGCTATAGAGCTTCAGGCTCCTCTGTCCATGGGATTTTCTAGGCAAGAGTACTGGAGTGGGTTGCCACTTCCTTCTCCAGGGTATCTTCCCAACTCAGGGATTGAACCTGTGTCTCCTGCACTGAAGGCAGGTTCTTTACCAGTGAGCCACCTGAGAAGCCTGTCCACATCCTTCTCCTCTTCTGAGATTTCTGGGACACTCACGTATGCAGGTCCTTGGGATTTTTAACAATTCCTTTGCAGGTTTCATGATGGATGGAAAGCGGGGAGGAAACTCAGATGGGTCACTGCATTGCTTGGGGTGATCCCAAAGTTTCTTCCCAGCTAAGAACAACAACAGGAAGCACAGATCAGGGATGAGGTAGAATTTGGTTGAGGAATCCTAATTCTCTTTCCTGAGGTCACTTGCCTGTAAGAAGTGATTCCTAGCCTGATGGGCTAGGAAAGCCCTGGAGCCATGAACCCCTTTGTTTCCATTCAATTTAGTGGGAGTGGCTTTAATAGGACTGGATAGAACCTGTTTACCTTTTCACCTTCTGGGCACTGGGCGCTTGACAACACATCTCATCTGTGGAGTTAACCAAACTGCTTTTGTCCTTTCCGGAACACTTGCTGGGTCCCCACACGATTAGGGGGCTGCTCTTAGCTTTCTTTTGCATAGAACCCCCAACTCCAAGTCCTCTTCCTTGTTAGGTATCACTTTCTGAAGATCAGATGCTTTCTAAACAAGTGAATGTGATTGGAAGGTGGCTAGGGCTCAGCATCAGACCTCGGGGCAGTAAGGGGCACTCTCTGTTTTTGTGGCCTCTGGCGCAGGCGCCAATGGGGTCCTGGCCCAGGGAATGCTGCAAGCCCAGAACGCTTTCTGTTTTTCCAGCAGCAGCAGACCAGTGCGGCTGAGCCCTGCACACAGGGCTGATTACTAGGAACATCTCGGTTGAGTTCTGTGTTTCCAGTTGTCCGGTTACTATCACATTCTTCACTGTCCCTGGAGAGCGCGTCCTATAGATCATCACAAGTCAGGCCGCTCCCAGCCAATGTCACTTCCCTGGCAGGCAGTCCTGCGGCCTCTGAAGACCTCTTCTGGCTCCAGGAATCTCTCACGCTTCCTGCCTACTGGTGAGATTAGCTGTGGAAACTTCTAGAGCACTGGACATCGGTCACCAGGACGCACGGATGAATGTCTGTTCTGCCTATAACCACTGCCTCCTGCTGAATCCATTCTTCATGCTCCAGATCACTCATGGTAGGAAGTTCTTCCAATACTCTTAAAAACTTTGGGGCTATAGTCAGTGACCATTTCCTCCCTGCTTCTCTTCAGAAAGTAGGAGAGGGGCTGGTTTCCCTCCTTCACTTGCTCGTGGGCCATTAGCGGGAAGAGCCGTTCCATTATCTGAGCTCTAATGAGCTCAGGAACTAGAGAAGATAGGCCTGTGGGGGTGATTCGATTTGAAATTCAACAGCCCACTTATTCCAGGGGGCTTTATTCCTGACCCTGGGGCCCTGCAGAGTGGGGTGTCCTGCACAGGCAGATCCGGTACCTACTGGGGTGTGGAGGGCATCCAGGCGGTGGTGGAGGAGAGGGACCCAGCCAGGGACGTCTGCCTGTTGTTTTCACTTGTAACAATGGCCCTTAAAATGGTCTGGGCCCAGTTGTTGCATGCTCTGTGATTTGCAGCTGTAGGGGCTTAATTACACTTCTCCAGATTTTATAGTTAATTTAAAATGTTTTAGAGAAGAAGTTTGGCTTGTCTGTGGGCAGTCGGATGGCCCACTTCCAGCGGGTAATGGGATGGTTCCTGTCTGCTAGTCCAGATACTGTACTGCCAAGGGGCATAGGTGGCAATTTGAGGACAAATCTTACTCAAAAAAAAAAAAAAAAAGAGCAGGTCTGGTTTGTAGTCTCTCAGCAGATGTGTTGAGTATTCACTCATTAGCTCATTATTTATTAATTAATTCATTCAGTCCATGTCCATGGTCTACACAGAGTGTCCCCCTACTTCCTATCCCTTGCATGCTTGTGCATGTGTGTGTACACACCCCCACACACACCACATGCGTACACACATACCACACACACCCCCCCACATGCATGCACACACATACCCACACGCTCGCACACACACACATACCACACATGCTCACACACACCACACATGTGCACACACACACACCACACACGTGTGCATGCACACACCCCCCACATGCATGCACACACATATCATACACGCACACACATACCCCCACACGCACACCACACACGTGCACACACACACACCACGCATGCGCACGCACACACATACCCCCCACACCACGCACACGCATGCACACACGCACACACACCACACACATGTGCACGCACACACCCCTCACATGCGTGCACACACATACCACACACGCACACACACCCCCCACACCACACACGTGCACACATACACACCATACATGCTCATGCACACACACACCACATGCGCACACACATACCCCCACACACACCACACACGTGCACGCACGCATACACACACAGACACCACACGCACACACACACATACCCCCCCACACACCACATGCCCGTGCGCACGCACACACACACACCACACACGTGTGCACGCACACACCCACACACACACCACTTCATTGGGATGCTTTGATTACAGGCTCTGACTGCTCTTTGTTTCCTGCTTCATTTCTGTTGAGATGGAAGAATTGTCCCCCCTCTTTCCCAAAGCCAGCATTTCCACCTGCCTTCTTGGGATCCAGTGTTTCTCCTCTACTGGCTCTTAAAAAAATTTTTTTTTTAGAGGATAATTGCTTTACAATATTGCGCTGGTTTCTGCCAAACGTCAACATGAATCAGCCGTAGGAATACTCGTGGCCCCTCCCTCTTGAACCCGTCTCCCATCTCCCGCCCTATGCCACCCCATCCCGGGTGGTCACAGAGCACTGGTTTGGGCTGACTGCATCACACAGCGAATTTCCACCTACTGGCTCTTTTCCATCATCGGTCAAATGTGTTCAGAACTTTTCCCTTTGAAAACACTCCTTTAGGACCCCTAATCTCCCCGCTGTGACTCCTTCTCTCCCCTTGAGTGCCCAGCCCAAATATTCCAGTGTTGTCCCCTGACCTCTCCTTCCCATGGATGTCTGTCTGTCAGCCCTACACGCCCCTGAAACTGCCCTCACCCAGGGCACTGCTGGCCTCCAGATAAATCCATCTGACTTCCACTCACTCCCCATCCTCTCATTTTCCAGAGCCTTCCTCACCTGAGCTTTTGGGTGATCCCCTTGCATGGGAACCCCCCACCCCCAGCTTCTGCTCTGGAGCTGGGCTCTGGCCCATGTTCACATCACGTGACCCCTCCTTGCAGTATTGGGCTGAGCTGGGTGTGTAGGCCAATCAGATTCTCACTGCGGGGAGGTTGGACTTGGGCTTCGGAGATGGCCAGCTGGCTGCTGCACGCAGCTGGGTGTGAGGACACACGTGTGTGACCCTGAGACCCCATGTGTCTTTGTGTGCACTTCTCTGAGGGCTGAGAAGTGAGGATGCTGGCCTGGAATTAGGTGGTGGGAGGAGTAGGGCGGGGAACTGAAAGAGCCTGAGGGGTGGCCTGGGGGCCTGAAGATAGTCTAGACCCTTGCTCTAGAACTTTCCCAAGGCCCACTTGAGTGGATTTCCACAAATCACCCTTTGTCTTGAAAGTACATCTCTCTGTTTCTTGTAATCTGACTTGAACTGGTTTCTCTTACTGTAACCAAAGGCACTCTGAACTCTTTCCTTCCGTCTCATCACTTTGCTTTTCTCTCTCTTGCCCAGGCCTCTCTCCCTCTCCTCCTGGTTCTCTCTTTTTCTTTCCCTTCCTTTCTTATCGCTGAGCCAAAAGGGAGGGGGCTGTGTTGGGAATAGCAGGCTCCAGGCTGCCGCGGTCAGGGTCCTTCTCTTCTCTGAGATGCTGGGGTTCAGTTCTCTCAGGTTCAGTCATGGCGTGAGGGGCCTCTGGGCCCCCGTAAGTCATATTACCAAGTTTAGATCTGTTTCTTTGATCTAATAGTTGTATTTTTCTTATGTTCTCAAGTTCAAAGCCACTACCCTAGTGATGGGAATAGACACTTGTTTTTGTATGTTTATATATATATAAATATATATAGGGCTATTTTCATTTATACTTTTGTCTGTATGGCTTTTCCCCAACAAATCCTAAAAGAGATATTAGCTCCTGCAGAGGGGCCTATTGTCCTCATTGGGTAGAAGCAACACAGCAGGCGTGTGTGTAGTTAGTTTATACACAGAATAGAATCACAGTAGTGCAATTTTAATGAACAGGGAGGAAATAAAAACCCTTTAAAACACTTTGCTTGATCAAAATTTCAAGGCCCTGTACTTCCTATTTGCTAACCCTCCTGGAAGAAAAGTGCTCCAGTAATGACTAAAGCATGCTGAGTTTGGCCTCTCTTTATTGAAAATGTTGTTGTTGTTGTTGTTTAAAGTAGTTTAATTTGAGCATCAGCACCAGCCAGTCTCCTTTTAATTACAGCCTTCCCTTTCTGCGGCTAGCTGCACCACGCTCCAGAGAGTCATGGGGCAAAGTGGTGGTGGGGTACAAGCTGGGGAAGCCTTCTTTCTGGGAGGGTTTCAATGGCTTTCATCTGGTTTATTTTTGCTTTCTTAGTAAATGTACACTTAGAACACAGGGTGAACAGTTGAATTCCCAGAGCAGTGCTTGCTGTGAAAGCCTATTATTATTTATTTTTTTCCCCCTGGAAAAACTTCCTTTGAGTCTTTTCCTCTTGGTGTCCTGCCCTCCCTGTGTTCCGCTCGCCTGCTAAGTTGTGAGAATCAAAGATCATCACACAAACAGAGAAATCAGGGACCCGAGCAGGTGCTGGCGTTGGTGGTGGGCCGGTCAAGGAGCCATTGGATCTGTCCACTGTCCCCAGGGGTTTGTCTCATCCTCACGTTGGCCGCCTGCCTCTCCCCAGCCCTATGTGCTCCTGGAGGCCGTCTTCAGGGCCCGTCCAGCATGGATGACTCACGGCTCGTCCGCCGGTGCCAGATGTCAGCTGTCCCTCATCCTCAGGTTCTAGCATTTATGAGAACAGCCTCTTTCTATCCTGCACCAGCTTGGGAACAGAACTTGAAATGAACAAACCCCTGACCCAAGAACTGAAGTCAGCCAAGCAGGATCCCTAGGAAGGGAAATGGGGGGGTTTGCAGCAAACGACTTAAAGATCCGTTTCAGATGCTCTGCTCCTCGAACATCCTTTCTCTGAGTGTCTTTCCATTTCCCTGATCCCCAGGAAGTGCCTGATCTGGGTGACTGTCCCCTCTTCTTTCATGAGAAGCAGAGCAGCCATGCCCAGCCTCCACTCCCAGACTTGTAGAAAGCTCCGTACAGATCATGGTGAAGCACAGGGCGACGGGGTTAACTAGAGCCACATTCCTTAAAGGCTGTTCTGTGATCATTTCTGATGATCGTGTAACTTACCCTAAATGACTTACCAAAATATTTATTTCAGATAGATGTCTCTGCCTAAGAAAAATAATTGAATAATAATTTCTTTTTCACCGTTGAGTTTTTAAATGGTGGTTGTAAACGTGGTGTCATATTTAGTGTTCTTTACACTCCTTCCCTTTGGATTCCCATAGATGTCACACTATCCATTCATGCACTCAGAGAATCATGTTTAATAAACTCTCGGTGCCGAGCACTGACCTGGAAAGCTGACCAGGGCAGGAGCTGGCACGGGGGAGAAGCATGGAAGAGGGAGGGGCCCTTTGGAGGGCATGAGCAGTGCTGCCAGCGTACCTCTGGACACAAATTCCACTTGCCTCTTGCCCTCTTCAGCGCCTTCCCCTTGTTTGCAAGGAAAAGACACACCTCTTAGCAGGTGTGTGAGGACACCCACAGTCGGGCATTAATGGCACTTTCAAACCTCACCTACCACTTCTCCACACTTTAGGCAAGCTGGGTTTTCCTGTAAAATGCTGTTCATTGGGTGTTCTCTTTTTTTTCGTTTTTAAAGACCTATCTATTTATTCGGTGGGGGGGGTCTTGTTGCTGCACGTGAGCTTTCTCTAGTTGTGGTGCTTGGGTTTCTCACCGCTGAGCTGTTATTGCAGAGCCGGGGCTCTAGGTGCGCAGGCTTCCGTAGCTGCACCTTGTGGGCTCAGTAATTGCAGGGCACAGGCTTAGGTGCTCTGCGGCAGGTGGAAACTTCCTGGATCAGGGATTGAGTCAGTGCCCCTTGCATTGCAAGGCGGATTCTTAAGCACTGAACCACCAGGGAAGCCCTTGCTGGGTTTTCTTAATGTGGTCCCTTACACTGTTGCTGTCTTAAGCGCTCTAGGTTTTTGTAGTATCTGAGGCCACACCCCGTTCCTGCAACCCCTTCTTATGCATGGAGGGCAGACCCTTTAAGCTGAGGGAGGCTAGTCTCCTGGGCCCTGCTCCCCAAGGCTTCTCCACCAGTGCGGTTGCCTTGGAAAGCATGCAGCCCTGCCCCTCAGGCCCTTGGAGGTGGGGGGTGAATAGCTGGGATCAGAAGCCATAGTGTTGCTGAATATTGATTCAGCCATATTGCAGGGTAGTACATTAATACCTGGACTGGATGAGAATTTGTCCCAGTAACCTGGAGCACACTGGCAGATTTTCGGGGTGGAGCATGAGTTCTCTTACCCTCAGGTCATGCCCAGAATTCCTGGCCCATCACCGCACACCTCACAGGGGCGTTCTGTCCTGAGCCGGTGTCAGAGGGCCAACTCTGTTGCATCCCTCAGCGGAACCTGGGTGAGATGCTGCTGGAGAAGGACCAGGGAGTTTCATCGTGGGACCTAACCTCTGGGATGGCCAGGTGGGTCTCCCCTGCTCTGATTTGCACCTGTATCACTTCCGGTTCTGCCAGCCAGGGGGCTGCACATGGGAGCTGTGTGAGCTCTGAGCCTCCCCAGGGCCTGGTCCAGCTTGTTCTGACCTGTGACCTACATCTTCTCCAACACCAAAGACATTTCAGAGATGCTAAGCAGCTCATCTTTAAACCCCCCTATCCATATGGATTAAAAAAAAAAAAAACAGCTCTGACAAATCTAGACAGCATATTAAAAAACAGAGACATCACTTTGCTGACAAAGGTCCATAGTCAAAGCTATAGTTTTTCCAGTAGTCATGTACAGATGTGAGAGGTGGGTCATAAAGAAGGCTGAACACCAAGGAACTGATGCTTTCAAACTGTGGTGTTGGAGAAGACTCTTGAGAATCCATTGGACTGCAAGGAGATCAAACCAGTCAATCTTAAATCAACCTTGAATATTCATTGGAAGGACTGATGCTGAAGCTTCAATACTTTGGCCACCTGATGTGAAGAGCCAACTCCTTGGAAAAGACCCTAATGCTGGGAAAGATTAAAGGCAAGAAGAGAAGAGGGTGACAGAGGATGGGAAAGATTGAGAGCAGGAGGAGAAGAGGGTGACAGAGGATGAGATGGTTGGATGGCATCATTGACTCAATGGACATTAATTAGTTTGAGCAAACTCCAGGAAATAGTGAGGGACAGGGAAGCCAGGCGTGCTGCAGTTCATGGGGTCACAGAGAGTTGGACACAACCGAGCAGTTGAACAACACCAATCCATATGAGAACCGAGATTCAGAGGGTGGAACCATGAGCTAGACCTGGTTCCCTGTCCTGGTGGTGGGTTTGGAATACCCCATTTCCACCCTACCGGGGGCAGCTGCTAACCTCTCTCCCTGTGACATTTCTCTTTTAGTCTCTAAGACCTGAGCTTGCAGCCTTATTTTCTTTCTTTAAAATTCCTACAGCCTCGCCTTCCTCTTCCCCACCCAGACTAATCATGAAGGTTCTGGAAGGTCCTCAGGTACTTTACGAAGCCTGAGGTTTTTGTTGAGGCTATGAATGTCTCTAGCAGATGCTTGGCTGGGTCATGCTGAGGCTGAGGGGGAACCTTCCCTGCTTCGCTACCTTTTCCACTGCCTTGTCCATGGAATTCCCCAAACTCACCTCCTGCTCAGGGTCTTTTTACCTGCTTTCTGCCAGGAGGTAAGAAATTTAGCTTGGGTTTTCCCAGGACTCTTTCCTTCAACACACCTGCCTTCCCTTTCTGGAGGATGTCTTTGCTTGAAAGCTCGGGGCCAGGAGAAGAGCGCTTACTCCCATCTCCTGAACTGGTTCCAGAACCAAGGGTCTAACTACCCATTCCAACTGCTTCTTACTCTGCGAGGCTGTTCTTGTTGCCATTACCCCATCTCCACACCCCCTACCCCAGCATTGGAACAGCTCTGCAAATTGGCACTTCCACTTCTGACTCTGTGGGACCCCATGTGGCATTGAGGTGCAGAGGGACCACGCAGTGGTCTGGAGATCCAAGATGCCAGCCTCCCCCACTTTTCTCCTTGTCTTTCCAGCCAGGATGTGAGGCAGACTGGGTAGGAGAGAGCCTGAAGGACCCATTGTCTTATGTTTTTTAGCCTCTGAAAGTGGCTCATAGCCCACAGTAAAGATATTATTCTTGCCTGGGTTGACTAGAGCTGAGGGTTGGGGCTTTCTCTATACCCTTAGCTGGGGCCCCAACTTATCCACCATCCCCTTAGAGCCAACAAACATGAACTCAGGAGATGCCACAGGTGTTCAGATTCATCATAAGGTGTAAGAAATTTAAACTTAGACGGAAACCCAGGCATGCTATGCTCCTTCCCACGCCACCCCTGGGCTCCTTCCAGGAGTTGGCTCAGACCTTTGGGATGACCCTAAGTGGATGTCTCCCAGGCCAGCATGAAGCATCCCCTCTTCTTTACTAGCTGTTTCTTTTCTTCCTGCACAAGTTTTTCTGCCTGTTTACCTCTTCCTTCTTTCCTCAAGACCCCTCCCCTTCTTCTCCACCCCCACTCCCAGCCTCCACCAGAATTTGAGAAGTTTCTTCTGCTTTGTGAGCTTTCGCCACCTCTGAATATACTCGTGAACCAGTCATGCCATCCGTTCTGCTGCTTCGTGGAATGAAAGAGGCATTGGCCACTGGTGATTGACTCGGTCTCCAGCTCTGCCGGCTCCGCGGAGCTCAGGGGAGGAGCTGGAAGTGCCAGCCCTCCAGGCACTTCAGTCACATAACAAGGACACTTTTTCAGTCTCCTCCCCTAGGTAATGCCAAGGGTTGGGGAGCTCTGTGCTGGGATCGGGGACTAAGAACAAATTTATTTCTCCTTTTGTAAATTGCAGCATCACAATCCTTCATGGTAGGAAGCCTGGTGTCCAGCGTTCCCCTTCCCCATCCATGTGGGGTTGAGACCACACGTTACATGAGCCCCTTGGTGCCCACCGCCCCCGGACCCCTGTGTGGTCTCTTTCTGCCCGAGCTCGGGCAAGCAGGAGAGGAAGCCTCTGTGCTTGCAGGTCCAGCTCCCAGAGCTGCCACCACCCGCCAGCACTATTTCCCCAGCTGTTCCTGTGCTCTGTGAGCCAGAGTGGAGCCAGCCAGGGAGTGAGCC
Organism: Oryx dammah; assembly: GCF_014754425.2. NCBI lineage: Eukaryota > Metazoa > Chordata > Mammalia > Artiodactyla > Bovidae > Oryx > Oryx dammah. The sequence continues at coordinate 67,172,357 of NW_024070194.1, forward strand.
CAGGGCCAGACAGGATCCAGATCCTGGAAGTGGGGAGAGGAGCAGCGGCCAGCGCCTGGCATGGGGGAGTAGCAGCTCCGCCAGCCCGGCTCCACGAGGAGCGTGCGAACGGCCCTGCTCCTGGCGGTGACAGATAAAGAGGCTGAGCCAGGGACCCTCTCTGCAGCAGTTAGCAGGTTGAGTGGTGAGAGTGGCTGTTCCAATTGTGTGTCCAGGGCACTGGGCCATCCAGGGCTCGGGCTCCAGAGGTGGCCAGCAGTGTGGTTCCTGCAAAAAGGATGAGCAGTTGGCAGTTTGAGTTGAAAAGCCAGCTTTTGAAGGGTGATTTCTCGGCTCCTCTAATTAACGAGAAACAGAGATTTCAGGTTGGCGAACAGGGCTCCCTCTGGCCACATGCACGTTTTTGCACTTTCTTGCTTTTCATGCCTTTATGTCTTTGAAAAAGACTGAAAAGAATAATAATAATAAGCTTTTGGGGGGGCTCCAATTTTCAGATTTGACAAGAATGTGCAGGGCTGAACAAAGAGCTCCAAGAATCCCTGCCTCAAGCCTTGTCTTTGGAAAGTGCTGAGCCAGACCCTCTGTGCCTGGGCTCAGATGGAACCACCCTTCTGCTCAGGCTGGGTCTTCTCACTGTCTTAGAAGTCTGGAGGAGTCCCCAGTTCCCCCTGGGGACACTCCAAATGCCCCAGCCCTGGCGACCAGGTCCTCCGTGGTAGTTTTTTCCCTCTTTCAGGCCAAAATAAGCCCAGCTTCCAAACAGACAGACAGTTCCCAGAGGGTCTGTGATGTTTTTGTCCCCTCATCCTTTACGGGCTGGTGGGGGCCCTGGGTGGCTGTCAGGGTCCTCACTTATAAAATTAGGAGCCCCCCTCGAGTCAGTGGATCCCCATGCCCATCCACTCGGCCTGTGTTCACAGTCCTGCGGGTAATCCGACAGCTGCGAGCCACCGGCCCTGTAACTTCCAGGGTCCCCTCCAGCTACAGAGTTCTGTCTCTGTAATTTATTGAGTGTTTGCAGTTGTTCCAGAGTCAAGCTAATCTGATACATGATCTGCCCTTGAATTAAAACCAAGTCCAGAGGGGGATCTGGCTCAGGCAGGCCGGGGCGTGGGACTGGGGGTTTCTTGTTTTCCTCCTGGTCCTGGGCTAGTCGCTCTCTGTGAAAACAGAGACCTGTTTCCCTTTCTCACTCCATTTCCTCGTCTGTCAAGTAATGTGCCGCTGCCTCGGCACAACCTGGAGCAACAGCCAAGCCATGCAGCCATCGCTGATGTATCCAGCCAGCAAGTCAGGGGCTGCCTCCCTCCACGGAGCCTTCCTCCTCTCTCCATTTCTTTAGCCCCTCATGGTACAATTATTTTGAGTTAAAATGAATATAAAGGCTGCATGAGTTTTTTTAAAAAATCAATTTGTGACACCCCCTGAGGAAACTGAAGTCCCTCTGGGCCGTCACTAAGCTAGTCCCTTTATTTCATCTCCAGTGGATCTTCCTGACCCAGGGATGGAACCTGTGTCTTCTGCATTGCAGGCAGAGTCTTTGCTGCTGAGCCACTGGGGAAGTCCACTGTCCCTTTATTTCCATCCGAAAAGGCGGGGCTCTTGGCCATATGCTGCCACCCAGAGCAGAAGCCAGTATTTCATGTGTTGGCAGAAGTGACACCAAGGTTTTGGGGTCTCACATACTCTGCCACTTCTCAGCCATGTGACTCTGAGAAGAAAATGAAATGGTGGAATTTGCAAAGGTTCTGTGGGAAGATGAAATCCTGAAAGTTTAAGAAGCCCCTTCCCCCTCCCTCGGGAAAGCTCGAGAAGTGGTGTCTGGCTTCCTCGAGAGACTGTTTGGCTTCTTAAAACCAGAACCCAAAGCGAGAGATGCTGCTCGGGGGCCTGGCTTCCTATGGGGGCTCCCTGCTGGCTGTTCTCTGCTGCTCAGGCCGCCCTTACACCCTTGCCGGCATCCCAAGGGTGTTCTCCAGGCTGCAGCCACTTGTGATTCTTCTTGCTCACCCTTCCTGCTCACCAGGCTCATCTTTGAAGTGAACGCTGGGAATGCAGACGAAGAGCTGAGACGCTTAACTGATGCCTACCACTAGATCCAACGTCTTTTTATTCACCAACCCTGCTCATCTCTTTTGTCCTCGAGAGCTCATTCAAGGGGAGAGTTTGGGTCCAATTTCCTTTTTCTTCTGCGTGGTCGTTGTGGGCTGTTCTCTGTCCATTTCCTCATCAGCGTATCTGCCTCTGCATTGGGACCTGTGCCTTCTATTTCTCTGCAATTCTGTGCTTTCTGCATGGCAACCAGATGACTGACCCCTCTTTAAAGCTCAAAGAGCTGTTGCGTAAAGCTTTTTCTGAAAAACAGCACCCTGCCCATATTCAAGCTCCATGGTCATTCGAACCAAGGGGAACCTTTGAAGTTGCCCTCTCCTTGCCACCAGCCTCTACAAAGAAACAGACCTGCTGGCCACAGCCTTTCCCTGGAGTCTGCCCTACTTAGCTAGCCAAGGACATCTGGCTCTGAGCCTGCCTCTGTGGCCTCTGCCTCTCAGCCATCAGGGTTTATATGGGTATTCAGAGTTTGGACTGTTAGCTAGTCACCCCCTTTCAATCACAGGCCTGGGAGTGCAGGCAACAGAGGAGGTCAGTGTCCAGCCACTTCCCCAGCTGTGGACACCATCCTGGGGAAGCCCCCTGTTTTAGCTGCAGCACGGCAGAGGGGGACAAGCAAGGACACCAGTGGCTGCCACTTGGTCCATTTCTTGAAGCCTCAGTTACCTTATTGAGTGTGGGGACGAGAAGCATAGTCAATCAGGTAATGAGGTAAATGTCCAGCCTTGTGTCCACATGTGGTGGGTGGAGTGGGTTGAACAGTGAGCCCCGCAAGGCCATGTCCATCCAGAATCTCAGAATGTGACCTCCTTTGGAAATAGGGTCTCTGCAGGTACAGTGAAGGTAAGGATGGAGATGAGATGAGCCTGGATTAGGGGGGGTCTGGAGTTCACCAAGAGCATCTGTAGAGGAGAGAAGGAGACAGGGACAGAGAGAAGGAAGCTGTATGAGGACAGAGGCAGAGGTGGGAGTGATGTGGCCACGAGCCAAGGAATGCCAGGAACTGGAAGAGGCCAGGATGGTGTCTTCCCCAGAGAGCATGGTTCTGCTGACACCTTGACTTTTGGCCTCTGGCCTCCAGACTGTGAAAGAAAAATTTCTGTTGTTTCAGGTTTGTAGTGATTTGTTAGGGCAGCAGCAGGGAGCTAGTATGGTGTGCTCTTTTTTTGTTTTTCGGCCACACTGGGTCTTCATTGCAGCTCGCAGGCTCTTTGTTGCTTCACACAGGCTTTCTCTAGTTGTGGTGCATGGGCTTCTCATTGCCGTGGATTCTCACTGCAGAACTTGAGCTTCTGTGGTTGTGGCCTGTGGACTCTAGAGCTCGGGTTCAGTGGCTGTGGTGTGTGGACTTAATTGCTCCATGAAATGTGAAATCTTCCCAAACCAAGGATTGAACCCATGTTCACACTGGCAGGCAGATTCTTATCCACTCTGCCACCAGGAAGTCCCATAGTGTATTCTTGATAAGGGATCGTTATTACCGTCTTTCTTTTAAGGAGAAGAGTGAGACCATTTGGAGGTTTGCTGGCAAAGGAGGACAGAAGGGCAATCAGAGGAGGATGCCCCTGGAGCTGGAGGGGCAGGGCTTTGCAGAGCAGGTCAAGGTGTGTGGGTAGAGGCGCTGGGTGTTAACGCTCTGAGGAGTTGACGTGCCCCTTCCCATCTTTCCTGCTCCCATCCGTGCTGACACGCTCCCCAGGGGTGGCGAGGGGACACAGAATGCATTCCATAGCCTCAGAAAGCCAGTGGACATCCCACAGCCCCTGGTCTCCTGAGCCAGGACTGGACAGTGCTCAGAGGTGGTGTGACTAAGCCTGGACCTGTGGTCTCCTCGGTGAGGGCTGAGCAGCCGGGTGGGGATGGAGGACCGATGGGAGAGGGATGCCCCCGGCCCCTACCTGTTCAGCTGTCCTGCGCACAGGTGCCCAACAGCAGAAGCTGGCGGAGGTCCCAGTTCTGTTTGCTCAGTTATGAGGAGATGGAATGTCGGCGCCCTGGTATCTGGGATGTGTTTAACCTCTGCAAGCTTCTGACCACAGACGTGCAGCACCTACCTGATGGGTACCTGTGGCGCCCCGGGAAACAAAGCCTGCTGCCTGCAGATCATCTCACTCTGTGGAGCCTGGGAGGCCTGGACTCCTGAGTCCAACTCTGTTCTGGCAAGAAGTGAGGTGTGCTCCCCCTCTCATACCGTGGGGGCAGTTACAGCAGCTCACTCATGTCGCATTAACGGATCTCAGAAGGGTGGCCCACCCGCTCCCTCGTCCTTGCTGCTCCCTCCATCGTCATGAATTTGGTGCGCAAACCCTGGACCACCTTGCAAGAGAAGAGGCTGCAAGGACTAGGTCTCCAGCCCCACTGGAGAGCTGCCTGCCGTAGCTCCCACGCCCACCAGGGAGAGAGACCTGGGCCTTCCCTGTCTGGGGGCTGGGGGTGGGGGGCGCCTGCTCTGACCTTGACCTTCCTCCTCAGGGATGCCACTCCCAGTACAGCCTCCCATGAAGTGGGAGGAGCAAGGCGTGGGATGCGGCTGGAGCCAGGGCACCGCCAGACCTCCTAGTGGTCCAGGCTAGAGCTTTGCATGTTTTCCGGAAGGCAGTGGTAAGCCAGGGGGTGCTGGGCTGGAAGGAAGGGTTCAGCTTCCTCTTTGTAAAAAGGTCGTTTAAGGGAGAAGAGATGAACATGGGGACAGTGGAGGCAGGGATGTGGGTGAGGATGGAGCAGAGAGCTGTTCTGAGAGGTGGACTCGGACCAGAGTCCATATGCACAGAAGGTGCGGTGAGGGGGGGAATTTTCCCATACAGACCCTGCGCATTCCCGGATAAACCAGGCCCAGCACACAGTGGGCATTAAAGAAAGACTTGCTTGGTGCCTCCTCCTAGCGCCCACCCAGTGCCTTACCTGCATCCAGTCCTGCATTTCCCGCCCCTCCCCCTCCACGGCTGGATCTGCAGCTCCATCAACCAGGCTCTCCGACATTTTTTTTTTTTAAATACTGCAGATGTCACTGACGGGCCACCCCAGAACTGCGACTCTGTAACTCCATGGAATGTGTAATTATAGCAACACAAGCATCAAATTACCAAGGACAAGTAGCTGCAAAGTAATTACATGATTCTTTGTTACTGGGAGGGTTTGGGGATTTCTCCCCCCTTTTAAGCTTTGAAAGCACCCTTTGAGTGGGCGGGTGGGGAAGCAGGTGGCAGGTGGGCCAGAGGATAAGAGAGACTAGTGAGCGAGTTCCATTCGCTCCTCCTCAAGCTGAGAGGGGCCCCTGGGTAGAAGGGTCAGGGAGATGGGGGAGCACCAGGGGGTGGGTGGTTGTTCCTTGGGGGGCAGACTCCAGAGCCACTATGAAGTGATGGTCCCCCACGCTATAGCCTCAGCCTGTTCCCTCAGCCCCTCTCTCCCACCCATCACACATTTCTCATGGACCCTTCAGCCTCTGCAAAAACCACAGGCTGCCACCGGAAGGGGATCTTGGTCTCGGTATGCCTCCGGAGCAGCAGATAGGAGGCTGTGCAGCCCTGGCTCCGACCAGCACCCCAGTGGCCTTGAGGGTGGGGAGGGGTGGTTCTGAGTGCAGCCCTCCTGACCTGCATCTCCTGTCCACAAGCGCCCGATGGTTGTTTGCGGTGTAATCATCCCTCCCTTGCTCCCTGGCCCCCACAGCTGCTTAGCCGGCCAGGGACAGCCCCAGCGTGGCCCCTGCTGGGCTCAGCCCCAGGCTGCCATCTGCATCTGCCCAGCTCAGGCCTGGGTGGCTGGTGACTATGGAATGGCTGCAGGACTAGACTGAAGTGGGACTTGGCTCTAGAGGCAGGATGCCAGGTAGGAGAGGGATGTGTGGTCCCTGTTGTTCTCCAGTGGGTGCCAGGCTGCCCACGGCAACCTGGAGGCAGGTCCGCCTCTGAGACGCTGTGCAGGGGCCCGTCCTGTGAGCCCTGTGCTGCTCTGGCAGGCCCTGGTGCTGACTTTAAGATGAATCGTCTGCCCCCCGCCTCTCATCCCCTGTGTGCACAGTTGCTAATCTGCACTTACTTGACCTAATGCCTCAGAAAGGTTTGGTCAGCTCCCTGCACAAGTGTGTGCGTGGATCCTGTCTCTACCACTGGACACCCCCACGGTGCCCTCGCCACCGTGGGGCCCCACATGGCCAGCTGGTGCTCTTTTCACAGGACACTGTGTCTTATGAACGTCCTCAGACGTGCAGAGCAGCCACTCTCTCACACCCGTTATGGCTTAGATTATAGAGCAGTTATCCCGCTGAGCAGCTGTGTGATTCACAGGTCACATCCACTCACCCTGCTAATGGCATTGGCAGACCCACGGTGAGCAGAACCCAGAAAGCCAGAAGCTGATGTCCTTGAACCCTTAGTGTGGTGGGGAAGTGACGGGGTTCTTGATTCAGATTCCCAGGTCTGTGGAGTGGGATGTAGGGCTGGGGTCCCTGGGAGAGCATAGGAATCAGGCTGCATGGGCAAGGGCACTTTGGCTGGGTTTGGGATGTCATGCAGCCAGCTCTTTGAATGGCCCAGTAACTTATTTGATTGGGGTGCAAGAATTCCATTTCTAGGTCTCCAGGGGGCAGGTGCCCAGCAAAGAAATGCCGCCGACATAGCAGTCCTGCTGGACCCCCATCCACGCCACCATCTGTCTCTCTCTGTGATGGGAGATCGACGGAAATATTTGGAATTGTAGAGTCAAATACATGTAGAGTCATGTAGAGGATGGTTGTCCAAGACGTTTACTCATCTGCTCAGGTTTAGCGAAGTCTAGAATTTAATTACTCAAAGGGAAGGGAGCAAACTAATTATACTTTTCAGCTACTTTGTCCACAGAAGCAGAGAGGGAAGAACAAAAGCCCCTTTTCATCCCAGCCCAAGCCTGGTCTCCCACAAGCCCAGGAACAGCCTTTGGTGACAGGCAGTGTATGTACTTCTTTTAGTTATACATTTATAGAATCCCAGGGACGGGGGAGCCTGGTGGGCTGCCGTCTATGGGGTGGCACAGCGTCGGACACGACTGAAGCGACTTGGCAGCAGCAGCAGCAGCAGATAGGTCATGCACACTTATGATTTTTAAAATCACTCAAATGGGCCAATCTTGTTCTGTTAATTTGTTTGTTTTCCTTGACAATCTGCGGTGGAAGCCTTTCCGTGTTGCTATGTACGTGTGTGCTCACGTCACCTTGTTATCCACTGTGTAGTGTTCCATAGTGGGATGGCTCATCATTTATGTCACTGCTCCCATAGCAGCTGTTGCCATTTTATGATATCACAGGTGATCCTCCAGTGTCTGGGAATGCATTTTCCTGTCGGGGATAGATTATGAATAGGAATGAAATATAATCATATATCTGATGAATAGCCTAAACAAGATTCTTTCTTTCTTCCTTCCTGTTTTGTTTCTTGCTTCTTTCCTTTTCTTAAATGTAACAGGAAGCTGGAGGGAGGTGGTCCAGGGCTGCTCAAGGATGTTTCCTGTCTCCTGGTTCTGCCATCCTCATATGTGGCTTTGGTTCGGTCCTCTTAGTGAAAGCTCCATTATCTTCTGTATTTTAACAAGGTAGGAGGAAGAGTGAAAGTGAAGGGCAAGAGCCAAGGGCTTTCTGCTCCTGAGAACTCGTGTGTGTGTGTGTGTGTGTGTGTGTGTGTGTGTGTGTGTGTGTGTGGTGGGAGTGGCTATGGAAAGCAACCCTTCCATAGGAGTGCACCACTATATAGATGGCCAGACTGTGTCACGTGGCCAATCTGAGCCTTAAAGATGGCTGGAAAGGGATTTATTCTATAGGCTCAGTTGTTGAGGAAGGCAAGGGAGGAGGTGTTTGAAACCGTGTGTGATCTGTCCTCAGACTTCCTCTGCCCCAGGATATGTGTGAAGAGAGACATTCCTTAGACTGGGTTTTGTTTCATTTCAAGCTGTTTGACCTGCTATTCAGGGTCTAAGGTCTGACCTTTCCTTCACTGTCCCTCTGGCTCAGTTTCCTCATCTCTGAGCACTGAAGAATCACATGCTCTGTGCACCCTGCCTTGGACCCCACCGTCTGGGGAGGCCTGGCCACCTCTTTCCAGAGCCTGTCCTTCTCCGAGGTTCAGTTACATCTGATGTCTTCTCTGAAGCATTCTCCGGCCTGCTCAGCTGGGCAAAGCCTTCTTTTTCCCCACATTGGAGAGTCTGCTTTTGCTCTCAGTTCCCCTCCCCATCTTTCCTAGAATTATTCCCAGGGGTCTGTTTGCCCCAGAAACTAAGGAGGGAAAAAATAAATCAGCAGAGAGAAGGCCATGGCCTCAGGCTAGATTCAGAGACAAGGCCTGCCACATGGACTCAGGTAGGGTCTATATTCAGTTAAGGCCTTGTGGATTTGTGCTGCAATTCCGGAGCTTGGTGGCTGCAGGGAGAAAGTGAGTTAGCGATTTTGCCGAGTCTGGAGGGTCTCTGGGGCCAAGGTGGGCACTGGGGTTCTTCTTGGAGTCAGTGTTGGAGGGCCTGGGGGGAGCTGCAGGTGGAGGATCTCCCACCCGAGCCTCTGGGTTCCAGCACCCGTGGAGTGACACGTGGAGGTCTGTGAGCAGCAGTGACCTTGGCACAAACACAGGAACCTTTGGCGTCACTGGTGCTGAAGGCTGAGAGGTGGCAGGTGGCCATGGTGGCTGTAGGATGGCCCTGGTGAGCCCCCTCAAGGGGTCCTGGGCGTGGGCAAGGTGGGGGGCTGGAGTTGCAGAGGCCTTTATAGCAGGTGGGGCAGAGCCAAGACGTGGTGCTGTATAACCAGTGTGTTGATGCCTGCCTTAAACTGGGGAGCCTCAGATTACTTATGCCGAGGCTGTCATCAGGTCTGGGTGACAGTCCCATGAAGCCAGGCTCTGTCCAGTTCCTGCTCACACAAGCTGCCTGCTCTCGGGGTGGGTCCCCTTCTGTTTTGCAGCTGCACTTTGCTGCAAGGTGACTTTGGAGAGGACTCCAGGAAGCAGTGTTGTCTGGGTGCTGATCATAGATGTGCCTCCAGGTTCTTCCAGGTAACATTACTGTATTTTCTCGGCAGTGGAATTTTAAAGTTTCTGCCTTGTGCATGTGAGCTCAGTTGTATCTGACTCTTTGAGACGCCATGGACTGTGTAGTAGCCCACCAGGCCTCTCTGACCTTGGGATTTCCCAGGCAAGAAAACTGGAGTGGGTTGCCATTTCCTCCTCCAAGGGATCTTCCCGATCCAGAGATCAAACCTGCCTCTCCCTATGTCTCCTGCATTGGCAGCTGGATTCTTTGCTGTCTGAACCATTCTGCCTTGTATCAGATTCCAAGTTATTTTCTAAGGAGAGTTGACCTTCTTAATTTTTCTTCCCTTCTGCCTCAGCCAAGCTGACTTCCCTCCACAGATATTTATTAAGCTCACAGTCATTGACAGGAACCGTCTCAGACTGGCTTCATCATGTACAAGGTGGCCATGTTGAATGAATTACTTGCCTTCACTGTCCATGGTTGGTTTATCTGTTAAGAGGAGGATAATAGTCATATCTTGTTTGATGTTGGCAGGATTAAGTAGCTTCCTACAGGTTGTGAACCAGTGAAGTGAAGTTGCTCAGTCATTTCTGACTCTTTGTGACCCCATGGACTGTAACCTACCAGGCTCCTCCATCCATGGAATTTTCCAGGCGAGAGTACTGGAGTGGGTTGCCATTTCCTTCTCCAGGGGATTTTCCCCACCCAGGGATCGAACCCAAGTCTCCCACATTGCAGGTAGATGCTTTACCTTCTGAACCACCAAGTGCTTAGAATCTGTGATTGGCACCTAGTAAGAGGTAAACAACAGCAATGGTCGCTATTATTATTGCACGTGACAGTAATGGTGGTTGGAGCTCAGTGGACAAAATTGACATGGTTCCTGTCTTCACAGAGCTCACAACCCAGTGCTTTAAGGAGCATGCTCAGCCCAGGACGGCTGCTGATTGCGATGATACAAGACTCTTGCTTCACTGGGTGCATCAGATAGGTCTGTCCTGGGCAGGATAATGTGATCTGACCATTGCATTTCTTGCACTTACATGAACGCTCAAAGCTTTTTTGCCCATCTTGTCTCCCTTTCTCCCTGCCTTTGAATCTACTGTTTTTTCTACCTAAAAAATAGATAGTAGCACACACTCATGTAGCTGTGACCACGTGCCAGGCGTTGTTCTGACTTATAAACATCAACATGTATAAGTCTCATGTCAGCCCTATGGGGTAAGTGCTGTTGCTCGGTCAGATAACTTGCCCAGGGTCACACAGTAGTGAAATGGCAGACAAAGTAGGATTTGATTCCAGAAAGTCTCTTAAACCCCAGGCTGTGCAGAATGCTAGGTTCCTGCCCCCATCTCAGCACTGGGTCCTTTCCTGTCACTCAAGCATATTTCTTCAGAAAACCTTCTCTAACTGTCAAATCTAAACCAGCATAATCTCTCATGTTGTCATATTTCTGTTTCTTTAACATGTTAAAAATGTATTTTTTAAAATATCACTACATATTTGTGGATCCATATACATTGTATGGTATTTTTTTTACAAGTTTTAAAATTTTATGTAAATAATGTCATACATATATATCATTCTGCAACTTGGGTTTTTGCTCAATAATGTTTCTGAAATTTGTAAACATTGAAGATATGGTTCTAGGTCATTTATTCGAATTAACAGAAGTGTAATCCATTTTATGACTACATACCTATAATTCACCTACTCTTTTTGATGGCCATTTAGTTTGTTTCTGATGTTTTTCTGCTATAAACAATATTGGAATGAACAGTCTTGGGCATGTGTCCTTGGAGACACGGGAGAAAGCATCTATATAAAAAATTCTGTACTCAGAAGGGTCATGGGTCTTGAAAATATTAAACTTCACTAGATGTTGCCACGTTTCTATCTGAGGGAGATGCTAGCAGTTCATTTCCCCAACAGCAATTTATGACTTTCTTTTTCTCCATGTCAAACAATCCGATTTTGTTCTGAGAAGATCACTCTAGCGACGAGTAAAAAGTGAGCTGGGTGAGGATAGGAAGGAGTGCGTGGGGATCCAGACACACAGAGAGCTAAGAACTGGGACAGTCAAGGTTTCTCGCTCCAAAGTGGTAGTGGAGAACTTCCTGCACGATCCTCTGCTTTCTGTTCCCATTTTCCCTTTTATCATTGGGCTGGCGAGAATGGAATTATCTGCTTGTCAAGTGTTATCAATCAAATATTAAATTGTGCAGGCAACTGAACTGCTCTTCTTTGTAGAAAATTATTATTTATTTTTTATTTAACAAAACTCAAGGCTGAGAGGGTGCTCCATTTTGCCCTTCTATGGTTTTAGTGTTTTCTCTGCTTTGGCTCAGCCCTGGGTTGTTTATCATGCATGTGTTGTAGTGCAAATGTGGAACAAATGAAGCCGAGATATCAAATTAATACTGTGATCTGGTTTTCTGTTTTGTTGCCATAACAATCTGTGGCTCTTGAAGCAAAGAGAAAATTAGAATTGTATTAAAGGTGTTTACACCATGTACACTCCATCCTGCATTATTATTTATTGCTATAATAAGTGTATTTAACATTTTGCTTAAGGAGGGCTCTCTTCTACTTCCTTTTGCCTTGTGGTTTTTCTGCTTGTCCTTCTAATCTGGCTGTGCTTTTGACCTTGATGTTTCCTGTAGTTCTGAGCAGAAAGGATGCTTCATGACCTCATGATTCCTTATATTTATTCTTCCCCTTCGTGCCCCCACTTCCCTCCAATCCTGGGAGCTCCTCTGAGTCAGGAGTCTTGGTTAGAAACAAAATAGGACTTGGAGTATGTTTTCCTCCTTTGTTTGCCTCATTCTTTCCTTCTAAACCTGAATTGGAGGTTCAGCATCCTTTGGGAGAGATGAGAAGCTGGGGTGTAAGAAAGGAGAATTAGAGCAATTTATGCCTCAGAAGAAGTGCAGTGGAAATCAACATGGCACGTGGAGGTCCCCTAAGATCTCCCTCCATTCCACTCTATTCCCATGGTCAAGTGCTCAGCTCCCCAGAGCCCTCTTTGACAGACGACCTTACTCTCCCAACCATCACAAGCTGCAATCCAGTGGGATACAGTGTGGCTGAAATAGTGGGGTTGGGGTGATGGAAGCCCCTCCCCCCACTAACTAGATCAGGTTACCTGCATGAGTAAATTGGGACCACCCAGTGTCATAAGCTCTTTGAAAGTTGATGCTATTCCTGCTCCATTTATCAGTCTACAGTTCCTAGATAATGCTGGGCAGACACAAGGAGCTCAAGAAGAGCTTCATCCCCTGATTGTTTGGGTTACTGGTGAGGGAAGATGTGTGTAAAGATGTTTATGAGTTATGCCCACTTCAGGGCATCTGTGGCTCCAGAGGCAATAGAATGAAAGGAACATTGCTTTTCTTAAAAAAATTGATTTATTTTTGGCTGTGCTGGGTCTTGATTGCTGTGTGAGCGGTTTCTCCGGTTTTGGCAGCAGGGGCTCTCGTTGCAGAGTGCGGGCTTCTCATTGCAGTGGCTTCTCTCGTTGCGGAGCACAGGCTCTAGACAAGGGCTTCGGCAGCTGTGGCACACAGGCTTAGTTGCCCCACGGCATGTGGAGTGTTCTTGGACCAGGCCTGGAACCTGTGTCTGCTTCCTTAGAAACTGGATTCCTAACCGTGGCCCACCAGGGAAATCTTGGAAAGGAACATTGCTGACCCTTCTTGGAAGAGTCTTCAGGGTGACCTGTGTCTGCTTTCTTCTGTGGGGAAGAATGTGGGAAGAGAGGGGACATGGGTCACCTCCACCTGGTGACTCTCTGTACAAAAAGGTCAGAGCCAAAGAGGCCCTAGAGGGTGACAGACTTTTAAAATGTCCTGTTGTTGTCCTTTACTGCCCAGTGGACCTTGAGTCAGGTCTAAAGCCCAGGGCATGATGAAAACCCTTCCTTGTGTGAGTCTCTTTTTGAGACTCAAACCAAGGGTGGTCCCTGGTTACATCCGTAATACAGGCAAATAAAGCCCATTGGGGCCAAGAAAAAAAATCAACCTTTCTCTCAAGGCCAAAGTTTTTTTCTTTCTCAGATTCTTGCACATGGGCACACACTTGAGTACACAAACTTTTTTTCTTTTTTTTTCCTGGCCAAGGCACATGGCATGCAGGATCTTAGTTCCCTATCAGGGATGGAACCTGTACCCCCAGCAATAGAAGCTCAGAGTCCTAACCACTGGACCACCTGGGAATTCCAACACACATACTCCTAAAAAGAAAGGATAAAGAGGGCAAAATTGGGTTTGGAGTCCAGGTTAGCATGTGAGTGGTCATAGTGTCATCACACAGGAGGCAGCTGCTTGTGACTATGGCAACTGGGATCTCAAGGGAGGAGGGTGAAATGGAAGGAGTATTAAGCAGACTGGTGAAGGGAAGATGCAGGGAGTGACGGGAGGGTCTGCGATGGTTGGGCAAGGTTGGTTCTGGGCGCATCTTTGAAAAAAGCACATCCTGTCAGTTTTCCTGTCTCTTTCTTCAGAGGCTCCTTTTTTCGCCTGGATGCCCATCCCAAGTCTTAGGGCAGAGGCTCCTCTAAAAGTAGGGTTGTGGTGGGCAAAATTAGACAGGAGGTACGGCCCAGTCATCCCCAAGCACCCACTCTTTGTATTTATGAATAAACTGTTAAAAATGTTCCTCTTTAGTCCCCTTCTCTCACTCAGTCATGTCTGAGAAGGGTAAGTACAGTAAATTCTTTTGTATCAGTGGATTTAAATTGCTTAGACAGTGCCGCATCCACTATTTCAGTCAGCATTTCTGACCATAAGGGTTACTATTGTAGTGTGATTATTTTTATATTGCACCCTTAACTCAGGTACAGGGATGTGAAGTAACTTGTCCAAGTTCACCCAAAGAGGAAATGCATGACTTCAGAGCACTCTGCGATTCTGCTTGCTTCAACGAGCACAGTGTGTATGTGTGAGACTAGGAAGCAGTGGAACTTTGCTTTAATTTGGTTGAATTCCCTTGTGTCTACATGGTCTGAATGTCAGTGGCTGAAACAGGTACAAGGGAGCAGGCGGCAGCAGCAGTACTTGCAGAAATGTGCACTTCCTAGCTTACGTGGGACATGACAGTTTTGTTTGTTCCAAATAAATTGCAGTATCCTGCAGATAAAATGTGCCTATTATCCTTGCCTTAAAAACCTTCACAGAATGCGTGCATTTCTGTTTGTGTGGGAAGATGTATTGTGAAACATTAATATAATCTTTCTCCTCACAAACACACACACGCAGTTGTTACCCCATGGTACTACACTGAATGAGGGTAACAGAAAACAGGTCTTTCCCAAAATAGAATTGTCAGACTTAGCAAATAAACAGGACACCCAGTTCAAGATTCAGATAAATGACAAATACTTTTTAGTATATTCTATGCAACTTATGTGATATACTTGTACTAATTGACATTTATCTGAAATTCAAATGAAATGGATGTCTTGTAATTTTCTCTGGCAACCTTATCCCAAAGAATGAAGTCAAACAACGGAAGTAACATGGTTGGTTTTTAAGTTTAAAAACGGTGGCTTAGTGTAAAATAGAAACACCAGGAAGACGAAAGCTCTGGGTTGAGGAAGGGATGATAAGCCAGGGAGGAAAGAGATAACGGTGACTGTAGCTATTTCCTGCACCTCTCTGTGTTCCACAGATAACTTCAGGGTTTGCAGGTACCCTGCGGTACCCAGAATCAGCCAGGATGCTGGAAAGAGGACCCCCGCAAGCTCCGCCCACTCCCACCCCACAGCCGTCCCAGAGTGCCTTGCCCCAGAGACCGGATGTCCCAGGATTCCTCGCAGTCCCTCAGGCCGGAAGGAGGTGTTTGCTGTTTCTGGGGTTTGCCCCAGGCCGAGGTGGACCTACGCCACTTCAGCCGTCGTCAAGGGTCACGGGCGAGGCCAAGGACTGGCTGCTGAGAAGCAGCACCAGGACACTGCGGATGCTGGAGGAGGCTGCTGCGCGGAGTTCATGCCC
Source organism: Oryx dammah (assembly GCF_014754425.2). Classification (NCBI taxonomy): domain Eukaryota; kingdom Metazoa; phylum Chordata; class Mammalia; order Artiodactyla; family Bovidae; genus Oryx; species Oryx dammah. The sequence continues at coordinate 67,187,458 of NW_024070194.1, forward strand.
GGCCTACCGCCAGGTAAGCCGCCACAGCCTGTCGAGACTGGCCAGAGTGGGGCAAACACAACGTGATATCCGCGTTTACCCAGAAAACCTGAAACTGATGAGGTTTAAGTTGAAAACAAGGGCCAAGTGAGAGGGGATGAGCGGGAAGGACAATAATGGGCCTTGCCCTCCCGAGGTCGTGGTCGGAGACGTTTGCGCAGCCTGTGGGGTTGCTGTGGGAACCATGCCGAGGCCATGACACCTGGGAAGGGGGGCGGGGGGGTTCAGCTCCACCTTGTTGTCAAGTGGTGAGGCTGCGGCCTAGTGACCCTGAGGCCTGGCCAAGCACGACTGGGAGGGAGCATATCCTCCCGCCCCCTGAATACAGGAGCGCACGCTTCCGTCGCACTTGATAGTGGACTGTGCCCCTTGTAGCCACCAGGGAGCGTCTGGTGATCTGCCGTCCTTGCCCTCCTGATCTGGGCTTTTATCAGCTGTGCGTCTTTAGGTCATTAGGGAAACCCCGGAACTGAACTATTGGCGCTGTTTATTGGCTGATGAACACTCAACAGCTGAAACTCATTTGCTTCTCTATAAAAATGGAAACAATAATACCCCCTTCCTTGGGTCCCTCTGAGGATTAAATGAGGTAATAAGCCAATATATTGCAACAGGTGGCACATGGCTGGGACGCCCAAGGTGAGCTTTTTGGGCAGAAGCGTTTTGTTGGGGCTCCGCCCGCCCCAGACCACATCCTTGCTCCTTCTCTTGGGCTCCCCCTGCCATCTGTCCTATTAAGATCACCTCCCAGAGAAGGGCCATTCAGGCTTCCAGGTGGAACTGATATTGTGTAACCTCTTCCCGAATTGTTGCCTTTTCCGCTTTTATTGAATCGTGGAGTGCAAGGCTTCAGGTTCATAAGTGGAGTTTGTTAGGGAGGAAGTGTTTGGACCAAGGAACCCTTTCCTGCTGTGGTGGAAGGGGGTGAATCAGAGCAGATGGCAAGTGCAGCCTGAGAGGAGCAGGATGGCGCAGTGCTGGGTACTGGTCTGGGCCTGTTCTCAGCACACGGTGATGCTCTGGTGTCTCCAGCAGTTGGCCAGGAGATGCCTGGGTGCTAGGAGCCGGCCGACAAAATTACAAGCCCACGACCCTGTGGTCTTTCAGCGTCACACTGTCACAGATGTCTATTCTTGGCTGGGGTGATTAGCCTCAAAGTGGAAAGTTGGCAGGAAGAGAATGTGGCCTTCCTGCAGTGAGGGACTTGATGATGTATATTTGGTACAGTTTTCAGCTGCCAGAGAGGAAAGGCAGCTAATCAGATGAGCTCATCCTACCTGGAGATTTCAGCTGGTCCAGGGGAGGGTAGAATCATAGCTCCCTCCAGGTCGGATGATTCCTTGTACTGATTTTGAGGCAGCCATTTTGACATAGGCATGGCAAAAAAGAAAAGTTTTTTTTTTCCCCCCACACACTGTTGAACCTTAACCCATTTTGAACCTCTTCCTTGCCCCTGAGTAAAGTTCAGGGGTGCACTTAAGCCAAGGATGTGGTGGGGGTGTGAAAGGGGTAGGATGAGGGTTTTGAGCATGATTTTTTATTGCAGTATAGTTGCTTTACAACGTTGTGTCAGAAACACTGCAGAACAAAGTGAATCAGCCATGTATATTTATATATTTTTTCCCTTTGGATTTCCCCCTGTTTAGGACATAGCAGTCTATTAAGTAGAGTTCCCTGTGTTACACAGTATGTTCCCATCAGTTGTCTATTTTATTCATAATATCAGTAGGGGTCCCTAACCTCTAGGATCTGATGCCTGATGATCTGAGGTGAAGCTGATGTAATAAAGTGCACAGAAATTGTAAAGTGCTTGAATCATCTGAAAACCATTGCCTACCTCTGGTGCATGGGAAAAGTGTCTTCCACGAAACCCACCCCTGGTGCCAAAAAGGTTGGGGACCACTGTTTCTAGATTTCCACATGGATGCGTTAGTATATGATACTTGTTTTTTCACTTTCTGACTTCACTCTGTATGACACTCTCTGGATTCATCCACGTCTCTTCAAATGACCCAGGTTTGTTCCTTTTTATGGCTGCTTGCATGCGTGCTAAGTCATTTCAGTCATGTCTGACTCTGTGTGACCCTATGAACTGTAGCTTGCCAGGTTCCTCTGTGCATGGAATTCTCCAGGCAAGAATACTGGAATGGGTTACCATTTTATGGCTGAGTAATATTCAACTGTGTATATGTACCATATCTTTTTAATCCATTCCTTTGGTAATGGACATTTAGGTTGCTTCCATGTCCTGGTTATTGCAAATAGTGCTGCTATGAACATTGAGGTGCATGTGTCTTTTTGAATTATGGTTTTCTTTGATGAAGTCAAGTGGGCCTTAGGAAGCATCACTACAAACAAAACTAGTGGAGATGATGGAATTCCCTAAAAGATGATACTGTGAAAGTGCTACACTCAAATGCCAGAAAATTTGGAAAACTCAGCAGTGGCCACAGGACTGGAAAAGGTCAGTTTTCATTCCAATCCCAAGGAAAGGCAATGCCAAAGAATGTTCAGACTACCGCACAATTGCATTCATCTCACATGCTAGCAAAGAAATTCTCAAAATTCTCCAAGCAAGGCTTCAAACAGGACATGAACCAAGAACTTCCAGAAATTCAAGCTGGACTTACAAAAGACAGAGGAACTGCGGGGGGCGCTCCGCAGAAAGAGAGAAGCAGTGGAACTTCCCTCAGCAAAGCCGAGGGGTCCCGAGGAGAGGTGAGCCTGCTGTCCGCCAACCCAGCCCCTCGGCGAGCGAGAGACAATCAGACGCGACAGGGGTTCCGTCTAAGCAGTTCCACTTTATTGCCACAAGCTCTTGGTTTATTTAGGCAAGCAGGGGGGTTTTGCGAGGGACTTTCCATAGTTGCACCAATCACATTAAAGGTCAAATCGTAATATGCCATAATTGCACCAGTCACGTTAAAGGTCAAATCGTAATATGCCATAGTTGCACCAATCACGTTAAAGGTCAAATCGTCATGTGCCTTCATTATAACAGGAGTCTATGGTGATGACGTGCTGTCCACGTGCAGGGAAATCAAGAGAGCCAATCAAAAACTTTAACATAGAACACGCCCCTATCTCTTCCGCCAGGCGCCATCTTAGCAAAACTAACCCATTTTTTTTTTTAAGGTTTCCCATTTAGGGTCCCACAAGGAACCAGAGATCAAATTGCCAACATCCATTGAATCAGAGAAAAACCAACAGTTCCAGAAAAATATCTACTTCTGCATTATTGACTATGCCAAAGCCTTTGATTGTGTGGATCACAGTAAACTGTGGAACATTCTTCAAGAGATCGGAGTACCAGACCACCTTACCAGCCTCTTGAGAAATCTGTATGCAGGTCAAGAAGCAACAGTTAGAACCAGACATGGAACAATGGACTGGTTCCAAATTGGGAAAGGAGTATGTCAAGGTTGTGTACTGTCACCTGCTTCTTTAATCTATATGCAGAGTATATTATGCAAAATGTTGGAGTGGAGAAAGCACAAGCTGGAATCAAGATTGCAGGGAGAAATATCAATAATCTCAGATATGCAGATGACACCACCCTTAACGGCAGAAAGCAAAGAGGAACTAAAGAGCCTCTTGATTAAAGTGAAAGAGGATAGTGAAAAAGCTGGCTTAAAACTCATCATTGGAAAAATGAAGATCATGACATCCGGTCCCAATACTTCCTGGCAAATAGATGGGGAAACAATGGAAACAGTGAGAAACTTTATTTTCTTGGGCTCCAAAATCACTGCAAAAGGTGACTGCAGCCATGAAATTAAAAGGCACTTGCTCCTTGGAAGAAAAACTATGACAAACCTAGACAGCTGACAAAGGTCTGTATAATCAAAGCTATGGTTTTTTCAGCAGTCACGCGTGAATGTGAGAGTTGGATCATAAAAAAGCTGAGCAAAGAATTGATGTTTTTGAACTGTGTGGTGTTGGAGGAGACTCTTGAGAGTCCTTTGGATTCCAAGGAGGTCAAACCAGTCAATCCTAAAGAAAATCAATCCTAAATATTCATTGGAAGAACTGATGCTGAAGCTCCAATACTTTGGCCATCTGATGCAAAGAACTGACTCCATAGAAAAGACCCTGATGCTGGGAAAGATTGAAGGCAGGAGGAGAAGGGGATGACAGAGGATGATATTGTTGGATGGCATCACCAGCTCAATGGCTCAGGAAACTCAAATAGGGGCTCTGTATCAACTTAGAGGGGTGGGTTGGGAGGGGGATGGGAGGGGATATATTTTTATATATATATATATATCTATGGCTGATTAATGTTGAGGTTTGACAGAAAACAACAAAATTCTGTGAAGCAATTATCCTTCACTTAAAAAATAAAAAAAAAAACTCATTGGACATGAATTTGAGAAAGCTCTGGGAGTTGATGATGGACAGGGAAGCCTGGCGTGCTGCAGTTCCCTGGAGTCGCAAAGTCAGACACGACTGAGCGACTGGACTGAACTGAACTTTCTCTGGTGTTTGCCCTAGAGAGATTGCTGAGTCACCTGGTAGTTCTAAGTTTAGGTTGTTAAGAAACCTCCATAGTGTTTCTATAGTGGGCTGTATCCAAGTAGCCATTTCAGTTGTAGGGTTTCATGGGCGTGGGTGGGGCTTGGCAGTCCCCTGGCCTGTGTGGAAGAGGGGCAACGGAATCGCCTCCACCAGATAGAAATCCCCGAGTTTTGTTATCAAGTAGGCAGAGGAGGAAGGTGACTGGGGCACACAGGCTTTGGATGGAATGTAGCCTCAAGATGTTACATGCCAACTTTCCCAGAGTCCGTGTGCTGACCTCCTTTTGGGGATAGGAGAAATAAAGCCCCTGCATCTTATTAGGTGTTGAAGAAAAAACGTTGCCTGCCATATTAGTAAACAAAAGATCCTGTGGCCTTCAAACTATCACACTGCAGCTGCCTCCAGCAGTGCACCGTGAGGAGACTCAGGATGAGAAAGTACGGGGCCCTGGCCCCAGAGAGCTGAGGCGCACGTCAAAGGAGTGATTCTAGTGAGCCCATCCTCTTGCATCTTCCTATACATAGAAAAGTGCTAACTTTCTTAATTTGAGGTATCTGGTTTCCTTTAAATAACAGTAATCTTTTGATGTTCTGACTACCTGATCTTGCCAAAATTCTCACATATCCTGGCTCCCCCTTTTACCTCTTTGGAGCAGTCCCTCAGAACTATTTGGGAGGCTGTGTCCTGGACTTTGCAGGTGGCGCTGGTAGTAAAGAACCCTCCTGCCTGTGCAGGAGTCGTGGGTTCAATCCCCGGGTGGGGTAGGTCCCCTGGAGGAGGACATGGTAACTCACTCTAGTATTCCTGCTTGGAGAATCCCATGGACAGAGGAAACTGGTGGACTACAGTCCATAGGGTTGCAAAGACTGCAGTGACTTAGCACGCAAGCATGCGTGTCTTGGGCTTAAGTCCTCAGTTTTGTCTGCTGAATAAAGCAGCTCTGAACTTTTAGGCTGTGCGTTTTTTCCAGTTGACACAGGGACAAGCCCCTTTCCTTCCTTCATTTTTCTTGCCTGTTTTATAATGAATTGAGCGGTGTCGGGTTCTTAGTTGCGAATCTCAGGGTCTTTCATCGCGCTGCATGGACCGGTTGTCACCCTCTGCTAGTAGTTGTGGCGTGGGGCTCTGCAGCATATGGGGTCTCAGTCCCCCGACCAGGGATTGACGCCATGCCTCTCGCATTGCAAGGAAGATTCTTAACCGCTGGACCACTGGGGGAGTCCCTCCGCCTTCCTCCTGTGGATGCTCTTGTAAGGTGAGCCCAACCACCCCCCTGACTAGTGATCCCCCAGATTCATGTCTCCCACATCTGTTTCTGGCCCTGGCTCCTGAGATCAAGATCAGGAGAGATGTGAACATGACATAAACCTACTTGATAACCCACAACCCCCTCCCAGGATCTCCTTCCTTCCTTCCTCTTTCTCTGATTGTCACATTCACTGTTTTGCTATGTTTGAAGTACCTCTAAACCTGTTTTCCCCTCCAGTCTGACTGCTCCTTTCTTCTCTGCTTACCAGAATTATTACACATCCTTGCATCTAGTCTTTTCCTCTTCAATTCATTTCCCACATTGATCTTCTGATCTTCGCTGGTTGATGGGTTGTTTTTAACATTTGTGCACCTCAGTCCCTGTGGAAGAAATCTCAAAAGTCCTTAGTTTGGAATACAGCACTGCTAAAAATCTAATGTCAGTCTCATTTCCAATGCATCCCCCGTCTTCAGCCAAGCTGTACTCCAGTCAGATCAGGCTGCTTACTGCTTCCCAGTCAGGAACAGTATTTGTTGCTATCTTTCTCCACTTTGCTTGGTGACATCCATATGCATTTGAGGATTTCTGTTGATTTGGCTATGGATTCTCTCCTGAAACCACCATCATCATTAGAGATACTATTCCTTCTCCACCTCCGGTTCCAGAGTCCTCATTTGCTCCATGTTCAACACTTTCCATCAGCTATCAGTTTAGTCGCTCAGTCGTGTCTGACTCTTTGTGACCCCATCGACTGTAGCACTCCAGGCTTCCCTTCCATCACCAGCACCCTGAGCTTGCTCAAACTCATATCTATCAAGTTGGTGATGCCATCCAACCATCTCAGCCTCTGTCGTCCCCTTCTCCTCCTGCCTTCAATTCTTCCCAGCATCAAGGTCTTTTCCAGTGAGACAGTTCTTCACATCAGGTGGCCAGAGTAGCATCAGTCCTTTCAATATTCAATCCTTCCAGTATTCAATCAGAATAATCAGGACTGATTTCCTTTAGGATTGACTGGTTTGATCTCCTTGGAGTCCAAGGGACTCTCAAGAGTCTCCTCCAACACCACACAGTTCAAAAACATCAATTCTTTGCTCAGCTTTTTTTATGGTCCAACTTTCACATCCATACATGACTGCTGGAAAAACCATAGCTTATAGACCTTTGTCAGCAAAGTAATGTCTCTGCTTTATAAAATGCTGTCTAGGTTTGTCATAGTTTTTCTTCCAAGGAGCAAGTGTCTGTTAATTTCATGGCTGCAGTCACCCTCTGCAATGATTTTGGAGCCCAAGAAAATAAAGTTTCTCACTGTTTCCATTGTTTCCCCATCTATTTGCCAGGAAGTATTGGGACTGGATGCCATGATCTTCATTTTTCGAGTGATGAGTTTTAAGCCAGCCTTTTCACTCTCCTCTTTCACTTAAGAGGCTCTTTAGTTCTTTGTTTTCTGCTATAAGTGCGGTGTCATTTGCATATCTGAGGTTATTGATATTTCTCCCTCCAATCTTGATTCCAGCTTGTACTTTGTCCTGTCCAGCATTTTGCGTGATGTACTCTGCATATAAATTAAATAAGCAATGTGACAGTATACAGCCTTGACTTACTCCTTTCCCAATTTGGAACCAGTCCATTGTTCCATGTCTGGTTCTAACTGTTGCTTCTTGACCTGCATACAGATTTCTCAGGAGGCTGGTAAGGTGGTCTGGTATTCCCATCTCTTGAAGAATGTTCCACAGTTTACTGTGATCCTCACAGTCAAAGGCTTTGGCATAGTCAATAAAGCAGAAGTAGATGTTTTTCTGGAACTCTGTTGCTTTTTCTCTGATCCAGTGGATGTTGGCAGTTGGATCTCTGGTGCCTCTTCCTTTTCTAAATCAGGCTTGAATATCTGGAAGTTCTTGGTTCATGTCCTGTTTGAAGCCTTGCTTGGAGAATTTTGAGCATTTCTTTGCTAGCATGTGAGATGAGTCCAATTGTGCAGTAGTTTGAACATTCTTTGACGTTGCCTTTCTTTGGGATTAGAGTGAAAACTGACCTTTTCCAGTCCTGTAGCCACTGCTGAGTTTTCAGAATTTTCTGGCATATTGAGTGTAGCACTTTTACAGCATCATCTTTTAGGATTTGAAACAGCTCAACTGGAATTCCATCACCTCCACTAGCTTTGTTTGTAGTGATGCTTTCTAAGGCCTACTTGACTTTGCAGTCCAGGATGTCTGGCTTTAGGTGAGTGATCACACCATTGTGGTTCTCTGGGTCATGAAGATCTTTTTTGTACAGTTCTTCTGTGTATTCTTGCTACCTCTTCTCAATATCTTCTGCTTCTTTTAGGTTCATACTGTTTCTGTCCTTTATCGAGCCCATCTTTGCATGAAATGTTCTCTTGGTATCTCTTAATTTTTTTGAAAGATATCTAGTCTTTCCCTTTCTGTTGTTTCCCTCTATTTCTTTACATTGATCACTGAGGAAGGTTTTTTTACCTCTCCTTGTTATTCTCTGGAACTCTACATTCAGATGGATATATCTTTTCTTTTCCTTTTCCTTTTGCTTCTCTTCTTTTCTCAGCTATTTGTAAGACCTCCTCAGACAACCATTTTGCCTTTCTGCATTTCTTCTTCTTGGGGGTGCTTTTGATCACTACCTCCTGTATAATGTTACAAACCTCTGTCCATATTTTTTTATGTACTCTATCAGATCTAATCCCTTGAATCTATTTGTCCCTTCCACTGTATAATTGTAAGGGATTTGATTTAGGTCATACCTGAATGGTCCAGTGGCTTTCCCTACTTTCTTCAATTTAAGTCTGAATTTAGCAATAAGGAGTTCATGATCTGAGCCACAGTCAACTCCTGATCTTGTTTTTGCTGACTATATAGAGCTTCTCCATCTTCGGCTGTCAAGAATATTATCAGTTTGATCTCAGTATTGACCATCTGGTGATCTCCAGGTGTAGAGTTGTCTCTTGTGTTGTTGAAAGAGGGTGTTTTGTATGACCAGTGCTTTCTCTTGGCAAAACTCTGGTACATACTGTGTCACTTTACATATTGTGTCATAATTATATACCCCTGTCTCTAACAAGTTGGTAATCTTCCCATGGAGAGGCAAGAGCCCTGAAAGGACTTGATTGTCTACCAGTATTTCTCAAAGTGTATCTTAGAACACTGATTCTTTGGATGTTTGTCAACATTATATAGTGCTTATATTACTGCTGCTGCTGTAAATACTGAGTTGGCCAAAAATTTTGATCAGGATGTTCCATAACCTCTTACAGGAAAACCTGAATGAGCTTTTTGGCCAGTTGTATACTTTGCATGTCGGTATGTATTATTGTTATCCACACTGACCCAGAGAGATGGTACGGGGAGGGAGGTGGAGGGGGGTTCAGGATTGGGAACACGTGTACATCCATGGCAGATTCATGTTGATGTATGGCAAAACCAATACAGTAAAGTAAAATAAAGTAAAAAGAAAATATTGTTATCCATTTTACAGATGAAGAAACTAATAACTAATGAGTGGGAGAGCTAATTAGGATCCAAGTACAGGCAGTATTGTTCCAAACGCCATGCACTTAACCTGACACGATTTGAACCTATGACATCACGCTATGCTGTCCCTCAGGTTAATAGATATTATGTGATACAGAGCTTTAAGAATGAATGCCCTGTTTAATAAGCATTAGGTTAAGCAAAGTTAAATAGGTGGCTCTTTGCTTCTTGGAGCTTTTTTATATAAATTTTACTACACATTTTGGATTTTCCAAGAGGAGGCTGTTTATTGTGTGTTCTCAGTTATGTCAGCTCTTTGTCACACCATGTGCTGTAGTCCGCCAGGCTCCTCTGTCCATGAAATTTTCCAGGCAAAAATAGTGGAGTGGGTTGCCATTTCCTCTTCACAGGATCTTCCCAACTCAGGGATCGAGCCCGGGTCTCCTGCCTTGGCAGGTGAATTCTTGACTGAGTCACCTGGGAAGTTAACAGCATTTCTCACACCTTCTTGGCTACCAAACCCTATTTTTTTTTTTTCCTGTAAATTACTTCTCTTGCAGGTTAATGTCTGTGGAATGTAATTTGGAAAACATTGCTTTAGATCAGGGTTTTCAAATTCGTGCACACTGTAACTTCATAAATTACCTAAATTTAAACTGTGGACTGTTGTATTTATGTGTGTGAATATTATATATTTATATTTATCACATTCTTTTTTTCCTTCAGTTTTACTGAGATATAATTGACATACCTCACAGTATAAGTTTTGGAGTAGGAAATGGCAACCCACTTCAGTATTCTTGCCTGGAGAATTCCATGGATGGAGGAGCCTGATGGACTATAGTCCATGGGATCGCAAGGAGTTGGACATGACTGAGTGACTTAACACACACTGTATAAGTTTAAGTTATATAGCATAATGGTTCAACTTCCATGTATTGTGAAATGATTACTGTAGCAATGTTAATTAGCATCCATCATGATATACAGGTACAATAAAAAGAGGCAGCAAAAATTTTTTTCTCATTGTGATTAGGAGCTCTTAGGATTTAGTCTCTCAATAATTTTCATTTATTCTGTGCAACTATGTTAACTATAGTCATCATGTTGTATATTACATCCTTCATACTTACGTTCCTCATAACTGGAATTTTATACCTTTTGACTGTCATCTTCTACTTGTCCCACCTCTGGTAACCACAGATGTGATCTCTTTTATGAGTGGTGTTTTGTTTTTTCCTCCAAGGGGAGATCATATAGTATTGTCTTTCTCTGTCTGAATTACTTCACTTAGCAAAATGCTTCAAGGTCCATCCATGTTGTTGGAAATGGCAGGATTTCTTCATTTTTTTAATGGCTGAATAATACTCCATGGTGTGTGTGTGTGTTTGTGTATCACAACTTCTTTATCCATTCAGCTGTTGATGTTTCCATGTCTTTTTATTGTAAATAATGCTGCTATGGACATAGTGATGTAGATATAATTTTGAATTAGTGTTTTCATTTCCTTTGGTTACATTCCTTGAGGTGAAATTGCTGGGTCATATAGTTATTCTATTTTATTTTTTTTAGTATTCTCTATACTGTTTTTCACAGTGGTTGTAAAGTTTACAGTGCACAAGGACTCCCTTTTTGTCCCACCTCTTCATCAAGCATTTCTTTCTTTTTTTTAGTGGCCATTCTAACAGGCAGGGGGTGTTATCTATCTCAGTGTGGTTTTGATTTGTGTTTCTCTGTTGACTAATGATGTGCATTTTTTTCATGTACCTGTTGACTGTTCATATATTGGATTTTCAAAATTGTCTGTTCAGGTCTTTTGCCCTTTTTAAAAAGTTGGATTCTTGGTTTTTGTGTTATGGAATTGTAGATGTTGTTTGTATATTTTGGATATTAACCCCTTATTAGATGTATGGTTCACATATTTTTTCCCATTTGTAGTTGTCTTTTCATTTTGTGGATGGTTTCTTTTGCTGTGCAGAGCCTTTTAGTTTGATGTAGTCCATGTTATTCAGTTGCTCAGTCGTGTCCAACTCTGCGGTCCCGTGGACTGCAGCACGCCAGACTTCACTGACCTTCACCATCTCCTGGAGCTTGGTCAAACTCATGTCCATTGAGTCGGGGATGCCGTCCAATCATCTCATCCTCTGTCGTTCCCTTCATCTCTTGCCTTCAGTCTTTCCCAGCATCAGGGTCTTTTTTAATGATGTAGTCCATAGTCCCACTTATTTATTTTTGATTTTATTCCTTGTGTTTTAGGTGTCATATCTAAAAAATTGTGACCTGTGGGTCCATGTTCTGTGTCAAGGAGCTTTCCCCCTATATTTTCTTCTAGGAGTTTCGTGGTTTCAGGTCTTACTTTTAAGTCTTTAATCCATTTTGAGTTAATTTTGTGTATGGTGTAAGATGGGGCTTCCAAGGTGGCTAGTGGTAAGGAACCCACCTGCCAATGCAGGAGACATAAAGCAGTTTGATTCCTGGGTTGGAAAAATCCCCTGGAGAAGGAAATGGCACCCCACTCCAGTATTCTTGCCTGGAGAATCCCGTGGACAGAGGAGCCTGCCAGGATACAGTCCATGGGGTTGCACAGAGTTGGACACGACTGAAGCGACTTCGCTTGCATGGTATAAGATAGGGGTCTAGTTTCATTTTTATTAAACTGGAGCGTAATAGCTTTACAATGTTGTGTTAGTCTCTGCTGTAGAGTGAAGTGAATCAGCTATAGGTGTATGTATAGCACCTCCCCTGCCCCCATTTCTGTGTCATCTCAGAGCGTCAAGCTGTGCTCCCTCTGCTGTACAGCAAGTTCCCATTATCTGTTTTACACATGGTGGTGTGTATATGTCTATCCTAATCTCCCAATTTTCCCCACTGTCCCCTCCCCACACTGGGTCCACATATCCAGTCTCTCTGTTTGTGTCTCTGCAGATAGTTTCATCTGTACCATTCCTTTAGATTCCACATATATGCATTGATATATGATACTTGTTTTTCTCTTTCTAACTTCACTCTAGGTCCATCCACATCTCTACAAATGACACAGTTAAGTTTTTCCTTCTTTGAGATTTATTTATTGTTGGCTGCACTGGCCCGTCGTTGCTGTGCTCGGGCTTTCTCTAGTTGAGGTGAGTGGGAGCTACTCTTTGTAGTGTTGCTTGGGCTTCCCATTGTGGCTTCTCTTGTTGCAGAGCACAGGCCCTAGGCATGCAGGCTGCAGTACTTGCAGCTCTTGGGCTCTTGCAGCTCTTGAGACTGGCCTTGGAAGATGTGGTGCATGGGCTTAGTTGCTCCAAGGCACATGTGGCATCTTCCTGGACCAGGGATTGAACCCGTGTCCCCTGCACTGGCCCACCAGGAAAGTCCTGGGTTCCTTTTTATCGCTGAGTAACTTGCCATTGTTTCTATGTACCACATCTTCTGTTTCCATTCATCTATTGATGAACAGTTACGTTGCTTCCATACTCTGGCTATTGTAAATAGTGCCACAGTGAACACTGGGGTACATGTGTCTTTTTGAATTATGGTTCTCTCAGGGTATGTGCCCAGGAGTGGGATGCTGGGTTATATTGGTAGTTCTATTTTTAGTTTTTAAAGGACCCTCCATATTGTTCTCCATAGTGAGTGAAAATTGCTCAGTTGTGTCCAACTCTTTGCAACCTCATGGACTATACAGTGCTAGCGACGGAATGAAACACCAACACTGCAGAGTGGTTTGAATCTTTTACTTTACTACTCTCACTTCTTGCAGCTGCTTTCCTTTATATCTTTTGCACAACAGTCTACAGGGTAAGTTGCCAAACACCATAATTCAGCGACTATACAGTGTGCAGGCGCAGGGTGAAATAACCTTTACCTTAACTTATTTACTGCAGCTAAGGCTTTGTTTTGGGGAACTTCCTTATCAACTTAGAATCCATTTTGTCCCTGGGTCTGTTCCTTTTGAGGAATCAGAGAAACATCCTTGTGTGCAAGAAATGTTCTTTTCCCACGGGAACAAACAGAGGATTCTTGACTGAACATCTCATTTGCAAGAATGTTCAGCCCTGGTTGAGAGTCTCGTTTGCAAGCACTTCTCAACCTTCCTTATACCTTGTTCCCTACAATACAATCCATGGAATTCTCCAGGCGAGAATACTGGAGTGGGTAGCCTTTCCCTACTCCAGGGAATCTCCCAACCCAGGGATCGAACCCAGATCTCCCACATTGTGGGTGGATTCTTTACCAGCTGAGCCACAAGGGAAGCCCAAGAATACTGGAGTGGGTAGCCTATCCCTTCTCCAGCAGATCTTCCTGACCCAGGAAATGAACCGGGGTCTCCTGCCTTGCACGTGGATTCTTTGCCAACTGAGCTATCGGGGAAGTCCGTTCTCCAAGGCTCTCGGATGCCCCTCCAGAGCTCTCCATAGTGGCTGTGCCAATTTACAGTCTCACCAGCAGTGCAGAACGGTTCCCTTTTCTCCATACTCTCTTCAGCATCTATTGTTTTTTGTGATGATGGCCATTTTGACAGGTGTGAGGTAATGTCTTATTGTAGTTTTGATTTGCATTTTGCTTAATAATTAATGATATTGGGCATCTTTTCATGTGCCTCTTGGTCATCTATATGTCTTCTTTGGATGTCTATTTAGGTCTTGGGCCCATTTTTTGATTGGGTTGTTTTGATATTTAGCTGCATGAGCTGTTTTTGTACTTTGTAGATTAATCCTTTGATTGTTTCATTTACAAATATTTTTTCCCATTCTTAGGGTTGACTTTTTATTTTGTTTATGGGTTCTTTTGTCACGTAGAAGCTTTTGAATTTAATTAGGTCCTGTTTATTTTTATTTTCATTACCCTAGGAGGTGGGTCAAAAAAGCTCTTGCTATGATTTGTGTCAGAGTGTTTTTCCCTAAGAAAACAGTCCAGTCTTATATTTAGGTCTTTAATTCATTTTGAGCTTATATTTGTGTGTGGTATTTTAGATGGTGTTCTATTTTTATTCTTTTACATGTAGCTGTCCAGTTTTCTCAGCACCACTTATTGAAGAGATTGTCTTTCCTCTATTGTATATTCTTGCCTCCTTAATCATAGATTAGGTGACCATCTCTGTGTGGGGTTATCTCTTTGTTTTCCATCCTTTCCATTGGTCGGTGTTTCTGGTGTGTGTGTGTTTCTGGTGTGTGTGTGTGTGTGCACGTGCGTGCCTGTGTGTGTGTGGTGTTTCTGGTGTGTGTGCGTGTGTGGGTGCGTGCCAGTGTGTGTGTTTCTGGTGTGTGCGCGTGCATGCATGTGTGCCAGTGTGTGTGTGTGTGGTGTTTCTGGTGTGTGTGTGTTTCTGGTGTGTGTGCGTGCGTGCGTGCGTGCCAGTACCACACTGTAGCTTTATAGTGTAGTCTGAAGTCAGGGAGCCTGGTTACTCTAGCTCTGTTTTTCTTTCTCAAGATTGCACTGACTGTTTGGGGTCTTCTGTGTTTCCCTACAAATTGTAAAAATGTTTGTTCTAATTCTGTGAAAAGTGCCATTGGTAATTTGATAGGGATTGCATTGAATCTGTAGACTGCTTTGGGTAGTATAGTCATTTTGACAGTATTAATTCTTCCAGTCCAAGAACATGGTGTATCTTTCCATCTGTTTTCATAATGTTTGATTTCTTTCAGTAGCATTTTATAGTTTTCTGAGGTCTTTTGCATTCTTAGGCAGGTTTATTTCTAGGCATTTAATTCTTTTTGTTGCAATCTTGTGTTGGTTGTTAGTGTATGGAAATGTAAGGTGCATCAATTTAGTGTCCTTTGCAAGTGAAGTGAAGTGAAGTGAAGTCGCTCAGTCATGTCTGACTCTTTGCGACCCCATGGACTGTAGCCTACCAGGCTCTTCTGTTCATGGGATTTTCCAGGCAATAGTCCTGGAGTGGATTGCCATTTCCTTCTCCAGGGGATCTTCCCAACCCAGGGATCGAACCCGGGTCTCCTGCATTGTAGACAGACGCTTTACCGTCTGAGCCACCAGGGAAGTGTGGTGTCCTTTGCAACTATACCAAATTCACTGATTAGGTCTGGTAGTTTTCTGGTGGCATCTTTAGGATTTTCTTTGTGTAGTATCATGTTATCTGCAAACAGTAATAGTTTTACTGCTGCTGCTGCTGCTGCTAAGTCACTTCAGTCATGTCCGACTCTGTGTGACCCCATAGACAGCAGCCCACCAGGCTCCCCCGTCCCTGGGATTCTCCAGGCAAGAACACTGGAGTGGGTTGCCATTTCCTTCTCCAATGCATGAAAGTGAAAAGTTTGTGAAGTCGCTCAGTCTTTTCCAATTTGTGTTCCTTTTACGTCTGTTTCTTCTCTCGTTGCCGTGGCTAGGACTTCCAATACTGTGTTGAATAAGAGTGGTGAGACATCTTATTCCTAATTTTAGAGGAAATACTTCAGTTTTTCACCATTGAGAATGAATGTTTGCTGTGGGTTTGTCATATTGGCCTTTATTATGTTGAGGTAGGTTCCCTCTATGCCTACTTTCTGGTTTTTTTTTTTAAATCATAAATGAGGATTCAATTTTGTCAAAAGCTTTTTCTGCATCTATTGAAATGTTCATGTCGTTTTTATTCTTCAATTTGTTAATATGGTGTGTCACATTGGTTAATTTTGCATATATTGAAGAATCAATGCATCCCTGGGATAAATTCCAGTTCATCATGGTATATGATCCTTTTAATGTATTGTTGGATTCTGTTTGCTAGTATTTTGCTGAGAATTTTTGCACTTATGTTCATTGGTGATATTCTGTGATTTTTTTTTTTTGGTGTGTGTGATATATTTGTCTGGTTTTGATATCAGGGTGATGGTTGCCTTGTAGAATGAGTTTGGGAGTGTTCCTCCCCCTGCAATTTTTGGGAAGAGTTTGAGAAGGATAGGTGTTAGCTCTTTGCTGAATGTTGATAGAATTCACTTGTGCAGTTCTCTGGCCCTGGACTTTGTTGGAAGATCTTTAATTACAGTTTCAATTTCATTACTTATGATTGGTCTGTTTATATTTTCTGTTTCTTCCTGGTTCAGTCTTAAGGTTGTACCTTTCTAAGAATTTGTCCATTTCTTCCAGGATGTCCATTTTATTTGCATGTAGTTGATACAGTGGTCTCATTATTTTTTTTGTAGTTAATTTATTTGGCTGCATTGGGTCTTAGTTGTGGCACTCAGGATCTTTGCTGCTTCGTGCAGGATCTTTTGTTGTGGCTTGTGGGCTCTCTGGTTGTGGTGTGTGAGCTTAGTTGCCCCATGCCATAAAGAATATTAGTTTCCCGACCAGGGGTTGAACCCGTTTCCCCTTCACTGCAAGGCGGATTCTTATGCACTGGACCACCAAGGAAGTTCTTGTTGTAGTCTCTTAAATGATCTTTGTATTTCTGTGATGTCAGTTGTAATTTCTTCTTTTTCATTTCTAATTTTATTTATTTGAATCCTCTTTTTTTTTTCTTTTTGAATCTGGCTAAAGGCTTATCAATTTTATTTTCTTCTCAAAGAACCAAGTTTTAGTTTTATTGATCTTTTCTATTGTTTTCTTCATTTCTATTTCACCTATTTCTTCTCTGATCTTACGATTTCTTTCCTTCTAATAACTTTTTCTTGTTCTTTCCCTGTTTGGTTTAGGTGTGTGGCTTGATTGTTTGAGCTTTTTCTTCTTTGGGTGAGACTGAATTGCTCTAAGCTTGCTTCTCAGAACAGCCTTTACTGTGTCCCATGGGTTTTGGGTCATCATGTTTTTGTTGTAATTTGTTTCTGTGTATTTTTTTGATTCCCTCTTTGATTTCTTCAGTAATCTCTCGGTTATTTATTAGTGTATTATTTAGCCCCCATTTGTTTGTGTTTTTTATAGTTTATTTTTTGCCTGTAGTTGATTTCTAATCTCATAGTATTGTGGTTGGAAAAGATGATTGATGTGATTTCAGTTTTCTTAAATTTACCAAGGCTTTGATTTTTGACTCAAGATGTGATTTACCCTGGAGAATGTTCCATGTATACTTGAAAATAAGATGTATTCTGTCACTCTTGGGTGGCATGTCCTATAAATATCAATTAAGTCTAGCTTGTCTACTGTGTCATGTTTTCCTATTTATTTTCTGTTTGGATGATCTGTCCGTTGGTGTCAGTGGCATGTTAAAGACCCCCATTATTATTGTGGTAGTGTTGATTTTATGGTTGTTAGCATTTGCCTTGTATTGAGGTGCTCCTATGTTGGGTGCATATATATATATTATTGTTATATCTTCTTCTTGGATTGATCCCTTGGTCATTATGTAGTGATTTTCCTTGTCTCTTGTAATAGTCTTTAGAATATCTGTTTTATCTGATTATGAGTATTGCTATTCCAACTTTCTTTTGATTTCCATTTGCATGAAATATCTTTTATCATCCTCCATCAGTCTGTACGTGTCTCTGGGTCTGAAGTGGGTCTCCTATAGACAGCATATATATGGGTCTTGTTTTTGTCTCTACATGTATTTATATGTGAATATCCAGTTTTCCCAGCACCTTTTATTGAAGAGGCTGTCTTCTTTCCGTTAAGCATTCTTGGCTCCCTTGTCAAATATTAGCTGACTCTATGTGACTGGATTTATTCCTGGACTCTTGATTTTGTTCAGCCAGTCTGGCTTTCTATTTATATGCAGTACTGTACTGCTTTGATTACTGTAGATATATAGTATAGCTTGGAGTCAGAAAGTGTGATGCCTCCTGTTTTGTTTTTGTTTCTTATGATAGCTTTAGCTATTCAGAGTGATTTTAGTTACATATAAATTTTAGGATTATTTTTTCTACTTAAAAAATACCATTAGAATCTTGATAAGAGATTACATTGACTTAATTGATGGCTTTTGGTGGTTTTGACATTTTAACAGTATTAATCTTTGCAATCCAGGAGCATGAGATACATATCCATTTATTTGTGTCATCTTTGATTTCTTTCCTCAGTGTCTTGTGATTTTTGAATTTTAGATCTTTCATCTCATTTTTAAAGTTTATTCCTACATATTTTATTGTTTCTGATGCTATTGTGATTATTTCTTTTATAGATAATTCATTGTTTATAGAAATGCTATGTGATTTTTGCATGTTAATTTTGTATCCTGAAGTTTTACTGAATTTGTTAATTAGGTTTTTAATTTTTTTTGGTGGAATCTTTAGGATTTTCTAGATATAAAGTTATGTTGTCTGCAAATAGTCTTACTCCTGCCCTGCCTCCCAGCCCCCAACTTTTGAGGCCTTGTATTTCTTTTTCTTGCCTAGTTACTCTGGCAAGGACTTCTGGCCCTGTGCCGAGAGTAGGAGCAGTGAAAGTAGGAGCCCGTGTGTTTCCGTTTTTAGAGGTAAAACTTCCGCTTTCCACCGCTGAATATGATGTGAGCTGTGATATAATCATATATGGCCTTTATTATGTTGAGGTACATTTCTATTTCTAATTTATTAATTTTTTTACCATAAATGGATGCTTAATTTTGTTAGATGCTTTTTCTGCATTTATTGAAATGATAATATGATTTTTTTTTCTTTCCAGTAATGTAATGTCACTTCAACTTGTGTACTTGAACCATGCTTTCAGGTATAAATCCCTCTTGATCATGTGCTAATATGTTATTGAGAATTTTTGTGTCTGTATTCATGAAGGATATTGATGTGGTAGTGTCCTTTCTGGCCTTGTAAAATGGATTTAGAAGTGTCCTCTTTAGTTTTTTGGAATAGTTTGAGAAGGATTGGCTGAAGCCTTCTCTAAATGTCTGGTATAATTCACCAGTGAAGCCATCTGGTTCTGGACTTCACTTCACTGGGATGTTTTTGATTTCTGATTCAATCTCCTTATTAGTAATTGGCCTATTCAGAGTTTCTGTTTCTTCCTGAATCAAGCTCCTAGTTTATATGCTTATAAGAATTTTTCTACTTCTTCTAGGTTGGTCAGTTTGCTGTTGTATGGTTGTTCATACTAGCCTCTTAGGATTGCTTGCATTTTTATGGTATTATTTTTAGTGTTTTCTTTTTCACTTAAAATTTTCCTGAGTTGGGTCTTCCTTTTTTCCCTGATTGGTCTAGTTAAAAGTTTGTCAATTTTGTTTGTCTTTCCAAAGAACTAATTCTTGATTTGGTTAATGTTTTCTATTGTTTTCCTGTTATTTCACTTGTTTCTGCTCCAGTCTTGTTTATTTCCTTCCTTTTGCTAACTTTTGGCTCAGTTTGTTCTTTTTCTGGTTCCTTAAGGCGTAGAGTTAGATTGTTTATTTGGGATCTTACTTCTTAATATAGGCATTTTGTTGTGAACTTCTATTTTAGAACTGCTTTTGCTGCATCCCATATGTTTTGGTATGTTGTGTTTCCATTTTTATTTTAAGGTACTTTTAAGTTAATCCTATAATTTCTTCTTTGTTCTATTGGTTGTTTAGAAGAATGTTACTTAATTTCCATGTTTCTGTGAAATTTTCAGTTTTTCCCTTGTTATTGATTTCTAGATTCATACCATTGTTAGCAGAGGAGACAACTTGATATGATTTCAGTTTTCTTGAATTTGCTAAGACTTGTTTTGTGGCCAAACATGTCATTTATCCTAGAATGTGTGTTCTTGAGAAGAATGTTGTCTACTTTGTAGGACAGAATGTTCTATATATGTCTGTTAGATTCATTTGCACTACAATGTTGCTCAAATTAACTGTTTTCTTATTGATTCACTGTCTGGATAATCTATTCAAAGTTAAGAATGAGATGTTAAAAGTCTCCAACTATTATTGTGTTGCCATATATTTTTCTTTTAGCTCTTTTATAGTATTTGCTTTATTCAAGTGCTCTGATGTTGGATGCACACATATTTACAGTTGTTTTACCTTCTTCCTTTATCATTACATAATGACCTTCTTTGTCTTTTTTTTTTTTTTGCCATTTTCAGGTTAAAGTCTGATGTAACTTTGTCTGATATAACTATAGTTAACCTTGGTTTTGGTGCTTCCCTGATAGCTCAGTTGGTTAAGAATCTGTATGCAGTGCAGGAGACCCCGGTTCGATTCCTGGGTCAGGAAGATCTGCTGGAGAAGGGATAGGCTACCTACTCCAGTATTCTTGGGCTTCCCTTGTGGCTCAGCTGGTAAAGAATCTGCTTGCAACGTAGGAGACCTGGGTTTGATCCCTGAGTTGGGAAGATCCCATGGAGAAGGGAAAGGATACCCACTCCAGTATTCTGGCCTGGAGAATTCCGTGGACTGTATAGTCCATGAGGTCACAAAGAGTTGGACACGACTGAGCGACTCTCACTTTCATTTCAACCTTGGTTTGGGGCTTCCCAGGTTGTTCAGTGGGTAAAGAATCTGCCTGCAATGCAGGAGATGAAGACAGATGTGATTTCGATCCCTGGGTCAGGAAGATCCCCTGGAGGAGGGCCTGGCAACCCACTCCAGTATTCTTGCCTGGAGAATCCCATGGAAAGGGGAGCATGGTGGGGAACAGTCCATAGAGTCACAAAGAGTCGGACAGGACTGAAGCGGCTGAGCACACATGTGCCCTTGGTTTGATTTACTTGTGCTTCACTTGAAATAATCTTTCCCTGTCCAGTCATGCTCAGTCTCTGTGTGTCTTTAAGGCTAAAATGAGTCTCTTGTATCATTGCATTTTTCTGTTTTTAAGCCATTCTGGATCTTTTCTGTCTTGAAAAGTATCTGCTGAGAATATCTGCTGATAGTCTTATGGGGTTCTCTCTTATGTAGCTTCTTTTTTCTTGCTGCTATTAATGATCTTTTGTCTTTGACTTTTGACAGTGTAATCACAGATGTATTGGTATAGCTCTCCTTGGATTCACCCTGTTTGGGATAGTTTGGACTTCTTGTATCTGGATATGTAGCTTTTGCCCCAGTTTTGGGAAGTTTTTTTTTTTTTTTTGCTTTACATACAACTTTTTAAAGAAAATATATTTTTTTGCTTTCAACATACCTTCTGTCTCTTACTCTTCTGGAGTTCCCACAATGGGAATATTGTTTCTTTTCATTGTGTCCCATAGGCTTTCTTCACTCTTTTTCATTATATTTTCTCTGACTGGATATTTTCACATGTTCTGTCTTCCAAGTCATTGATTCTTTTTTCTGCATGGTTGAGTCTGCTTTTGAAGCTCTCTATTGAATGCTTCAGACAGTTTTTGTATTTTTAAGCTCTAGTGTTTTTGTGTATTTCATCTTTTTAGATGGTTTCTATTTCTGTGTTGCATTTCTCATTTTGTTAACTTATTTTATGTAATATTTTCTTAACGTCATTTAGTTGTTTTTATTTCCTTGTATTTCACTAAACTTCTTGAGGGGGATTATTCTGAACTCTTTGACAGTTCATAGGTCTGTATTTCTTTAGGGTCAGTTATTTGAACTTTATTAATTACTTTTGATAGTGTCATATTTTCCTGATTTTTTATAATCCTTGATTCCTTACACTGGTGTCTGAGCAGTTTGAGTAAGGGGTCTTCTCTTCCAGACTTTGCAGGTTTTCTTTGGTAGAGATAGTTTTTACTATTAGCTCATTTGGGGTTTCTGGGCATATGTCCTTGGACAGGTGGCACCTGATACAAGGTCTGATTTTGGGGCTTTAAGCTGTGAGATGGGATGAGTGGTGTGTGCCACTCACTGGAAGCAGCGGCTGGAACACTAGCTTGTTCTCTGTCCAGGTGAGGCTGTAGGATGGGCTTTGTGGTTGCCTGGGTTCTCTGGTCAGGCTGGGCTCCTATATTCAGCTATAGGTGGGGTTAAGAATTAGCATCTCTGCAATTTTTAGGACCTGAAGCAGGCAAGAGTGTACACTGAACATTCTGGTCAGATGATGTCACAGGCTTTCCTCTGCATGTAGGAAAAGCCACAGCTTTCTGGGCAAGTGTCACTGTAAGTAGGCCTGTTGGATGGGCTGTGCAGCTTCTGTGTGCTCTGGTAAGACTTTCCTGTCTAGCAGGTTGATGGCTGTATTCATTGATAAGTGGGGCTATGAATTAGTTTCTCTACCTGGGCACAGAAGCAGCTCCAGCGCCACTCAGGCTGTTTGGGGTCTCATCTCAAGCTTACCCCTGTCCCAGGTGATCCTATGGCTGAACAGGGCCACTGGCTTTGCTTTGGGGGTGATCAGCTCTGCCTACCTGCCTCTTGGCTTGAGCGTTGCTGGGTTATACAGCAAGTTCCAGGTGTTCTCACAGCTCTTTCTGTCAGGTGGGGCTGGGGTTATGCTCTGCAATATATGGGCTATGACTCAGCTCTCTGACCTGGGTGGAACTGAGTGGGCCCACTTTAGGCAACTCCGAAATTTTCCAAAACAGAGTTTCTGGTGTGGGGTTTGTAGGGGTGAGGGCCATGCTCTGAGCAGGCAGGGCAGACTCGGCTCTCCTGCTTGGGTGTGAGCAGCCCAGGCTCCAGAGCCAGGCCAGCCTATTTGAGGCCCTGGATCAGGCAGACCAGCAATTCTCTGGTCACTCTACCCCACACAGCTAGTGGGGGCTATGACTTAGGCTCTGCAGGTGAGAACTCAGTTTGCCAAGGCTCAAGGGCTGATTGTTGAAGCCTCTCCCCACTTCTTCATCATGACCAGATTCCCAGTGATTGAGCCTCACAGACTCCCATGGTTCCTGTGGAGTGGAACTAGAGTTGGGGCTCCCTGTGCTGGGAGGCTGGACATCACCCTGGGCTCTCCTTTCCCACTGGAGGAGCTGGAGGCTCAGGGAAGGCTTCTTGGTGTACTGCTGCACTGCTCTGGGCCATGTGGTCAGGGTGTGGCTGCCCCTCCTACTCTTCTGTGGCAGTCTGTCTTGTCTGTGTGGTAGTGGGGAGTGGGGTGCTTCAGCCCCACCACCCTGTTCAGGATTCTCTCAGTGGTGTCTTGACCATTGTAGTTGTTAGCTGTTCTTGTTAAGGGGAGTGAAGTCAGTAGACCTATGTCACCTTCCTGGTGATGACACTCCTATCATATACTTTAGTGACAGAGTCCTCAGTGTTTCCTTCTTGGTTTATTCTACACATGTGACTGGGATGAAACTGATACTAGGAATAGGGGTATACTTTGCTCTGTAGGAGAAAATGAATGGGGCACCTGGATGGTGGAACACACTCACGGGAGGATGAGGAGGTGGGAACTGGGTGGAGAGCAAGCTTATGGGCTTGAGATCTGGAGCTCTAGGTGGATGGGGACTCCACCATCAGCTCTGCAGGAGTCTTCCTCAGGCCTTAACTCCCTCATCCCTCCAGGGCCCTTCTCCCCTTACCAGTCCCCTGCCCACCTCATTGTACTCCTCGATGGGAAAGCTCCCATTTGTTTCAGGTTATTGGATGGAACACACTTGGTAGAGTAAGGATGTGCCACAGGTGGCCAGTTTGGGAAATGACTCTTGAGCACATAGGACCACTTTGCTCAGCTCTGCCCTGGGTAGAGACGTTGGTATTGAGAAGACCCTTCCAGCTCTTCCACCCCCATCACTCGCTGTATTTCATTCTCCTTCAGGACAGACCTTTAAGCTCTAGCTGGGAAGACATTGTGTCTGAATAGCACCAAGCTCAGTGAAGGACTAGTCTGTGGATCTTCAGTCTATAATAACCCTGCGTGGGTACTGTGGTGATAAAGTGTCCATTGTGGGGGGACATGGCTGTGTTTGGACATCTACTCTTGCTGCTTTGAAGAGTTTCTCCTTACTTGGCAGATATGCCAGTCAAGGCAGACTCCTGGAAGCAGGGCCATGGACTACTCTTTGCACTACCCGCCCTGGCCTGAGTGCCTCACATGGGGTAGCTGCTTAATACCTTTTGAACAAGTGACTGATGAGTGGATTGTGCTCTATCTTTGTGGTAGCTATTGACAAGTTGGGACACATCACATAGATTCAGGTGTATTTCCTGAATGCCTGGAGCCACACAGCCTCTGGGCAGCAGCATGGACTGCCTGCCTCAGGGCTGTTCTGTTGAGTCAGTTGTGCTGTGCTGCTTGTGGGCTGGCGTGGCCCCTCCAGCGCCAGGCCTAACCTGGCAGGTTGAACAGTGGCTGCAGCTGAGAGGGTAAAAGGGTGCTGACCGCTTCTCAAGAGTGCCTTGGCAGTCAGTGTCTTTACTGATAGCTTTCTGTTGGATTGTACTCAGTTCAGTGGTCTGATCTCTGCAACATTAAACATCTAGGGATAGTCCCTAGATTAAAAAATGTTCCCGAGATGGTTCAGCTTAGGAAAAGCTGACAGTACTGCTCAAGGAGTTTGACCTAATTACAGGAATATCCTTCCAGTCAGGACCGAGGAGCTGATGAGCTCTGTGGCAACAAGGCAACCTGTCTGTTTGGGATGCACAAGCAGATGAGTGTTCCTCATCCCCATCTGTGCCCCAGGCCTCCCACAGTGGCTCCTGACTTCCACCACCAGTTTCCACCATCCTCATCCCAGACTGTAATCAGACTTCTCTCCACAAATATCTCCTGAGTTGTCTGCTTAATAAGGAATGCTTCTCCCAGCCCTAGCAAAACCACCTGCTGCATTCATCCGTCCACCCAGTGGTTTTGAACACTGACTGTATGGCAGGCACTGTGTTGAGGCACTGGGGATACAGAGATGAATGAGACATAGTTACCGCCTTCACAGCTCCCAGTCTAGCAACATGTAAACAGCATGCAGTAAATAGTGAACATGATGCGTCAGACAGTGAACTATGGGAACACAGAAGCAGTAGAAAGATGAGGAAGGGAGAGGAAGGAGAGACTGATTCTGAACAATAAATACATGTCACAAAGCAGTAGAAAGATGAGGAAGGGAGAGGAAGGAGAGACTGATTCCGAACAATAAATACATGTCACAGAGCTTAAGTAATAGTGACCCTCTCTTAGGACTACACCCATCTAAAGCAGTGAGTTTTAATCTTTGCGCTTTTAGTAGCAAAACTATGTTTCTAAATAAAATTCTACTTGGATCACCAGTAATCAAAACAAACAGAAGCAGTTAAGCTGGGGCTGGCGTGAAGTGGTCTAGAGAGCTCTGTGCTTGGCCTCATCCAGGCTTCTGAGCCCTGGCCCTGCTCTTACTGAGGTGCTCAGAGACATACTGGCTCTGGTGCCGCAACTGAGAACACAAGTGCTTTGGAAGTCTTGTTAAAGGCCTCCAGGTGATTTCTGTCATTCCCACCTTGGACCTAAACTGGAAAGGTAGGCTTTTCTTTTGGGTAAGAGGTACATAAGTATAATACTTAAAGGTAGGAAGGGGTGGATTCGAGTGAGGAATGTTTCCTTTTCTGAGAATCGAGTTAGTTCTTAACGCAAGGCTTAGGGCAGCCTGAGGGCAGGCCTGCCTCTCATGTACAGTTTCTTACAGTGGGCCTTATTAGTGCACACCACTGTTAACTGGTTGGCCTCACTGAGGACTTACAACATGATGGACCCTTATCACAAGTATTTTATAAATATTGGCTTAATCCTTCTAACAGCCCTCTGCACTTGGTATTATTCGTGCATCAGTTTTGCCAGTGAGGAAATGAAGACACAGAGAGGCTACAATGGGAGATGGGTGCTGGTGCTGGCATCCCCATGGAGGCACATGGTTCCAGAGGGCACCGAGGCACATTCTCCACCTTGCAGCCCAGCCTCCAGACTGAGGGGCCACATCACTTCTCAGAGCTGGGGATTTTTATTTGGGGGTTTAACTATAATTGATCAGTTGCAGATCATAGACCATTTCTTTTATGTTTATGTATATAATGTACATATTTATATAGTTTTTATTTGTAAAAACATCCTTCAGATGTGGGCAGGCAGAAGTTGGTGCCAGGTGGCTTTGCTGCCAGTAGAGACAGTTTCAGAGAAATGGTGCCTTCCCCCTAAAGCAGCTCCCACCTGACAGACCCTCATGTCGTTGCTCTGAGCTGGTCCCCAGCACGCAGCTCTTGGCCGGTGAGTTCTGGAGCAGGGACGATGGAATTGGGGCTGCAGGCTCAAGAGGGGCATACATTGATGTTCATCCTTTCTTCTCTGAGGCTCAGAGCCCATCTTCCCATATTGCTTTGGATGTGTCCTTATTCACAAAGAGGATGCTTTCTAGCTGAGACTGATGCTGAAGGCCACCCACTCTTCAACACTCAAGCCCAGTTCATGTAGACCAATGGTTTTCAAAATGTTAACATTTTTAAACACAGAATCTCTGCCTCAACCTTAAACTGCATGAGCTCCAACAAGTGCATCAACTTTGACCCTGGGACTTTGGTATCCTTGACTGTTTCTCTGATCTCTCACTTTCACTGGAAATTTTGGTTTTGGTCACAAATATGAATTGGAGGTTTAGGGTGGGAGGAGGCAGAGACTGGAAGAATAATTTTGGATTATCTGGGGATTTTCATTGACTGTGCTGTCTCTGTCCCTCATTATCGGGATGAATAAGGTTTGTTTTATAAAGGATTAGCATGCCTGTGCCATTCTGCAAGTAGAAGTTTAGGACTTCTTCTTCGAATCAAACACTAAGCAAGAAAAACAAATCTAACACAAAACCTCAAAGCAAGAAAGCAAATCCCACAGAAAATGCCATTCTGTTCAGACTTATGGCCCATAGGAAAAATATCAAAAATATTCCTTCAAAGGGCTGAGCAGCAGGCCTCCCATTTAAGCTTTGCAACTGTTATGTCTCTCTCACATGTCACTTTGAAATTTTACCCTTCTCATCCCGAGTGATCAAACCCCTTCTCTTGCTTTCTTTCATTTTGCAGTCCTGAATAGACCCGCCATTGCTCTCCAGCAGGGTATGGTTTTAGTGTCATCTCATTTTGGAAAAGCATTGATGCCAACCAGCAGTATTCTTGGATCTGCCTTTCTTTTCGTCCTCTTTCTTCTGAGCCTAAAGAGATCACATTCAGAAAGGCAGTGGGGTTTTCTAGGTCAGGGCAGATTCTGGATGCTTTCCAGGGGTCTCTTGGTGGTGAAGGGATTGCTTTCTTCTGCCTCCTCAGATTTGCCATGGCCACCAGTAATGGAATGGTTTTCCAGATGTTTTTCGCTAAAATACACTCGGAAGAACTCCCCCCATCCCACTCCATTTTGTTTCCAAAGTCAATGTATTAAGTCATAAAGCCAGTGATTATAATTTTAATGAAAAATATCCTGTATCACTCAAGACAGAAAAGAACAAAAATACCTCTTATAAACACTGCTTTGAAAAACAGTTAACATTAACTTTACACACAACAGAATCCTTTCTTAAGCTTTATTTAAGAAATCGAGTACTATATAGTTCAATATATATAAGACACATCCAGTATTGTGTTCCTGATAGCAAGTGCATAGATTTTGTTAAGATATCATTTTCACTCGATATAAACGTTTCATGGTCACATGAAGATAATATTCCCAGTGATTTTGCCCAAGCATGAGAGGAGAAAACAGAACACAGCAGAATAGTGAACTACAACAAAGATGAAAAACAAAAACAGCGAATTAGCAGAACAGTCGATTCCTGATAAGTGAATAAGCTGATTGTTTGGTCACAATGTTTTTATTCACTTATCAGGAACGATTCACAGTACGTTAACGTTCACTGTGTTTCCTCGCCCGCCAGCTCAGAGTGCCCGCCCGAGACTGCTCAGAACCGCCATGGGCTGTGCAGACCGTGTGACGCTGTCAGCAAAGTCAACCTTGACAGGTCTCTCATTTCCCAGTGCGGTCTGTGCACGGCAGGCAAAGACACCTGGCTGACACTGCAGGGGCGTTTTACAGAATCAAGAGGGTAAGTGTGAATTTAAGCAGGGACCAGCTCTACATCGTACGTGCTTAAGGGAGCTAGCATTTTTGTCCCCTTCTTTGGAGAATTATTGTTTTTGTTGTCTTTCCAAAACAAACAAAAAAAAATTCTTGTCTTTCCCTTCTTTTACTTAGCATGAGTATTTTGCCTTGTGCCAAATGGTGGATGTAGATACTTGTATGACTTAAATGTTGAAAAAGTAAACACTCGCATCTTGGAAAGAGTTGATCACCCTCTTTACACCCTTCTCCCCTCCCTCACACCCTCCACCCCCGCAAAAGTATTTACAAGAAAGAAAAGGAAATCACACCCTTAGCACTCTTTTCCCCACTAATGTAAGCAGTGGGTTTTCAGAGGCAAACTGATGAAGGCTCTGATGAGGTTTAAAGCAGAAGTATTGGCAGGAAGTCAGCTCCCATCTGTGCGGGTCTGGAGCTAGTGGAGGCTGCTTCGCTGAGGTGTTTGGCCTGTGTGGGAAACTGCCTCCGTCTCACCCAGCCCCTCTGTGCTGTGCTGCCAACTAGAAAAGAGAGGCTAGGGCTCAGAGGGGCTGCCGAAACCGGAGGGCGAGGGGCCTGAGCACCTGCAGGGAGGATCTCATTGGCAGCCAGGGGATGGCTGCCGGTGCCGGTGGCCTGAGTCAGACAGAGCTTGTGCATCTGAAGAGTTGGAGGGAGAGATCAGACAGGGAGCAGACGTCAGTGGAATCTTGTAAGAGCACTTGGAGAGCAGTCAGATTCCTGAGCAGAAGAGATGGGCAGAAAGGGAGGAGGGCCTGTGGCTTCAGCTTTCAAGGGTGTACAAGGAATGGTTTTCTCTCTAGTTTTCTACCTGGGGTTGGGCGATGGTGGGGGACAAGGCTTTCTACAAAGTATACACTTTCAGGAGGGAGGGTGTGGATGTATATGGCATTCTTGGTTTTCATGTGGAAATGGATGATGTATTATGAAGACTTGAGCATGAGAAGCTTTACCTTTCCGCCTCCCACCCAACTAGACTGAGTAGAGCTTCCATTTGAGCCCTTGCAAGTATTTTCTCTTCCATTAGTTTTAATAATTAAAGCTGCTCCTGGATTCAGCTAGCTCTTTAAAATAATTTACTTTTCTACACATATCTATTGATTGATGGCAACGCATGGATTTAAGTTTAACGCCTTTCATATCTATTCACCAGGTAAGTAAAGTTTATTTTCTTCCCTTAAGGAGCTCACTTTTTAAAAAATGTGACTGGTTTCTGAGAAGAGTTTGATGGTAATGATAGGCCTTTGGACTCATGGGTAGATAGAAGAAACCCCAGAGCTGCTGCCTCTCTGCTGATGTTTCTTAAGATTATGCAGCAAAGTGGCAGCCATTTTTACTGAGTGTTAAGAACTGCGTATACATATCAAGAGAAGAAGAGAAGGGGCAGAGAGCAGAGGAGAAAAGAGAACGTGCAATGTACCAGTGTGGTCAAAAGAAAGACCGGACAAGGTCTTGGCATATCCGACTCTGCAGGCAGTTATGTAGGTGGACCATAGACGTAAGTCTTGGAAGCAGTGGTTAAAATAGGCTGTTGTACGTAAATCCGAGGTGGCTGGTGTGTAGTTCCCCTTCCCCAAATCAGATATTCACTTAGGTGGAATCGACTGTATCTTTTTTACACAACATATAGAAAAAAACAGATACGTGAAACAGTGAGGTGTGTAGATGTATCACCAACATACAATGACTACCAACAATACAACACTCAGAGAGAGAAACAAGTATTAGGAAAATGGTTTAATATTGGAGACAGAAGCAAAAAACTGCATCACACAATAACATACGTTACAAAAATAAGTTTGACTGTTTCAACTACACGGTTATGTTCACAATGAGGACAGAAGAATCAGAAAAAACTTTGATCTAAACAGCAAAAAAGCAAACCCCTAAAGTTTTAACTAATACATTTATCCACTTAAAGTGACTGAGTACTTCTAAATCTAATTACCTTATTGTGTAACTGCACAATACAGAATAAAAAGGGAAACTTACCGCTGTATTTTAAGACAAAATTCTAATGCTAGATATAAGCAAAGGGAAAAAAGAAATCAAGCCAAAGTTTTTAATTCTCAAAAGAAAAGCAACTTTCTTTCTATCAACCAGAAATCAAACTTGAAATCAGTCATTGTCAGGGGGCCCACTAGAGTAAGCCACAAAAATTTCCATTTTTTTTTAATCTCCAGTATAAAAAGTTCCACTGGTACAAAATGCAGAAGTACAATCAGTTGTAGAAATAGGAAAGCCTGCGTTATTTTTTTTTTTGGCTCAAATTCCATCAAACAACAAAATCCAAATGCATCAATAAAACAAACAATACTCAAATGGTCTTACAGTTTTCCACTAGGTTGCATTAACTTTGGCTTTTCTCAGACAATATTTAAAAACTATTTTGTAATTCTAAACAAAATATTATTAATCTACAAACAACAATTCTCACAGCACAAAAAAACACATACTTTTTTTTTGTATGACATTATTCAAAAAGGTAATGAAACTACAGGTTTTTTTAAAATTTTATTTCTTAATTAGCACTTAAGATAATTAAAAACAAACAGTAAAATGAATCCAGAGTAGCACAAGCCAAAGAACTATAACCCCTATGGTGAAAGAAAGATGAACTTGTTACGCCTTTGAGGACTGCCATTTGATCGCAATTCTCTAATTCAGTTTAAAAACGACTATTCTCTACACTTGATTTTAAAAAAAGCAGTTTCCCTGTGTGTTTTCTTCTGGCACAGGCCCTTCGCACCCTTGCACCTTTTTCCTTTTGATATTAAAAGAGAAAGTGAAGAAAAGGACAACTTGTCTTTGGAGGAGGGTTATCTTTTTCGCAATGAAACATGCAAAAAAAAAAGGACCTTCCCCCTAACGGTACTGTCTTGGTTGCCTGTAGAATGAACACTTGGCTCTAAGTGCCCGCCCTGAGCCTCTTGTCAAGTGCACTCAGTTCCTCTGGGGGAGGGGGAGGAGGGGAGGGAAGGAGGAGAGCACTGGAGCACTTCTGGCTTCAGTGAAGTGGGGGAAGATGGTTTAAGGTTTATGTATAATTGATGAGATTCTGAATGAAACGGTCTGGGAAATTCAGATGGTGTTGTCTTGTGTCCTTACATCTGTATCTGTGTTACCACCGTATCATATATACGAGAGAGACATGTGCGATAACCTTTATTATTCAGCTGCTTGCTGCAGGAAGTACAAAATAGCCCTCGAAGGATGAAGGAAGGCCCCAGCAGTAGTAAACACGTGTGAGGATAATACAGGTCATTTCATTGTAAGTGCATGTGCTGTAAGAAGGAGACTTTTTTTTTTTTTTGCATCATTAGAGGCTAGTCCTTTCCCTCCCAGGGCTATCACATCCACACACACAATAAACCAAACAAGGTGGTCAGTGGGAAATGGAGGGAGAAAGTGGAGCCAGCAGTTTCTGAACTCCTTTATGAAACAAAGAAGCTTCCAGGAAAGGTAGGAGTTTGAGTGGGTTGCAGGGGTGACTTGGGGTTTGTCAGGACAGCAAGAGACCTGTTCACATGAAGTCAAAGAAACGTGGCACTTTAGAGAATGGCAGCAGGGACTGGCGCTGGGCATTTGGTCAGTAACTGTGATGAACTGAGTTTGCCTTGAATGCTCAGTCCCCTTTAGATGCATTCAGTTCAGAAGGAACAAAAAGGCAGGGAAAGGATGGTCAGCATC
This sequence comes from Oryx dammah, assembly GCF_014754425.2. Taxonomy (NCBI): domain Eukaryota; kingdom Metazoa; phylum Chordata; class Mammalia; order Artiodactyla; family Bovidae; genus Oryx; species Oryx dammah. The sequence continues at coordinate 67,219,161 of NW_024070194.1, forward strand.
TAACTCCAGACACGTTGCTTATTCAGAGGTATCCACTGGGGTCGGACAATCCCCAGCACAATGGCTGATAAGAAACATTACCTTGGGAATAAGTAAGAAACAAAAGCAGAATCCCTCCAAAGACTACCCCATCATCACAGAGTGGTTTACCTGGACAGGTGCACGATGTTACTGTAAACTGGAACATACCGCTCACCTGACCTCAAAAGCAGACTGAATTTAAGGTTTATTTAGGTGCTTGACTCTATCTACCGTTCCCGTTTATCTCGTAAACTCTCTTCCTTTCTTTTGGATCTCAACCAAAGGATTAAAAAGTAGGAAAGACAGAAACAACTGAAAGATATATGCAGAAAAAGAAATCCAAATTAGAAACACCCCAAAACAAACGGAAATGATGACAGTATAAAAAGTTATCAACATTCCAGATAGCTCTGGGTAGAAAGGGTTAAAAGTTCAAAACTTTCTCACCTTAGAGGTTTCCATATATCATGAAGAAAATACATTGTGAGGTTGCCGTCACAGCATTGATGTGCAGAGTGGTTAAAAAAGTGAGACATGGGCACTTATACAATGTCTTACAAAAAACATCATAGAGAAATAACAAACAATAACAATTTCAGGCAACAAGACCACAGGATAGCAAGTTAACAAACTTTTTAACCTTTTTTTTTGTTTTTTGTTTTTTAAATATTAGGGATTTATACAAAACACATAATAAAATACCCATGTTATCAAATTACTTCTCACAAGAAACACACTGAAGCTCTAGGAAGGAAGTACCTTTGGAATTTGGCACTATATATTTTCACTTTTTTTCTTTAAAAGAAAAAAAAATCACATTTTGCTGAACACAAACACATCTAAATAGTCCACAATTTAAAAAAAATGACATCAATGCTTTACAAGCCAACACAAAACTTATTCTGGAATAGGTTTTTTTTTTTCCCCTCACATGAAATTTTTTTTTTAAGCAAACAACTTTTTTTTTTGAAATTGTTTTTTGTTTTAAGTAAACCAATTCTAAACTTGTCTTATCAACAAAGAACATTAAGACCATAAGACTCATGATGAAACCACAACTTAATTCACAGAAGCACCAACGTAACACAGTTTACAGTAACCTTTCTCCTGTACATTGAAACAGTATAAAATATAGGTAATTTCATGTGCATTAAACCATGGATTGTCTAACTGTGAGTCAGTTCAGCAAAAGGTGACACAAATAGGTAGCATTTGCCCCAAAACAGGGTAAATATTTTTCTTATACTAATCTACAAAAAGTGGTTCTATATATATATCTTAATGAGAAAGTGAGCCACCTAAAATGGCCTTATCAAAAAACTTTACACTGCCTGAAAAATGTAAAAACTATTACAGACCTCTAGAGACTTAAAATCAGACAGTTTTTTTCTCAAACTGTTTTTGGAAGTAGTCTGTTAGAAACCAACATTCTGTGTCCCTGGACACATATTGCTATTGTTACCAGTGACCGGGAAGAATGCCAATCCCTGTATAATACTTTCAAGTCTGTTTTATGAAAAGAAAGAAAAAATAAGAAAGAAACATTTTTGCCACAGGTTTTTTTCTATAATTAATTTGTCTAATAATAAATTTCAGTCTTGCATGAATGCAGCAATGTTTTTCACATTGACTTCCCAGAATTCATAGCTAGATGAGGTCACATGCAAATTTCAAAGGTCAAACTAGATCAAAGGTCAGTAGGAGAACCAAATATGATGTGAGGTCAGAAAGACATCAGAAACAATGACGGGACGATGAAACTTTTTTGAGACGCCACAGGGACATGCTAGGCAAACGGTGAACTAACGGGCATGAAGATGTCTAGGGAGAAAACAGGGAGAGTAAAAAGTTACACAGAATCTACGCAGCAGCAACAAAATCACTCTTCAGGGTGCAGGAGAGAAACTAATGCAAATCTTAGGTCATTAGGGAGTCTACCAGCCATCCACGTAATTTGCATTTCTTACACTCTTTATCCACAACACAATGGAACCCAAGAGAATCCATCCGGAGAGGGAGAAGGGATGGATTCTGGGTATTTTGGGGTGAGGGACTGGCAAGGGATGGGGAGAAGAGGGTCCAGTTTCAACGAATGTAACAGACGGGAAAGTCAGACGACCAAACTGTAAACTAGATAATGGAGGTTACGAACAAAATCATCAGACAGATACAAACACCGAGAGGATAAAGCATGAACTTTAGGCCCAGGGTTCAACGGTGAAAAAAAGCCCGTTCCTAGAATGATTCCTCTAGAGACTACTTCAGAAGAATCTAGCTAGCACAGAGAACTGCTCTTCAGGTACCCAATAAGTTAACAGTAGGCAATAAATAGCTTCCATTATTTCTGAGGCAGTAAAAATTTTGTACAAAAATAGAAATGCTTTTTTTACAAATAAAATTTACAGGCCTGTGGCTTTCTTTTTTATTTATGTATTTATGTATTATTTATTTATTATTAAATTTATCTTTCAAGAAACATCAAGTATTTTCACTCATTTTTAATTTTTAAACCCTGTAGCTTTAAGAAACAGATCTCTAAATCTTTTTTTACATTAATCCTTTCTAAAAACTAAAATAAAACAATAACAAAATAGACAACCAGTGTAATAATCTGACCAATAAATGTCATGTTTCTTTGAACCCTAAAATAAAATCCTACTTCTTAAACCAAATGTAGTGGAAAGACATTTTGTGTTGTTAATTTTAAGTGCTTCTCCTGGCTTTTCTCTGGCGCTATGCCACCACCTTACCCTCTATAAACAGCTGGCGCCCCCCTGCGGGGTGGGCGTGGGCAGGAGGGGCGAATTCTCCAGGCAGTGCTCTGGGGCACAGGGGTCTCAGAGTTAGAATTGCACGTTAGCCTTTGTTTGCCTTGTAAATTCTCAAGATGTCATTTATTGTATACGTGTTTTTCTTAAAAAAAAAAAAAAAAAAAGGCAAAAAACCCCCAAAACAAAACAAAAAAGGTTAAAGGAGATTCAAATTGCAAAACGAAGGAGAATGCAGTGGCACAAGTGGAGGAGGATTTACTTGATAGAAACAAGGTAGCCGAGTTTAGTTATGGCGAACTGGGTGGGGGGGCAGGAGGGGAAATGGAGGCCTTATTGTAAAAAGAACCGTCTCTCTTGGTAAAAGTTGGCAATGTGGTCCTCCTCTGCCTTTCCTGTTGAGCCCAGGCTGGCTCATGGGACTTACCCTAAGAAAGCTAAAATAAGAGCAGGGAGCCTCTGGGGGGAGGATCAGTAAGGTTTGCTGTCGTTTTTGGAGCGCTTCAGCTGGACCTTCAAGCGTTTCATGCCAATCTGAAAGCCATTCATAGCCTGGATAGCAGCTTGCGCAGACACGGGATTGTCGTAGCTAACAAAACCTGGAAGACACGAGGGGAAGAAAGGCGGGAATCAGGATGGAAAGGCAGGGGAGCAGTGCAGGGTGGCTGGAGAATGTTTCTGCAGGTGGGAGTGATGGGGCCCAACCTGGGGGCTTGGGTCAGCTCTACTCAGTTTGCGGTCGTGGTTTAGGGGCAGCACTGGAAACATCCACTGTGAAGCAGTGGAGGTAACTGGCTGACATGAGAACAAGCCCCCTCTGCAGAAAGCCAAAACTCACACAGCATTGTCGTGAGTCACTTTAGTCTGTTGACTAATTCCAGTCAAATCTGTTTGTGTCTAAGTCCCTTGGAATCCTCCTCCAAGAGTCTCCAGTATATCAGTGCATGCAGGGCCCTCAGAGGGCCCCAGGGGCTCCAGGCCCCAGCCAGGTGAGGTTTAGAGGTACGATAATTAAGGGAAGGCAACTGATGTGCTGCCAAAGACCTGGACTGTTTTCATTCCAGTTCTCCCTGGATACAGGATGGGGTCAGCGAATTAACTCTAGAATAATTTGTACTTGATTTCTACCAATTGGAGCTATTACTGAGAGGAACCTAGGGGCCCAGGGGAAATGTTGGGCCATTCTCTCTATCTCAACTTCCATTTTCAAAGCTCTACTGAATTCACTAGAATGGAAATTGCTACCTTGTATATCCCCAAGTGTTTCTTGGAGAATAAATAGTCTGAACAGCTCAGGGCTTAACAGCCATCCTAACACACACTTCCCACAGTTTTTCTCTGTACCAAGACTCAGATGCCTCTGACAACCGTCCAAGCTCTGCCAAGACCTAGACACAGAATTCTGGCCACATGGTTTGTGTTAGCACTGGGGGTAGGGGTTATTCGCCAAGCCTTCTTCAGATAATGCTAGTGCAGAAGTGTTGCCCCTACTTACTTTTGTTGTTGGAAGAAGTTATACTGATTGGATTTCAACTCCGACCACCCACTGTTCAGAAGGTTTTATACCAAGTTTCTCCATCTAAGGAGAACATTCCTTTACGAGTTAGAGGAAGAAAGGGACATAAATATACCTTTAGCAGAGTTCTTAGCTGGTAATAAGAGGCATATAGTATAAGGCAGAATAGCTTCTCATAGGCTGGCTGTATGCAAAAAGATGGTTTAAGTTTTTATTAAATTTAAATTCCCAATAAATGTGATCTTGGATCTAAGACTTTGCTGATATTCTTCTTCTACATCTTAATCCAGAGGTAGCAAGATGATTACAAGAATGGAAATGCGTCAAGAGTGAAGTGGATAATGAAACCTGGCCAAGAGCTTAGGATAAAGAAATAGGGTATGGCTTATGACTGGCAAACCTGGGACCCCAAGAAGTTATGCAGTCTCACTGAGACACCTACATATGGGATGCTACCGCTTTTTAATAAGAACCAAAACACAGTGCCTACACAGTGCCTAATGCTAAGTATAATCATCTGCTACATTACTATGTGTTATTATACACACAGTGGTTAAGTAATTTATAGGCTGACTCTTCTCAAGACAGTAAATATTTTCTCAAAATCAAACTGCAAAGTACAACCCTTTCCAATCGCCAAATAAGCTCAGACGCTGTTTAGTGACGAGGACTATAAACGTCTGGCTGGAAGCCTGGGGCAGGGAAGCTTCCGATGGTGAGCTCTTACAAAACATGCGTGCACACCCTCTGTAACAGCTTACTTTCCATTTCATTCTCTCATGAACCATTACAAGGGCATTTATATACTTGTAATGGGTTCAGGCTAACAGTCTTTCCACTTGGATAGAAACAGTGACTTTAAATGGCTGACACACTGATTCCCCTAACAACAGAGGCTTCAGACCTTCCTGGTGACAGCACAGAAATTAGAAGGATGTTATGATAATGGAATTTTAGAAGCCAAAGCACTCTCTTTAGACGGGCTGCCCCATTACCCATCAGCCAGATACCAAGTCTGAGGCTCTGCCTCTTTGAGAACCACCCCCACCTGCTTTTCTTTATGCCATGCACTTCTTTTCATTTCCCGCTGGCCCTTATCTGTTCTACTTGATCTTGTTCTGTGCTGCTGTTAGTACCTCTGGCCGATGTGAGTCATTAGATCGGAGGAGTGAATAAAGCAGCTGTTACACCTCAGACTGGGTCAGAGCTTGCCACGTGAGGCACATACACCCTAGACATTTGAGCCTCCAAACTACTGTGGGAAACACAAGAGTTCACAACATAAAATGAGAACTAGATTTAATGAATGCTCACCTCTTTTGTAAAACATTAGGGCACGCAGGGAGCCTGCCTTCCTCTCTCTGGGAGCAAAAGTCACCCTGGGGAGGCAGAGTCCAGGCTGCCTGAAGGAGGAGGCTGTGACAGCTCAGGCCACCATGGATCAGGGCTGTCCAGGGTCCTGAGAAGACCTGTGTCTCCGGGGCGCTCTGCCTGCCTAGGCCGCCACTGCAGACCCCAGCCCTGCCAGACCACAGCCTCTCACGTCACCATGAGCTAAATCTGCCACGGTCCTTATGCCCGTGGAGCTGGGGCTGTGGGGGCGGTGTGTGCACTTAGGTGTGTGCACGTTTATGTACTACCAGATGCTGGACCATAAGCCCCCAGCACAGTGTGCTGTCCACACCACAGCATCTGAGTCCCAGTGAGGGGATGGGGTTCACGCCAAGTGTCTGTATTGCCCCTCTATCAGGACAGCCTCGACCACACTACAGTCTAAACCGTATTTCCATCTGGTGAAGCTCGTCGTGTAGACTGTGGGGCCCAGAGACCGATGTTGCTCTACAGTGAATACGTTAGTTCCCGGTAGTGAGGTCCCTGCACAGTACAATATAAAGCATCACCTCCTCTGTGGGCATTCAGTTTCCCAGATCTTTCCTTTTTGTATAGCCCCTTTTCCTCTTGTGGTTGAGATGACTTTGCCTAGTCAGCTTAATGGATCTAGAGGACCAGGAACCACCACACACACTGAAGGCCCTGTCCTGGCATCTAGAATACTGGCCATTGTACTTTGCCTCCCAGGACTCCTTACTGGGAGCGCCCTGTAACGTTCTAACTGGGTTTCTTTTGCATACCAAAGCACTTGCTCAGATTGGTCTGTTTGTCAATGAAGACTTTAGCAGAGATAACATTTCCAAAAGGCATGAACATCTGCAGGATGTCCTGGTCTCCAAACTCCTGTGGAAGGTGGTAAATAAAGAGGTTTGCACCCTCTGGACCTAAAGAGAAAAAAAAAAAAAAATCAGAGTAAGGTATTCTTCACTTCTCAGTTTCCAAAGCTGCTTCTTAGGAATGTTTTAACAACAGATGGGCTAAAGCACGTGGCTTTCTCTCCTGTTGAACGAGAATGGAGACAGACAGATGTCCAGTGCTGGTATGTCTTTTTAGGATAGGAGTCATGCTTCATATCTTTCTGATTTCCAAAGAGACACCGGTTAAGAATGGCGTCCTTTTCATCTATAATCTGTGAGTCACATTTGCTTACTGTGCGTGAGCACATATTTTCAGTCTTCCTGGGTGTGAAGGTAGCAGTCATGGGGTGTAGTGGAGGGCAGAATTCAGGTGTGGGTTTTTCCTGAGTGGCTGTGTTTTGTAGCACATAGTATATACTGTCTATTGGAGACAGTATCCTGTGTATTCTACGCAAATTGCAGCAATTTAGACATAATGGATATAGCAGTAATGCTGCTTGGATTTCTCAATCATTTACCTAATTATCCATCCAGTTTTGATCTGGCAAATCGCTTAACACACAGTCTAATGATCATCTTTATTAGAAGTGACTGGCAGTGAGTCAAGGCAGGGAAAAATAGGTAGCCAGACTTTCACAACTGTGATCAGAAGGATGTTCCTGGGAATTAGCCTTGCACACTGAATGTACAAGGTACAGAAGCTGCTCAAACACTAAGCTGAGCTTCACTCTTAACCATCACTTCCAGAAATACAAGGAGGAAGAGCAGAACAGGGGAGAGCTTAGCTGTACCAGAGAGGAAAGCTCTCTGAACTTTATTTCCATTCCATTCTCCCATCTCTCTTAATTGCCCGCATAAGAAGTATCTTCAGCTTTGAGAAAGCAAAAAGGAGGGACTCCCAGTGACCTGACGGCACATAGTCACCTTCTAATACGTAACAGGTAAGCGTGCTTTCCAGGTCAGAGGGTGTTTGGGGGCATTGCAGATCCCTCTGCAGAGTTTCTGGGGAGGCCCTGCGGCTGGATGCCTCTGGGATGTTCTGGGCACAGTGTCTGGAAAGAGGGGAGCTCATCCAGCCTGGTGAAGTGGCCAAGCCACTGGTTCCTGGGACCTGAACTGACCTTCATGGGAGAAGAGCAAGGACTACCTGTGCCCCTGGGAAGCCCCAGGGGACAAGGTGCAGTGGGTCCCCAGGGGTTGTGGGGAGCACACCTATCTGAATGGGTTGAAGAAAAATAAAACTGGAGTAAAAAGAACTTTGTAAAAATATAAAGGATAAACATCTTTGCAAAGAAAACTCAAAACAAGTTTCTTTCCACACACACAATCATAGAAGAAAAAAGTATTGTAATGAATGGAACTTTTCAAAAGGAGATCTTCTTGGAGCAAATTTCTGAAGCCACAGAGATGAAGCATTTCCTTTTATTTAAGTCTTAATGAGGCTACTTTAATTTTCTGTGTTGCTCACAATTTCCAAGGGCATAGCCAGTGCAAGAGATGCAGTTTGTATTTAAAGGGACACAATTACAGGGTTTAGGTCCCCAGATGTTTCCTGGTTAAAAAAAAAAAAGCTAAAAGAAGTCAACACGTAACATAAATAGATGCAAAACCAGAACCCGGGAGATGGATGTTCTCAGAGCCACCATGCAGCATGTGAAGCAGCAGGCCTGGTGCTGCCCAAACTGGCCGTGCTTCTAAATAAAAAATCCAGATGCACAATGAGAATTAACGGGACCCAATGTGAATTGCGAAGTCATCGCACCTCCTCAAGCCCAGGGAGAAAACGCAGTTTTAATGCACTATGACAGGTTACTGGCTGTGCACGGCAGTGCTGGCCTTCTCGGATGCCTTCTGAATGTGTCTGGGCCAGACAGGGAACCGAGGACATAGGAAGAAAGTAAATAAGCCCAAGGAGGCTCCGTCTTCCCCCTCATCACCAAGAAATATTTGGATTTTGCCAAAGTTGTTAACACAAAAATGAGAAAGAGGTGACTTGGTATGGAATATCTCTTTAACATTCAGTGAAGGCGGCTACTGCCAGAGATGCCAAGGGCAAAAGAAACAATTTTTCGAGGGTTCACCCTCTGTATCTTCCATCTCCCTTCAGTAAGAAACCTGCTGATCAACCACGCACTTGTTGGACTTCCACTACACCTGACTGACTTGCCAGAGCTCATCAAATTGTGTCATTCATTGGTCCAGATGGCTGGCACCCGAGTTCTTCTCACAGGGGACCAGGGCCCCCGATGCAGCAGAAAGCACTGGGGGTGCCAGCGTCTTGTTGGGATCTGGGGGCTCTACCTATGTGTGTGTGTGTGAGATGTGCCTCCTGCTAACTCAGGGAGACCGGAAGGTGTGAAAGAGGTCAGAGGCTATTTAGGAATGGCAGGAAAGGTGATCAGGTTGCCTGAATTCAGATCTGTAGGGATGCTTAATGCTTCAAAGTCTTAGCTGGGAGAAATACTAAAACCATTTCTTTACAAGGCCAGACTGGTTCACTTTCCTATGGGAAAATATATAGCAGGATATACGACTAAATACATCAGGTTGACCACGCTCTCTAAAGAACTAAGGAATAGGAAATCTAAAACTCTGTTTAGCAGTGGAATTCACTGTGGCGTTTTTCTTTCCTTCTCAGTATTACTTGCCTTTTAAATTATGTTTTAGTTAAGCTAATGTCGTGCTGTGCTTTGTCGCTCAGTTGTGTCTGACTCTGTGACCCCGTGGGCTGCAGCTCACCAGGCCCCTTTGTCCATTGGGAGTCTCAAGGCAAGAATACTGGAGTTTGTAGCCATGCCCTCCTCCTCAGGATCTTCCCAACCCAGGAATCGAATCCAGGTCTCCCTCACTGCAGGTAGATTCTTTACTGTCTGAGCCACCAGGAAAAGATGGTTTAAGTTTGAGTACACGTTAACAAGGTGAGAAGATGATGATCGGAAGAGACATGCAAAAAGATGGGAGATTAAAAAAGACCTGACCTGAACAATCCCGAGACACCGCCAACAAAGACTGAGCACCTACCCATGTTGCTGGTAGCCCGCACACCTGATATAAATAACCTGGAGAGGCAGTGTTTATTCTGAATTATTCTACATTAATCCCAGAGGGTTAATTATTGCACAAGCAGTGCCTGAAACTCAAGGCACAGAAATTTAGGGCTCTGAGCTGGGGTGAAGCAACTTCGGGGCCCAGACTCTCCTAAGCCACTAATTTTCTAGTCTGCTGGCTGGTATCTAATGTGATCCAGGTTACACGGTTTGCCCCAAGTCCATCCCTGCTGGGTGATGGGGAAGTGACCAGCACTCAGATGCACGTGGGGGAACTGGCTTTCCTGGTCTCTCCCGAGGACATGATTATCTCATAGGATATTTCCTACCACCCTCATCTGTTACCGTGGAAGTCAGACCTCAGAAAGAGGGACTGCCACACAGGCTTTCCTTGGGGAAGCTGAGGTATTTATGGCATGGGCTCTCCATTCACCAGGGAAAACGCAGCTGTCTGGACAGTTGTGTGAGCTTTAAAATAAACTACAATAACATCATAACTGAGAGGAAAGAGAATTGAGAGAAACTCAGATTTTCAAGTTCCTTCTACTTTGAGTGCTGTTACAGATAAACAGAAAAAAACCCTTAAAAACAAAACAAAACAAAATGACAGATCTTTAAAGTTGTGTCCCTGTACAGTTCCCAACTTGACAAAGTAAAACCATGCTACTTCTTATTGGACACCATGTTTAAAGTCAAAGTCTTCAGACAAAAACCAGTTTGGAACTATGGGGTGAAGATCAGAACAAAAAGGAATTTTAAAAATGTCTTCAACACTTTATCCTCGCTTCTTGTATGCAAAACAAGTCAGAAAGAGAATAAATATCTCAGTGCAGATTTTGCTTTAAAAGCAACTTCAGTCAGGAAGAAGGAACCAAAAGGAGGAAAGAGAGAGAGAAGCCCTCCCTATTCAGGCCAGTTCATTAACTGCTTTATAATTAGTCTTCATGTATTCTTAGCATTCACTTCCTGATGTTTATTTTGCCTTATTGGCAGAGAAGCAAGGCAATCAATCACTTATTTGCTTCCCCAGAAGACCCTGACTAAACAAAGACCGGGTCGATCCTAAGAGTGGATTTTGTCATTAACCTGGACACCATCGCCACCTGCAAGGCCAGCTTCCCCATCAAGGGGGACGTGGACCCTGCAAAAGCCGGGTGAGCCCACAGGACACTGCATTGACTTGGCCTTCTTCTAACGAGGACTCTACGTGGAGGGGGAGAAGGAGATGGCCCTTCTGATTCGGGAGAGGGGGCTCCTGGCAATGGTTTGGCAGCAGCAGCTACTAGGTAACTGCAATATAGCACACAGAGGGTGGCAGGTCCTTCTGACCAGGGAGTGGGATGGTAAATGAAAAGACAGCTAGAAGACTGCAACAGAGTGTTCAGGCCTGTCAGATGTCTTAAGCCATGAGCAGGAGAAATGAAACAGCCACTCTTCTTCTTAGGACAGCGGCTTATCACTTCCCTTGGGACTCTGCTCCGGGGCCGAACGCTGCCCACGGGCCAGGCTGGGCACCCACCTTCCTTCTGGCTGCCGGCGGCGCTCTGCTGCTGTAGCAGGCTCTGGCTGTACAGCGTGGGCAGCGCCGCGGCCGCGTACTGCTGGATCCCTGAGTAGGCCTGGGTGAGGGCGTCCATGGTGCCCGCCGTGCCATTCGTCAAGCCCGTGGCGCCAAGTCCTCCATTCAGAGCCGCCATACCTGAGAGCATTTGAGCAACTTTACAAAAAACCCAACAATAGAGAAGAGAAACAGCACTTTTCATTAGTGCTTTCCAAAGGAAGTCAGAGAATCATTTGACACAAGTACGACAGCAAGTGCATGCAGCGAGCACACCAGTTACGCCAACATGAACTTAAAGACAAACCCATGAAGGAACAAGTCGTAAATAATGGCAGACATACAGACAACCACCACAACCCCCCGAGCGATGGTAAGCCTCACTCCCTAGGCCAGGGAGCGAATTCTCCGAGGCACTATAGGTGGGCAGTACATCTGAACTCCATGCAGGGTGCTACTGGCAAGACGGGCTCTGTCTTTGAAATAAGAGCCTTCTGCTTCTTATAGCTTGGCAGCATGAAATAAAAAAACATTAGTGGCAGAGGCCTGTGATCTGTACACTTAACTCTGTTTACGGGGTTCTTGAGGAGCCATGGGATGGCCAGGGGGTTGAGAAAGGAAAGGAGAGGATGAACCTTCTCACCCTAAGCTGCCTGATATGGAAATGGCCGGGAAGATGAGCGCTGTACTCAGTGAATCGCCCATTCCTTTGACTGGCTTCCTAAGCAGCTGAAGGATGCTGTTGGGGATGAGGCCCTTAGGGAGAGTCTTGCTGATGAAGAATTAAGGGGCAGGAAAAAATGCAGCTCCCTCCCTTCACTGAGGAGGACTGAAGCCTCTTATTCAGTATGAAAGGCCAGAAAGGGGATGGGACCATTCTCAGAAGCAAACACACACACGCCCAAATACTAATTAGTGCCCGTGGAACTGGAATTTCCATCAAAGAGAGCATTCCACGCCATGTTTTCCAGTTAACTGAAGTGACCCTGCATCTGGAGCTGGATCTTGGCTATTAACCCATGTGAACTGGGTGGCGGCCAGGACACTTTTGATTTTTTTCCTTGTCTCCTGGCTGCTCTTTTGCTCTGTTACGGTTGCTGACGGTGTCACTTTTTCCTGAATACTGAGTAAAAACAAGTATACTTTAATAGAGTGTGAACTTTTCAATGAACTCAGGAAATGGAAGAGGTGACATCATAATTCCTTTGAGTTCCCTTTACGATGAAGGCTTTTTTTTTTGTAAAGATCTGTTTCTGCAAAGAACTAACTCAGTGAAAACATTAATGAAAATCGAAGGAATTAGGGCTATTGATTAAGGATGTTAAAATAGCAAAGATGATTAACTGAAAAAAAATTGTAATAAGCAGTCTGGTGAGAATAGAGAACAACAAAATAATCTAACAACAAAATAAGGATGCTTAGATATCATACAGAGGACTCAAATATCAGAATCACCTCAATACTTCCATGCATATTTTTGCTTGCCATCCACAGGACACAGGGGAGAGGGGACAGGTACTTACTCCATCATGCTCTGTTCTTCTGACACCTTCACCTCTTAGAAGATGACACACAAGACAGGAATGAGAGCATGGCTTAACCGTAGAGGAATCTCATGGTGCCTCAGGGCTGGTATTCTCCCTGGAGGGCTTGAGGGGACAGTGCTGCCCCTGGGTGATGTTTGGGGTGAGGGTGGCGTGTCCAGGAAAGCCTGGGGGTCATGAGCATGGAAAGCCAACTTCCTGAAAAAGGAAGTGATTTCAAGCAGCTCTAGCTGATCCCAGTTAAGCTCAGGAGGTGCTGGCCAGCAGAGGCCTGCTAACTCTGCTTCAGGTTTCTTTCCATGAAGGAATTTATTCTGTTTCTGAGGTGTGTGTCCCAATGCCAAGGTGGAATGGGTAACTGATCACCAGGCAGAATTCAAAGAACCATCAGAGAAGGATTTCAACTTCTGAGAGTTATTCCTGTTGATGATTTAATGTTATTCTACATTAAATAATCATTATATGACATTAACACTTGTCAGTTCAGCTGCTGGTATTTGATTCCACCTAGGCACTTTGGACAACAGAAATAGAGGTTTGAAGGTTAATTGCATAAAATGCTTCCCCTTAAAAGAACAGGGTTTTCTTCGAAAAAGCCAAATGGATTGATCATTTCATCCCAATTTAATCGAGATTGCCACAGGTGCTATTTGTGTGAGGAAGGCTGAAACAATGGAGGTGTGGCAAACCTCAATGAGGGCGGGAAGGCCTCTGCAAATGGTCTAGCAATAAAGTTAGTGCACTTCTTAGTTCAGCTGTTAGTATGTGCCACCTGCTCACATAATCCAGGAGGGAAAGCTCTTGTCAGTGAACTGCCTGTGCTCCCTCCTTCTCATCTTGCTGTTCTTGTAGCTTTAGAGTAGTGTCCTTCTTTTTAGTCCCTCCATCCATGCATGAACTTACAAAGGAAGAACAAGGATACGGAGCTCAAATAGTGTAGCTACTTGTTTACTAACCAAAACTTCTGTTTTGTGGGGAGATGAGGAACCCTCTGGGAGGGAAGAGGTAAAATTTGGGAATTAACTGGATCCATCTACCACCTACTTTATCCCTGGATCCTTTGTCTGCGGAAAAGAGTTGGTTCTACTCAGAACACCAGAAACCTCTCCTTACGATGGCAGGTAATGGTTGCTAGGTGGAGTCAGGGAGCAAATGGCAATGACGTGGAAACTGGTCTAGTGGCCTCTGTCCAGGTTCCCGTTTCTTGCCTTCCTTCTCTGAGGACTGTCCAGTGGGATGGGTGGCGTCACTGTCTGTGAAGGAGCGGTCTGAAAGAGGACCCTCTACATTAGGTTTTCTCTTGCTGTCTGAGAAGCAAGTATAAGCTCCAAGACAGTGGTGGGATTGTGAAATAGCTCTGATGGTAATTCACTGCAGCAGGCAGAATGTACTTTTCTTTGTGCCTGACTTTGGGTTTAATTAAACATTTTCCTAGTTCATACTGTTTAGCAAGGGTTATTTGAGACTAGAAACAGTCTTAATTTCCCATGAACTATACTTATAGTTATCCAGTAGCAAAGTATTTAAAAAACACAACAATAAGGCCGTTGTTCTTGCCAGAAGCAAAACTGAATAACACAGACCCCACACAAGAACCAACCATGGTCTCTCTGCCATTCAACAGAGTCCCTCCCTAGCCGCTCACGATAACAATGGGAAGACCCCAACAAAGGGCAACAGGACAGGCTGAGGAGGTGGACCACACGGACAGGACGACACACAGCAGTCATGAGCACGCGCTGAGGAGGACAGCCACTCCCACTGGCCTGGTACTGTGCAGACCCAGGACAGGCAGGCGGTCAAATCAAATTCCTTGTTTTAGGGGAACTAGGTCCTGGGGCATAGAAGCAGCATGGAGGGGTGTGTGCAAACACTCGTCTGCAACCGAGGGGAAGGACAAGTGAGTTGGAGCGTCTGCAGAACAAGGTCAGAAACAGGAGTCAAGGCCATGTGGGGTGCTGGCAAGAGGGGCGCTGGAGCAGCTTTAGTGGGGTACAGTACTCTGCTGTCACTGGTTACCACTGTATTTACTGTTGGCTAATCAAGAGCCATCCGGTCTGGAAAGAAAAAAAATCTTTTTCCTTTCTGCTTTCTTTGGCCTCTGGTCAGATAACACTCAGTCCAAGTTCATGTTTGTTTTCCCCAGGGCATCTGCATAAAAGGATTCCATAAAACCTGAAAGAATTCCCTACCTCTAAATGTGTGACTTATATCTTCTAATCTGGGTGATAACAGCTAGTCTTCATTTGGGTGAGTTCTAGGTTCTTCTTTACAAAATAAAATATAAGGTATTCTTTTGGGATTTTAGGATATAGAATTATTCGCGTTTTTGTTTTTTCTTTTAAATAAACTGTACTTCTTGATCACCCTTTAAAAACTGTTCACTTAGTGAATTGTGGCTAAGAATAAGGAAACTTGTCAAAACTCTTTTCTTAATACTTAAAACGGGCAGAGGTTGGGTGGCCTGCTAGGTAAATGGGTCCCCAAGTCAGATCTCCTTAGGCTGTCGTGGGCCTGCTGGGTGTGGCTGTTGTCAGGCACAGGGTGTGGGGACCGAGCTGCAGGAAAGGCAGACCCGGGGTCCCCTCTGTGGACTGAGGGCCATTCCCTCTAGTGGAGAAGCCGAGGCTGAGCTCGAGCCTCAGCTGTGACTCATCCTCGGGCTGGGAGCCATTCTCCCCACAGATCTAAAGCACCGGAAGTGGGCAAGCTGCGTAGACAGAACTTAGAGTTCTTTGGTCAGTGTGTGTGTTTCAGAGCTGAGGAATTCTGTAAATGATCTGCCTCACTCTGCTTCAGCCTGCCGTAGGAGAATGGGGCCCTTCAGGAGACGCACTGCTGTAGGGTGACCCTGGCCGCCGGAGGCTTAAGAAAGACCCTAGACTTTGGCTCCAGGGGCGACTCTCTCCACTCAGCCTTATTTCTTGCTTCCCAAGGCCTCTTCTCTCCTCCTGGATGACTGTCATAAACCTCTGGATTTTAGATCTGGAGGGGATCTTTAAGATCACCTGATCCAGAACGTCCCGTTTTCAGATGGGACCTGAAGTCCAGAATGGGGGCAGTGACTGGCTCAGATTCCTGCAGGAGACTGAGAGCAGACTGGGAGCTGGCCCCGTGGGCCTGACCTTCACCTCATCGATCCTCTTTTACAACTTATTCACAGCCTCTCAGAAGAAGGGCACCAAACCAGAACCCAGCCAGAGTCCCGGAAACCTGCGTCTGCCTGTCAACCACAGACACCTGTGACCAAGCACACACCCGACACCCCTGAAGACTCAGGGTGGTTCGGGGGCTGTCTGTGGAGACACAGAGTGGACACAGGCAGCACAGCCCTGTCTGGGTGTGTGCTCCTGCCCCTCCTCCCAAGCTGTAGCTCTCCCTGCGATGCAGCCTTTGCAGGCTGTCTCTGGCTGAGCACTGTCTGTGGAGAACCTGGGGGAAGGCTGTCCACCAGAGCAGCAGACGCTCACTGCTGATGGTACCTGCTAGCGCGTTAATGTTGTTCAGTCCGACAGTAGCTCCCGCCAGTCCTTGCAGAGTCCCGAGAGAGGTCAGAGAGTTCATGGCTGCACCAGCAGTGGAGTTGGGGGTTGAAGCCGCCACTGCAAGACAAAAGGCAGACGAGGGAACGGGGAGAGAAAGGCACGTGAGTGAGAGCCCGCTGGCCCAGGAGGCAGTCTGTCCCGTCGCAGCGGACAGCACTGGGGGCCTTCAGTCATGGGACGACGAGGAGCCTCGCTTAGGCTTTAGTGTGAGAGACGTGGCTTGTAGCAATTGTGACTGTGACATTTAGAGAAAAAAATCATCACGGCTCTGCTGTTCCAGCCAGTGAACACGCGCTCTGCTGGCCAGTCGGGGGCAAGCCACCAGAGGAGGGCCCTTCCTCCTGAGTGGTGGGTCTTTCATCAGCCGCTCTTTAGGAACCTCTGAACAAATGACAAAGTGGGGGAGGGGAGTGAAATGGCAATTCTCGGCTTTCTTATTCTTTATGCTTCAGACACGGCATTTTCTCAATGAAGTTAAAAAAAAAAAAAGTCATACATATTCCTGGGTTTGACAGAAGATCGACTTCAAGATCCAAGTAGTGGTGCTTATAGAAGAGGAGATGAAACAATCCCCCACCTTTAACTAATAGCTTCATTGGGATATAATTCATGTTATAAAATTTACTCCTTGAAAGTATGCAATTCCCTGATCAGTATATTCATAGAGTTGTACAACCAGCACCATAGTCTAATTTTGGAACATTTGTATTGCCCTCTAAAGAAACTCATACTCATTAGCGCTCATTCTACATTCTCTCCCCTCTCCTTGGACACTGGCAACCACTGGTCTACTTTCTACCTCTGTGGATTTGCTTAATCTGGGTATTTCATATAATATGAAATCATAAAATATGTCATCTTTTGTGACTGGCTTCTTTCACTGAGCAAAATGTTTTCAAGGTTCATCCATGTGGCAGCATGCATCAGTACTCTATCCCTTTTTATTACTGAATAACAGTCCACTGTATGGAAACACTCCACTTTGTCCATTCATCAGCCATGGACATGTTGATTGTTTCCACTCTGGGGCTGTTATGAGTAATGCTGCTGTGAACGTCTGTACTCAAGTTTCTGGGCAGATGTATGTCTTTGGTTCTCTTGAATACGTAGCTAGGAGGGGGATTGCTGGTCATATGATAAAGCTCTGTTTTCCATTTTGAGGAAATGCCAAAATATTCTCCAAAGTGGCTGTCTTCCCTATTCATTTTTAAATAATTTTCATTAGTTATGAGTGTTTCCCTGGGAAAAAGTCCTCCGATGTCCTCATACTGAAGACCATTCTGGAAGGTCTTCTCTCGTGTCACCTGAAATCATGTGAAAGCTCTTCAGGGCTTTACCTTTTCATTTTCTCTCCCCCAGACCTTTATTACTGGCTGAGAATCAGAACATGCCCCAGGGACAGTTTCTGTCCCTCACTCGCTGGCACATTAGTCTGATGAGCTGTCACATGTAGGCTCATGTCAGACTAAAATGCATTTCTCCATGGGAAATGCAGGGGGCTTATGTTTCTAGTGGTTAGATGGTCTAGGTACTGGAGAGACTCTCCCACTGAAACTAAAATGCTCAATAAGATATTTTAAAGGATGCTTTAAATTGCATCAATAACTGACCATTTGGTAAGAAATACTCAGAATCAATGATACAAGTGAAAGTGGGAACCAGGAAGGTAAGCAGCACACTGAAGGTAGCATTTGCCTTAAGGGTATTTGGGAGCCAGACAAACTTAAACTCCAGTTCCCAAAGCCTTCCAGTGCATGACAGATACGAGAAGTCTAGGGTCCACCTGAGGTGAAGTGTGTAAGAAGACACTTCCAGCAGGAATTCTGGAACCCTTGAAGGCTAAACAAGCAGTGTAAGGATGAACAAGATACACTTCCCACTTCAGAAACTATAAGGACAACTGCCTGTATCAAATCAGTGCTGAGCAGGGGGAGGGGATTCCCTCTGATAGTATATAATAAACTAGCCCTCACGTAAGTCTGCAAAACAACTTTCTTTTGTCTGACTGGTCAAAACCCATCCAACCATCAATTTAAAGTGGTCCCCAGCTTATACTCTCTTCTAGCAGAAGTGAGTACAAGATTCTTGTAGAATCAACTGTAAGTCAACCTTGAAAGGGCCCATTTTCAACAAAGAACTCTCAGAAATAAGGCTCCAAGACAGTTAAGCTCACAATTAAAAAAAAAACCAAGTACCAAGAGTAAGAATCAGCAGAGACAGAGTCAGACACTATAGTTAGATCCACCAAAACTTC
Organism: Oryx dammah; assembly: GCF_014754425.2. Taxonomy (NCBI): domain Eukaryota; kingdom Metazoa; phylum Chordata; class Mammalia; order Artiodactyla; family Bovidae; genus Oryx; species Oryx dammah. The sequence continues at coordinate 67,237,663 of NW_024070194.1, forward strand.
AGATACTGGAATTATTGGTGCGCAATAGAAAGGAAGTGTATTTAACATGTCTGCACAATACGAAAGGGTGAAAAATGAAAAAAAAAATGAGGTTACAGCTGTAAATTACACACCATCACCATTTCATTGCCCTCTTAAAAAACCCCAGAAAACTGGAAGCAAGTGGGGCTGCAGTTAAGACTGAGAGCTTTACAGCAATTATTTATAACGGCAAAGATATGGAAGCAACCTAATGTCCATTGACAAATGAATGGATAAAGAAGACATGCATATATATACAAACATATATATAAAATGGAATACTATTCAGCCATAAAAAGAATGAAATAGTACCATCTGCAGCAACATGAATGGACCTACAGATTGTCATATTAAGTGAACTAAGTCAGGCAGAGGAAGGCAAATACATATCACCTATATGTGGAATCTAAAAAAAACCCCACAAAAATGAATTTATTTATTAAAAAAAATAGAGCCCCAGACATAGAAAACAACTTAGGTTACTGAAGGGGGAAAGTGGTGCAGGGATAAATTAGGATTTGGGGTTAACATACACACACTGCTACATGTAAAATAGATAATCAGTAGGAAAATTCTGAGAGAGACGGGAATACCAGACCACCTGACCTGCCTCTTGAGAAACCTATATGCAGGTCAGGAAGCAACAGTTAGAACTGGACATGGAACAACAGACTGGTTTCAAATAGGAAAAGGAGTACATCAAGGCTGTATATTGTCACCCTGCTTATTTAACTTATATGCAGAGTACATCAAGAGAAACGCTGGGCTGGAAGAAGCACAAGTTGGTATCAAGATTGCCAGGAGAAATATCAATAACCTCAGATATGCAGATGACATCACCCTTATGGCAGAAAGTGAAGAGGAACTAAAAAGCCTCTTGATGAAAGTGAAAGAGGAGAATGAAAAAATTGGCTTACAGTTCAACATTCAGAAAACGAAGATCCTGGCATCTGGTCCCATCACTTCATGGGAAATAGATGGGGAAACAGTGGAAACTGTCAGACTTTATTTTTCTGGGCTCCAAAATCACTGCAGATGGTGACTGCAGCCATGAAATTAAAAGACACTTACTCCTTGGAAGAAAGTTATGACCAACCTAGATAACATATTGAAAAGCAGAGATATTACTTTGCCAACAAAGGTCTGTCTAGTCAAGGCTATGGTTTTTCCAGTGGTCATGTATGGATGTGAGAGTTGAACTGTGAAGAAAGCTGAGCGCCGAAGAATTGATGCTTTTGAACTGTGGTGTTGGAGAAGACTCTTGAGAGTCCCTTGGACTGCAAGGAGATCCAACCAGTCCATTCTAAAGGAGATCCGTCCTGGGTGTTCTTTGGAAGGAATGATGCTAAAGCTGAAACAGATTGGGGGCAGGAGGAGAAGAGGATGACCGAGGATGAGATGGCTGGATGGCATCACCGACTCGATGGACATGAGTCTGAGTGAACTCTGGGAGTTGGTGATGGACAGGGAGGCCTGGCGTGCTGCGATTCATGGGGTCACCAAGAGTCGGACACGACTGAGCAACTGAACAGAACTGAACTGAAGGACCTACTGTAGAGCACAGGGAACTCTACTCAATACTCTGATAACCTATATGAGAAAAGGATCTGAAAAAGAATGGATGTATGTATAACTGAATCACTCTGCTGTATACGTGAAACTAACACAACATTGTAAATCAGCTCTACGCCAATAAAAAACAAAAATAAAAAAAAATCTGCAAGTTGGAGGTCTCTGCTTTGCTTTTCTATTTATTTAAAGCCCAGAAGACTGGCTGTTGTACACTGTAGTCTTCTGCCCTCTTGCTGTGCTGTTCCCGGGTAGTCCAAGTAGACAGATGGGAAGAGAGTGAAAAATAACAGGGAGAGGAACCAGACATGAGAGTAACTGAACTAAACAACTTGCCTTAACGTGAGAAGACTCCTTGTGCACCAGTGCTCTGGACAATACTCTGAAAATTTACCCCAGTTTAAGTCTAAATTGGAAAAGATATCTCAGTTGTGTATCTGGCTGCCTTTAAGAACCTTCTGGGTTCTAGAAAATAATCTCTTTAAAGCAAAAGGAAAACTTAAATTTGTCACACAACCAGTCTCAATCAAGTACTTCAAATATTCAGGAGAAACATAACAGAGAAGCCCCTCGACACAAAAGACAGAGATGTACTAAATGCCGTCGACATGCCTGTTTTTCTTATTTCTGTGCTGGCAGCCTGGCAGGAGGCTGCCTGCATCCTCCCCACCTAACATTAAAATTCCCTTCTGTCTCCACTAAGAACCGTATCCTCTGCTTTCTCAATTAAGCTGTTTACAAGATGGCACAGGAACGTTTCAAGAGAAGGTGGTAAATAAACATTGGTTCATCTTTGCCCATGGCATCAGTTTTAGTCAAAGGATGCTCCATGCAGGGGATAGGCTGTACCTCAAAGCCTAGAGGAACGCGGGGCGTGGGGGCAATGGGGGGGCAGAGCTGCCTCACTTTCCGGGCAGTGAGGGGCAGACCTGGTCACACGCCATGTTTCATGCCTGCAGTACCGCTGGCTCTAGACCATCAAGCAGGCCAAAGAGGTGGTGAGCAGCTGGCCAGCCAGGACCCCACACGGCAGCTTGGTTCCGGGCCTTCTGAGGACAAGCTGGGAGGGGTGAGGGTGCTGGAGGGGGAGGGGGAGGGGGACTGGGATCAGGTCAGGAACAGAGGCCCCCTTCTGCGAAAGGCACCAGAGCCCACTGAGGTTTCTGAGGCTACACGCTGGCACAGCCCCTGGGGAGGCAGGAGCCAGCCCTGACGGCCTCGTCCCCCTTTCCCTGGACTGTGAGCAGGGACACAGAGGACATGCGGCTTCCTTCCTATTCTCTACACGAGGCGGGGTGGCACGCAGTCTCGGGGGAGGCCGACTGCTGAATGGAGGGAATGCGGCTCTTCCCCCTTTCACAGATTGCAGATCCAGCCAGAAAGGTGGCCATTTGGGGCACCAGCCTCTGACACTGACCACGTCTGCACCATCCTTCCTACACGAAGGGGAACCTTCTCTCTGTTTTATGGGCGCCCTGGCAAGTCCTGTCTCCAGTACTCGGTTCTAGAGATGATCATGCTTCCTAGGAACCCAGTGCCTCCATCTCCAGCTATGAACCATCTCCCCACTTTTACTGGACTGCAAGATTTTTTTAACTTTTCATTTTGTATTGGGGTATAGCCGATTAGCAAACAATGCTGTGAACAGAGAAGGGACTCAAGTGTATGTATACATATACATGTATCCATTCTCTCTACAAACCCCTGCCCATCCACTGCCACATAACATTGGGCAGAGTTCCATGGTGGACCACAAGAGTTTCAAAGAGCTACAATGAAATGACATCAACAGAAGACACCAAGCATCTGCCTTCAGCATATCTGCAAGACATTGAGAGCACAGTAGCTTTGTGGTTTAGGAAATACAACAACTGCAAACACAAGAGAACACTGCCTGCATGGACCAGATGCCCTCAGGACAGCGGAGCCTGCAGTCACTGCTCTGCGTCACACAGCGCTGGTGTTCCGAAGGGGCAGAGTGGTGAAGTGGTGACAAGGGCGCCTCTGTCGTTAGTGCATCACAACCCGAGGGGGAGCACAGCGCCTCCTCTCCTGTGGGGTCTAGTTACTCCACAATAACCACACCTCTTACTTCCACTTTTTCCCTAAAAGGATTTTTCAGGGGGAGTGATGGGGAGAAGAGAGATAACAGGGTGGGATGAGGCTGTTGGCCTTAGAAAAGGACACTGAATGCTGCTGCGGTGTTCTGATCTCAGTGCCCAGCCATCTGTAATGCACATGCCCATTACCCCACAAACAACCACATCATCATCTTCCTCACTAACCCACTTCCAACTCCCAAGGAGCTCAGTCAGCAACCTGGCTTGTGCCATGCTGGGACAGACAAGTTCTGCAGATGGCCCAGAGGAAGCCTCTGAGTCGGAAGGGCTGACTAGAGGAAGAAGTCCTTTGCAGGGACTCTGATCCCCTTTTGAGGCGTGACTCTAAGACAGGGGACGTCTCCAGAGAGAGTGGTATGGGAATGGACGTGGGCAGTATCATCCCCTCTGTGTCCACAATTGGTCCCACCGTTTTCCTCACTTTAGTTTCATCTCCAGTGCTCCCTGGAGCTGTCACTGGGGGGTGCTACTAAGAAAGAATCTACTTGAGTTGTCAACAAGCTGCACACTTCCTCACCTCACCTGTTTCCAGGGTCCTCCCCAGTCCGTAAAGAGGGACACAAGAGTGACGGTGTCATTTGGGGCCATAAACTTAAACAGTTTTATATACTCCAGTCTACCTGGATCAAACAAGAATGGAGCAAAGGAAAGGACAAATTGGACCTGCTTTATCTAGTAATATTTTGCTTATGAATCACCAAACTAAAAGCACACCCTTCCTGTAGCTGGCCCCAGGTATTTGCCTTTTTTTTTTACAGATGGTCATGGACACAGCTTGAAAAAAATTCATGGTGGTTTCAACCTGAAATATAATTCTAGGTGCCCAGGAGCTCCTGCTTTTGAACGTTTCCCAGGGCGGCAGGAGCGGTGACCCCTCAGCTGCGGTTAATAGCCTGTGTTTCCTTGGCAGGTCACTTGACCTTGCAGGCTTCTGTTTCCTCATGTGGATCACAGAGGGAGGCACCTTCATGAATGAATGACCTTAAAGATTCCAGGTGCTTATGAAACGGGTCCGATTACTGTTTGACCAGGCTCTAGAGAGGAAACACCAGGAACACAGATTTCTGTAGAAAGCAAGTCCCTGGGAGGGTCCTGGAAGACCTGTCTGGCTGCTGGTCTTAGGATGTCCTGGAAAGAGGCAGCTTTCCCTGAGGATAATAGGAGCACATGGCTGGCAAGAGGTTACCCGGCAGAGTCCAAGGTCTGAGATGCTGAGAACCATTCTTCAGCTACCTGCATGGTTTCCTTTGGAAACGACAGACCACGGAGCACATGCTCAGTATACTGCCTGAAAAACCACCACTCACCAAGGGCTTTACCCTCAGTGATGACAGCTGTAAGGAAATGGGTCCGGTCAAAGTTACCATGCTCTCTTTACTCCCACGGTGGCCATTCTGTCTTTGATAAGCAGGGTGTGTTGATTCTGTGACCTCAAATCAAGTTTGAAGTTCACTGCCAACTTCTTCAGTAAAGTCCCAGAGTAGAAAGAAGGAAGGAAAGGCTCTACTCCCTGCATTTATAGCCTAATATTTTTAAAACAGTGGGGAGGTATTTGCTTTCCAAAGTCAAATGTTCAGAGAAAAAAAATATCACTGGGGCTTATTCCAGGTTTAACTAATTTCTTATTTTTCAGAGAAGCAGACTTTTATGTCATTCCAAAATAATCATCTTCCCCATATGATACTTTAATGCTGTCTTAAAAAGCAATAGCATACATTATATAGACATTCCTTTGATAGTTCAGTACATGTAAAAATGGACAATTTGATTTCACAATGGAGAAGCTAAACAAAGAAAGATGAAACGACTTGCTCTAGTCACAGTCTTCCAGCTCTTGGTCAAGATGTCCACGTATTCTAAATCAAAGTGAAAACTGTAGTTCCTCTATCACATTCTTTTAACTATTTTTTTAAACCTCTGCACTGGGCATGAATTTTTTATGGTTTCTAGCCCTAGACACGTACATTCTTGTCTTCCGCGTGATGTGAATGAATACCTTTCTGTCTCAAACCTTTCACAGCCTGCATAGTCCTGTGTATCTCGGTGGTGGAGGTGTTCCCTCTCTTACGGGTACCCAGTCCACTCACTGAGCATCCTCTCTGCTCTGTGCCCTGTCCTGTATGTTAGAGTCTAACCCAGCTGGGCCACAGCTCGGAAGGTGGGGTGGGGAGGGGGCCTCACACACGCTGCTGTTTCAGGCACCAGAGAGGAGGGTTTGAGTCCTTCCCTCCAGACTCCTTCCCCCTTCAGTCCGTCAGTTTTTGCCTCTTGTCGGCCTCTCATCACCTCTGTTCCACCTCCTAAGTCTAGAACTATGTCTTTCTCTATTGTAAAATTTCTCCTTCTATTGACCCTTTTAGACTTAAAAAAAAATCACCACACTGCAGGAAGATGTCATCTATAAACACATAGCTCCTGTCTCCAGTCTCACGCCCCCTCTCACAGCCTCCAGAACTGTGACATCCCTTCCACGATCACAGTGAACCCACCACTCGGGGTGGGGCGGTGAACTGCCTGACGGTGGCCGAACCCAAACACGTCTTCTCTGCCCTCACCTCGATCTCCTTCCTGCTGGAAACTCCCGCGCTTGGTTCCCCGAAACCACGCTTCCTCAGGGCTCCCTTCCCACCATGTGGCTCCTCCCCTCTGTCCCGCAACCCCCAGCCTGCTGCTCTGCTGCGCTTCCAGCTCGATGGTCCCCCTCAGGCCCACACTGACACCTGCCCACCTTTGCAGCTGCTCTGGGACAAGCTCAAGGGTCAGGGACCCATCTGCTTGTGGGATGTATTTACACGACATACCAGTTCATGCGTGCCCCGCTGCTCAATGTGCGCGAGTATGGAGCACCTTCCGCTGCAAGCTCCACCTGCTCCCGACCGCCCTCTCTCTGCTGATGAAGATGCTGTGTTACTGGTCCCCTCACTCGGCATACTTCCGTCCGCAACTTTCCCTCTGCTCCCTCACATCCAGTCAGCACCCAAGCCTCGCTGACACCCCTGCGCTCAGAGTCCTCACCTGGCTCTTCACCACCTGCGAGAGGAAGTCCCAGCTTCTCAGCCGTTCCAGGGCTCTCCCTCTCTCCCTGGTTCCTATTTCCCGTCTATCTCACGCTGGTGAAAAGGGAGATGGAGTTCCATTTGCTGACAGAAGGCCTTTTCTGTATTTTCTCACACCCGACACATCTGATAAGTCTTCCATTTCTACCTCAGAAAGCTTAACTCATTTTAAAGCTCTGGCTCCAGTGCCGACTCTCCTGTTACAAGTCACCCATTAAGACAGGATCTCTCCTGTCACTCACACCGTGGGCCTTATCTGATTCCCGGTCTTCCACCGGAAGAGCCCACGTTGGGGCATCCTGCTTGTTTCGAGCGTGTGGCCAATGCATCCAGTTCATGGGGCTAAGCCACCTACGAAAGTAGCATTTATATTTTTGCTTTTAAGTCTTAAAGTACAGACCTTAGGTCATAAACTTCTGAGAAGTTGGGACTAAAAGTGTTGCAATCCATACAACGCTTTTACCAGTGGCAGCAGTGATACCAAGGTTATGTCAGACAGTGGGAGAGAGAGTCTGGGGTCGGGCGGGGGGAAGGGTCTCACCAAGTGCTCGTGTTGTGCAGCAGACACGCCTCTGAGCTCACACACACCTCACAAGGGCCCCACACACAATGCCTGGGACCGTGCAAAGCAACGTTTATGCTGAATCATGGACACAGCTTGGTCTCCAGAGCCTCTAAAGCAGGGAACGAAAGCCCCTATCTCAAATACTGAGAACATGCACCCCAAACAAAGTGAGCAAGTCCTAAGCGAAGCCACAGCTCTGCGAATGCACGACGGGGTGCATCTGCGCACCCAGGGTCAGACTTGCAGAAAGTCAAGCTTTAAAAAAAAAAGAAAGTCAAGCTCTGCAGCAAAGGGGAGGTCCATATCTACTGCCACCCCCTGGGCCGGGCAGCTTTCGTGTTAGCTCAGCACTATGAAGAGACAGCCCGGGGACAAGGGAACTTCACCCAGCGGGGCTGTGTGGGTGTTGGAGGAAAAGAGAGAACTGACTGGACACGGTGACTGATTAAGGACAGTGGACCACAGGCTGGCTGAGAAGGTCCTGCGGGGGCTAAGGATGGGTCAGCAAGAGAAAGAGGATGTCTCCATGCTGCAGGAACATGTTTGTAGAAGAATGGCTGGCTTTAGTCTTCCAGAGGTTGTGGCATCACCGCAGCAGCCGGAGGGATGGCCTCTCCCAGAGGCTGCTGTCTGTCTGTCCCTCCAGGCTCCATCGACTGTCCCTTGCATGCGATGGACTGGAGGGGCGGCGCAGGTCCAACCCCTTCTCACAGACTTGCTTGGCCAAGCAGAAGGCTCGGGAATTCAGGTTAAATCAGCCTGGGAGTCCACCCCTTCCCACGAGGTGAGCTCTCGTGCGACACACGTGCGGGGACCCTTGGGGGATGGAGGGGAGGAAGCCTCTCGTGACGCTGCAGGGCTCTGGGATGACTCGGAGGGTGACTTCCGAGTCCCCACCACTCGGGCCAGCCTGGTGATGCTGGCGGATGACACACCACTCGCCGGCCCTTCTTATGTGAGGAGCCAGGGCAGCTCTGAATCTCATGGGAATATGAGATTCGTTTCCCTCGAGGAGTCCGCGAGGAAGCGTCCCCTGTCCCCAGGACGCAGTGTCTGTTGTGGCTTCCGAGGAGGAGGCCATGTCTCCAAGGTGGGAAAAGACGCTGCCTAGACTTCACAGCAAAAACTCAGGGGAAAACCAATGGTGGGAATGGGAGAATGTGCCCAAGTATCTAAAGATGTGCTTTACCCTTGAAAGAAATGACCTGTTATCCTGAAGTGTGCACTTGACTGAGTGCACTTACAGAAGGATTAGAGAATTTTAAACCATCTTTTTAAAAAAGAAAGAAAATAGAAGGTCAGCAGGATGATGTACACAGATACGACGTTAGGTTTTGGACAGAGAACGCCAGAGAAATGCTCTCAAGTGGGAATGCTGACGCTTGTGTCCACGCTCTCAAAGCCACCAGGCCGAGGCAACAGATCCACAAGCCGGGCAGACATTAATATCTTTCTTTGAGACCCAGCCACATAAGTGTTCCTTAAGACACTTTATCCCTTTCTACCAATACTGAGACTCATGCCTCAACAGCAGGTTCGAAATGGGTTGAGAAGAAATGACCCAAGAATTAATTAACTACATAGGAGACTGTAGTAAACAAAAGGAAAAATTATCATACCAAAATAAAAGACAAGATACATGATTAAATCAGGCTTCAAAAGACCCATAAGAAACTCATAAAAGGCATAATAATGCATTTACCTGTTTTTTATTCTTTCCTGATTTAATTTCTAATTTTATTCCTTACCATCTGATAACTGCATGAAACACTTATTCTAACCATGGGCAACTGAGACTATTTTCATGTTTATTCCAAGGCCAGGAGTCAAAGAAACCTATATTTATTGCCTAAGGGGATCTTTTTTTTACAAAAATATAATTCTTAATCTTTCATGTTTTAAAGCATAGACTGTTTAAAATCATTTATAATAATGCTGTAGGGAGTTTGTCCCTGGGTGTACAGAACTGAAATGATAAATTTACAATTGTTAAAATGAATAGTTTGGGGGTGCTGAGCTGTCCCTGTACTTCCGAGATGGATTTGTCTGAAGCACAAGAGGTGTCTCAAGAACAGGTGAACCAAGATCTGGGCAGGCCGGTAGATGAAGCTCTGCTTTCAGTTTGAATGGACTGGCTGGTTATGCATGGTTCAACAGGAAGCCCTGTTTTTTTTTTTTTTTAATTATTAAAAAAAAAACAACAAAAAACACATTGGCCTTGGGACTAGCATTCCATCCCTTTTATTTCCTGGGAAATTGCTCTGATGAAGTGGAGAGTCATGAATTGTTACTAACCATGTTTTCTGTGACTTTGAAGAGTCCCTGATGGAAATTAGACAAATAATTTACTTTCACTTAAACACCAGATTTTTTTAGTTACACTTAAGATAAATAATTGAAATGTAGATTTAAATCGCTTCTGCTGCCCACATTTCAGGACTCTAATGAAACATTTTCGGCTCTTATGCAAAGCTCTGCTCAACATAGAAGAGAGAAACCCATCTCCCTGACACAGTGCTTGGCAGGATTTCTGGTCAGGCCAGAGGCCATGTGAAGAGCAAAGGGAAGGATGCCTGGCCGGGGTTGGAAGAAAGAAAATACATCTCAGGACACATTTTCCCCTTCATTCAAGTCTCAGGAAAAAAGCTGAAAATGGCCAAGTATGTTTCAAGTTTCCTTACACAGTCTGGCCACCTTCCTAGGCTGTTGGAGTGCTCTGCATTTTAAGAAGGTCACTGCGTCCTCGTGTTCCTGACCGCACTGGATGGAATGAATGAGGATTCGCGGACATGGACCTCACCTCTCACCGCTTCCTCAGGATGGCGTCACGCCAGTCCGCCGCCTCCTCGCAGCCTGCTCCTGCTGGGTCCTCTGCCTGGACAGCCCTGCCCCGGATCATCGCCATGCTTCCATCACCTTCCTCAGGTTTGTGCTCACATGCCACCTTTCGGAAGGGGAAAGCCTCCTTCCATCCCCTCTCTCCATATTCTGCCTGGGCCCTCTTCGCAGCGCTTGCCTGGCATACACACAGCACCTGTGACTGCTCCCTGTCCGAATTCCCGTAAGAGACAGGAGACCCCCGGGGGTGGGAGTGTGTCCTGCTCCTGGCTGTGTCCCCAGCACCCAGGCCCGCGCCTAAGGCTACACAGTCCCTTGAAAGCACTAGCTATCAATCACAGGATCAACACTGATCAGCTGACAGACGCTTTTGCACTTGGCTTCTTAAACCCACGAGCCTTCTACTAAAGGAGAACAAAATGTTGGAATATTAATTCCGATTCCCTGGAACCAAGGCACATTCCCAACCCAGCTATCACAATGGAAGAATATATTTTCATAAAGTTGAATGAAGCTTCCCAAGCAAACAACAGGCCACATACCCTTCACCAAAATGTCCATATATGATAATGGTCACTTCTGGAACAGGAGAATAATTTCAATGTAGTGACAATGTTAAACTCTTTAAAGCCTGGTGAACCAAATAGCAGACTGCCTCCTTGTCATGTAAGGAAGAGTCTTTATGGGAAAAAGTGTTCTTTTTTCCCTACCTTGTTATCAGTGATGTGGTCAGCTTCTTCTTTTTACTCTCAATAAAAGGGAGTCAGCCATGGTTGGAAAAATTACAATCATCCCCTTCTGCCAAATTAAAGTTAATAGTGTTTCCTCTTACCAAAAAAAAAAAAAAAGACCTAATCCTTTTCCTTTTTATATAAACAAATAAAACACTCCTCAGATCTTGAGAAGTGTTTAGTTTTTTCACTCCAAACAAAATACAGTTAAAAATGCCGACAAACAGTCCTTGTATATATACTGTTTTTTTTTAATTTATTGGGATAAAAATTTTTATAGTTGATTTATAATATTGTATTAGTTTCAGGTGTTCAGACTGCTGTTTTAATATAATCTTTTCACAGTCCTCACAGGGAGATGTTTCTTTTTTTTTTTTTGGCCTCACAGCATGTAAGATCTTGTTCCCCGACCAGGGTTCAATCCAGCACCCCTTGCGGTGGAAGCACAGAGTCTTAACCACTGGACTGTTGGGGAAGCCCGAGATGGTTCTTATTTTTCTTATTTAGCAAAACACTCTTCAGTCTAATTTCTAAAACAAGGACACTAATGAGGTCAAATACTTGTGTTTTTAAGAAAAAAAAAATCACTATTATTTTCATAAGGGGGAATACACTATGTCAAAAACGCATATTTCTTTAAAAGGATATATTTAAATAACCAGTTTATGTTTTGCATTAGTTATAGCTTAATCTCTTGAAAAAAATTACAAAGTTGATTTTTCAGGAGTATTATCTGTTGTGTGGAATGAGGCCCACATGTTGTCATGGTATGTTTTTGAAGACATTTCAAGAATGAAGGCAACGTTCCACATGCTGTTGCTCTGAGATGAGGTGATGGGTACATTGTCCAGCCTTTCCTCAACATCTCTCTAAGTTTCTCCCTCAACACTGAACTCAGAGGGAAGTGAGTTAGAAATGCGGTGTTCAGTAAACAAATCAAGGGCTGTGGGGCGTCTCTCCTCCCCACGGTGGTTGCCTGAAGAAGGCTGGTCTACTGGGCACTGTAGCATTCCGTCTCTATTTTTCTAGAAGAAAATCCTGCATTGTTACAGAGAAGTGTAGGGGCCAGTCAGCTCATCTTTTGTGAGTGGCCAATAGAGGGCCGTGGGGTTGTTAGTTAGAAAGGGGCCTGGACATTGTCCAGGCCAGCGCCTCTGTGTACCAGAGCAGAAGGTGAGATCATCCATCAAGGCCCAGAAAACCCAGAGAGGAAGGCAAGCCAGCAAAACACTTTTTAAAAAACAAATCCTGGTGTCTAAGCAACCACATTTGGTCTGGCTCATATGAAAAAGAAAACAGCATCTGCCTTTGAATAAGGCAACAGAATTGCAACAGAATTTCTAAGGAGGGGGGAAAGAAAACCTCACTTTAAATGACATGGCCCAGAAGGGGACCACAGAGGAGCAACGAAGACTGTCCCCTCTGGACCTCCATGCTGAAAACCAAAAGTAAAGGATGAAGCTGGTGTGAAATATCACAGACGATGATTCGGGGTTTTGAGTTTTAACAGGGAATTCTTAAATTGCTAAAAACAAACAACCACCACAAAACCAGGAGAAAAGAGCTTTCCTGAGGGACTGAGGCGCCTCGTCACTGGGCAACTTCGCCAGCATGGAAGGGACGGCACAATTTTCAAACAAAAGGAATGTGTGAGAATTCCCTCACAAAGCTTTTCTTCTCATTTTATCCTTGGAAGATAAAACTGCACATGCTCAAACTTTTGTTTCTTTAAAGGGTAACTGCACACCTATGTTCATAACAGCACTATTCACAGTAGCCAAGAGACAGAAACAGCCTAAATGCCCACTGCCAGCTGAAAGGATAAACAAGATGTGGTGCACGTATACAATAGAATAGTACTCAGCCATTAAAAAAAAAAAAGCCATCTGCAGCAGTATCAACCAGAGATTATCATACTAAGGGAAATCAGTCAGACAAAGACAGATACCACATGCTGTCACTTCTATGTGGAATCTAAATTATGGCATAAATGAACTTATCTATGAAACAGAAACAGACTCACGACACGGAGAACAGACTTGTGGCTACCAGGTGGGGAGCAGGGCAGGGATGAACTGAGTTTGGAATTAGCAGGTGCAAACTGTTTTGTATAGAATGGATAAGCAATGCGGTCCTCCTGTACAGCACAGGGAACTATGTTCAAAATCCAGGCATAATCCATAATGGAAAAGAATATAAAAAAGACTCGTGTCGACATAGGTATAACTCTGCTGTGCATCAGAAATGAACACAATGTTGTAAATCAACTCTGTTTCAATAAAGATACGTTGAAAAGACAAATGAAGTAAAGTGGTAACTAAGTCTGATGCCTGGCGGGGTCTGGGCATGTCCACCCTGCACCTGGCCCTGCCCCCCGCGTCCTGTCTCCCAGCGGCAGGACCACCCCTTACCAGGACTGGTGAGAGCTCCCAGGGCGCTGCTCGTGGTGGACAGAGGATTTGCATTGGTGGTGGTGGCTGAGGTCTGCGCTGCGGCTGCAGCCGCCGCCAGTGTGGCCAGGTTCTGTAACTGTAAAGCATTCATGCCTGCAGCGGGGGAGAGAGAGGGCACGTCAGCACCAGGCCCACTTTACCTGTTTCCCAAAAGAGAGGGACAGTGATGAGCACAGAGGGCCCCAGGGCGGGCACACTCACCCAGCTGCCCTGAGGACTTGTGCGGTACCACATGTCCCATCCCATCCCAGGACCCTCTGCCCAACTGCCCCCTCCTGGGCGGCGCAGCTCAGCACAAAAGACAAGCAAGAGGTTTCCATGTGGGCCACGCATGGCAGGGCCTTCCACTTCCAGGCTGTCACCTGGAGGGAGGGCTTCAGGGTACACTCTCCATCCTTAAACTCGACAAGTGTGCATTTGGGGTATGACAGAAGAACTGATGCTTTATTGCTCTGAAGTTACGCTGATCTGTCTTCCAGGATCTGTAAGCTGTGTGACTCTGGACAGATTTCTTAACCTCTCTGATTCTTGCTTCCTGAATGAGTAGTAACAGTTACTTACCTCCTCACTCATGTGGTGGTTGTGCAGATTAAATAATGAATGAAAAGTGACAGTAACTGGCATGACATGAGCCCCCCAAATTATCAGCAACTACTGTGACTGTCACTGTCATTACAGACCCCCCCAAACTTCTCTCCCTCGGTTTTTTTAGGAACTCAATATTTGCTAAGAAGAGAATGAAGAAAAATGGCAGTGCCGTAATACTTTTATCTGAAATATTTGTATTTTAAATATATTTGTATCTCAGAGAGGAACTACTTACTAGAATGAATTGCGGGCTAATGAAAATCAAGAAAAGAATGGAGAGAAATGGAACTCTGCTGACAGGTCTGGGGGGACTGGCCAGGCACAGACTCTATGCCTGAGTCCCCAGAGGTTCAAAGATTCTCTACACTAAGTCTTTTTTCCATGATTCATTTCTCCATCATGTACATTTGAGAAGCAGGCAACAGCAGTTCTCTCCTCATACAGTAGAATTTTGCACAGAAAGAAAATGAAGTTATCGGCCTAATTTTACCTTTTTCTCATGTCTCAAATCCAGGCATTCGATACACGTCTACATAGTGAATCCAACCCGCTTTTCAGACAGTGGCCTGACGACAGGGCTGGGGGATGAGAGATGGAGGAGGGGCAAGAGAACATTCTAGGAGCACGCCTGCTGGAAGCCCTCACCCACTGTGTGGAGCCTCAGCTGGACTCAGAGCCTGGATGCCAGGCTCACTTACCTACCCTGCTCCTCCACCCCAGGTGCCTTCGTCAGGACTTAATCCTACTCAGGGAAGAGTTCCTCAGGTCCATACTGCGATCTGGGTTCTCATTTTGCACACAGTGATACTCAGGCTCCTTCTGGGAGGCATCCAGCCCTGGTGGCTTAGGGAGAAAGCCAGCACCTGTTTTGTAAACCCACATAGGTCCTGGGGATGCTGGAAACAGGACGAGGCACCAGCGGCATCCTGCAAGCGTGAAAACGTTGCTCCATTGAGCACATGCCACTGGGGAAAAAGCTCTGTCCCCCCCTGGGGTCAGGGGTCAGGCAGGGTGGTGGTGACAGAACCCTGCGAAGGGAAAGCGCAGGGCCTATTTTTTCAGGTTTGCCTGAGGAAGACGGAGCTGGGGGAACATGAACTGCGCACAGGCCTCCCTGGGGTCCCCTGGGCGTGGCTCCTGAAGGCAGCGGACCACACTCTGGCTTGTGCGCCTACGGGCTGGGCTTGGGGGGATGCTACCGTGGACTCGCCTGGTCCCCGCGGCCCCTCTAACGTGCTCAGGATGTAACGCAGACGACCAGATGCCGGCACGGACAGACGGCTGTGCACACGAGAGAAGGGTTTAACACCGATGTTACAGTCTGCACATCTGGCCACGGGTAACTATCAGCCGAGCACCCTCCTCAGCCTACGTTTCGACACCTGCTCTGACCTGTGCTGCGGAACCGCGGCCCAGTGCTGGGGTGGAGGAGCTCAGCCTGCTCCTCCAGGTCAGAGCCTTGCCCTCCCGACATTGAGGCTCTTCCCCTCGGAGGGTGACTGACGGGCCGCGTCCAATGGCACCTTTACTCATTAGCTGTCCTCCTCCGGCTCGCCATCTAACTCCCAACGCATCCATCGCAGCCTGCTTCCACATCATACACAGGGACTGCTGACCTTCACGGCTAGACACTAAGCTCCTTGAGGACAAACCAACGTTGTCTTATTTGCTTTCAAGCTCACCTGCACACACACACAGAGCCATGTTCATTCACAGTAGGTGAAAAGTGGGGCCACAGGAGATGGATGAACAGGGCAACCAAGAGCACAAAATGTTCCCACGCTGCTATAAAGAGCATTGTCTACAGACCCAAACGAGGTTTTTCTTGTTTGTTCTTCGTTCTTCAGTATTTACAACAGCTTCATATATTGACTATTTTCCTCAGTCGTTAATTAATCCATTCTGCAAATATTTATTAGGTCTGTGCGTTTTCTTCCTCTCACCCACCAACACTCGACGTTGCCCTGGAGTCCACCCGACCACCCTCCACCCTCGGGTTCTGTGTCCCCCCGTCTTCCCCGAGTGTCCCCTTACCCCCTCACCCCAAGGGGCTGCCCTGCCTCCACTGTGAAGGCCAGGTTCTGGGGTGCCACACTGGGAGTGGCCAGCTCTGTTCAACCACCGACCACTACAGAGCAGGAGAACATGGACCCCACCCAGCAAAACAGAGATGAAGGTGGGGAGGAGAGGTGTCACGACCCCAGCATCAGAGGGTTTGAGGCGAGGAGGTGGGGGTTAGGTGGAGAGAAGCAGAGGCAGGAGGACCTGCAGGTGCTGCCCAGCTCGCCAGCTGTCAGCACGCGGCCACGACAGGCCAGACCCCGGGCCCTGGGCTGAAAACTAAGCCTCCCATCCAAGCGGTGGGGAGCCAGGGACTGGGGGAAATTCTGTTTCTGGAAATAAGACTCGGACCCAGAAGCTCATTCTCACGAAATGTCCTAAAAGGGCTGCGAGTCCTGGTAGAAAACCATCGAACGACAGCCCTGGGCTTAGCGACAGCGATTGGCAGGAATCAAGAAATCCGAGCTCAGGAGTGACAGCGGAGAGAATGGATCAAAGAACACAGCTCCCCACAACCCGCTCCCTGGCCCCCCGCTCCCGACCAGCCCCGAACTATGATGCATATACAGTCAAGCCAATGGAAGTAAACAAAACCAGCCAGAGATTCTCTGAAAACATCGGAGCTGCTGGCTGACACAGGGCAGGGGCCATGCCGAGGCCGGACCCAGGAGCCCGGGGGCAGCGGGCACGGGGGGTGTGACGGGCACTCCTGTCCACCTCCAGGGGGCAACAGAAGCAGCTGCTCCCTGCAGTGTCCTCCTGTCCGGCCAGGCAGCGGCCTGAGGCCGGTTCCCCAGACCATCCCTCCAGCAGGAAAGCCTCCCAGCGAGGACACCCTGGCCCCACGGCTGGCATCGGCAAGTCGCAGGGATGGGTGCGGGGAGAGCCCCGGACACCAGTGGGGTAGGATCCCACTGTCTTCACAGCAGGCGAGCAGGGCCCTGGAGACGGACGCTTTGGCTCTTCTTGCCCCTGGTGCTTCCGTAACCAGAGGGTCTCACCTGCAATGTGGACTTCTCCCCTCCCATTCCTTTCCGTTCAGGGCAGGGGCTTGGGGCCTGGTAGCCCCACTGCTGCTGGGAAACGCCTCGGACTCCAGCTAGGAAGGCAGCTCAGGAGGCTCCGAGGGGACACACCCCGAGCTCTGTCCTCTGCCTGGTGAACTGCACAGACTTCCAGGTACCAGCATCTTTCTAGACCTCCAGCTGCCACAGGCTCAGCCCCAACGGACCGTCAGTCCTGGCCATCCTGTCCCCGCTCCAGCTGTCTGAAAGGAGGTGTTGCTTCTGCCGACGTTGAACTCACATGTCTGGTTCTTTCTCCGTTGTTTTCTCTGTGTGTGTAAGCACACCCTGTCCTGTCCTTCTCAGCTCTTTTCTCCACCCCCTGCCCCCCCCCCCCGCCCCGCCCTTTCTCATCCCTGCTCCCGACACAAAAATCCTCAAAGGGCATGGGATGGGGGAGGGGTGGCCAGGGCGGAGGGTGGGTGGGCGAGGTGATGCTGGTTCTGGTTGGCAAACAGCTCTTCCCTGAGAAGAGAACCACCACCTTTTAACCTCACAAAGCACTCTGCTTGGGTGGGCATCCTGCAAACCAGGGGCAAATAATCTGAGCGACGAGAAATGCAAAACACTGATATAAGTTTTAGGAAATCCAACAATGTGCCAAGATCAAGATGGCCGGGGCGGGGGGGGGGTGGGGGGAGTTGAGCATACAGGGGTTCAACTTTTCCCTCATTACTCTGGAAAAAACAACCCTTCTCCAAACGAGGAAAGTGTGTACCGAACAGTGCACACTGTGCCTACTTGAAACTGAAGGTTTTTTTTTTAAAAAAAAATTATAAGGAGAAGGGCATGAAAATTTAATTGAATGTTCACCTTAGGTAATTCTGTGTCTTATTGTTCAGAGCAATTACCATAAATCTGCATTTCAATAAGCGAGAACAGATGTCAGTTGTTACCAGCGCTTGCCAATCAGGTCTGTTAGAAAGTGACAGATGGGTGGTTATGGAGCATTCTCGTAAGGACTATTAGCAGGGAGTGCAGGGTGTGGAGGAGGGGAGGCTGGGCTCTGGGAAGAACCTGGGCCTTTGTGGGTCCAGTTTGCACACCTCCCAAGTGTGTCCCCAACGCGAGGTCCAATTTTGGCCAAAGTCTTCCCTCTTCTCCGCTCATTACGGACATGCCGAGACCATCTTTGCTCTGAGCCAGATCTCCAACCCGTATAGAAGTCGCAATGTGGTTCTTTCAGGCAGACACTTGCCCGCTATGATTTCGCTCTGACTTTGGAAACTCAGGCCAGAGATTCTGAAAGCGAATTACTACACGCTTCTGAACGTCAGCCCTGGAGAAGGAAATGGCAACCCACTCCAGTACTCTTGCCTGGAGAATCCCATGGAGGGAGGAGCCTAGTAGGCTACAGTCCATGGGGTCACAGAGAGTCGTACATGACTGGGCAACTTCACTTTCTGAATGTCAGAAATCAAGCGAAGCAGTTTTCCCTTTGTCTGTCATGAGATCCTCTTCTTAGGCCACCGCTTCATAACCTCTGCAATTTCGTACTAACAAGCCCCCCCAACCCTAGAAAAATATTTCCCTTAGCAGAAAACCACCCCCTGATAAATTTGTGATGCTGTCCAGAATGAAAGGGGGTTTTCCTGCGGCTGACACTGGATTGCTTCTCTTGGAGCAGTTTTGGGGTTCTTGTGCATTGTTCATTGACGGCTCAGATTTGCCTCTTAGTTGGTCTCTTCACTCGTCTGAGTGATAACATACCTGGATTTGTGGACGTGCAGTGTACTGAGTGACGGCCAGGGGGCGGGGACAGGGAGGTCAGGCCACTTTGAAATGTGGATCCGCCATTTCTTACCTTGGTGACTCTGGGCAAGTTTGTTCTTTAACTTCTCTCATCCTCAGTTGCCCCATCTATGGAATGGGATGCTGAGAGTCCCTATGCCATACAGCTGTTGCAATGTGTGGGAGTGCTGTATCCTGACCCATGTAACACCACTTCCTTGTCCTTTTCCTGCTTTGGTTTTTCCAACTCTTACGTAGTAACTGGTGGTGGTTTTCTCCTTGGCATGCTGTAAAGTGTGAGGATGAACCCCAGGATTATTTCAAAGTGCTCTGTGAAAAGCAAACTGGTGTAATACTACCCTCGTTTTTCTAACACGATGCTTTTTCCAGATGATCGTTGTTATAAAGAAACGAAAGACCGAAAAACCAGTTTCCCCTTATTCTTTCTTTTCTGGAAAAATCCAGACTCGGCCTGAACTCAGACCCCAAGTTACGGAGATTTCAGAAATTCATGGAAAAAGTACCACAGTTGGAGTGGGAAATGGACGAATTTTTATCACAAGAGGGAAAGTAAAATCAATCAGCTTGAAGGATGCACAGAAAATAAAAAGGACGCACATAAAAGCAGCCGGCTTATAAAGATTTCAGCCTTACTGCTACATTCTCTGCTTTTTAAATTTCAGATTTAGGAAAGGTTCCCTTTCATAAAATCGTAAAACACTTCTGAAGTTACTTTTAATTTGAAAGGAAAAAAAATTTTTTTTTTTTAGAACAAAGACGTATAGTTGATGTCTCATTTGATTTTATTGATGTAACTACTTTAGAAACTTGTCACCTAATTTTTTCTGTTTTTTTTTTTTTCTTTTCCAGCTTTATTTTCTCCTCAAACAGAAAATGTTTAGTCATTCAGATGAGACATTCTAGACTGTGGTGAGACACCTCAGTTTCCGTAGGACAGACCCTGTTTTCAGAGCTGTTCACAACATAGTATCACTGCTTTCCGAGATGATATTCACCGTCTGTGGATGGTGCTCTCAGCTGCAGTACTCGAGTCTGCCACGTGCAGTCGGCTCTCTAGACATGAACGTGGGTCTTCCCAGGCGGTTCTAGTGGTAAAGAACCCACCTACCAACGCAGGACACCTAAGAGATGCAAGTTCAATCTCTGGGGCGGGAAGATGCCCTGGAGGAGAAAATGGCCACCCACTGCAGTATTCTTGCCTGGAGAATCCCGTGGACAGAGGAGCCTGGCGGGCTACAGTCCACAGGGTTGCAAGAGTCGGACACTGCTCTCGCTCCTCCACAGCCTCACTTGCTTACAGGCGCTGTGGCCCCAGGAGGGGTCTGAGATGAGGCGCGTCTTGGTGAGAGCATGGTGAGAACCACGCTCACGTGTAACGCGCAGGCCACTGTACCCATTTGCTGACCCCAAACCTTCCACAACTCATTTTTTTTTTGTTTTCTTATCTTTTATTATTATTTTCTTACAAGTCATTCTTAAAGATACTGCCATTAGTTTATGGAATGGTTTGTGGCTTAGATGTCCAGCTAAAGTCAAATTTCTTAATTCAAAAACCAGGCATTTCACTTGAGTTTCATTGGGACTGTATGCAGAACGTAAATTTGCACTTGCCAATTTATAAGTTTACTCACTCTCAAAATAGTCCACAAATGCCAGAGGAGGCCACACCCTCTCAGCAACGATGCTTCAGGAGAACTCACACGTGAGGGAGGAGGGGAAGGAAGTGAAGGTTTTTAGGGAAATGGGGAAGAGGCCTCCCCACCCAATTCAGTGCGTGGGGGAACCTTCTTCCACGAAGGGACCCCTGTGACCCCTCCACTTTCCAGGATGGGTTTAGGTGACGGACAGAAAAGCCCTACTTTTGGGAGACAATGAAAGAGCCGGGGGCCACACAACTTGGTTGAAAAAAAATATACCATAATGCTTCCTGATTTTCCATAGGAATGAAGGGCACTCGTTACAGAAATGGTGAAGCAGAAGAACCCTGACGCCCCCATCCTCAGTCCTCACTACTCAAGATGACAGCAGAAAATGGGACACTCAGCCTTTGACTGCACAGCCTGGGCAGCCTTGGTGTTGGGTTTCACACTGAGGGTTTGAGAAAGGGGTATTTTGGAAGGCCGAGCGCATTTACAGACTGACTTTAAATTGGCCATCTGCTCCACACACCTTCTAAGGTGACTCCAAGATACCCTCCATTGATAAATGAGTGCGCGGTGCAGACGCCAACATCCTGACCCGAGCTGGTGCGCCGCGGGCTCACAGCCTAATGAAGAGTGGCAGGGCGCCCTGTCCACCCGGGAAGACACGCCCGGCAGCAGCCTCGGGACCCAGTGACCTTCTCTGCATAATGTAACCACGGCAATGGGAGAGCCTGAGGCTTCCTCTAAGGGAAGACTCTTATTCTGAATTTGGGGGCGGGGGTTCCGACTGATTAGAAGAAAAATCCTGCCTTGGTGGAAAACACGATGCATCTTGACATTTCTTTCAGAGTGTGCAATCTGGAGGTTTTCTCTTTTTTAAAAATGTAGAAAACTCCCTGAATATTTAAGTTCTGTCTCTCCAGCCCCCTTCACAGAACTAAAAATAAATCAACCATTCAAGGAGATGCTTAGCTCCGAGGCCAGCTTTCTCAACTGTGTTCATTAACATTCTGCCGAATGATTTCACTCCTTATTATTTTAACATCTATTTTTTCTAATAATCCCAAAGCTGTCTTATGACAGAATAGGTGGGCGGCGCCCGCAGATTTAAAGGGCCACGAGTAACTGAGCGTTGCTCTTACTGCAGGCCAGTCCACCCCGTCAGAAAGGTCACAGTTTAGCCCCATGGGCTACCACGGAAGGCGGGGCTGACCGCCACAGGAGGCACAGGAAGAGGGACCTGAATGTGCTCATGCCAAGTCTCTCCAGTTCCATCCAAAGTGACACAGGAGAAGAAAAATAGTAACACAAGGATATGGATTCAGGAGAAAAAGAGAAAAAAGGAGTTTTCACGGTGACAGATAAAGAAATCAGGCTTAGACTCTGCATATCCTGGGTTCATCTCATTGACTCAGGGTGTCACTGATGGAAGCAACTGTGCTTGCCTCTAATATGCCAACAATCTGTTCTCCTCGCCCACTCTCCTCGACGTTTTTGGAACTGAGGAAGAAGCTTCCTGACTGTTCTTCACGGCAGGTTACTGGCCCCTATGTCCTGATTCGCTGCACGGGTCAGGGTATCAGCCTGGAAGGTGACTCAGCGGATCCACCTTTCACTAACCGCTGCCCCTAGCTCACTGCCAACACAGCTCATTATCAAAAGAAACGCTTCACGGGCTGGCTTTCACATTCAGTCCTACTGTGATTTTTTCCCGACAGCGAAGATTTCCACTTTCCCATAAAAGCTTCTGATGCACAATTCTATCAACTGGGATTCTTTTAAATTAAAAAAAAAAAAGGCACCCCTGTTAATTGTGGTTATCAAGGGACTGAAATGGTATCAGTCAGAGATAGGTCTGCAAGTCTAGCTTTCATTATGGAGGACAAAACATTTTTATTGACTGCCTGTTATTAAAATTTTAGAAGGACGTCAATCATGGCGGCTGCCTTGGATACACGACTCTTGCTGGAAATCTGCCCCCTCCCCACCTCCCAGCAGTCAAACCCATTAAAAAAAAAAAAAATCACAACTCTGGAGGGTAAAAGAATCTGCCTGCAATGCGGGAAACCTGGGTTCTATCCCTGGGTCGGGAAGATCCCCTGGAGAAGGAAATGGCAACCCACTCCAGTATGCTTGCCTGGAGAATCCCATGGACAGAGGTGCCTGGGGGGCTACAGTCCATGGGGTCGCAAATAGACACAGCTGAGCGACTAACACTTTCTACTTTCTGGAGGGTACTATGCAGGAATTCTCAGCCCCCAATTTTCTCATTATGTAACTGTTGGAGATGCCAGGGATAAAAAATCAACTTCCGAGCAGCTTACTCTTAAGGTTTAACACCTAAGCCAACAGGTCAGGTTTGTGGTTCTTTCCCCTTACTGTCTTCTTCGCCCTCTGAACCCATCCCAAAGTCAGATAACAGCGCAGTCCAAACGCCAGGCAGGCCTCATGACTTACCCGCCATCTGCTGAATGCCACTGAACGCACCCAGGTTGCTGGAGGAGGTGGCCTGCTGCAGAAGCTGGAAAAACAAACAAACAGCAAAAACAGAAACGTGCTGTCAGAAAGAAATGGAGCTGAGGACAGAGGAGCTTCCCACGTCCACAGGGGCACGTCCAGTTCCTTTACATTCACACCGTCAGCTACTGCTGCCTCTTAATGGGCTAAAGGTTCCCAGTGCTGGAGCCGTAAATCCGCATTAATGTCTAATCTCTATTAAGAAGCACAGACACCGGGGAGACCCGATATCGTCACTGCCTTAAACAATTCATCAATTTACGATTTTTAACAGCCAGGTGTTAGATCTATGGGAACCAACATGGCGTGACTAATGCTATCTCTCTGGAGCTTAGTAGTTCTCGTAACTCATCTCTGTCAATCAGGGTCCAACTCTGGGTCTCCTCCGCTTTCCTTCACAGCTTCCTGTCCTACAACCTTCATTAGGAACGCACAGATTCGCTGACTCCGGGACTAACAGAGAAGCCGCTGAGATACCTACAGAGAGAAATGTATCTATTCACAGCTCCACAGCTGCAGTCATAACTATAGGATAAAGACAACGGTCAACCATTTTCAGGTGGTCTTTGTGGGCACAGAGGAACATACTATTTGTCAAAACTTAGAACTATCTGGTGCTATATACATTGATGCTATTATTATAAATATAATCAGCATGTTCTAAAAAGAAACAAAGACAGCTGTGAAAAGGTCTCTGCATTTTGTCTCTGGAGCTTCCAGAAGTACATTTATCCTGCACGGAGACACAGGGCAGCGCAAGGTAAGGCATGTGATTACCATTTGAAAGCACGCCTTTATTTATCCAAATAGGTTGAATAACAGGTTAACTTAGGGTTTCTCTGGTGGCTCAGAGGGTAAAGACCTGACTGCAGAGTGGGGAAACCAGATTTGATCCCTGGGTCGGGAAGATCCCCTGGAGAAGGAAATATCAACCCACTCCAGTATTCTTTGGAGAAGGCAATGGCACCTCACTCCAGTACTCTTGCCTGGAAAATCCCATGGATGGAGGAGCCTGGTAGGCTGTAGTCCATGGGGTCGCTAAGAGTCGGACAGGACTGAGCGACTTCCCTTTCACTTTTCACTTTGATGCATTGGAGAAGGAAATGGCAACCCACTCCAGGGTTCTTGCCTGGAGAATCCTGGGGACGAGTGAGCCTGGTGGGCTTCCATCTATGGGGTTGCACAGAGTCGGACACGACTGAAGCAACTTAGCAGTAGCAGCAGCCAGTATTCTTGCCTGGAGAATCCCATGGACAGAGGAGCCTGACAGGCTACAGTCCATGGCGTTGCAAAGAGTCAGACAGGACTGAGCAACTTTCACTTAGGTGCTGCACTAAGTGTGTGACTAGACTTACTGATATCCTCCTTCTGGTAGATCAGTACAGCCACAGTCTGTACCCTGGAGCTAGTGTGGGGCTGTCTCCTATACTCAGAAATCCATGGATGTCAAAAGCACAGATTCACCAAACCTATTATTAAAAAACTGCTACAGTTCTGTGTGAGCTGAGGAGGAACCAGAAGAATTCACTATTTACAAAATAGGCTCTCATCATTCACTTGGAGCTCTGCACAGCCTAACAGAGAGTGCTGCCACTCTGGCAGGTTGTTGGTTTCCTCAGCTCTAGGAGGAGGAGACTCCAAAATGGTATGGGACTCACAAATGGGCATCCAGCAGCTGACTCGATTCTACCCAAGTCCTAGTTGCCACGATACTATGGGGATTAATGTGAACAGTTTTCAGAAATAGGTCTCCACCTTTCACTCATCCTTCTGGATTCGGTGTAACAGACTACCTAGATACTATACTCAGACACAGACACAGAGTGAGGAAGAGGAGGAAGCCAGGGATGATCCGTTTTGACAGAAATCCCTTCTCTTGGTTTGATTTCTAGAGTTTCCCATTCTCTTGTGGTTGCAAGAGAATGGAGCTCTGCACAATTTTTTAAGAACCAAAGTTTAGTCAAATTAAATTAGCTTTGAAGATACTTTGAGGGATTAATAATTTCTACTGGAGGAAGTTGCAATACCTGGAGGGTCATTAACCCGAGGATTCTTTCCACTGACAACCACACTCTGGTGAGCCAGAGTCAGAACCTACCCTCCACACACAAAAAAAGGTGCTGGGGAGTGGGGCCAGAAGACTGGGTCAGGCACAGGGGTCCTGGTTCCTGGCAACAGTGGAGCACGAAGCTGGATTCTTAGAAACTCTGAAAAGGTGAGCTTGCCATCAACCTATGATAGAAATCCTTGTTTTTATTTTTTATTTTAGCAATAAAACTTTTTAATATTTTATTTCATATTTAATATATAAAACACATAAATATATGATTGATATACAAATATATAACTATATAAATTATAGATAACTTATTTTATATTTTATTTCGGCAATTTTACTTCAGCAAGATATGAGGAAATTTCACACAGGGTCCTTGTGGATAAGATGGAAAAATGGCTAGAAGGAGATAGCAAACTCGGTTCCTGCTTCTGTCAGTGACTCAGGGGAAGGCAGGAGAGGCATGCTTCTCCCGCAAGACACACAGACATGTCATGAGCAGTTCCTGCTCGTCAGACCCCAGCAGGCCTGAGGGTGGGAAAGGAGGACTGAAGGGGCTTCCCTGGTGGTCAGTGGTTGAGGGTCCGCCTTGCAATGCAGCAGATGCAGGTGTGATCTCTGATCTGGAAACTATGATCCCACCTGCATGGAGCAACTAAGCCTGCATACCGCAACTGGAGAGCCTATGTGCTGCGATGAAAAATACTGCGTGGTAACAATGAAGATCCCACAAACCTCAACTAAGATCCGACATGGCCAAACCAGTAAATATTAAAATAAAAGGGGAATATGAGTCACATCTCCTTGGAGAAGCAGCCAGGCTGGATGAAGAGAGCACACGGAGCGTTGAAATCCTGCCTGACCACCAGCGCCAAGACCTTGGGTGAAGTAAAGTAACAAAACCTCTTTAAGCCCCTTCTTTCCCTCACCTGCAACAAGGGGATCACCTTTCAAGGTTACAGGGAGGGCTGTTTTGCAGAACAGTATCAGTTCTACTACCAAGTACAGCTCCTGGGTCATACTATCCTGAGGGCAACAGTTCAAAGGTCAGGACAGAATTAGGATACACATACATGGACAGCGGCTAGCATCAAAGGCCCAAATGCACAATATAAAATTACATTAATTAATGTGTAGCCCTGCAGGAAAGTGGGGTAGTGAAGCATAGTTTGGCAATGGTTCAAGAAAAAGTAAGCAAAACCTTAGAGGAGAATGAGCTGCCTTCCACCACTTTCAAGTGACATGCAGATGCTTTGAAGTTCACACTAGGGCTCGCTCCTCGTGCTGTTTAGATCTTACCAGGGGAATGGTCCTAGGTTTTGACTCTGGCATTTTAATAAAGACAGTGGCAAAGTGAAATGAGCAGCAGAAAGGGGCATAAAAACAAAAAAGGAGGTGAAAGTTTAGAAACAGTGAACTGTAAGGGATGGCTGAAAGAACAGGGTCTATTTGTCTTGAAATAGGATCTGAGTTTCGGGTTTCCAACAGATAAAGAAATATTTGAACTGAATCAACATCCCTCCTCTGGGAAGACCCAGTGAAGGAAGGTTCCACGAGACCTCCCTCCTAGGTCCTGCCGAGGAACGCCCTGCCCCGGGCACAGAGAGCGGGCATACCATGGCTGCCTGGGGACCTTAAATCACAGTGTGGGGAGCGTGCTGCACCCCTCCTAATGCAGGAGTTGATGCTGGAACACTGGTTAACACCCAGCCTT
The DNA here is from genome assembly GCF_014754425.2 of Oryx dammah. Lineage (NCBI taxonomy): Eukaryota > Metazoa > Chordata > Mammalia > Artiodactyla > Bovidae > Oryx > Oryx dammah. The sequence goes on from NW_024070194.1 coordinate 67,264,411, forward strand.
GTGGAGCCCAGCTTAGCCTCCATCTAGCTAGACAGAAGGGTCCATCCTTATGCTCATCAATTTCACCTGGAAAAACTCTGCACTAAGGCCCAGAATTTCCTGGCATTCACAGCATCCCGAGGCTGAGCTTTTGGTGTACTGAGGGAACAAGGAGTCTGGAGGAGTTCCAGGGCGGGGCTCTCTCTCCCTGGGGACCCCACGTCCCCCACCCGCAGGAACTTACCGCCAGGTACTGCGGGGTGAGGCCGCCCAGACCCGTCAGGTTCCCCCAGGTGGCAGTGTTGAGCTGCTGCATTTGCTGCGCCAGCTGCTGCTGGAGGCGCCTTTGCTCCTTGTCCTTCTGGGTGTCCGCGAACTTCACCACGATCGGTGAAGAGCAGCCCTGTGGTCAGACAGTGGAAAGTGAAGAGGGGGTTACAGCCTGGTCCACTGGGCTCGGGACATTCAGTCAGCGTGGGGCCTAGCTTTCTGAATGACTGCAGCGGAGGGGACGGTCCTTCATCTTCTCTGAATAGCACCGTCAACAGAATATTATTCCAGGGTCTCTCACTGGTGTGTCTTTGGGGCTCTGGTGCTTGAAGAAGCCATTTTGCTCGTGATCTGCTTATTATACTGCCTCACCTTCTCTCTTCAGGGGTCTTCCTTCCACCATCCCCAGGACCTCCGCAGGGACAAGAGACCTGATCACTGGCCCTTAATTAAGCTTCACGGTTCATCTGTCTGAAAGATGGACTCGTCGTGGTGTGTCTGTCTGTTGCTATGTGTAACCAGGGCACAAAGAGGGGGAGACGTAATGGGAGTGAGAGTGCCTGTCATTCACGTCTTTTTTTTTTTTTTAAACTCTTTCCAATGCTCAGTTAAGCATTTTTTAACATTGGAATGGTGGGAATTACATCAACCCAGCAATATAATCGGGAGCAGTGGGTTTCATTTTTAGGAACATGGATGAAGGAAGGAGATATTCAGGGAACGCAGGCATGAACCGATGTCCCAGTCCCCATGTTTTCAGAAAGGTCTCCTCCTTCTCTACCACATCTAATCTATCACTAATCCTAGGCTACTGCAAATCACAAATGACATATTAGGATCGTGTTCTAGTCCAGGGAGGTGGAGATTTCTACTTGGCTTCTTTTCCTAATCAATCTTGCTGTTCTAGGAGCTTCTTTCCATGTTCATTTCCTTTAAAAGGCAGGATCAGGGGTAGTGAGTAAGAAATGGCCATAGGTTATCTAATAGGACCAGCATCTTTCAGATGCAGGCGGTCCTTAGGGAAAGTAAGGGCCTAACATCCCAGGCAGGAGGACTTCCTTTTAAAAGCACTTTTCAACATTCACCACTTGGAAACCCTCAGTGGAAACCAATTGGCTTCCCTTTCCATACAGCTTACTACACATTCCATCACAATTAAAGCTGTGAAATTTTGCTGAGAAAAAAGAAGTTAATTCTACCCAAGTGATTAAAAAGAAAACAAACTTTTATTGAAACTCAGCGTGATAACAGACCTCTCTCTTCTGTCAGAAATTTAATATTCCTATTTAAATGAGCTTTCCCCTTCCCTTTGGGTTAATTTTTCTTTCTCTTAGAAAACAAAGTTGCATTTTTTTTTCTTGTCACCTTGGGTAGTTCCTGGGGATGGAGCTATGCATAGATGAGGCAATCGTGCCTGTTATTAACCCCCAAAATGTGGGAAAACTGAGGTGACTGGCTGTTGAACCTCCAGTGGGTTGATCTTCAGCTCTGGGGGGTCACAGTCACAACCCAGGATATTAAGAGTCAATAAACTAAATAAAAGTAACATTTCCACCATTAAAAAAAAAAATCTATACTTCATTTTTCTTTGTCCGCTCTGTGTTTTAGTGCTTCATCATTTTAAAGAGAGCAAAACCACTCTGAAGATGGAAATTACAGAGAGCAAGGGTTTTGCATGGAAAGGGTATATTCTATCAAATTCATTCCGTAACAAATTATAGCATCTCCTCCTAACAGTTCTCTTATGGTTGACTTTTTTTCTTCCTTAAATACCAGAAAATGATATAAAAGCAGAAAATCAGGCCAATGATTGTAGCTCAAAAAACGACTTGTATAAACTATGAAAGGGAAAAACAGGGTGGGCAGAGATTGGAGGAAGGTGGGAAAAATCAAGGTACCATATAAAATTAATGACTTCTTTTCCTTTAAAGAATGTGTTCATTTAAACTTTAATAGTCACATCATTTTGAATTCGTATCTCTTAGATCATATCTTGGTTGAAGATGTGAGCCAGAGTCCTAAAAATAATGTGATTAATTAAAAAAAAGAAAACAAACTTCAGTTATACAACTCTAATGAGACTGCATAATAGATAATCTTCCATTTAAATGTCAATATTTTTGAATTAAACAAGAAATTTAAGTGTCTAAGGGCCCTTCTGATTAAGCATGGATGTCCATATTTAAAAACAAGTGCATCAGATCTGATTTCTGATATGAGCGATATTAACAAAGGATCAACGACTTCTGAAGAATAAATATGCCCCATTCTCTATAGCAAATTCTTTTCCTTCTGAGAGCCTGTTATTTTCTTGGTTTGGGTTCATCCCCAGTTCTGCTGTATTTTCTCGTGTTCTCCGTCTGTAGGGACGTACAGAACATAGTCCTCCCATTCGGGTGGGGGGGCCCTGGGTGAGGGTACTGGGGTGGCAATGTTTCCAACAGCTGAAATAGCTGGGGTGAAAAAAATAATCTAAGGTGAGGCCAATCAGGAACAGATCACTCTATCACAGGAAATAAAAATATTTAAGAGTGAAACAAACATGTATATCAAGACTTTCTTTTTCTTAACAGTCCTTTTGTTTTCATTTCCAGGCTGATCTGCAGCTGAAAACCAGGCTGATCCACCACAGTGGAGCCGCCCAAGGTAAGAGAAAGGGGCGGGGACGAGGGTGGGAGGGGTCAAACACATGATCACATGTGTAACTGCTTGTTGTTCGAGACTGGATTCCTAGGTATTTCAAATTCCGCTAATTCTCTCTTATTGTGGCCGACTTTCACCTGAGCTTGCCTTCACGTAGGGGGGTGTGAGTGCCTTAAAAATGCATTGCACTGAAAGGAAAACACAGTGATTATATAAGGTATGTTAGGAATACTGAAGTCAAAAGGAAGTTTGAAAAAGACAATAGGCTTTGCAATGCTATCAAAACTCAGAAAAGTACAGTAAACACTGAATGACAATGCCATGCACACTCTCGTCCCCCACACTTCCACCCACCCCTCTGCTCCCTAGAAAAAGTTTGCCCACAGAACAAGACCCAGAAAGATCACTGAGCTCCCGGCATGCTTCGGGAGATGCAGCATGGCCAAAAAAAAAAAAACCAAAAACCGAACAACAAAAAAAATTAAAACCCCCCGCAAAAGTGGAGGCAAAAAAGAAGCTCAAACAATAGAGAACTTTTGGCACATTAAATAAAACTGAAAAAAAAAATTCTTTTTTTCTTTCAAAAGATGAAAAACATAACTTGAGGTAACAGTACAAAGCCACCTCCAGAAAAGATCACCCATACACAAAGATACAGTTTACATGATACAGCAGAACATGCACTCCCAAAGGATTCTATCAGACAGTACAGAGTAAGGAACTGCATATCACTCTTGGAATGCTTTTGTGCAAAATCCTGAAAGGCCATGACCCGAATCACAGACTCAAAGGACAGGGCCATCGTCTACATTTGTGGGCCCATGCCAGCGTATTTCTCTTCTCCCATAGCCACTGTGTCTCTCATTAGGAGATCACATTGGAGCCTTCGCGTTTCTTGGTTACTGTTTTTATTTTTATTTTTTTAGCAAGGGGGCAAATCTAATTTTCGGGGCAGGGGGTGCTCTCATACATGAACATTTGCAGTGGTTCCATCTTGTAGGAGAAGTCTTAACTTTCTCCAACACTGCTGATGCAAAAACAGTTCTGCTTGTCTTGATTAAAGGTCACTTGACCTCACATTTAAAAAGAAGACAAAAAAGCAATCAAAGAACGCTGTGACTGAGCACGGGGCCCACTGCAGTTTGGAATGGGGGCTGTTAGCATTCAACCCATCCCACCCTGGGGGCTGGCGAATGTACTTGTTCCTTGAGGGGCACGAGGATGCCCGGGTTAAATGGCATCATGAACTTTACACGGCAGGGACCTGGGCCACCGCAACAAAAGGCTCGGAAAAGAATGCAGAGCAAGTGGAAGGTTTTACTAGGTGCGCTTCCAGCCATTAGGGGAAAAACTCAGAGAGGAGAGCGAGCGGGAGGGCGAAGAAAGTGGGGCGGGGGGAGAGAGATTAAGGGAGGAGGGGATGGACGAATGAAGAGAAAGGTGGTGAAAGTTTACATCTGTGATTGTCATGGGAACAAGCCACACAGGAGAGAATCGCTTTCCATTCCCCACCGTTTGCACAAAGAAAACAAAGAGAGGGCAGATGATACAGTACCTCCATGGTCTGAGACTGGTGCATGGCTTTGATTGCATTCTGTGCCATTGCCCTTGTAGAAAACGTGACAAACGCACAGCCTGTGGGAAACAAGGGGACAGGGAGCAGGAAAGACAAAAACAACAAGACAAAAGGTTTGGACGCTTGTTAAACCAACACAGTCTACGAGAACTGCCACAGGACGACACTGTTCTCAGTAGTACATGGAGTCAACAACTTCTCTCTCTGGTTTTAATCTCATGTTGCTTTTTTACTTACAGTGCTGACTTGCTAATCTGACCAAAGCAGAGAGATTTACTGATGGATTAGTTTATTTATTTGTAGAACGCAGTCCAGGGAAAGGAGGCTGGGTACTCATTCTTTCTTTTTAATTTTTAAGTTTTTTTTTAGCCACAGGTTTGAAATGTGCAAGACCTAGTTTGCATTTTCTAAAATAAAGAGTGGCAATTTTACATTTTCTCCTTGGCTGACTATCATGACTGAGGGCATCCACCCATTCTGGTTCTATATTTCAAATGGGAGCGTTGATTTTTAAGCAGCCAATAATAAAATCCTCACACCCGGGGCAAATTAGCAAAGAGATTCCGATAGCTTGAAATGTCAGCAAATAAATATACTTCATCTTTTCTGGGTGGTTTAAAAATTAGATATATGTATAAATACACATTCATGTTACTTAAATGCAAATAAATATACCCAAATCCTGTACAAACTACTTAGTAACTGTTAATGACGAACAAAAACAAACCCCCTATTAACAAATGCGCCATTACTCTGGGAATATTCAACAATACATATAAAGTAAAATGTAAACATTTGCATTGGATTTGTTACTTGTATCAAATCTTCACGACTTCTGAAAGTTGCAACTTGCGGTTTCTATCAGAGACTGGACCTCAAGTGGAACATACACAAGAGGATGCACATTTCTCTGAATGTCTCCCCTGAGGCCCAGTGAACCCTCCATGGCTATTTCTTTTTCCGGCTGTAAAATAACTAGCATCCATGGGACTCCTTGTAGCAGTGTCAGCTACCATGCAGGTCACCGCTCCAACTACATGGCTCACTGCCCTTTCCACTAATAAAAACACTGCCTTCTAAAATTTACATTTTATTTATCATCACCCTTGGGCTTCTCAGAGAAAAAGACTGTGAAATTAATGCAGATTCAGGCTGATTTTATAATAATACCACGGCACACTAAAAGCTTAGCTAAAGCAATGCAGACTATTTCACTTATGATCTCTAATGACTTTAAAAGTGCATTGATTTTCAGCTTCTTTAGCCTTGCACAGTTTGAACTTAGGTATCAGAGAATAATTTAGTGTTCCACTCAATTGCCTCAAAACATTATTATTACTGCTACTTAAAAAGATTTGCAAATGAAGCAGATCTAAACACTGAGGGGCCAAAGCCTGTCATCTCAGAGTGAGTGCACAGAAGTGGAATTCTGGCACCCATCACATGAGATGGGTGCCTCTATGGCCAAGAAGCCAAGCAGAAAACTCTACATCTAAACAACCAGCGCATGGCTTGTGCATGGGAGTCACTGTGGGGGCCGTCGAATACATTTTCTCTGTTTGCTCTGCATGTGTACCTGGTGAGATTATCAAGTCAATACTGTATTAGCACTTTTTCATCAAACAGCAATAAGAGAAAGCAATGCCTGCCCACACCCCCAAAGCACAACAACATCCAGTCATGAAAAAAAAGTCAATGCATTTTTTTTTTTTTTTGCATCATGCTGTAAGTTTTAAAACACAAAAACTCTCAGTACACAGGAGGTTCATCTCATTCACCTCTACGTTAAGCTGTCCTAATGAAGCCTGCAGTCTAGCTCACTAAGAATGTCAAGCTATTTCTTAGTTCTTCCGACGTTACAGCAGCTGGTGAAGCTGTTTGAGCATGGTGCCTATATCTATACTGGCTGTGGTTTCTGTCATCAACAGAAGCAGCTGGGCGGCCTCCTCTAAGGCATCTAGATGAGATGATGTGTGTAATGCCGTGAGAGACCTACAGCGGGACCTCTGCTGGCTCCATACTGAAATGTACTCAGCTCCAAGATGAGAGAGTCCCAAATTTACCATCCGTTTCAAAGTAGGATCTCTTGAAGACTGTGGTTATCACTGACACTATTAGCAGGGGAAATAAGACCGGGAGATTTTTCTTTCTTATTTCTTATCTGGAGACTGCAGGAGAGACACAGGAAATCATCTCATAGAGGCAGATCTGAAACCGTGGGCTAACTCTGTTTCACTCGCTTTGCTCTTATTGTTCGGGGGCATGTGCCAAACTGAGTGTCCAAACGGAGGTTCAGAATGCATAAAAAACATGTAAAATGTCAACAAAAATCAATAAGGCACAGTATATGCATTTACTACAGTTTCAGAGCAAGCAGAACTTTGTTAACTTCAGGAGAAAGATCTAGCAGTTAACAGGTCTCAAAAGAAAAGTCTAGCAAGAGAACAATGAAGTGATCTCTCTATAAACTCGAACCATTCATTGCCCTTTGCTCTATGAAACCTGCAATTAAAAGCTTGACTGATGCTTCTAATTATACAGTCCTCATCCCCTCCCAAAAAATGATCTGACAAATCTGATGACTTCTTTAACCTTTTAATTGTGTCGGCAGCAGGGCAGGGAGAGAAAACCTGTCTCCTAGGGACTCTGTCAAGTTCCACGCTCTGTGCTGTGTTCAGTTACTTAAGGGAGAAAAACGACTGTGTCATTTATAAAAGGGGAGCAAAAGGGGAGCACGTGTCTGTTTGCTGCTCTGGATAAAGTCAAGCAACTTCAGAACCAGATGTTCCACGGGCTGGTAGCTTGTTAACCTTTGCAACGTCTCTAAAACAGGAGGGTGTGGGTAGTCCTATGACTAGGTTCATTTTGTTTTAAGCACTGAAAACACTGGCTTTGGAGTGAGCCCTCAAATCTGTGGCTTTTCACTAACATAGGGTCACTCGAGTGCCTATGGTCAAAATGGACTGGCGCCTTCTTCCACAAGCCAATCAGATGACTTTCCACTGGATGGAAATGTCTTAGGTCCACTGTCCCCCTTCTCTTTCTACAAGTGAGCTTCTGGGTACAGTGGAGTCCACTGGGTCTCAACAGGACAAGTGCTCTGATCTTACAGGGTCAGCCCTCAACTGTTCTAGGCTGTCGCACATGCTGGCAAAATGCAGGAGAACTTAGATTTTGGGGGAAAAAGTACCGGAACCAAGATAATGAAGCTACTTTTGGTGGTGGTGGTAGGGTGGGTAAGACAGCCTATATATCTTAAAGGTTCCAAATACATAATAGCAAAAAAAAAAAAAAAAGGGCAAAAATTCCATCTGTAAATGTATCCAACCTGTAATTTAGCTTGCCATTATTTATTGTCTCCACTTTCAGAGTGTCAGAGATTGCTAATAGAAAAGAAAGGAGTTGAATTTCTCTTGTGATGCTGAGGCTGTCTCCCTGCTGTTGGAGTAGATGAATGATTGACTGGGGAAAGGGTTCTCAGAGTGATTTCCTCCTACAGACAGGATCTAAGGGGAGCACAGAGCCCTGCCGCCGAGCGGGTTTTGGTCCCTGTCTACTACACCTGTCATTTCGATTGAAAGGATGTCTTAACTCAGTGTTCTACCTTTTCTCTTGGGTGCAAGGGAATTTTGAGAGAACTAGATGAATTCTTGCTGTGGACCAAAAAGAGAGCGAGAGAGCAGACAGACAGAAAGGAAAAAAGCAGAGGCACTAGCACTTTTAAAAGCACATAAAATGATGCCAAGGCCTCTTGTTTTCTGCTGCTTCTTTGAAAGAGCAGCAACAGCCACTTTACTTCAACTGAAGGAAGCATAATTTAAGATAACTTGTGTGGCATGAGAAGATGTCAGCTTACGGAAAACCTCTTCAGCTGTAGGAAGATCTTAGCGCAGCCAGTTTTCTTCTGTATCTTCTGAGCAGGATTTAAACTACTCCGTAAGTAAGACACTGGAGCATCAGAGTTAATACTATGATGCACAACCCCAAGGTCAGGTTTGTTTATTTAAAACTGGCATGGAGAGATCGTTCATTCATGGCTCCCGAGGTTGAGGGAAAAGCTGGGACTTCAGAGTTGGCAAAATCTCACCCCTGAGATGAGCCTGGAAAAGTATCCAGAACAGGACGACATGTGTGCTCAGTCATGTCTGACTCTTTGTGACCCCGTGGACTGCACCCTCCAGGCTCCTCTGTCCATGGAATTCTCCAGGCAAGAATACTGGAGTGGGTTGCCGTTTCCTACTCCAGGGGATCTTCCTGACCCAGGGACAGAACCCACATCTCCTGCACCTCCCGCATTGGCAGGTGGATTCTTTACCACTGAGCTACCTGGGCAGGATGACAAGATGCAGCTAATAACCCAGGAGGCCTCTGGCACAGGTTCCCATATATCTGAACATTTGGGGACCACGTGGACATGACTAAAATGTCACGGTCAAAACTGAGTCCTCTTCCTGTACATGTTTTAAAAGTCAAAAGCCCACTCCCATATTTCAGATCAGATATAATGAAAACAAATGAGGATATAATGCCTACATCCAGACTGTGCTCACCAACATCCCTGAAAATATCACCAATTCCTATGTCAAGGGTTTTGGCAGGAGAATGTTGGAACATCATAAACACAGCTGGAATATTCTTAAACAAGCAGAAAGTTACCTTAAATGGCAGTGAAGATCTGACTGCAGTTCATGGGAAAGAAGAATGAAATCAACCCCTTCACTGTCTCTGAGTTACAGATATTCCGTTGCCACGGTGTAGCAAACCCGGCAGATTGTACCCAGGTCATTCAATCTGACCGTGGGATTGCGGGTGAGAACGTTTGTGTTTTAGGAAATAGACACGCTCAGGTTACACTGTTCAGCAGACGTGCTGGTGTGGCAGTCTGAGGCTGTGCTTCTAACAGCAGACATCTTGTTTTGCCTGCCATGGGTGGGCTCGTGGAATCTGGCCTGCTTCTCAGTGAAGGCTCACGTGGGGGCCCTGAGAGGCAGATCTGCCACTGCAGAAAGATCTGAATCTCATGAGGGGCTGAAAAGCATTCCCAAACTAGGTTTTTCCAAAATGGCAGAATGGGTTACTGCCCCCAAAGGAGAAGATGCATGTTTAGATGTGAGCACACGGTGTAAAGTGAGCAGAGTCCAGATGTACCTGTTGGGTCGTTTCAACAGGCCTGGCAGGTGCTGTCCACATGTAGACACGACAGTTTCCCTGGGGGAGAGGGCAGGATAGGAGGTCCCGTCTCAAAACACGGCACAGATCTGGGTGCCGGTGAATAACTATGGGGCCTTTAAAACAGTCTTTCCTGCCTATAAAGAGGTCATGATTTTTTTCTTTTTTAAACAGTGGTTCTAACTGAAAGTATAGTAAGACTTGATAAATGTGAGCTCTGGCAGCTACTCTCACTTGGGGCCGGGGTACTCAATCAACAAGCCTGGAGGAACCACAGCGTAACACCTGCCAGGTAGGATTGTCAACTACTGACATGGCAGTAGAGAAGGAAAGACATTAGACGCCTGTTGGAGACCTAGGGCTACTAACTGGAAATGTGCACGACTCCAGGGCATCTCTCCCCTATCATAATCCTGTGGTTTGATTTAAATCCTTTCCTACTGACTAGTTTATGCTCTGGTTTAGTATTAAAAGGTGCTTTTCAGAGCAGCCAATCTCTCATTTCACTTCATTTTTATTTATTCTGTAAACAGCTGAGCCAGCAACAGGCACGGAGACCGGAAATGCTGAGTGTTCCTGCTCGGGAGTGCCGCTGATGGGAGATACTTATTAATATTTGATTGAAAACTGCAATTCTTTAATGAAAGCAAAATAGTAGCATGAAAGAGAATTGTTCTTTCAACAAATACACTGATTCAGAAGCAGTCCCCAGTACCCAGTCCCTGGGTACTGCTAATTGAAAAATGCACCACTGTCTGTCTTTATATTTCAGAACAAATGACTATAAATGAGTATTTTCTTTTTGCCACAGGGGATTCTCATCAGTTTGCTAGAAATTCAGAAATTACTTTCCTGTTGGAAAAAAGCGGGGGGCAAGAAAGAGGATTCTACTCTTTACGTTAAACTGGCATCTGCATAAAATATTGAAGAAAGTGTAACTTGGCTGCTTCTGGTGCCAAGTGCTGGTTCATCAGCCGAATGGCAGGTTGAACTGGCCAGTTTCTCTCAAGTTCGGTGTCTTGATGCTGTTTTCTGTGAAAGTTTTGGCTGCTTTAAAATCTCAACTGCAGAAGTTAATCTACCATATGCTTGAGGATCTCTAGACACCAGTGCTGTTCCCATCTCTGCCCCCACTGGAGAGGTGGAGAAACTGAGTCAGAGACTCAGTTCATAAATCAGTAGAGGGAGAACAGAAGTCCAGCGTGCCTACTTCACAGTCAAGGCCTCCAGGACACCCTATGAATGGTCTGCTTCTACAAAAACACAGAAGCATTCCCTGGCAGTCCAGCGGTTAGGGCCCCATGCTTTCACTGCCAAGGAACCGGATTTGGTTTCTGATTGGGGAACTAAGATCCTGCAAGCTGCAGTGCGGCCAGAAAAAAAAAAAAAAAAAAAAGAAGATAATAAAAATGTGGATGCTAACCATGCCCTATTCGAGAAGGGCATATATTTTGACTGCTGTCATCATCATGGGGGAAACCGAGGACAGAGACAGGAAAAGGAGTGGACAGCGCCCCATGAGTTTCTCTGGAGAAGTTCTAGGTCTGGACCCCAGGGTCATCGACCTCCAAGGCACTATACAGTTCACTATGACTGTCTGTTCCTTGTCCATGCAGTACACCTGAGCAAATGCAAAATGCAAAGGTAACAAGGAAACGTGACTGAGAATTGTAATGGGGGAGAATGGTGGTTTCTAGGAGTAAACTGGCAGCAGAAAAGGGTTCACACAAATACTCTCGTCTTTCTTGCCTGTTTAATTCAGCCATGCTGCATCTCCTCCAGGCATTTGCTCTCCCGGACTGTGTGCCTATCTGCCTCTCCTGACTGTAGCAGGCCTGGATGACCTGATGTAATGATCAGCTCTCCTGGCGTGGGGGCTGCTGGGGTGCTGCAGAGTGATCCAGGATGCAAACCCCAGCAGCCTTCTGCTTGCGAGGCTGTCTGGGCCCCCAGCACAAGGAGCCAGCCGCGGTGATGCTGGTGGAGGCACAGGCGCTAAGTGACAGATTAGCTCAAGGCACTGGGTCTGCTACACAGGGACCCCACTTGACGTGGTGTCTTGCTCAGCTTTTACACTCCCATCTTTTCAGGGAGTGTTAGGCGTCATTTCCAGGCCACCTCCTCCTCCTCCTCTCTCTCTCTTTTTTAAAGCCACCTTCAGAAGGAAATGTAGGGATCACAAGATTGGAATTATTCCTCCTCCTCCCATAGTTTTCCTCAACACTCCCTTTGTTTTGGGGCTCTGGGGGTGGAGGCAGGTGGAAGGCTTTTGTTCCCTGTGCCTTCGAGCAGCTGACATCGTGTTTTATGTCTAAAAGTCAAAAGAACACATGTTCTTCTTCCCAGGGTGCAGAGTTTAGGTAAGACTAGGGAGATGGGTGAATACTAGTGCCTTGATACTTAAGGCCCAAACTTTTCTTTCAACATGGGGTTCAGGACAGAGGCAGGCAGTGCAGTCCTAGCAACCAGAGATGGGGACCCGAGAGACGTCTCTAATTATCCCTGTGGAATCTGCCTTGGAAACTTCACTAACTGAATGAAATCCTCTCTGTGTTGCCAAAACAGCTTTCTTACGAGAATGGACCAATGTGATTTACATGTACGGCTTCCCCTGGGCCTCGCTGAGCTGACTCAGGTAACTTAGTTAGATGACTGGGGACCCGGTGACAAGCCTTATGAGTGGTTTAAGGAAGGAGGTGTATGGCCTTGTCAAAGGGGGAGATAAGTGTGGAGACAGAACAGTCATCTCTAACCACCTGTCACTGCTGTTGGCGAAAATGCTGGTTTTCATCAGTGCTGGAAAGCCCAGCCTTTGCCTCTATCCTGGTGACAAAGAACCTGCAATCTCCTGGATGAAGCCATTTCTCTGTCACTTAATGGACTCTCTCTGTTTAGGACTCCAGAAGGTTTGCTCCTTGCTGTAAAACCCTAACACCCTGAGACAGGCTGGGTTACTCTGAGTCTGTATCTGCTCTATGCTAGGCAGGGCAATTCTTCCCCTTGGTTTATTTCTCTGTTAAGACGCCCACACCCTCAACACCTCTTCCAGGAACAGGCAGAAAGTCAGAAAACTAAGATGCAAGCGGCACACATTCTCTCTTGCCGGCCAAGTCTCTCCCCCACCCATCCCCAATCTCCTCTAATCTGAGACTGAAAAGCGATGTGTACTGACAGGGCAGCCTGAAGGCCTCCTGTCTGACAGTGATAACCTGAGCTAATATGCTGGCACCAGGACCTTCTCGACTCAAGAAATAAGAGGTGATCATCCCCGCCACGGTGAAAAGTTCGGGCTGGCTAAGTTCGTCCCGTGGGGCGTGTCTCGGGGCGACCTCCAGCCGTGCGCGTGGCTGCGTCTACCTTGGCTGGGACGCGGGGCTCCAATTAGCGCAGAAGGGCAGAGACGCTGCAGACGGCACACTCACCTCGGCTCAGCCCGTCGGGCCCCCGGAGGATCCGGCATTCTTCTATCTGGCCAAACGGAGAAAACATCACCCGGATATCATTCTCGTTACATTTCTTCGAAACCATTCCTATGAACAATTTTCTGTCTTCCACGGCTAGGAGATAGAAATAATGAATGAGCCGAGGCCATTTCATCTTACTCCTTGCAGGCAATGATCCCCACCTCCAACCGGGCCCCGAGGCTAAATCTTCAGACGCCCAGGCCACGCCCAGGCCACCTCTGCCCTCCCACCCGGCCCTTCCTCAGCGTCTCAGCTCCTATTCCGATGCCAGGAGTTTGTATACTAACAAAACATCTCTAAGGGACATGGAACACTGTTTTTAAGTCCTTTCCCTCCCATTTTTAAGCAAACAGTAATATGTTCGCTAAAACGGTAAAGTTCTGGGTAACTGCGAAGTGAGACCCTTGCACAGCGGTATTTAGGGATACAAACTATGTTTTGTGGTTGCGGGTGGGGGATAGATGTTCTTCTAACTTGAGTGACAGGAAAAGAGAACGGTCAGGAGAGGAAAAACAACAGAAACCGAGTGAAAAAGTGGTCAACAAAGCTTTTAACAAAGCGCTGACGGAAGAAAATATTCTCCTTCCCTGATTTCAAACAGCTTCGTCCTCGGGGGTCCAGACAAGAACAGGAGAGAAGAGATGAGAATTTCTCCAGGGGGCTGGGCAATGGCCTTCTGTCTGTAGCACTGGCTACACAGCCCTACCCAGGGCAGCACATGTGGTCTGCACGTTATGATTAAAGATGAAGGTAACTGCAGTCAGGTGAGTGTGGCTGCAGTTATTTGAGAAATCTCGTGTTGGGGGTGGGCTCCGTCTCAGGGTGAAATCTATCAACAACAAAAGTATAAGGAAGGAACAATACTATTCTGTCCTTTTGGAGGCACATTTTTCTCTTTTTTTTGTGGCTGTACACAGCATGTAGGATCTTATGGGAGGCCTTAGTTCCCCCACCAGGAACTGAACCTGTACCCCTTGAAGTAGAAGCTTAGAGTCTTAACCACCAAACCAGCGGGGAAGTCCGGGACGTAGGATTCATGATGCACAGAAATGCATTTGGGTGTCAGGGCAACAACGCGCAAAGTCTAACCTTGGAAGCTGACAGTGGGTAGAGATCAGGGAAGGTTTATTCCTGATGACCTGGGAGATTTTCCCTCTAAACCAGTGTGCTTGAGCTCAGGATAATAGTGTATGCTCAGTCTCAAAGGCAGGACTACTATGGATTTTAACACAGCCTTCTGTAGGAGAGTGCACAAGATCGTCCTAGAAGCCCTCAGGGAGAAGGCTTGCTTATTTCCCATGTTTCACTTCATTTCTTAGAATAATAATAATAAAAATAATAATAACAAATGGCCAGCTACAGCAGCACTTCAGAAAGTCCTAGCTTAAGGGATCCTTTTATATCTGTATTATAATCTTGTCATTGCTATTTAATTGGCTTTCATTCCTGTTTCTCTTACTCTTTCCCTGGACAGTAAGTATCTCATTATCCTCTAACTGGCAAGAGTGTATTTGAGACTTGCCAGGGCCAATTGCTTCAGGTACCGAAGTCAGACTCCGTGGTCTGTGTCTTCCAGGAGCTGGAACGGACGATCTGTTGATGTAATGGAGAAAGACTGGTTTCCTCTGAAGCAATGCCATCCAGGAGAGCTTGGCAAGGAGAGGGGAGTCTGGTCTGTGACGTCCACCCCAGTAGCTAAAGCCGCCTGAGGCCACTGAGCACTCTGAAAGCTGGCCAGTGTGCGCGAGAAGGTGAATTCTTCCTGCGATGTAATTTTCACTAAAAGCCGCCTGTGACTGCTACATTGGACAGTGTGGCGCTTAGGGGCTAAGAGCTTGCAGCTACAGAATCCCAAGCTGGGAGTGACAGCCTTGAAAGACGTGTTGTGTGACTCTAAAGAGACACCTGAGGCCCAGCAGTGGGAAGGGTCCAGCCAGGGGTTCTTCCACAAGTGGGCAGCCTGACCTGGACCAGGATCTGGTCCCCTCTCCAGCCTGGGGTTCTGCTCCCTCCACTGTGTTTCTGCCAAGTCCGGAGAAGGCAGATGAGGCCAGGAGAGGAAGCCAGTGCTGTGAGTTGGGGACCCTGGTCCTCACTCCAGCATTGCCCAGAAGCTGATGGGTGACCTTGGGGACTAAGCAGACCTCTCTGGACCTTAGTCTTATCATCCATGGGATGAAGGGTTCCGTTCTTTTTCTTTTCTTTCCTCTTTCTCTCTCTCTCTCAAGTGATGGAGAGAAGGCAGCCTGGTTATATGGTTCGCCTACCATGAAATTAAAAGACACTTACTCCTTGGAAGGAAAGTTATGGCCAACCTAGACAGCATATTAAAAAGCAGAGACATTACTTTGCCAACAAAGGTCTGTCTAGTCAAGGCTATGGTTTTTCCAGTGGTCATGTATGGATGTGAGAGTTGGACTATAAAGAAAGCTGAGTGCCAAAGAATTGATGCTTTTGAACTGTGGTGTTGGAGAAGACTCTTGAGAGTCCCTTGGACTGCAAGGAGATCCAACTAGTCCAACCTAAAGGAGATCAGTCCTGGGTTTTCATTGGAAGGACTGATGTTGAAGCTGAAACTCCAATATTTTGGCCACCTGATGCAAAGAGCTGACTCATTGGAAAAGACCCTGATGCTGGGAAAGATTGAGGGCAGGAGAAGGGGATGACAGAGCATGAGATGGTTGGATGGCATCACCGACTCGATGGACATGGTTTGGGTGGACTCCGGGAGTTGGTGATGGACAGGGAGGCCTGGCATGCTGCAGTTCATGGGGTCACAAAGAGTCGGACACCGCTGAGCAACTAAACAGAACAGAATAGAACAGAACTGAAGCACTTGGGTTTGGAGGCTCGTGGACTTCAGAATCCCTTTCTACTAGCCCCTCTCTCCACACCGGTTGTGGCTCCCAAGACAATGCAGAGAAAAGAGGGTTCCAAGGAATTCAGGCTGAAAACCACAATTCCATAACCCCTGTGAACTATGAATTGTGCTCCAGAGCTTAAGCAAGTCTTGATATTAGATGTGGAATTGAAGCTGGACTTTAAGAAGTATTGGCAGGGTCTGGACGGACTAGTAGTGGGCTGGGGACATCACATATTAATCAGATAAGGCGCAGAGTTAGGGTAGAACAAGGACGGTCCTTGGGGTGTGCAGAGGCAGGCAGCCTTACTGGAGGATCATATGTATGAGTTTCTACTTCACCGGCAGAGAGGGGCTCAGTGTGGAAGGAAGGCCACCCGTGGTCCAGGGCCCTTGACCCTGTTGAGCCTTATCAAGGAAGCAATGGGCATCACAGGCTCTGATTCCTGGGCAGAGGCTGTGGAGAACCCCAGTTAGTTTGTGCAGATGAAGATTTTTTAATTTAAGAAAACTTTTTTTCTCCTGTCAGAGTAAGTGGACTCCCGGTCATCTAGTAGGAGAAGCACAGTTAAGTCGAAGGTCGGGTTGGCTCAAGGAGCCAAGCATTTCTAGAAGCATCAGATACCAGAGAGGATGGTTTCTTGCCAATGGGAGCTTCTGAGCTCCAGTGTGAGGACCCCGACAGTATGAGGCATTCCCCTGAACCAGAAGGGGAAGACGGGACTGATAGAAATGGGACCGAGGAGGGAGGGAAACTTAGGGAAGGAGAGGAACCGTCCCGACCCCTTCCCACCCTCATCTCTGGGACTCCCACCCTCAGGAAGCTATGGCTGATATCTCGATGAGTACAAAGCTAATTTCTGTTGTATTTCTTCTTATCCAGAAGAATCCAGTTTTGATTCTTTCAAACAAAAGCGAAGGATAAAGTCCCAGTTGGTCCTTGGTTTCCCTGGTAAACCTATAATTACAGTATTTAACCAAAATAGTTCTCAGGGTTTGAGCTTTGTTGGGGTGGGAGAATGCTAGAGTCACTGAAACGTGCAACTCCTGAGGAAGTTAAAAAATGATTTCTTTATATAAGAATACTAAAAAAAGAAAAAGGAAACCACTTAAGAAATTCTGACTTCCTAGGCTCAATGGAGGGGTAAACTCTGACAAGCAGAGGGAGGAAACATCACTGTCACTTTTTTCAGTAACAAGTATTAGCTTAAAAGAAAATCTACACCATCCACGTGCTACTGAAAGTGCTAACTTCTTTCCCTGTGCATGGATGTGTGTGTGTAACACATGTGTGGACATGCCCGTGTGTGTGCATGTGAGCGGACACGTGTGGGGACATATGTGTGCGAAATGCATGTATGCACGTGAGTGGACATGTGTGTGTGGACACGTGTGCACGCATGAGTGAACATATGTGCTTAGACACACGTGCATGCATTGTGACTGGACATATGTGTGTACACGTGTGTATGCATGAGTGGACATATGTGTACACATGTGTATGCATGTGAGTGGACCTGTGTGTGGACACACACATGCATGCTGAGTGGAAATGTGTGGACACGCGTGTATGCATGTGTGAGTGGACACGTGTGTGTATGTGTTGCCACGTGTGTGCATGTCTATAGGAACCTGAATGGCAGCAATCTTTTGAGCCAAAGCTGCTCTGTCGTTTTACTGTAGTGGCAAAATGGGAATGGCTACAAACACTGAGCTTTCCTCTCCTGGAGTTCTCCTGGATCTTCCAGTGAAAATTTATTCCTGAAATTTATTCCTCAGATTCCCATTCTAAGGATCGCCGAACAGTTCCATCAACATGTTAAACAAACATAATCATCCTGACTTCACTTAACTTTTTCATCAACGTTAGATGCATTTTCTGCTGGGCCTTGCCTAAGTACTCCCAAGCAGTTACGTAGCTCACTAATTTTTTTTCCATCCACAAGAATGCCAGGTGCTTAAATAAACCTCCCACATCCATAATGTTCTGCTAAAGTGCTTTAGGGAAACTAAAAAAAAAAAAAGATAACGTCTTTGCCCTCTGGAGGGAAAGTCCATCTCCCTTTAGGATAACCAATGAATGAATGAGTGAGGGAAACGCTTCGCACGCCAGGGGCTACACAGTTGGGGTGACCATGGGTGCCGGCAGTGGATTCACAGCAGCGACCACTGCCAGCTCCCCTTCCACAGGGTAAATGAGAAGGGTTAATATTACAGGTACATGGGGACTTTTTAAGTTCAGGGACTAGAAACTTAATTTTTAATGCGCCCCCACCCCCAACTGTAAGTCTGTGCTAATACCCTGGTGTACAACCTGTCAAAGTCGCACCTGTATTCAGGGAGGCCTGAATTCATTAACAACTTTCCAATGTGTTGGTGCTAACATACGGCATTTAATTACGGCCTCTGAATGCCAGAGTCTATGTTGAATTTCAAAATGATTTCTTCCTTTTCCAGTGCATCAGCAAGTGACTGCAGGGGGACACCCAGATCCCCACCTCTACAGGCTTCACCCTCCCTGGACAGACAGCGTCCCCTCATACTGGCTCTCGTGAGCCTGGAACTGGATGCCCGGTCACTGGAGGTTTCAGAGGCCTTGAGGAAAGAGATGGGGGCTTAAGTGGCATTTCTGGATGCGAGGCTCTTGGGACCCTTGACAGGCCGTGAGCAGAATGAACCTGAACATTCTGTCCACAGAGTCAAAAAAGAATCCTTGAAGCTAGGAGCATGACCTCAGAAGTACACACGGCTCCAGCCCCTGGGACCCCAAGCCCCGAACCAAAGGCGACTACCACAACTTCCTCATCACCCACTGCTGGACTGACTTGAGACCCAGTAACTGCCTGTAACCGATGGAGGATTAAAAGCTGGAAACAGGCCCTCTGATGGGAGAGAGAATGAAGAAGAGTGTGTGTGTGTGTGTGTGTGGCTGGTCCCTGCAATAATCCACGCCTCCTCAGATGCTCTTCCTCTACCGCCCACTCAACTAGGTGCAAGGGAAAAACAGCCACAAAAGGTGGGTGCTGTTGAGACCCGGGCATATGTTCAGTGTGTTCTTCTCAAAGTCCCTGATGTTTTTATTGCTGGTCCAGAGTAGGATCTTTTTTTTGGATGCCTGGTGCAGTAGAAGCGCAAGAACGTGAAGTATTGATGAAATGCTGGGAGTCTGCATAAATGTGCTGGAGGCTACAGCTGACGCCGGAGCCACTGGAAGCGCAGGTTCCAGGAAGGCTGGAGATCTCGCAGGTTTGTTCCTGAAAACATTCAAATGCAGGGAACATGCGAGAGCAGACTCACATTTCTCGGTGGGGGGCTTCCCTGGTGGCTCAGTGGTAAAGAACCTGCCTGCAATGCAGGAGACCTGGGTGCGATCCCTGGGCCGGGAAGATCCCTGGACAATGAAAGGTCAACCCACTCCAGTATTCTTGCCTGGGAAATCCCATGGACAGAGGAGCCTGGCGGGCTATAGTCCATGGGGTCATAAAGAGTCGGACATGACTTAGTAACTAAACAACAAACCACATTTTGGGCCCAGCACAGAGGTTCCCTCTGTCAGAATCCCTGAGTGGACAAAAGCTTAAAGGAGTGATTGCTTTTCTGGAGTTCATTTGTCCATCACTAATGAATCTGTGATGAATCTTGCTCAGCAAATATGAAGTTGGAGGAATCTGAACACACTGATAATGAAGAGAGTAACTGTCTCACTATGATGAGTCCTTTGTGCCATCCATAAATGTCAGCAAACTCAGGAAAAAAAAAAAGTGCAATTAGAGCTCATTATACTTCTTTCACAGCCACAGGAGCTATTTTGAGCATCTGAGCCCAAGAAATCTTGATGCTCTCTGAGCTGCAGAAACTATGAAAAAGTGACAAGTTAAAGTAAAAGTCTCTCAG
The DNA here is from genome assembly GCF_014754425.2 of Oryx dammah. Classification (NCBI taxonomy): domain Eukaryota; kingdom Metazoa; phylum Chordata; class Mammalia; order Artiodactyla; family Bovidae; genus Oryx; species Oryx dammah. The sequence continues at coordinate 67,284,266 of NW_024070194.1, forward strand.
TCGTGTCTGACTCTGTGACCCCATGGACTGTAGCCCGCCAGGCTCCTCTGTCCATGGAATTCTCCAGGCAAGAGCACTGCAGTGGGTAGCCATTCCCTTCTCCAGGGGATCTTTCTAACCCAGGAATTGAACTGGGATCTCCGGCATTGCAGGCGGATTCTTTACCAGCTGAACTACCAGGGAAGCCTCTCAGAAACTATGCTTACCTGTCAAAAATGCCATGTGACATCAGAAAAGGCCTGCAACTTGTATCTCTGGCTTTGGGACATAATACCTTTCTCCTTCTTCCACTCAGGTCCAAGGAGAACCCTGAAGTCTGCTCATGACTATGCAAGGCAGGAACCTCCATGAAGAAGAGCTCTTTAAAAGCCACCTTCGGTCCCTTTATACTATTTGACTTTTTGTTTCTTAACTGAAAATTCAGAAAATGAAGTTCAACCTGCAAGCCAAGGGACCAATGGCCCAGAAAGAAGGTCTGTGGGTTTTCCTTGTGTGTTCAGATCTAAGCTTTGGCAGAAAGAGCCCAAGGCCGGAAGGGCTGGCCTCTGGTCTTAGAAGGCACCAGAGAAACTGCCTCTGAGGGCTGGAGTTACGTCCTCAGCAGAGCAGAGAGGATGCTCACCTCGCACCAGGTGTGACCCTAAGTTCTGCAGATGTCAACTGTGGGATGACACCATCAGGCGGGCCTTACGGGCAGAGCACAGACTAGAAAACGACAGCCCCTCTTACAGCTGGAGACTTGGGAGTCTGGGTGAGGTTAGAACTTGCCCGAGGTCACAGCCAACAAGTGCACGGTCAGGGGTCAAGTCTGGGCTCCTCGAAAGAGGGTGTTTCTTGAGACCTGGCATTTTTGGGTATTTGCTCATCTTAGTAAAACAGCACCCAGTCCTGCATGACTTCTGAGGTGGGGTGTGGGGTGTGTCCCTGGCAGTTGCATCCTGTTGCTGTGGTTCCAGACCCCAAGCAGACACCACCCTCAGTGTCCAGAGGACAGTCACAGTTTGTACCTGCCCAGCAGACAATGCAGAAGAAACCTTCTCTTGGTTCAACTCTTCAGGTAGTTTAAGTCACACATTTCCAACTCGGTTCTCTGTCAGGTTTATCACGATGGCCTAAGGCTCAAATGAAGCCTCTTCTGCAGACTTTGATCCCATGACTGGTGTCCTGACAGTTTGGAGGATTATGGAGCCAAAGGACAGGGAGCATCTCCTGGTGGCTGGACACGCCAGCATGACCTTCGCTGATTCATCCCACAAATACCAGCTCCATCCTTCCCCTCTCCCAGGAGGAAGAGAACGGACTGCAGGCATGCCTACCTGGAGCATGTGGGCTCAGGGAGCCCGCCTTCTGCCTGGGTAGATGCACTGGGTGCAGGACCCTAAGGGCCAGGGAAGAATGGGGGTGGAGACACCAAGCAACACTTTATACAAGTGCTCAGTCACTTACAGCACTATCCCAAATATCTAGGAAAAAAGCTCAGCTCTGAGAGGCAGTTACCTTTATTTCTATTCTATGAACGAGATTAAAGTCCAGTCTCTCCGTGACTGTCAGATACTGAAACCAGTGACAACGGACACGAGTTCCAGGAGGGAAGAGACAGTGTCTTTTGCATCCTTTTCTGCTTTTAAAAATTCACTGCTGCAGCCCCGGCCCCTGGCAACCTGCCTGGCACAGAGTAAGTAACTGACGAAGAATTGTCAAACAAAGGATGAAGCGAGTGGACTAAGACCCCACAACAAAGCAGTGGCGGGTTTTAGACCCTCTGACATCCAACACCACGACTGTGATAAAGAACTGTAGGAAAGAGGGAATCAGACCCAAAGAGAAGGGTGCGGCTGGTCAGGATGGTGGTGAAGCACCAGTGTTTACTCCCCAACGGGCGAACCCAGTGCCGGCAGCCTCCCCATACGGCAGGGAACTTCCTTCAAAACTTTCCAGTTGATGTGGCCAGAAAATGGGATGCGCTACAATCAGCAAAAACACACCTCATGGAGAGGCAGAGCCTCATCATAATTTACACATGCGGATATGCGGATCTCCAAGTGCGTGCCTTCTGCCCCATGACTAATTAATGAGGTGCAGAGCTGCCTGGAGGCCGGAAACCACGCTGATTGTGTCAGTCTTGTGGGATGGGGGTGCTGGGCTCCAGGAAGGCAGGAGATTCCTCTAACACACATTCGGTCAATCCCAAGAACAAAATGGGGAGAGACGGTCTGCACAAGTGGAAGCAGAAACTCCAGAGAGAAATGTGCCTATCAACCCTCCGGTGTCATGGAGAGGCAAGTCCATTATTCCATGGACCTTATCAAATGCATACATATTTTTTTTAATTTGCACTGAAGTGTGTGTTTGTTAACCAGCAGACTGAATTCTAAATGAATATAGATGCAAATGCATGGATACAACCTAGAGAAAAGTGCAATCAGACACTCTCAACGCCAGAGGACCAAAGGAAACGGGGGAAAAAAAGACAGCCCAAGTCCTGGTGGGCAAGGCCCTCCTCACCTGGCTTCTCTGCCTGGTGTAAGGTCATCCCTCCCTCTCGGGTGGGTCAGAGGAGGTAGACAAGAGCCAAAGGCCACAGGGTCACCATACTGATCACGTTCCAAACAGAGGGACACGGAAAACCGCTACTTGTAGCATCTTCACAGGTTTTACACCAGATACAGGAGGGAGGGGACTGAAGTTCACGTTTCTCCAGAGGTGCCCACCCCAATGGAAGCTCCTGGAGAACATCTCTCCTCCTTCCCCAGAGAAACAGCCAGCTCCTCCCCGCACCCCCTCCCTCCGCCAGCCTCACTTCTGTGCTTAAGAAAACAGACATTAATAGGAGACAATTGGTCACCACCTACCGTTTGATTTTTCACTATCTGCAGGTTTCATCTGAATGGGATGATGCATCTAAAAATAGAAAAGTGAGAAGGTAAGGCAGATTGAACAATAGTTCAACAGTCTCAGAAACCCCATGCTGTTCAGCAAGACTACAGATACCTTTATAAGGGCATTTAAATAATAACGAGACTTCTCTCAGTTAACAGAAACTATTATATACTAAATGCAAGCATGTGTTTGGCATTCAGCAACAGGATGCTTTTAAGTCCCAGGGCTCTGTGACATGGTATCTTAACACGTGAGCTTTGCAGTCAGGCTCAAGTTCAAAACCTGGTTCTACCACTCAGTGTGGTTTCTGCCTGGATCTGACAGGTGATTCTGGCTCTGCTGTTCATTACAGTGGCGTGACCTTGGGCAAGCGTCTTCTCTGAGCTTTAGTCACCTCATCTGTAAGATGGAGGTGACATCTATACAGTAGGGGTGGAGAGAATTATCAGAGAAGACGCATGTGATGTGCTTAACAAATGAGGCACAGGAAAAAACAGCTATCGTTATTTTGTATTATTACAAATGATTATAGATGGTCCATTTTTCTTCTGGTCATGGTATATCTGCTGCATGGCAGTTTCTTGGGTTTTAGTTCTGAGTAATTTGCAGGTTGACTCATTGATTGATTTAGGTGTCATCATCTAATTTTTATTAAACATGAAGTATGAGACAGGAATGCAAAGGCAGTGAAAGAATGGACAGAAGGCAAGAGGGAGGGAGTAAAGGATGCGGGAGGGGCTGACAATCACATTCAGTGCGCACATAGGTGGAGAAAGCACCTGAGACAACGTGGGACCAAGATCCTGCATCTTGGAGGAACAAGACACTCCATGCTCTTTAAATGATGCCAATCGCACTCCTGTGCGTGATCTGCAGAGTTGACTCCAAGCACAGAAAGCTGCCACCGTTTCCAATTAAAATAAATTCCTCAAATGACTTTCACGGGCTCTCTCGCTTCATATTTCATCCTACCCCAAGGACTGTCGACGCCACGGGGTAGATGGAATCAGTGGCTGTGCAAATGCTTTTATTATAATGGGTCCCATTCTGTCTGAACCTTTAATTTCCCCAGTGGACTTCCCTCACTTGCCAGCCACAGCTCTGGGTTTTATCTAATTTAAATGAAAGGGGAATGCTACTTGGCTCTGGCACCGAAATGATGGGAAGTGATTATCGGGTGGTTGAGACCACGTGCACCTAATGCCTGCCAGGGTCTTCCAAACACTAGAGGAAGAGGACGAGAGAGCAGTACCGGGGGACGAGAGGCTAAATAATTCAGAGCTGCTTCGTTTACGCTCCAAGGCAAGATGCTCTTACGCACAGAACACAGGCCTTGAGGTGTGGGGTCTACTTGTATTCCCACTCCACTCATTAATACGATCAGTTTGTAGAGAAGAGACCAGCATGAGAATGGAACGCTTAGGGGTCAGTAAGCAGACTTGTCTTTTCAGAAAAGGGGCCGTGGGAGTCCAGGGGAGCAGACACTTCACTCTGCCTGGTGAGGGCCGTGGGGGTGCTGTGGCAAAGGGCCCGTCTGCTTTGCGTCCTAAAGGCTGGCGGACTTGCCAGCAGAGGAGGGGGCAGCCGGTGGACTGTCCCACACGCAGCCATGGTGGTGAGGAGGCGCCCGGCCCTCCTGGAGGCAGTGCAGTGTGAGTGTCTGTCAGTGGCGGGGGTTGGGGGGGCACATGAGAAGGGGTGCCGGGGTAGCTGGTGTCCAGGCTGCTGACCACCTCACAGGCTAAGGCATTGAAGGCGTTGCAATCTCACCTAAAAGTCAGCGATCAGGGATAGAATGTTTAAGCAGCAAAGCCATGAGCTCCCATCTGCTTTCTTGAAAAGCCACCTTTGGCTGCAGTAATGGAGGGTGGAGACTCAGGAGGCGAGGGGCGCAGTTCAGAGGCGACTGACTACGAACAGGCCCCGGGAGCTGGTGAAGGCCTGAACCTCAGAGGGAACTGGCTGGTGGTGGCAGAAGCCCAGGCCTGGACAGCTGAACATGCAGCGGGGGCCCGGCCTGTTCACTTCACCTCTGTGTCCTGCATATAACGCCGTGCCCTACAAGTAACTGCTTCAGCAGGGAAAACACGAGAAAGCTGGCTGGGGAGGCGGTGGGCAGAGACTGAGGGGCACAGGTCAGGACGCCCTGCATTTGGTGTGAAGCTGGAAACATGGGTCTCGACTGTCAGGACGGCTCTGGGAGTGGGCTGATGGCACAGGTGTGGCTGAAACTGTCCAGAGAATGAAGTGAGTGAAGGGAGACGACAACCAAGGGTAGCACCAAAGGGACAGCGGGAAGAGGAGTCGTCAGAGGCAGAGCAAGGGCCAGCCCAGAGCAGCAGGAACAGAACCACGTGCCCCACAGGCGCCGCCCAGGGAGAGTTTCAAGAACAAGGTGGTGGTCAGAGCGAGTGCTGTTAGACGCTGCCATCCAAGTGCCCCATGGTTCTTCTGCATCTGGCAATACAGATTTTTTTTTTAATTTATCAAAACAGCTTCTGTGGGGTAGTAGGGGCCAGAATGCCAACCTGCAGGTAGTGGGAGGGTAACAGGAAAGGTAATGGTTGATATGATAGATGCAGATAATTACTTCGAGATTTGTTCTAAGAGGCGGCAGGGAGGAAGACAGGCGACTTGGTGGCTGATGAAGGTGGAGTCTTTCCAGACAGGAAACACTGTACAGGTCAATGAGCTGAAAAGACTCAGATGAATTTCACAGGTTTAAGGTACAGGAGAGGTAAGAGTACCAACATTACATATAGGACACAAAAATTCAATGACTAGGACTCTCGCCTTCAAGACGCTGCCCACCCAACATGGTGACTGACATGCATGTAAATAAAGGAGAAAGCTGGTGACGAGAATCAGAAAAGCAGTACAGAGAGAGTGCTGTGAGCCCTCAGATCCATCAGCGATGTGCACAGAGGGCAGGACGAGGAAATCAGAGCTGCAAGGACAGTATCATTTGACTAAAGCTGCCAAGGGCCCTGGGAATCATCTCGCCCAATACTCTCAATATCTGAAGGGAACAAGGGACTCCACGAAGGACACACAGCTGGGATCAGAAATCAGAGTTCCCTACTCTTCAACCAGGGTCGATTCCCACAAACCGCTTGGTTTCTCCCACAAATGCCCACCACGGTGTTTGGACTCCCGAGCCTACGAGGAGAAGCTGCAGGCCCCAGAGAGACACTCACTTGGAGGCGCCAGCAGTACCCCCTTGGGGAAAAGCAGTCTTCCTCTGCCTTCCCACCACACTTCACCAACAGAACTCCACCATGGGTATTGTGCGAAGACTTGACTCTGGGTTTTCCTGCTGTTGCTGAGAACTGACCCTGATTCTGATCTAAGACTATCCAGAAGGCTCAGGAATGTACCACTGGTAGCAATAAAACAGCCAGGGCCACTCTGGACTTGAATTGGGTTTCTCTGAATTTGAACTCCTGGATCTGGAGAGGAGAAGGAGAGATCTCCTTATGGAGATCTGGATTGTCAGACCAAGGTGATTCTAAACGGGTGGTCACCCTAGTCCAGGGATGTTCTGAAACCAACTGTGATAAATGTGTATAAAACGCCTTGACCTTCTTCAATCAGGACTGTATTAGGAATGGCTCATTATCACAAACAGTTCATTTGAGTTTTAGATTCCTGATCAGGTACAGGATGTAAATGTCAAGAAAGACAAAAAAAAAAAAAAAAAAAAGGTTTGGAGCCGTCATTCTCGTAATGTTATGTCACTTCCTCACAGTCTTATGAGTCCAAGAACTTTGGGAGAACTTGCTGAGTGGAGTAGGGAAGTTCCTGCAAAGGAGAGGGCATTCCAGTTTAAAGTTTCAATATAATATATTATAATATAGGGAGATTCCTCCCCGTAACAGGAAATGGTGTCAAAGATTCACCTCAGTAGGGTGCAAAGACAACTCACACATTCACTTCATTCCGCTCTGTTACATGGTGGGAATAATGGGTAAACAAGAGTTCTCATCACAACAGAGTGTCTAACGTAAGGGTAGAGAGAGACACACCAGGCATTTTCCACATGTGGCGTGGGGACTCAGAGAGACACCCGGCACAAAGGAAGGGCAAGTGGAGAACGCATCTCAGCTGGGGCGATGGTCAGGCTCAATCCTGAAGGGACCCTGATGCTAACCAGGACTTGAGTGAAGGGCATTTCAGGGAAGGAACAACCTACCCGAAGGCAGAGAGTCAGAGAAAGGAAGCCGCACCGCTCCTAATGAAAGACGACGATGCATCCTAACCAACAGAGGGCGCAACGGGTGTCGCCAGAGACCATTCACCAAACCCCAAATAACAAAGCGCTACAAGACCCACCGTCAGGGATAAGCTCACGATCAGAGGCGCTCAAGCACAGAGCAAACAGCGCACATCTCAGCCCTGAAACAGAACGGCCTCGGCTGGCAGCAGAGGCCACAGCTTCAGCGCCCTCCTCGAGGACTGAAGACGACACCCGTGGCATCAGGACTGCAGCTTGGCAACACAGCTGTTATCACGATGGGGACACTGGCCACCTCCACCGCCCGAGCTGGAGGGCGGGGTATGTGCCGTGCTCTGCAGGTGGGCGTGCGACAGCAGTAATGGGAGGAAGGGCCCAAGAGCTCCGCTGTCGCTGTTCCAGTCTCCTACCTGAACCAGTTCTGCGCACGTCCCCTCTTGTTTAGATCCTTTTCCCACACAGGCCATTACAGAGTACTGAGTAGAGTTCCTTGTGCTATATAGCGGATTCTTATTTTATACATACAAGTGTGTATATGTCAACCCCCATCTCTCACTTTATCTCACCTCCTTTCCCCCTTGGTAACCATCAGTTTGTTTTCTGCATCTGTGACCCTATTTCTGTTTTATAAGCAAGTCCGTTTGTACATTTTTTAGATTCCACATATGAGCGATCATATTTGTCTTTGTCTTACTTCACTCAGTATGACTATCTCTAGGTCATCTGTGTTACTGCAAATGGCATCATCTTGTTCTTTTTAATAGCCGAGTAATATTTCATCGTATATATGTTAAGAGGCATGTTAATTACCTGAGGCTGCATCTCCATCGTTACACAGGATCAGCTGGGTCTGAAGAAACCTTCACTGGTCTGTATTGTTATGATCTGTTTACACAGTTAGAGGAGCCTAGGGATTCATAACCTCAAGCCAGTGGCACTGACAGGGTAGCTTCCTTGAGGCCTGGATGAACAGCAGCAGTGAATCAAAGCGTGTGTACTAAGTTACCAAGTTGTGTCCAACTCTTTGAGACCCTATGGACCATGGTCCGCCAGGCTCCTCTGTCCATGAGATTCATTCTCCAGGCAAGAATACTGGAGTGGGTAGCCACTTCCTTCTCCAGGGGCTCTTCCTGACCCAGGGATTGAACCCTCAACTCTTCATGTCTCCTGCATCGGCAGGCAGGTTCTTTACCACTAGCGCCACCTAGGAAGCCCAGTGAGGCTAAGACTTGAGTCCAGCTCAGCTGCCCTTGGAGCAGAGACCACAGCAGGGCCCTGGCTGTCCTCCTCCAGGTTCCTCACAGCAGAGGGCCTGTCCAGGGAAATGGCAAAATCAAGTATTTTGGAAACAGATCCGCTTCATGGCAGCGCATTTAACAGAGTTCATCAAGTTTACGTTTCTATGAAGAAAGCCTTCTAAACCCATTTCCTTGAAGATTGCTTTGCATGTGAATTTGTTTTACATTACAGAACAGTGACATCATATCTCACGTTCCACAGTAAGGTATTGAGTAACTTGTTGGTTTCTATTTAGTCCTACTTACTTAAACGCAAATGAAATCTATAGATAAACAACTAGGATTTACTGTATATTACAGGGCATTATGTTCAATATCTTGGAATAAACTATAATAGAAAATAAAGGAATATATATAATTATACATACATATAATATGTATACCTGAATCACTTTGCTATATACCTGAAACTAATGTAACACTGTCTATCAACTATATTTCAATTAAACAAACAAACAAATGCAAATGAAGTCTGATGAAAGGGGGACTAGTCAAGCAGATCGAGAGAAACTGGCTGTTACTTTCAGTTACATCTGAGTATTCAGTATTGATCATGAAAGCAAAGGGCACTGCGACTGCAGCCCACTGAGCTGCTGCCTCTCAGGGGCCGATCAGGGCCTCTTGACCTGTGGGCCCTCCTCTCTGGCTTGGGCTAGTTTCATCCTGCGCCTCCACTCTCTCAGGAAGCTGTCAGGAAGCTCTCAGGAGGCTCCAGCCTCCAGGAAGCCTCACCCCGTAGCCTGCCTCCTAATGGTGAGTGCGTGGCCCCTGGCCCTCCCTCAGCGTCTCCCCCACACTCACAGGGGCGCTAGATCTGAGGCCCTTACTGCTGGCAGGACCTGCTGCTTCTCACTCTGGAACATGTCAGCCTTGGATGCATCACCAGGAGCCTGGCTGTGGCTCACAGAAATGAATATGAGGATGTAACTATGGGACAAAGGCACCCCCCCACACACACCCCTGCAAAGGCTGTAGAGGTGACGGCATGGGGAGGGAGCTACAGACACCCCTGGCGGCAGCCGTCACCACCCTCAGGATGAGTCCCATCACATCCCAGTGACAAAGACAAGCCTGGACCACAACCACCAGCATCCACGAACCACACTCTCTATGAAGTCTGAATCATTTCCCCAGATCTTTCTGCCTTGACCCTGTGATGGCTAAGGAGGTGATTCTGAGCTGAAACGGCCAGTGTTAACCCAGATGGAGGCTAGAAGACCCAGGACCCTGTTTCTCACACCAAGGAGAATTTGTGTTGAAATTTGTTTAACCCCAGCCATCACCAAAGGATGAGTGAACCACCTTTAACACCAGACTCAGTATAAAACACGCCATTTTTTAACCTGAAATGGGTTTTACAGAATCACCACTATGCATCTCATTATTAACCCCATTGTGACCCCTAGAAACAGCAGCCGTGATGGCACATGTTATAAGCTTACTGCCCACAAAGTATTGAAAGGGAGGAAGAGAGGGGAGGGAAGAAGTGAATGCATGAAAGAGCCATGTGCCGAATGAGAAAATTAACAGACTCCACTCAGGAGAGACGAACTGGAATTTCTCTTCTGCTCCCTCCCTGACAACGCAAACCTGACTCATGGAGAATATATGTCATATCTTGTTGGACAGCAGACTATGAGATACCAAAGGCATCTTCGCTTCCTCAATTTTTCTCCAAAACGTTTTGCAAATGGGCAAAAATAAATAAAAATAAACGACCATAAGGAACTCCCAGAGCTACAGAGGCTCCCCCATCTCTCTAGGAAGGAAATTCTGCCATTTCCATCACTGCTTTTTATACTCTGCGTAAAGTAGACTGGGAAGAAACAAAGGGAGTTTTAGGAATGTTGACCTCTCAGTACTGAATAAGGACCTTTGAATTTCTCTGATTTTTGAAAATGGTGACGTATCGCTAACCTTCCCAAAACATCTTTAACAGAGTGACGCCTCTGCAAGAATACAGAAGATCAGAGTCACATGTGGGATCCGTCTCCATCAGGATAAAGCTGGGCTTGGTGCTCACAGTTGTGTTTGCTACGTAAGTAGAGCATTTAGGCAATTTTGGTGAAAACAGAGGAACTCTGCCCTGTGCTCTCAGTTTTCCCGGGCTAAGCACTGATTGCTGTAGGCTCTTTATATGTATCCTAACTAATTTAATTCTCACAACAACCCTGAGATAGGTGTGAGTAAGGAACTAAAGGGACAGGGCTGGGGGAGGGATGAAAGGAGGAAGACAAAGAGAGATTAAAGAACTTGGCTGAGGCACACAGCACATCAGCAGTGGAGCAGGGATTTGAACTGGGGATGTCTCAGGCTCGAGCACAGACTCTCAACCTCTCTTGCATACTGAGCCTCCCCTTAGCATATCCAGACAGCTATGCTGTGAGATGGTGGTTTCTGAGAACCGTGAACAACATTACCAAAATCTCCTCTTCCACGCTAGACATAAAGACTGTCTCAGTCTGGAGGGTACCTCCCAATTAGAAACTTATATATGAATGTGTGTATATGTGTATATATGTGTACATTCATATACACTTCACATGCCATATGAAATACATATTTTAAAGACTTATTTAAACAAAGATCCCAGTTCAGCAATTTTTCCCACCTCTCACTCCCAGCCTCTGGCAATCACCTATCCTCTGTATCTGTGAGCTTTTTTTTTTTTTAATTAATTTTTAGATTCCACATATAAGGGAGATCATAAAATATCTTTTTCTGTGACTTATTTCAATTTAGCATAATACCTTCAGGGTCCATCATTTGTCCAAAGGCAAGATTTCAGTTTTTAAATAGCTGAATGATATTTCATTATGAATGTATATATGTGTATATGTATATATACACAAATATATACATACACATATTTAAATGTGAAACAATCTCTGTATCCATTCATCCAACATTTTGGTAGCTTTCATATCTCGGCTATTGTAAATATATGCTGCAATGGACATGGGAGTACTAGTTATCATTTTCAAGTTAATGTCTTTGTTTCTTTCAGATAAATACCTAGAAGGAGAACTGAGCTATCACATGGTAGTTCTATTTTTACTTTTTTGAGGAAATTCCACACTATTTTTCATAGTGGCTGCATCCATTCATATTCCCACCAACAGTGGACAAAGGTTCCCTTTTCTCCACATCCTCAGCAACACTTTTTATTTTTTATCTTTTTGACAACAGCTCTTCTGACAGGTGTGAAGTTATAGCTCACTGTGGTTCTTATTTGCAACTCCCTGAAGAATAATGATGCTGAGCATCTTCTCATGTGCCTATTGGCCATCAAGATGTCTTCTTAGGAAAAATGTCTATTCAGATCTTTTGCCCATTTTTTAATCACATTGTTTTTTTTGCTACTGAGTTTATGAGCTCCTTATTTTGGATATTAATCCCTTGAATATATGATTTGCAAATAATTTGCTCCCATTCACTAGACTGTCTGTTCATTTTGTCAATAGTTTGCTTTGCTGTGCAGAAGTTTTTTAGTGTGATGTAGTATCACTCATTTATTTTTGCCTTTCTTGCCTCTGCTTTGGTGACAGTTTCAAAAAAAAATCATCACAAGGAGCTTGCCACCTATGTTTTCTTCTTGGAGTCTTATGATTTCAGGTCTTATATTAAAATCTTTAATCCATTTTCTTAATTTTAATTCATTTTCTTAATTTTTGTGTATTGTGTGAGACAGTGGTCCAGTTTTCCCAACATCATTTATTTGAGACTGTTCTTTGCCCATGGTATATTCTTGGCTCCTCTGTCATAAATTAATTGACTATATATGTGTGAGTTTATTTCCTGGGTTTCTATTCTGTTCCATTGATCTATGTGTTTGTTTTTAATGTCCATACCATACTCTTTTGATTACTACAGCTTTGTAATATACTTTGAAATAAGGGGCATGTTGCTTCCAGCTTTGTTCTTTTTCAAGACTGCTTTGCCCATTCAGGGTCTTCTGTTGGTCCATACAAATTTTACAACTATTTGTTCTGTTTCTGTGAAGCATATCAGTGGAATTTTGACAGGGATGGCAGCAAATCTGTAGCTTGCCTTGGGTAGAATGGCAACTATAACAATATTACTTCTTCCGATCATGAACACAGAAAATCCTTACATTTATTTGTGTCTTCTCCCATGCCTTTCATTAAGGTCCTGTAGTTTTCTACATCCACTCCTTGGTTAAATTTATTATTTTAGATGCAACTGTAAATGGAACTGTTTTCTTAATTTGTCTGATATTTCATAATTAGTGAATAGAAACACAACAGTTTTTTTGTGTATTCACTTTGAATCCTGTGACTTTACTAAATTTGCTTATGAGTTCAAACAGTTTTTTGATGGAGTCTAAGGTTTTCTCTATATAATATCATATATCATCTTCAAATAGTGAGAATTTTTACAAAAAAAAAAAAAAAAAGGATAGCTTAAGGGACTTATGAGACAACACCAAAAAGGACGGGCATTCATATTCTAGGGATCCCACAAGGAAAATAGACAAATGGGAAGAGTAATTATTTAAGGAAATAATGGCTGAAAGCTTACTTAACCTGGGGAAGAAACCAGACATTCAGATCCAGGAGCCCGGAGTGTTTCAAATAACTCAAAGAGATCCACACAAAGGTTATAATTAAAATGTCAGAAGTTAAAGACAAGGAAAGACTATTAAAAGCCATAAGAGAAAAACAACTTACTATGTACAAAGAAGCCCCCATAAGATTACTAGCAGGTTTTTCAGCAGAAACAATGAAGGCCACAAGGGAATGGCACAATACATTCAAAGTGCTGGGAAAAAAACACCAAAAACTCCCAAGACTGCTCTACCCAATAGATTGATCATTCAGAATTGAGATAGTTTCCCAGACAAGCAGAAACCAAGTGAATTCAGTAATACACTAAGAAGTCATATGCCATGATCAAACAGGATTCATTCCAGGGATGCAAGTACGGTTCAATGTCCACAAATCAGGCAGTGTGATACACTGTTTTAAAATGAAGCGTAAAACTCATGTGATAACCAACAGATGCAGAAAAAGTGTTTGACAAAATTCAACATCTATTTGTGAGAGGGGAAAAAAAACCTCTCAACAAAGGGGGTACAGATGGAATGCACCTCCATCTAATAACAAGCTCACAGATATCACACTAAACTGTGAAAAATGGAAAGCTTTTCCTTCAAGCTCAGCAACAAGACAAGGATGCCCACTTCCGCCACTTTCATTCAACATAATACTGAAAGTCTTAGCCACAGCAATGAGGCAAGAGAAAGAAATAAAAGACATATAGACCGAAAAGGAGGAAGTAAAATATTTTAGTCTCAGGACAAAAATGATTGTCTAGGTTTTCTCTATGAAAAAGGTAGGAAAGAAAACTTAAAATGCTGTCATGAGTCAAAGAAAAACAGCCTTATAGCCATACTAGGAAAGCATAGCTCTGATCTGTGTGCCATCTGACCACGAATTGTGTGCTCTAATTCAGAGAGATTAAATGTTCATTCTTCTACAGTTCCTTCAGGTCATTTAAAATACATGTAAAATGGAATCAGACTGGGAAGTTTATATTATGGGCCAAGTTATCCAAAATGTTCTATACCTATGATGATGAGTAACAATTGATAACAAGCAAAATTAGCTCTCAGTTTAGAAGAGAATAATAGTTTTGAATTACTGACAACTGATCCTACAGTTTGTGGTTTCTTCACAAACTGTTAGTGGGAAAAGTACACTGGAATCTATAAAAGGAATCAAGTATAGACCACTTTATTAGATAAGTCAGCATTTACACAGGTAGGCACTGGTATTTGGCTTTATGATAGCTGACTGAATTGTACAAGGCCTGTTTCTATTTGAATGTGTGTGTGTGGTCACGCTCAGTTGTGTCCAAGTCTTTGCAACCCCATGGACTGTAGCCCACCAGGCTCCTCTGTCCATTGAATTCTTTAGGCAAGAATACTGGAGTGGGTTCCTATTTACAACTTCAGGGGATCTTCCCGACCCAAGGGTCAAACCCACGTCTCTTTTGTCTCCTGCACTGGCAGGTGGATTCTTCACTGTTCTACCTGGGAAGCCAAGTAATCATCTGAACACTGATTTGGAAGGCAGCTATACTCACCACTACACCACCAATGCTGAATGCTGCTTTGGAAATTCTGGAGGACACTGTGTAGACAGTGGCCTTCTGAAGATGCAGATTCACTGGTGGAAGCAGAGTGTATGGGATTCATTTATGCTTTGAGTCACAGTACTATTCCAAATTGCTGTTTTGTGCATCTCTAAGTTAATAGAGAAAAAGTGAAGTCGCTCAGTCGTGTCTGACTCTTCACGACCCCATGGACTGCAGCCTACCAGGCTCCTCTGTCCATGAGATTTTCCAGGCAAGAGTACTGGAGTGGGTTGCTGTTGCCTTCTCCGTTAATAGAGAAGGCACACAGAAAACTTTAAACAAATATTTGCCAACGTATATCTTTACAAAAGTGATCAAAGCCAAGAATAAAAGGGGATATGAATATGACAACAACAAAGAAACATGTTATCCTTTCTCTTCCCATGGCAAATCACAACCAGAGGAAAAAACCTACGGTGGAAATAAATGACTATTTCTTCCTAATAGTCACTGATACATGTGAAGTGCTTAAAGCACTGCCTGCATAATATGTGCCCAATAAAGTTATCATTATCATTGTCATTACTATCTGACAAAGCAAAAGGAGATCGCTGAGGGAAAAGGCCCCAATCAAAACATGCTGGAAGGAACAGCCTTTCTTGGTCACATGGGAAGTATACAGCTAATACTGCTCCCAGCTTTTTCCATATATACTAACAAACCAGTGAGAGAAAACGACTTACAGAACCCAGAATTATAGATCTGCTTTTGGATTCTCGGGCTCCAAAGGCAGCCTTTTTTTTCTTTTTTTTTTGCTGTAATGTTACTAGCTATTTACATTTCTGTTACAATCGTGTGGTACAGGAGAGGGGGAAAGTCAAGCAGCATAACCATTTAGTCCTGGCAAAAAATAAAATAAATAAAATATTGTAGGAAAATTAGATTACTCTGGGTGGAATTATAGGAGGGGAGCTAGAGTCTGGTACAGTGATTAAGTCATCATTTCTGACAGATGACTCTAATCGCCTGTCAAATAGCATTCCTCAACCCCATCTGTAACTTGGCGTCCTCGTTACTCAGCCCATGTTACCTTCTGTATAGGAAACACACACAAACAAGGGGAGGTGCAGCCCAGTGTTTATTACACTCATTAGCTATAATTAGGTTCTGTGTTTTCATACTAAGTAATAACATGAGCTTCCATTTTGCTTTATTTATTCTTAAAATTAGAAGAAAAATGAATAGGCTCAAAATAGGAGGCACAAAACATGAATGAAAAATAATTGTTATAACAAAGTGTGAGCGTAATGCTTTCCGAAGCATCCCTATTGAAGAAGGATGTTAATCCTTTCTTAATTTTTCATGAACTGTTGTAAGTATATTACTTAGGTAAATCTATGACACCTTTTAACCCTCTAGTCAGATGCGGGGCCTAATTAGCTGTGATTTCAGTAGAAGGTATTATTACTGTTTAGTCTTATTTTTACAAACAGAAAGCAATTTCTTTGATAAGATTTTGGTTCTTCCTTCTGTCACTGACTCTCTGGGATACAGTATAAACAAATGATCCAATTAGTTGCGCTCCCAAATAAATACAATGAAAAGCAAAGCAGAACCAGTTAAAATTGAGTGACTGTACATAGGCTTTCTAGAATCCTCTGTTTAGAGCTGCATGTTTTAATGACGCAAGACT
Organism: Oryx dammah; assembly: GCF_014754425.2. NCBI lineage: Eukaryota > Metazoa > Chordata > Mammalia > Artiodactyla > Bovidae > Oryx > Oryx dammah. The sequence continues at coordinate 67,300,470 of NW_024070194.1, forward strand.
GAGGGGTCTAGAACAAATCCAGAAATGGAGGTAAGTGGAAAGACAACGTAGAAAGAGGCGTGTAGGATCACAGTGCCACTCAGGCTATAGGACAACCGCCATAAGCACAGCAGAAGACCACACAAGTCACACACACACGGGACAGACTGGAACAGCCACTCCTGATTAATAAGACCGAATTAACAATAGACAGATATGCTTTCTAACCATGATTTCCTTCTGACAGTGGAACTGTCTTCCCAAACCCAGTGATGAATGCGCCACGAGTCAGTCTTCCAGATGTTACCCAGACGCTCCATTAGATACGCTCCCTGACTGAGCCAGGGAAAACACAGATGGAAATAACAGGGCCTGACCCGGCCACAGAGGAGTGACTTAATGATTTGGTCGTTCCCCTACATTGCCAGTATGATGGTTCTACAGGCCACAAACTTAGTATCCTCTCGTATTTTAAGACAGATGAGTCTGGTTTAAAAATAAATTGCCCTCTTGACATTAGCCTTGACCCGTCTCGGCCACCTTCAGGCTTGCCTCTCACATGGCTGGGGTCTAACCTCGAAGCCAGCCCGCTGGGCTCGTGGTGGCCCCCTGCCCAACAGCTGTCATCCAAGTGGTTGCAGTTACCAAGGTCTCAGCTCCCTGGACTGGGGGCAGCGAAGCCTGTGGGCTGGTGAGCAGAGGGTGGTCCACCTCCCTCACTGACGTGCCCTCTGGGGGGAGATGCCCGTTGAGCTTAACTGGCCCTTCCGCTGGGTCCGCGTGGCTGGCGGACTCCTCATCCCGCCGTGAAGCTCAGTCAGACTGGGAGCATGTTTCCTCCTCGATCTCTCTGCCCCCTTCCCAGGACCCAGCTCAGTTCCTGACACTCCCTGGGACAGTTTCCCAGGCTTCTCTCTACTCAATTTCAGCCACACTCCTGCCTCACTCTTGTAGGAAGCAGCCTTTTGCTCAGTGAAAGCTGCCCACACTGCACTGGGTTTCGGTCGGGCCCGGGAAACTGCAGTGCAGGGCTGAGCCTGGGGCTTGAGCAGCGTCAGCTCAGGACTGGCAGCAGCTGTCTGTTCTGAGTTCCCACAGCCCTCGTGGGACCCGGGACCGGCTTACTCTTCTGCTTCTTGGAATTCTCATTCTAGATCTGTCTCTGTTAAGTTTCTTTCCCACTCCTGCTCACACAGATGCCTGTAACGGACTCCTTGCATACTGGTCCTTGCCTCCCAGGGCATCGTACACACTGCTGCCTCTTTAATCCATCGAAAATGCAGGTGTAATGATGTCTCTGCTCGGCTCAAACACTTTCAATGATCTATCATATTACATTCTGGCTCCTTGGCCCATCTTTCAAGGAACTCCATGCTTTGCTCCCAAATTACCTTTTCAGGCTGACTTCCCACGATTGCTCTACATTTCCCATCTCTTCTGGTCAAATTGAAGAACCTCTTCTTCTCGGTTCTTCTGCCACAGGCTCACCCAAACAAAGGCATCATGACCCTCTCCATGCATCTACAGAGTATTCTGTCAATAATAGCCTCTGTATATTTGTTACTCAGAAACACCTATATGTCAAGTTACAGGCCAATCATGTGAAATCGCCATTTTCGTAGATTAACAATGGTTGAATGGTGAGAATTTCACACAGTATGACCTCCCATCCTGCATACCAAGGAATGGTATCATCTTTTCGGATGACCCATAAGAAGCCCTAAGCATTCAGGTCACGCAGGGTACCTCCTTTGCTAGACTTCAAGATCTTTCCAGTAATCCATCTGCATATTTACAAGCTGTATCAGTTCAATTAAACATTGACTTGAAAACATAAAATAACATGACCCTCTAAACCAACCTTGGACTTGATGGGTATTTGGTGTGCAACCCAAGACACTTTTTATCTGCTCTTAGTAGCTTCCATGCTCTCTCAAGATCAGTGATGCTTTATCCAGTAATCTCCAGTTTCCTTTCAACTCTAAGGCAAACCAAAGCCACCACACTACAATGCCCCTCTAACAAGCAAATCTTTAAAACCTCTGGTTCAAAACTAACTTGGAAGATTTAAGCCAACCGTATCTTATCTTGAACCTTCTGACAGGGAAAGGCGTTTCATTTGATCAGCAGAAAAGCATCACTGAAGCTTGTATTCTAATGACCCTGCCAGAGCTTAGCTTCTCAGTTCTGAGTGTTTGAGTTGCTCTGCCAGCCACGTTTATTAATTAGTGTATAACATTTCCATCTCTCTGCAAGTTGCAACCTCTCATAAAAAATGCATGATTTGATTGGCTTAGGAATGACAACTTCATTTACAACAGTCAAATAAATACCATACCTCACTCAGCAGTCTCTTCCCATTTATTTATTTAACTACCTCCATGGCCTTTGGGATTTGCACTGACTCAGTGAATGAAAGGAGATAACTAGTGTAATTTTCTTTTCTTAATCATGTTTAAGCAAAAATGATTATATCTCTTTTTTTAAAGAAACGAGGACTGGCTAAAAAAAATTCCCTACTAAAAATAGATGGCAAATTTGAAAAAATGCCTTAAGGGCTTTCATACTACCCATGTTTAAAATGCAAATCCATTAAACATCTGAGCAGGACATCTGATATTGTTTTTAGCAGCTATATTTATTCATCTCATCTTCCGCCATGGTACTAAACTTCGGTTGATATTTTGCCAAATGAGGATCTCTCCTCCAGCGCTGCTAATTCTTTATGAGTTTGAGCTTAATTTCACGGTCTCGTTTTGATCTCCACCTTCTATTCTAATGTGCAAGATCGTTTACCAACTTTGGAAACGACTTGTTGGCAGAGCTTAGGGAAATTATGACGGTTCGATTGTTCTATAAATACCTTCCCCTGAAGCTCAGTCTTCTAGAGATCAAATTCAAGGCTTGGGCCTTTCAATATATGGCATGTGACCAAGTTTAAATGGCAAAGGGAAACTAAGAAAGGGGATCCATGAGATAAGACTTTTCTAAGAAATTTATTCTAAGGAAATAAAGGGAGAACCCTGAACTGACATTCAAGCTGCAGGGGCAAATCTACTCTGATGGTTTCTTACTTCTCTGGATGTGCTGTACAGAATGTGGGTCTGGGAAACTGTGGTTACTTTCTGTTTGCTTTGTAATGGAAAGAACACCTCAGTCAGAATCATGAGGTTTGGTGGGGTTTGCATGTTGGCTTTGCCAATACTAAGTACCTAGAGTCAAGGCACTCGGCCTGGTGAAGCTCCAGGAAACTCATGTTGGAAGCAAGGATCCTATCAGCAAATTCACTGTCTGGTCTTGAGTCCATGTTTCATCTTGTGCTTCTAGTCTGTAGGGTAGGAGTCTATGTGACCCGAAGGAGCGTGAAAGACCATGCAAGAGCCGAGACTGCATACACTCCTCTTACTTTTACCCCACCAGTGTGTAAAGAACTCTCGAGATTATCTGATACTGTGAGAGTGTCTATGAATAAAAGCTATCCCCTTGGGAGTTTGTTTACTCAACAAACACTTGTGGAGCCAGAGCCCAAGGTACGAGGCACCACCCTGGCCTCTGAGAATGTTACTTCTGAAGCTGGAGCTCTGTGTGGGAGATACTGATGCATAAGTCACAGGGGAACAGAACACAGCAGTGGGGAGGGTGAATGTCAGCACAGGCGAAATTATGCACAGTGGACCACAAAGCAGGACTATTCACTCCTACCTTCCAGAAGCGTGAGGCTATGTTTTCACGGCGGGAACACAGTGTGTGAGCAAGGACGGCGAAGAAACTGAAGACACGGTGGAGACACGAGTTGGAGTTCCCACCTCACCCTCAAGAATCGACAGTTGTGTTCATTGTTTTTCAGCCAAAAGACACAACACAACAATGTTCACACACTCTCAAGAGCAGCTAAGGAAACGTGAAGCCCCCAGCATCTGGCGGTAATTCCACCATCCGCTCCCCCCTGCAGGAAAGCACTTAAAAGACTAACAAGTTTAGCTCTAGGTAGGATAACTCCAAAAATTCCCCTAAGCCCATCTATGCTTTTATTAGCTGTGAGGACAACTGATGAGACCCAAGTGATGAAGAGGCTGAAGTTGCAGAGCTGCTTCTCAGGGAGAACACAGACCAGACCTCCTCACTGATAATAAACGGGGCCCAGGCAGGGGGAAGACACAGGATGAGGGGGACCTGAAGATGATTCCAGCTTCTTGTCCTGGTTGGCCCTCATGTCCATGCAGTGACACACGAGGAGGGCTAGGCTTATAGGGGGAGAGGACTTCAGGTTTGGAATTTCCTGTGGGCCATCTGGATGGAACTTCCCAATAACAGACGCTGAATATCGAGGTTTGAGGCTTGACAGAAAGGTCTGATGTCAAGGTCAAGTGTGGGGATCCAACAGCCTACAGGAGGTGGAGGGAAGCCAGGGGAATGAATGACAGAGACACAGTGATGTTGCCCCGTATGAGAAAGTGACCCTAGGGCGCAGAGAGGTTTAAGGCGTAGTCCTCTGCTTGCCATCTTTAGGAGAAATATACGTTTTTCATAAGAATGTCGTTGATCATTTCTCTCCACTGTGTGTGGGAGGCACTGGGAAGACACAGCTTGAGATGCCTTTCCGTTCTCGTCTGCACTCAGCTCTGTTCTGCTCCAGCTTCATCCGTGTTCCAAGCTTTAGGCCAGACCCAACCTCCCCTTCCATAAATCAGTATCAGGGCGGCCAGCTGGTGTATTTTTTTTTCCCTTTCATTTCTTGGAATTTTGTTAAAGTCTCAGCTACATTTTTTCATTCCCAATAAAGCTTTTAAAAGATACAATGGAAATGTTGATATGCTGCATTTCCATAAAACTCATCTTTGAGCCTATCATGTTTAGAGAAGAGAATCAAACTAAAATGCTGACGAAAACACCCCAAGAATCCAACTACCACATCTGTCCAACCAAATGCTGCCAAAGAGACTGAAGGTCATGCTCAAATGAGACTCTGAGATGTTATTCTGGGAGCCGGGCACTTGGCACAGTTGCAGGGGAAAGACCCGCCCTGTTGGAGCCCTAACCTGTATGCAAAGGGTTTTTCATTTTCCTTTTCTGTTCAGTGACTCTGAGTGACTTTCACCTGAGAAGCAAATGATACAGAAATACAAGGGTGTGTCTTTAAAGTCAATACAGGGTATTTCTTTTTGATCTGCATCATCAGGGTAGCTCTCAGGAGATGTCTCAAGGATTGAAACCTCCTTGGCCTTGAGTTCTCTCCTCCTTCCTGAAGGATAAGAGGGCTTCATGGTTAGTCAGCTGCGTTACTGGCTTCTGATTGTTTCCAAGACCAAAGATGAGGGGGCTCAACTCGTGGGACTCAGAGCACAGTGAGAAAACAGTAAGGGTTATGAACCTCCAAACCGCCTAAGGAAGAAGCAGAAGCTTTTTTTTCTTCTAAAGCTCAAATCAGAGACTGAAATAAAAAAACAGGCAGAGGAAGGTGAGCATGACGGAGTAGGCATCACCTGCACACAAACCCAGCTGATGCAAGTTCTTCCTCAAGGGCTAGTCATTTGCTTGCGCTAAAAACGAGGAGCACAAGGTGTGCACAGCAGGTCCAGAGGAAGCCCGGTGGTCTCTCTCTTGCACAGCGTGTTCTCCTTCTGGGTCCCCTTTTCTCCTGGGGTCTAATACACCACCAGCAGGTGTGACGCCGGACTCTTCTTCCTCTGGGCACCTCCTGTCCTGTCCACTGCTTGGCCTCCTGCTGCTGCTTTGGTCAATCAGCCACGATTCATGCTTTGATGCTGGCGTGACAAGTGACAGCTGTGACTTCGGGAGAGGTTGGCTGTGGATTCCATTCTTTGTGGCGACAAGCGACCCTGTGCAAACAGACTGCTACCGAGGACGCTTGAGGATTAGAAATAAGCCAAAATGCGAAAAACGTCTTTAGATTTGTAAGAAGAATGGATGGAAAATGAGAACCCAGTCAAAGTGAAATCTCAAAATGACTCTTTAGGGCAGGTGACCTTCCTTTCAAGCCTTCCAAACTGCAGAAACGTAGGGACCTAAAGCATCTCTTACCAGGAGACAGTCTATGCTCTACCCTAGCGTTCGGGTGGTGGTTTCAGCTTCTTGCCTCTCAAGCTGTGAATTCCAAGAGAAACAGGAGAGTAAGCCCTCTGCTTTCCTCTGAAGGCGTTTTAAGTCCACGAAGGATGAAGCAGCAGGGATTCTAGAAGTTCCTGCGAGGTGGGGCTGGGCTGATGAGTATTACTGATTAACTCGTGGTGGCAGAAAATCGCTCTTCTTGCTTCAGAATAAAACTGGGCTGAAAACAGCACCCACTCCACTCATCCCCTGCCAGTCTGGGACCCGTGAACTCTGCATCAGTCTCATCTCTCATCTGTGGGTCTTTTGAGGGATGATGGAATGGAATAATACAAGTGCCCAGAAACAAGGCTGCTGGAGAAGGAAGGGCCCCTTCCAGGCCCAGTGGAGCTGCCTCTTTCTTCACCTGTCCTGGATGGTCAGGTCACCCCGATGCACTGTTAAAGAGTGCCCACAAGGGCACCGGGAAGGCGTCTGTGTCTCTGCCTTCTCCAGGACTCAGATGAGTGGAGAGACAGACTGAGCGGCGGCAAGAGGCACGTAAGCACACACACTCAGAGCAGCTTAAAGGGAACTGCGATGGACTCCCAGGACAGCGGCACTGATGGGGCCTATTTCTACCAGTGCATACACATCAAACCTCACACACCAGGCATTCACACTGTCCGGGGATTTAGTTCAAGTGCAGGTCTGGGGTGGGGCCAGAGGGCATTTCCAACATGTTCCCAGATGACGGCCACGCCATGGGTCCAGAGACCGCAGCTCGAGCAGCAAGGCTATGCTGTACTCGTGGGAGGACAACCAGCAGGTAAGGTGCTCGCAGGCATCAGGATGGACAGCAGAAGCAGCAACCTGTTCACCACCACCACCCGCCTCTGGGGGTTGATGACGATCCTCCCAGCTGCCGTTCTCAAATCTGCCCAAACACGGGGCTCGCTGAGGGGACTTTAAAAACACTGAAGCTAAGCTCCCACCCTGAGAAATTCTTAGCCAATTTGCTTGAGGTATGGCCTGGGCATGTGCAGTTTCAAAAATTCCCCGGGTGAGACTGGTTATCAGTCAGGGTTACTAATTACTGCCCCAGCTGTAGATGCAAATGGACTTCATGATTAAGGACTTTCCTTTTTCTCCTTCCATTCTTCATAAGTTCATCTCATTCGTCTGTCATTTTAGGTAAGGGGCCAGGAAGAATAACGCCATTATCTCTCTGGGTCTTGCTGAGAGAATGGAAATGAGAAAAAGAATCGCCATATTCACTTGCCTCACATCACAGAGTGTAATCCAGGGACAGACTGGTAATCTGGGCTCTGAATTTCTGATTCCTTAAAATGATGTTTTGGCATCATTGCAAAGAAGTTTTAGGGACCTGAGGGGAAAAAAAAAAAAAAACAGGTGCAGAACTGGGAGGCGTTGAGTTGTCCCACCGCCACAGCCTGGTGGCTGCGTGACCTTCCGCACATTACCTAACGTCTCTGGGTTTCCATTTTCTCGACCATAAAGTGGGGACAACGGATGGTGTTGTTTCTAAGTACACTTATGGTCAGATCTGGTCTTTTTCCTCTGCATGCCCTGTGTTCCTCTGTTGACCCAGAGAACAACACTGAAATAAGCAGAAACCTGCTGAGATTAGCCATGATTTCCTAAGTCTGTGACTCTGGCTTTTCTTTTCCTTACTGATGACGGTTAGTTTTTGTCAATGACCTCCAGGGGTTTATCTGGACAGCTTTGACTTAGGAGTGATATCAGTAACTCAGAAGTGATTTGAGTGAGGAAGATTCTTTGATAAATGACTCACTGGTACCTGTGAATTTCTTTTTCTTTTTCTTTTTTTTAGGGGTTGTGATTATAGTTAATGCAACCATGAGCAGAAGAAATGTAAGTGAGAACTCACTGAATTTTGGGCTAATGCTCTTCTTTCTCTTTAAATGATATCTTATAAATATTAGGTTATCATACAGCAGGTACTACCGATGGATGAAGGTGACAAGGAGAAGTTAGCCTGAAGTTAGCTAATAGCTCTCTTTCCCATCCAACTTGTATCTAGTACAGGAGGGAAATTATTAGCCATAGAGGTCAGTAAGCATTCACTATCAGTATGATTTTTATTAACTGAACATTGATTATCTAAATTCTGAAAGCCAGTGAAAAATATCAGGTTTACTGAATCAAAACTTGCTAGAAACCTAATCCTTCCAGGGTTCCACCACTATGGGTCTGACATCACACCCAGGATGCAGGATGGAATGAGGAGATACCAACGGATTTTCTCTTTCCTAATCCACACGACTTGTTGACAGTTCATCTACGGTACCCTGGATCCCATACAACACTTAATGAAAAATATCTGGCACAGTTTTCTGGTAAATACTTAAATATATGCTCTCCTGGAGAAATGACGATACAGTCTCCACGTGGGAAGGGCATGATGCGCGGAACTGAATATCCCAGAACATACTCCACGGACCTTCCAGGGAAGGAGGCAAGTTTTCCGGGGAGCCTGCTCTTTGCTCTTTTGTGGTCCCTCCTGGCCCTAAGGAAGGCACGGGGTCGGAGAGCACAGGACTTTGGGTCTCATAACCTCACACGCCCAGGGTCACATGTTTCCATGACCAAGACAGCGGCAGAGGTGACACGTGTCTGAGCCTGCACAATAACCCACTTATCCCCCCTTCTTAGCCACAGAGAAATCACAGCGTGATGACTGGACAGGATCTCTCACATTCCCTGCCCTCGGATCTTCATCGATCCTCCAGCCTTTGATCCGAACTCGAAGGGGGAGGACAGAGCCAATGGTGAAGGGGCGGGGGTGGGGCCCAGACGGAAGGACAGCTGAGCTCCTGAATCCAGGGCAAAGCAGCGGCTGGCCTGGCCTCCCTGCCCTTGGCGTACTGTGGCCACAAAGACAGCACGGTTGGTGCGGCTGCTTAGGGAGGCTGCACCACCCGCCCGTAGTGGCTGCTGCAGATTTAAGTGCCCTCGTTTGGGGGGAGTCTGGTCCCTCATTTTCAGAAGCAGAGGATGCAGATGCCTAGATGGTTTTGCAGACCTCACCCCCCAGACCCTAGTTCCTCACCCACGAAGTAAGCAGGCATCTGATTGTTCTGTAAAGGCCCCCAGGTCTTGTCGAGGCCACAGGGTGGGTGAGGGTGGCGGGCCTGGAGCTTTTCTGAGATCCCCCCTGCCAGCCCACAGCTTTGGATGGCACGTGATAGGGTTTATGCTTCATCTTCGGAGATGAGTCCTGTCCCTATCTGCCCTCGCCCCTTGGACAAAGAGCCCAGAGATGGAAGAGCACAGGGAGGCCAGCTGGACAGAGACAGGACATTAGAATGCAGATTGTGGAGCTGGGGCTGAGAGCCTGGGGTTGCAGATAAAGAAAAGAACCCTAATAACCTGAATGTTAATGAGCCGACATTGGTGAAGCTACGCTCCTCTGAAGAGAGGCGCTGCATTTATAATCATGTCTGCAAAGCAGATCCTCTTACAGTAAGGACCGCCTCTGATATGTGGCTCCATCTCAGTGAACCTGGTGTCAGTCACCTTGGACCCAAGTGACCAGGAAATCCTGCCTCTCGCACCTGCTGTTTGTGGGGACCTCAGTCAGGGCCGGAGAGTGTGGTTTCACGTCTTGGGCAGGGTGAGAGGCTAAGGCCTCACGCCCCAACTCATGGGGTGTCAGGACTGATCCTCGAGGAAGGGGTGTTTGGCTGGCTGTGGGGAGGGCAGTCCTGGGTCCAGGAGCCCCACGCAGCACCATGAGAAGGGGTGATGGGAGTGCTGAGGCTTCAGACTGGCTTTAGGATGGCTGTGCAGGGAGCCAGGGTGGTTATCGGGAGCTGTCGGTGAAGCCAGGGACTGGCTGGGGACACATTTCCTGCTGCAGGAATGGGGGTGCCCAATGGGGCTTAGGACCTGTAAGCCTCTGTGAGCCTGTAGAGTGGGGTGCAAACTTTACAGGTGCCAGAGGTGCTCGTCTGAACCTGACCGTCTGTCCACTCCCCATTATGGGTTGTCCCACCCTGGACAAGTCGCTCCCTTTCTCTGAGGTTCAGTTTCTTTACCAGCAAAGGGGCTGGGTGACACCTGCCTCGTGCAACAGCTGTGACAACGCCAAGTGCTACATCCCGGAAGCCACCGTTCATCGGGGGCCTGACACTTGGGCCACTGACAGTCGTTACTACGTAGTGATTTTCACTGTCGTGCTGCACTGGAGGCAGGCATCAGACCAAAATCTCCCATCAGGAGGCCAGGCTATCCGGGAGGCTGAGGAACTGTGACTTTAATTCTGGTTCCATCACTCCTGTGCCAGGGGAGGGCAGAGAAGTTAATTTAATCTTCCAGAGCCTCTGCGTCCTCTGCACAACAAGGTGAATGCTATCACTTCATCCCGAAGTGTTTTTTTGGATGGGCAGCAAATAAACAATATCAGAAAGCTGTCTACAAACACAGGCAACTCACTGTGCATGTGGACCGGCGCCAGACACCAACGACAAAGGAAACCCACCTCCATCCTGGAGCCTTGTTAGGTTAGACACCCTCGTCAGACCAAGACTGGAAGCAGGGAAATGGACCGACCTGCTGGCATTCATCGCCTTCCCTTTCCTTTCTCTGTTTCCTGGCAGAAGAATTGTGAGCGCTAAGCCCCCGCTGGTCCTCAACCAGAGGGGAGCAAACGGGCTGGGAGCCTCAGAGTGGAGCATCACCCGTCGGATGGCCCGCTACGTCTCTCTCTGCCATCACCACCCCACACCCGCAGCAAGTCTCTCAGAGACGTTTACCTTCCTCCTACCTATGGACCCACGTTCCTACCTAGACAGGTTTTCATAATTTCAACGGGATACTAGTGCGATCAACGCACAGGCGCCTGAGAAGGGCTCTAAGGATCACTGCAGTCTGACCGGTTCGCCCTTTGATGAAGAAAGGATGGACTCGCGAGTGCTTCTGGAGTACTCGAGGGGAAGGGGTGGCACTGCAGACATCAGCTTTGACCTGCCATTGCCTGATGGCAGGCGAGGAGGTCAGGAACAGCAAAGGAGACAGAGGGGAACATGGGTCACAGCGCCCCCGCCCCGCCCCTGGCGTCCCACAGCCGCCCTTTCTCCTTTCATCTCTGACTTGTGGGTGGTGGGAGCAGGAATGATCTGGCCCTGAAACACTGCTTTGTTATCGAAACAACTTCACTAGCCCATGTCGTAAGATGCTTCCTGAGCACCTGAGCACTGTGACACCACGAGCAGAGGACTCGTGAGGTCCCCCACCGGCCCCAGGCGCTGGTCTCCTTCCCTTGCTCCCAAGCAGACTGGCTCCAGCCGGCAGTGGAGCCCCGAGGCTCCCTCTCCCGGCCTCCCTGGCCTCAGCTCAGCTGCTCTCTGTTTCTTGGTGGCTGGGGAAGACCTCAGGGCTCCTGGACAGCGCTCCTCACAGCTCCCCATGTCATATACTCTGTTTGGTGGCCCAGAGTTGGAGGCTCTGAACTGGCCATCCCACCTCCCCCAGATGTCTCCTGAGTTGGGCTCAGCCCACCTGTGAAAGAGTAGAGGTCTGCCCAGCTTAACGGCCCAGTTTCAGGTGAGGCATTCTCACACAGACCACTCACTCGAAAAACGGAATCTGGACTCTTTCCCAACTTTTAAAAATTTCCCCTTTCATCCAACTGTCATAATCCCTTCCTCCACAGTTCCATCCAGACCTTTAGTCAAATTCATGGGTTTCCCCCCCAACCCCCAATCTTCTCTTGAATGAAATCTTATTAGCCGTGTCGGAATGGAGATTTGTGTAACTGAACCAAATACAGTTAAGCCTCTGACACACAGGGGGCTTCCTGGTGGCTCAGCAGTAAAGAATCTGCCTGCAATTCAGCAAATGTGGGTTTGACCCTTGGGTCGGGGAAGATGTCCTAAAGAAGGAAACGGCAACCCACTCCAGTATTCTTGCCTGGGAAATCCCATGCACAGAGGAGCCACGGCAGGCTACCGTCCATGGGACTACAAGAGAGTCAGGCACGACTGAGCGACTGAACCACCACCTGCACGTGAACCTCCACGGTGCAAACTTTCAAAGATCCAAATGTGCGCTGACATGTTCAATCGCAGGAGTGAGTTTACGGGTCTGGGGTACACTGTCTCACACGAGCATCCTCTACAAGTGGCTGTGCTTTAGTGTACTTTACTGTGAAGTACTGCACAGAGTCCAGCAGCATAGTATCTTTATTTCAAGCCCAGGATGTCTGGAAGCAAGTGCAAAAGCAGTAGCGTACAGTCAACTGTGTTAGTCGGGTATCTAGGCTAACTTTCTTGGACTCACCTATAAATCAGGCTTATGCAAGTGCTCCTGAAATGGAATGTGCTCTTGGAACAGAACTCGTTCGTACGTAGGGGCCTTGCTGTATTCCCAAGTGATAAACTCTGAAATCTAACTATGACTTCATTTTGCCATCCATTCCCTTCAGACACCAACATTTATTTCTCAAACAATGCCATAGGTGACAGGGCAGATGTGGCCGAACATCTGGGCTAGGTTACTGGCATGCACACTTGGGTAAGCCATTTCCTTCTCCAGAGGATCTTCCCAGACCAGGGATCAATCCAGTGTCTCCTGCATTGGCAGGTGGGTTCTTTACCACTGAGCCACGCGGAAAGTTGCTAAGCTCTCAGAACAGTCCTATTAATTAGGTCGGTGTTTGAGACTGTGTTGTTTGCAAAACAAAACTGGAAGGCCTCCCACTGAGTTCTGTTACCAAAAAAGTGGTGTAGCTGTTTCCTGTTTTAACCCAGGCCTTCGCACCTCAGCCATTCATTCTCAACTTGCCACCACTAAGGATCCCTCATGAATCACCTCCCACAGGCTTCCTTGCTTTAAGGAGGCCATATTCTTAAAAAAAAAAAAAAAACACACACAAAAAACCTGGTTTTTCGTTTAAGGTAATTTAACCCAAACACCAGGAAATGCCCAAAGTTACTGAATGGATTGTTGGCCTGTCCAAAGCAGAAGCGCCCACTATACAGGTAGCCTGTAAAACCTTATGGTGGGTAAATGGACAGTTTCCAACAGCCTAAAAAAAATTTTTTTTATTGGAGAATAGTTTAAAATGTTGTATTAGTTTTTTGCTGTACAGTAAAGTGAATTAGTTATACATATACATCTATCCACTATCCCTTTTTTATTAAAGATTCCTATCCCATGTGGGTCATTACAGAGTACTGAGAAGAGTTCCCTGTGGTATACAGTAGATCCTAATTAGTTATCTAGTTTATGTACACCAACGGGCTTTTGTCTGTTAGTTGCCTAGTTGCATCTAACTCTTTGCGACCTCATGGACTTTAGCCCACCAGGGCTCCTCTGTCCCTGGAGTTCTCAAGGCAAGAATACTGGAGTGGGTTGTCATTCCTTTCTCCAAGCAATCTTCCTAACCCAGGGTCTCAGCCGAATAGCTTTTTATAAAGTATTAAAACATAACCTTCCCAGATCCCCTGGGATTGGCCTGAAGCCTGTGAAGGACCAGGCCAAGGATTTCTTCCTCCCTCCAACTTTCTTGGGTCTCAGCCAATGAGTTGGTCAGCAATCCTGCCACACCAGGCTGAGATCCCTTTGGGGCTGGTTCTACACCCTGCACCTGTCTTCACACTGGCTTGGCTCTGGAGGTGCAGGAGGTGGGGTGGGGGGCTTCTGCACCCACCCCTCCCGGGAGCTCCTCTGCAGCCACATGGTGGTGATCTCCACCACAGGCCTTTTAAAGCGATTTTATTTATAACAAGGACTTCCCTGGTGGCTCAACCAGTGAAAGAATCCACCTGCAATGCAACAGACACAAGACACAGGTTGAGCCCTGAGCTGGGAAGATCCCTGGAGGAAGGAAATGGCTACCCACTCCAGTATTCTTGCCTTGGAAATCTCATGGACAGAGGAGCCTGGCGGGCTACAGTCCCTAGTAAGAAAGCACAGACACAGTAGGGAAAATAGCCGCTCAGGGCTAGAAAGACCAAATATCTCAGCCCTGACCAAATTCTGCAAAGGTTAAGTTTGAAGAATGTACACCCAACGATGTCCTGATGTCGTCTCCAGCAAATACATTTTATCTATTGGGTTGCTCCCCCCTAAAACTTCACACCTACAGAAACTGTCAAGTAGAAATAATGTCTTATAAGTCCATTTCTTCAGGGGCTCAGAAAGCTTTACATACATTCTCTCATTCAGCACCTACTCTTCTCTTATGGAGGTGGAAGGCAGGGATTATCATCATTAAATGGCAGTTTTCAAGTGCCGTTGTACTTGTGCTGTGAATCAGCTATGATCCTAAGCTGAAACAAAACCCAACCGAACAACAAACGTGAAGAATTACACAGCTCGTGAAGTCTAAGTTAAGAAAAGTGACTACCAGGTAAGGAACAATATGTGGGCAGGCCAAACAGAAAATGAGCTTTTCTATTTCTTCCTGTGTTTATTTGACTGAACGGATAACCACATATGGATGTGTGTGAATGTTCTTCCTGTAGGAGTACAGAGATATACATAAATATATAGATCTCTATATGTGAACCAAACTATCATTATATAAATAGTTCAATTCAGTCACTCAGTCGTGTCCGACTCTCTGCAACTCTGTGGACTGCAGCATGCCAGTCTTCCCTGTCCATCACCAATTCCCAGAGCTTGCTCAAACTCATGTCCATCAAGTTGGTGACGTCATCCAACCATCTCATCCTCTGTCGTCCCCTTTTCCTCCTGCCTTCAATCTTTCCCAGAATCAGGGTCTTTTCAAATGTGTCACTTCTTCACATCAGGTGGCCAAAGTTTTGGAGTTTCACCTTCAGCATCAGTCCTTCCAATGAATACTCAGGACTGATTTCCTTCAGGATGGACTAGTTGGATCTCCCTGCAGTCCAAGGGACTCTCAAGAGTCTTCTCCAACACCACAGTTCAAAAGCATCAATTCTTTGGTGCTCAGCTTTCTTTATAGTCTAACTCTCACATCCATACATGACTACTGGAAAAACCATAGCCTTGACTAGACGGACCTTTGTTGACAAAGTAATGTCTCTGCTCTTTAATATGCTGTCTAGGTTGGTCATAGCTTTTCTTCCAAGGAGAAAGTGTCTTTTAATTTCATGGCTGCAGTCACCATCTGCAGCGATTCTGGAGCTCCCCAAAATAAAGTTTCTGTTTCCATTGTTTCCCCATCTATTTGCCATGAAGTGATGGGACCAGATGCCATGATCTTAGTTTTCTGAATGTTGAGTTTTAAGCCAACTTTTTCACTCTTCTCTTTCACTTTCATCAAGAGGCTTTTTAGTTCTTCTTTGCTTTCTGCCATAAGGGTGGTGTCATCTGCATATCTGAGGTTATTGCTATTTCTCCTGGCAATCTTGATTCCAGCTTGTGCTTCATCCAGCCCAGCATTTCTCATGATGTACTCTGCATATAAGTTAAATAAGCAGGGTGACAATATACAGCCTTGACATACTCCTTTCCTGATTTGGAACTAGTCTGTTCTATGTCCATTTGCTTCTTGACCTGCATATAGATTTCTCAGGAGGCAAGTCAGGTGGTCTGGTATTCCCATCTCTTTAATACAGAGATATACATAATACATAAATATATAGTGCTCTCTATATGAAACAAGCTATCATTATATACACATGGAATCACAAATCTGCATGCAGCTTGCATTTTGGAGTGTTTGAGCAAACTCATTTTTTTGAATAAAACTCAACTCCTCTACAGGTATTTTTCTTTAACTCATTTGGGCATTAAATATCCAAGAGCAATTTATTAAACACTAACTATACATAAGCACATTGGCTGGCTTTGTTTCTTAAAGATTTAGTTATAAACATCACAGTAGCTACTATAGGTGTTTGGAACCTAGAATGGTGCCTGACCAACCATAAAAATTCAGTAAATATTTGTTGAATGAAGGTATGAATATTTTGTGTGTTCTCCATGGCACAGGAGTTTCAGGACTCAAACCTGTTCATACTGATCTTTTGCCTTTTTGTTTTCCTCTCTAACAATTTTCAATAAAAGGCGCCTGAGGGGGAAAAAATACTTTGAGCACAACCTCGTCAGGCTTTGATTCAAATGGGATGGTTTAGGGGGAAATTTCCATGATAGGAAGAGATGGAGTTTGAGATATTTTTATGACAGAGATAATGATGATGATGATGATAAAATAATCACCACGGCTCTGAGAACAAAGACATTAAGTACATATTAATAATCAGAAGAGGTGGTGCAAAGTGAGTGAGTCCCTGGAAAAGCATTACAGTGGGCAAAGTGAATTCGCTCCCAGTGCCAGTCATTGCTGCTCTGCTCCAAGAAACGAAGCCCCAGCACTCCTCTCTAAGAGGACACTGGGGGACAATTCTATGGAGGGTTGTGTTCCAGGCCACTGGGGAGGGCTGCCCGCCCACACAGGGCCAGCCGGAAAGGGGGGGCATTCACGCCATGTGGGCGAGCACATGTGGCCCAAGAGGGCATTTCATTTACAGCTTCCTCCTGGTGGATCAAGCCCATTGGTTTTTATCTCTCAGATCTACGTGTCATTCCTGTCTGCCACGGCTAACATGCAGCGCTCTAAACAAATGTGCTCTTAGGGCAGAAACGCCTTAATATAAACTGCATTTAATAAAACTGGTAGGGACTCTTAGAAAGGAGGGAGGCAGGTTTGGAGAAAGTGGCTGGAAGAAATTTGCAATTAATATTCCAATTTCTCCTTGCCGTTCAAATTTAAGAGCTTTTTCAAAACTGTATTCGTCTCTGTTATTACATCCTTAATTAAATTAATTTATATGGTGACTGCTCTAACGATGCTGCTGGAGATTTTCAATCAAAAAGCCTTATTGCAAGAGACAATGTGTGTGAAGACCTTGAAAAAAGAGTGGCGCTAGGCCTGGAGCAGGGGGATACTTGGCCGTGACACCCGATTATTGAAGGGGTCGTGGCAGTTTTCCTGGGCCTCCACTGAGGTCGTTACTTTATTTTTTAATTAAGCTAAATTAGGTCAGGGAAAACAAAATGAATCTCGAGAGTTGCCCTCACAGGGTTTTTCTCTCTGGCAAGCACCATGGCAGACGATGACATTTTTATTGAGTAATTCTACCAGTGAGGTTGTGCCTGCCCGAAACCCTGAACAAAGATAGTACCTCTCAGCCTGATCGGCTGTATCATCAAAGGAGAGGGAATCAGGATTTGTCCAAGGACACAAGTGGCTCAGCTATGGAAAAGGTCAGGCTCAGAAGTTAGTACCAAGGCCAGTGACTCACCCAGTGGTCCTTTCTGCACAGACATGGTCACAGACCCACTAGGGGTTTCCAGGGCATGTGCGTGGTATAACTGTGGAGCTTTGCTGCCTGGCACACCAGCAGCACCTGATACTCATGAGTGGATGTTAACCTAATGTGCCTATGTGCTCAGTTGTGTCTTACTCTTGGTGACCCTTTGGACTATAGCCCGCCAGGCTCCTCTGTCCATGGGATTCTCCAGGCAAGAATACTGGAGTGGGTTGCCATTTCCTCCTCCAGGGGATCTTCCCGACCTGGGGATTGAACCCGTGTCTCCTGTGTCTCCTGCATTGCGGGTGGATTCTTTACCTGCTGAGCCATCAGGGAAGCTCTAACCTAATGAAATGTTAGTAATAAATCATGCCTGTGCCTAAGATTTGATCTCTTCCTTAAGTGTCAAACCACTATCTCTAGAGCAGAGTGTCATCAAACCAGGAGAAGGACCTCCCAACCCTCTGAAGCTCATTTCTTGCACCCTATGTAGAGCTGCTGAATTTGCTCCCTTATCTTCTAAGAGTGTATTTCTAGGATTTATTTTGAGCATTTCAGAGGATGTAAGACCCAGTGTCTTTCTCAGTCACACAGTAAGAGACAGGCTTAAGAGATGTGTCCTTGATGACTTTGTGCTGCTAAGTAGTGCCCTGGTGCTTCACCCTACACCCCACCAAGGAAAGGGTCTCTATAATCCACACATTACACAGGAGGGAGAGTGCATAAAAGAATGTTCAGTTGCATAAAAGAACGGCCCATCGGCTTTTCTTTTCCATGTGAACCACGTTCTTTGTTTCTCTCAAGAACGAAAATTCCTTGACGTTCACCAAGTTTGGCTACATGATGAAAAGTTCCATATGACAAAACACATCAACTGCAAGAGAAAATTAAACAGGAAAGAAAAAAAGAAAGGCAAACCAAACACCCAGCACTATTTGATCTTGCTTTAAATGGAAAGTTTTGGACACTTTAGGAAAAAAAAAAGGCAGCAAGTGCCTTTTTAATGGATTTTATCCACAGGAGAAATGATTACAACCAGAAAAGCTTGAAAGTGTCAGCTGGTGATGCATTTTTCTTTATCCTTTTTATTTTTATTCAGAAAGAAACTGAAGGCATATGGCAAAGTGCATCATTAATTTCTTATTAATTTCATAATAGGAAGGCAACCAGTTAAAATAGTAGTGCTACAACTTTAAATTACTGAACTTGCTTGGTATTTAATGAGAGATTTAGCACAGCAGGGATTCTATTAAATTAAGTTGTGCCTTCACATCACAGTGGGAAAACAGGTGTATATTGGTTTAGAATTATGGAAATGTTGACTAATTCCAAGGCTTGTAATCAAACAGCAAGGCACCCTGTAATATTTTTTCCCCGAGAATATGCATTAATCTTTTATGTCTGGTCCCATTTCTTCTCGTCCACCAAAGCTCCCAGCTGATAGGAAACCACTTTCATGTTCTTGCTGGAGCTGTTAAGGGTGATGCTGATCAGATAAAGCAATACATAAATGGGAGATGTGGGACTCTGCTCCCATTCACCTAATTTGAAATGGCAGATGTAGCAACAGTGTGTGTGCTGTGAAGCCTTGGAGCTTACAAATCAGACTTGACTTCTCAGAATTTTCACTTAACCTGCCTCAAGTAATTGGGCAGAGGAAATTGAACCGGATGAAAAGAAAGCCGAAAACAATCCACAAACCGTCTTTTCCAACCCCAGAATTCTTGTTCTTAATAATGGGTTTCCAAAATCAGCAGCCCTGACTTCTGCATGCAGAAAATTTTAAAGCAAAAAAGAGACATGAGTAACTTTTTTTTTTTTTAATACAGAAGATGCTATTTGTTTGCTGAGAAAGGGGTCAGAGTGAAATGTCCAATGTCCCAAAGAGAAGCAAGCTCATCAGTCATTTGTACGAGTTTCAACATAGCCCATTCGTTAGCTCTGGGTTTCGAGGAGCATCTTCACACATGAAAATGGCATGTTAGGAGCTGTGCTCCTTCCAGTGGAGGGGATGAACTCAAATGGACCAAGCTTCACATTAATTTAAAATAGGATGAGATTTGGCACCGATAGACCCTAAATGCTATAATAACAATTTATCATCTCAAGTAATTTGTTTAAACACATAGAAGGGATTTTGCACACTAATTACTGGAAAGTATTTCATTCTAAAAGAAGGAATACCAAGTGGTCTCTGGGTTGGATTAGGAGCCTGGGAAATAAAAAAAAATTTTTTTTTCTACCATAGACAGTAAATATTTACCTTGGTTGCTTCATTCAATAATGTAACCTAACACTGCAACCTCCCAGAACTTACACTGGAAAAATTCCATTTATATAGGGAATGAAGCTGAAATAATACTTTAAAAAATCATCAGGCAAAGCACTTAGACCCAGTAAAATCTTCCCTACTAAAAAAGTACCTAAGACGTTTCAGAGAGAAGTAGTTAAATTAAATTAGGAGGGAGAATTCTGGTATTACACTTGCTTTTCTGAATCTCAGTCTGTCTGATTTGCTCACACAAAAAGGGGAAAACCAAAGCAGTGTGGTTTGAGACCACAGTTCATAATTTACTCCTTTTCTGTTATCACCAAGTTAATGTTTTGAAAACCTTTTACTGAGTATCTTGCCACTAAAATATATGATTTTCAACGGAGCTAAGGTGACGTAAACAAATGCTATCTTCTCTGGGGGTGACAGGGTATCAGATGACTTATGTACATAGGTTTGCATGACAGATAAATGATAAGACATTACAATTATACCCTGAAAACATTAGGGACATCATGTTATTTTTCTTTTACTCTTATCAAACCAGGTTTCAATAAAATCATTAACACAGCACTGCTTACCAGAGGTTCTTCATTATCAGCAACACACATCATTCTGCCATTAAATAAACTCATCCCTGATATCTGAATCAACGGGGAAAATATCCCAACTAGCACAGAGAAATTTACACCAGCATGCACGAGATGAAACGGTCACAGACCCCCAGAACTCATGTATTCTGATGCAGCAGCTACAGCCAACATTAGTTCATTTCTAGTGAATGGTACCAAATGTCCAGTATGACTGGGAAGGAAATGGAAACAAAAAATTGTAAGCTTCGTATTTTCTGTTCTCTATCGACATGAAGCCACAAATTGGGCATTAAAACATTGACTTTGTTAACCACCACTGACTGTTTAGAAGCCATTAGGAGGTTGAATATTACGGCTGTGCAGAGTACATTTTGTCCTTTCAAAAGAAAAACCTAAGGACTACATTTGAAAAGAGGCTCCTGGTGAGTAAAAGCTTTTCCTTTTCCATTTGCTCCTCTGGTGTACTGCATGCGTGTGTGCGTGCGTTCTTTTTTTTCCCTTTACAATCGCTGCCCACCCAATCCTCTGTAGCAGCCACGGCGACCCAGTGGGGTCATTCTGATTTTCTGACCAGGGGACACACTCTCTGAGAGGTCTTTCTGTCAGCATTAATGCCAGCGCTTCTTGAGGGGCTGGCTAGCCGCTCTGGCTGCTGCAAGGGGGACCGAGGGCCAGGTGGTGGTGGGGGGTAGTCAGCACACCCTCCTCAAAAGCCCAAAGTCATTTTTGGCACTAAGAGCCCATCACTAGAACCTTCAGTTGAAAGGACCATTTTCAAGCAATAAAGTGATTTTGGTACGAAAGGAAACCGACTCACCCCAGGTAAAGTTTTAATATTGTGCAGTGCATTCTGGGCCTCAAGTGCAGCTTTTCTTGTATAAAATGTTACGAAACAACAACCTACAGAGAGAAATGAAAAGGTTTTAGAAATTTCTGTGAATGCTTTGCTTAGATATAATGGAGACTGGGGCGAACGAGTCAACTACTTAAAAGGATGCACAATTTAAAAATAAGGTGCACGGCAACAGTAATAACAACAGCTCAAGCATTTACCCAGCGCCTTTCATCCTAAATCATATTTATTAGCTTTTCCCCACGTTGGGGAGTCAATTCATAACTGCGCACCAACGACCGGGAACCCGGGTCTTCAGGAACGGGGGTGGGAGGCCGTGGGTGAGTTGTTAATGGGACTTGTGGTGCAGTCACAGCATCAGGTGAAGTGTTTAATCACAACCACAAGAGCAGACACTTGTATTAACTGTAATTGTCTGAGAGGATATCTCTAGAACATCACCCTTTTAAAACACTTTCTCAACTCCGAGGCTTAGACAACCGGAGAATAAGCTGCCTAGGAGCTGAGAACAAGCCCTCTTCTTTCCAATTTCCATTGCAGCACACAATGCAAAGTTCCAGACACAAAACATGCAATATTTGTTTGCTGAAATGAAAGACTCTACTTTAGCCAGTTGAGAAAGTGAGCTATATGTGGTGGGCAGATGCTGAAACAGATGTCTGCACTGTCTGTTCTGAGAATGAAACATGGCCATGGGACGTCAACCACTAACCTCTTGATTCCTCATTTTTAAGAGGTGATGGGAGTCCAGGCTGAAGGCTCCTCCAAGGGAGACCAGCCGATACTCTTCTCCAAACCACCTCCCTCCACCAAAGAAAATGGTCTTGAAACCTCTCATTCCTTCTGTATTCTAAAGCAAGGCTCACCCCTTCTTCAGCCTGTGCCTAAAGATACTGGTTAACATGGTTAAACCAGATGAAGACACTGGTTAATAATCTGTTAATTAGCATAGCGTTTCTTAACACAACCAAGTGTAGATAAAAGGGATAAAAAACTTTAGAAATTAAAAGAAAAAGATGCTCCCTCTGACCTGCCTGTCTTGGATGAGTTGGGTGGAGAAAAAGAGGCAGAGAGATGCAGTCACACCCAATTAGCTCTGATTCTTATCCTCATGCTTAGAGAGATGGGGAGAGCCTCGAGAGGTCCTCAAATGCCAAGTACAGCAAGTGGCTGGAGAGAAATTCACGGCACTAAGGCATCAACTTTGGCTCTATTTAGGGGAATGATGTAAGACCACGGACAGAAAAAAGTGGCACATTTGGAGAGCAGGAAGTTGGCATCACAAACCATCAAAGGTTCCAAATCACAAATTAGCATCTACTTTTCAGAACAAAAAACTCATTGGAAGGAGTAAGAGAAGACGAAGTACTATACCACCCCTACCGCATTCTGAAATACATGTAAGATGCTTCCTCCTTATTTGGGAAAAAGAACAAAACTTGGAACCTTGTCATATGCTATTTCACTGGAGTCTACTGAGATTAAATATCCAAATCCTTCACCTTCTGGATAAAGGAGAGTATGATCCTAGCTTTTTGGCATTTAAAAACCTCCATGTCTCCAAGGATGGGAGACTCTTCACATCTTTAATTTGCATGATGGGAGGTATATGAAAATTATGAAGGGTCTTTAAAGAATCACAGATGGACAGAGTGGGCCTTTATATATGAGCTTTCCACTTCAGCTATTTGACTTCTAGACCAGAGTGTATTTGGCCATGCTGCCTGGTGGTAGATTATTTTTCCTAAACTGATCAAATTAATGTGCGATTTTCAGCTCCACTGGCATAACCTAAGCCCAGAAAAGCTATAGGAACTGCTTTAAATCAAGGAATGATTTTAAACAGCAAAGTCCAGTTCCAGCTTCTGGTATCCACTGTAGTCACTTTAAGAGGAGGAAAAATACCAATTATCTTCTATTTAGACTTGATACAGAAAGAAAAACATGAAGAAAAAAATCATAAAGGAAAAGAACACATAAAAAAAGAATGTATAACTGAATTGCTATGCAGTACAGTAAAAATTAACACAACATTGTAAATCAACTATATTTCAATAAAACTGAAAAGAAAAACAGAAAAAGACATTATCTCTGTCTTCTAAAAGCTTCTAACAACCAGACTCTCAGGAAGTTCTCCTTTCTCTCTTCTGGGCTTATGGGCTTGGCTTCTGGGTAAGCAAGCAATGGGGATGCTCTGAACTCTGACTTCAAAACTGAAGCTTCAGAAAGGGGCAGAATCTGACGCTTTCAAGCAAGTAGATTTTGGGGGTGTGACACTTAAAAGAGAGAAGCTTTCAGATTCAGTAGAAGTCAGAGAGCAGTTTGCTTGCCTAGAAAGAAGGCAATTAAGGAAGAATTTCCTAAGCAGAAGGAAAACAAATGCTAGTCCGGCCAAGTTCAGAGATAACAAGAAAAGCCGAGGTCAACCGAAAAGAACAGTGGAATGACAGGGAACTTGTCATGGTGACTGACATGCATGGCAGGGCAAAAGCAAAGAGGAACAGATGATGTAAACTGAGGCAGACTTCTTACGGGGCCACCTTGGACCCAGTGCGGTGGTCTCAGAACAGAGTGGTCTCCACTCTCGCCTTAAACACCCAAACAAAATTCCAACCACTTTCCATGGCCTGGAAGTCCACTAGGAAGGTGTAATTCACCTGCTACTGAAGCAATAAAACGTTACCCTTGAGGAAGGTAATATTTAATTGTTCCTAGCTATTTACGCCTTAGTATGAATTTGGCAACTCCAAGTGTTTCCATCTTGAACAAGGGTCTTGGTGAACAGACAGTGGTTTCTGTGTTTGTTTTGCTTTGAGAAAGTTTGAAGCTGATGTCTGAGCAGATGGGATGGGGTGAGGAGGGGCAAGAAAGCAGAGAAGAATCTAAGGAGTGAAGGAAAGGTATTTCAAATCTCTAACTCTCTCCAATTTCATGCAGGGTCCATTCTGCCTGTGCAGCTGAGAGGGTGACCTCAGGGATCTGCCATTGAAAGACCTCTCTGTGAACTGTGCACACCTCTTAACTCTTCTCCTGGGTTGGCCAACAAGTCGGTTTGGGTTGTTCCATAACATCTCAGGGAAAAACCCAAATGAACTTTTTGGTCAACTCAATACTTTAGTCCCATTGAAACAAAGACTCTGGAAGAACATGCCCCCCAAAGCTCTAGTTCTAGCTGTAATACAAAGAAGAGTATCCTGGACACCACTGCTGACTTGCCTCCCCTTCACTGCTCACTGATGCCCAACCCGACAGCTCATCCCTGGGCACCACGCACTTAGGACCTTTGAAAGAGGCAGCCTATCCCCATGTGGGCATGGCCCCCATGGCTTGGTGACTTAGAGCTCGGGCTGAATTTCCGCCCCTAAGTGTAGCCTCAGCTGGATGCCCTCATGCAATGAACAACTTGCACCAATGTGGGGGCTCTGGGGGGAATCTCACTCCAAGACTCTTCTTTCGGTTTCCTACTTTCAGTTCCTGAATGCCTCGGTGGAAAACACCTTACTTCTCCTATACCTCAGTTGCTTGTGCTGCATCACCTCAAAATCAATGCACAAAAACCAGGGCTGCCTACCACTACTTCCTCCCTGAGAAAAGAACCCTAGCTGGATATATAGCCAAAAGGTTTCATTCAGAATAGATTTAACAGTCAAAACTATTCCTTCCCTTTCCTGGGCTAAAAAATGTCTTGCATTTCACTCCGCATGCATACTAATTGATTTAATAAAAATAGCGTTGGATTAAGTTATCAGAAAATCTGCAGTAGAAATAGAGAACTCCCAATTTCAACATTCATCTCTGAAGCAGCCATTTGTGGTTTTCCCCCGATGGGACTCGAGTCTGGATGTTTCCAGAATAAGAATGTGTTTCAGAGACTCTTGCTTCTCTGAGTCCTCTCCCAGCTAAACAACCAGACTTTTTAAGCTACCGGTCCACTTGATATGCTCATTAAAATCTTAAGATTCACTGACCTGAGGAAATCATTTCAACACACGAAGGGAAAAGTATCGTTAGAATGTGCCCTAAGGTGGTGGTGATCACCATGGCAAAAGGTCGGGGAGAGACTCCGGGTCCTAGAAAACTCATGGTGATGTAACAGGGTGGGCATTTTCTTTCCTGCCTACCCCACCTGGATGGACAGCTGTTAAGGCAGCCACGTGGCTTGTGGACTTCCCCGTGCCAGCTGTAACTCAGGTGTGAAGTTCAATGGATTTGTTTGCAGGTCAGCTGTAACACCAGATGGCCCTGCAGTCTGATTCCGGGACAGACCTTTCACCTTTACCAGGTTCTGCTTCCAACATCCTTGAAGGTGGGTGGTTAAACACCGACCACAGCCCTGGGCGCCCTTCAGCGGTAAGCGGCTGTGCTGTGTGCCCGAGGGGACCACCCTTCCGGCGTCAGCATCACTCCTGGCACCTGCTTTCTCTGCTGCCCATGAGTGCAGAGCAAGGCTTGCTCTACATCACAGAGGGGAAGTGACCTGCCAGGGAATTCCAAGGATGGGCAGGGGCAGAGGCTTCAGCCAGGCTCAGCCCTCCTGTTTCTGCTCTGGGCTTCGCATTTCTCTACTCTCCCTGTCTGACACAGTCTCGTAAGCACTCACACTTTATGATTCTTGCCACCTTTTGGCAGCAGCCGGCTTAGAAAAGATAAACCTGCTGTCCCATGCCCAGGTGATTTTAAGGCATCCCACTTACCAAGAGTTTCAACAATTCATTGCGTTAATAAGAGCTCTGGATTCTGGAGTGAAAAATTTAAAAAATCCATCTTTTGCATGTCTATTTATCGGCCCCACCCCTTACTCCTCACTGAAAGTGAAAGTTGCTCGGGCATGTCCGATTCTTTGCGACCCCATAGATTATAAGTCCATGGAATTCTCCAGGCCAGAATACTGGAGTGGCTTGCCTTTCCCTTCTCCAGGGGATCTTCCCAACCCAGGGATCGAACCCAGGTCTCCCACATTGCAGGCGAATTCTTTACCAGATACGCCACAAGGAAAGCCCTTACTCCTCATTAGGGCGCTTTAAATTCACAGGTGAAATGGGTTTGGGGGTAAAACCTGAGAGGTGATCCCAGAACCAAGTACTGGTATCTCAGGTTTGTACAGAGTCCACCAATGATGACTCCTCACTGACCCCCCCAAGTGCTGCTGGGTCTGTACATATAGCTGGGGGTGTCACATGAGAGCTTACTGGCCATTACTGTCTCCCGTGAATTCATTTTGCAGCTTAACAGTGAATACCTAGCTAACCCCTCAGATGGCCACTTAAGCCAGATCCATTTGGATGGTAAAGAAGGTCTAGACAGAAAGGTCCTGGGGTGCAGAGCACCCATGGTGAAGGTAACCGGTGTGAGGCCTTGCTGTGGGCATCTCTGGATGACCAGGAGGTGGCCAGGGGGTGCTGGGCCCGGAGAGAATGAGTCGGGGTGGGGCTGGGAGCTTTAGAGGGCCCCAGCTCCCAGCAGTCGGCAAGTTCAGCGATGTGGCTGCGCATACTCAGCTTGTCATCAGTATTATAATGGTGAGGCATGATTAGACCATTCGCACCAGAAGTTGAGAATGTTAATTCCCAGAGACGCCATGAGCCACCTACTCCAGATAGGGATGTTCGTGTCTGACTGACTGCCTCTCCTCACAATTTCTGCTGCCATTAAAGGTTCCCTCAGGTATTCTGCCAGCTTCACTGCTGAATAACCAGAGACATGGTGATGAGGTTTTTTCTGTTTTCAAAGATAAAGCCTCAGATGAGATGGGCCAATGGTATCCACACACAGACACACACGCACGTGCACACACATGCACGTGCACACACACACACACACAGCAGCAGTGTATTTAAAGCCATCAAGAAGATGCTCAACTTTACTGAAAGATTTTAATTTTAAATGATCAAGTAGACTTATCCTCAAAGAAACCATCTGGATTATCACCAATCTTTTCAAACCACAGCTGTTTCTTTTGGAAAGCTTGACTTGGAGACTTGGTAAAAATATGCTCAAGGGGAAAAAAAAAAAATGCACCGCTTATGTAGAGATAATCAGTCTATATCACGGCCTGTCCAGAGTCAAACAGCACTGAATTCACATTCTTCGGTGTGAAGGGCTATGTAGACACTGCCTGAGAGAATGATCCTGAGATTGGATTCTAAAATTAGTTCTGCCCTGAAGAAAACTGACCCCACGCTTGTTAAGGAAACTTCCTCTGAGGCTACCAAACTGGGGAGAAGGAAACGGAGGTCTGATGCTCTGAAGACACCATTTGACTAAAAGGCAGTTTTCTTCAAGTCTTTAGCTCTAAAATATGGACAAGGTAGTTTTTTCTTCTGTGTGTTTGTTTTAAAGTATCCAGGTATAGAGATGGGAAGTCAGTGACTTGGATGGTTTGCAATTATTCAAAGAGTCACTTGTCAGCTGTAGGGTAGAAATTTCAGATCACACACCAACAATTTAGACTCTCAGCAACACAGAAAGCTGGTCATTCCCCACAATTCTCCTCAAGCCACCAGCCTGGATGGACGATAAATTCTCCTTGAAAGGCTGCTCCCATAAACCTGAGAAAGGGCCTCTTAGGAACATTCCAGGCCTGGCTGATAATTCTTTAGTAATATCTTAATATGGGAAATTATGGGATGTTTTCTGAAATACAAACAACAACTTGAGGATGGGTGTGAGAAGGTGTGGCCAAGCTGGTAAAATAGTAAGTGCGGAGCTTCTGGTCTTGTGCACCTGGACATCTGGCCCTCCAAGTCAACTCCATCCCCAGGGTAAAAGAGGGGTCGCCCACATCCTCAAGGCCATTCCACATCTCAGTCCAGAAATTTCCATCACTGTCCAAACCCACACAACTAAACACTTGAAAATGACCACAGAAAGATCATGCACAGACTGAACCTTGTACTTATTTATTAAAAAAAAAAAAAAAAAAAGAAAGGAAATAGTCCTGGCGGACAGATTCAGCTCAAGCTATATTTGAATTCAAGACAGCAACAGAGTCATCATGTAGTGAACTGAAAATTCCCTTCAAGTCTGCCTTTGAATTCTAACGGGCCAACAGATCAAGAGACCGAGGCCCTGCAAGGCTAAATTAGTGAATCCTCTATGGTGTTTTTTTTTTTTTTTTCCCTTTCTTTCTGTGAATGAAGCTCTCTTTTGTCTACACATTTGCAAGCCAAGCAGGCGCCTCCTTCACACAACTGAATTGCTACTGGGATCTTGGCTTCTTGGAGAGTTAGTTGCCAGTTTAAGTCAGAAGAGGACAGGCTCCTCCTCCTCCCGTCATTGGCTTTCTCCCTCCATCTCAGCCACTATGTAGAAAATTTCATGCTTCTTTCAAAGTCCAAAGGTTTTCGGGCTTCGTGGGGTATCCTGTGCTCTAAATGAAGCCCTCTCCCAGTGAGACCGCCAACCACGGGCCTTACCCCTGCTAAGACGCTTTCAGTTTCTACAAAGCAGTTAAAGGCTCAAAAACCCCACCCAAAATCCCCTGAATTAAAATTGTAAAGTCAATGTAGCTTTGACCTTAAAAAAGTAGTTTTCCAGTGGTCTAGCAGGTGGCCCTCAGCGTCATGAGGAAAAGCACAACAACGAAACCCTGTTCTTCCAGCTGGTCCCCCGGGAAGTGCAGATGGCACGCTTTCCTCAGCCTAAAGTCCGCCCAGCAGGAAGAACCGGCACAGGTAAAACCCACACCTAACGCACTGTTACTCACTTAGGGCCCCCATGGCCCTTGGTCTTTATTCTTTCTACTTTGTCCTCCAAATGTGCTTGATTTACGTGCAAGGTGGGGCATGAAATGCGACTGAGGTACTTAAAATTCAGTCCCCTGGAACCCTCCTCCACTGTTGGTGGAAACGTAAGCTGGTGTAGCCAGCGTGGAAAACAGTATGGAGGTTCCTTAAAAAACGAAGACTGAAGCTGTCATATGGTCCATCTAT
This sequence comes from Oryx dammah, assembly GCF_014754425.2. Taxonomy (NCBI): domain Eukaryota; kingdom Metazoa; phylum Chordata; class Mammalia; order Artiodactyla; family Bovidae; genus Oryx; species Oryx dammah. Next base: position 67,329,437 of record NW_024070194.1, read on the forward strand.
CTCACTTCTGGGCAGGTATCTGGAAAACACTGGAAACTCTAATTCAAAGAGATACATGCACTCCAATGTTCACAGCAGCACCGGTCACAAGAGCCGAGCCACGGACGTAACCTGTGTCCATCAACGATGAATGAAGAAGATGTGGTACACGCACACAACGGAATACCACTCGGCCGTAAGAAAGAGCGGAGCTCAGCCACATGCAGCAGCGTGGGTGGCCCCAGAGATGATCTCACTGAGGCGAGTGAAGTCAGACAGAGGCAAATGTCGCATGACACCACTCGTACGTGAAACCTAAGAAATAACGGAGATGAATGGATTTACAAAAACAGAAAGAGACTCACAGACAGAGGAAACAAACGGATGGTTACCAAAGGGGAAAGGTGTAGGGGAGATAAAAATTATGAGTACAGGACTAACAGATACACACCAATACATACACACACACACACCCAATATCTCGCATTAATAACTCAAAATGGAAAAGAATCTGAAAAGGAATCTGTGAACTCTGTCAGTCTGTCTATCTACTGTCCATCCATCCATCCATCCATCCATCATCTACCACATGATATATACATCTATATTGCATCTATCTATCTGGATCACTTTGCTGTATACCTGAAACTAACAAAGTACTGTAAAAAATCAACTACAGCTCAATCAAAAAACTACAACATTCATTCCTCTGGCTGGTAGACACATTTCTGTATTCCAGAGTATGATTTCCTCAAGGTGGCTCATCTGAACTGCTGCACCAAGCTGGTTGTGATAACATCAACTGAGATACAAAGGAAAGGAATTGTCAAGAGCAGCAAAGCAGAAATTCCTTACGGGAAGCACCTGCAAGAAGATGAAAGAGTTTTGTATCCCCCCCCCCTTTTTTTTTTGCTTTAAATGCGAAAGTAAGAAAAATAAAATTAGAGGAAGTCACTGCATCACCTTTCTGTCTGATTCCACAGAATCACAGAAATTTTACAACTATTAATAGTTAACTAGAGTCACCCAACTCTCCAGCTCCCTTCCATCTCAGCTGAGCCGACTGCCCACAATCACGCAAGAGGCTCAGAGCAAAGGCTAAGTCATCTGCACCATCAGAGGTTGACAACAGCCTTCAAAGTCAATGCCATCACAGGCGCGCCCTCCACCAAGCAGTCCTGGTAGCTTCGGATTTCCTCTGAAAGATTCCAGAACCGCTTTCCCCTTCTCCCATGTCACCGAAAACGTCTTTTTATACCTGAAATCTCTCTTGTTTTAAACCAGTGGTCTCCTAGGACAAGCCACTGTCTCCCTCTCTATCTAAAAGTGAGACTCCAGAACAAGAATAACAGTTCCCCAATTACAAATGCCACATCCTGTAGAAATCAACTTTTAATGAAACTGTGATAGGCACCCTGATGTAAAAAGTAATGCCATCTGGCCACCACCTAGGGAGCAGAGATGGAGCCATCGTTCTGCTTTCAGTACTTGAATTACGTGGACACCACTGTCTGGCTCACCAACTGCAATCCCAGGGAATCCCCTGGGAATTTCTCGGACAAAGGAAGAGCCGAGCCTATGACATGTGGCTGCCTCGGGCAGATCTGATGTTCCCTCCAAGAACCCTGGCTCCTGTCCCCAGCAGGAGGACTCCGAGACAGTACATCAGTGCCAACTTTTCAACCAAGGAGAGACTGCTGATCTCACCAGGCTCCGTGCAACCCCCACCCTGAGAGTCTGCACCTGGCGCCTGGGACCACACTCAGCTAACTGGCCTCAAGATCAAGGCCACTACCAGCCTCCCTCGGCTGGGGCACTTTTCTTGGAGGAACCATCTCCTGATTCCCCCATGGCTCTGTTAAGTCAGGCAGGCTTTCTAAATCTTCTGCCAGGAAAATGGAGGGTTTTTGTTTTTTGTTTTATCTAGATTAAATCTACCACATTTTTAAGCCTCTTGGGAAAGCAAGGAGGGATGTGCCTGGCTCTGCACACACTGCAACCATTCCTCACCAATTACGATGTAAATCCCAACAACTGCAGGACACATGGGAAAGATACCAAGGGCAAAACTGGGATCTGCTGTTTCCCCCTTCCCCAGGCCTCTGAAATAAGCCACTAAGGTTAAAGCATTTCACTGTCATAGCTGTAAATGTATCTGCAGAACTTTAACATCACCCCTTTTCCTGGATGGGACAATCACTGCAAATCGTGTCCCTTAAAGGCTTGCACGCTGCTCTAAGCATTGGGAGGTGAGTTTATGGTGACCTGCATCTTTGTCAGGCTTCCTAGGTGGTGCTAGTGGTAAAGGATCCACCTGCCAGTGCAGGAGATGTGAGACACAGGTTCGATCCCTGAGTTGGGAAGATCCCCTGGAGCAGGAAATGGCAACCCACTCAAGTACGCTTGACTGGAGAATTCCATGGACAGAGGAGCCTGGAGGGCTACAGTCCATGGGGTTGCAAAGAGTCGGACACGACTGAGTGTGTACACACGTGTTTGTCAAGGAGCTGTGGGGACAGAATGGAGAAAGCAAGCAGTCTCCTTTGTTAAGAAATACAACAGAATAAGCAAACTGTGAATTCGGTTAATTTGTGTTTTTTAAATGTTAATTCTAGAGTGTGGAAGAGGCCGATATATTTTCCCCTCAAGGTAAGAAGAATAACTTTAGGATGAACATGACAACAAGAAGGCCATATAGTGGTCTGGCCCCAGTCCCTGGGCTGGTCAGTCCCCTACAAGTCTGGGTGGCGGAGAGGGTCCCAGGGGGCCATGGCAACCAATGATTCTTCTCCAAGGGGCCAGAGGATGGAGCAAGGCCTCAGGCTCAGTTAACCAAGACACCCTCACATCGATTAATCTGGAAGGTGTCCCAGGGTTAAGTGTGGTAGGAGGTAGTTCCATCTTGAATCCAATTAAAAAAGGATTTTAGTTTCAAAAGCACTGAGGGATCTCATTAAAAAGTTTTTAATATAAGGTTATTGGGTACATACATTCTCTTGGGGACAGGACGGCATTATAATTAGGAGTCTGGTGATGAGAGCAGGTTACAATCGTATCTATCTTCCTCTGATTCTCAGTTCAGCACTCTGGCCCATAAGGTGTGGGCCCGACCACTGTCTTAAGTCTCAATTTCATGATCCTGCTTGGATGGTGGGGCGACCTGTATCTGCCAGGCTACACATACTGACCCCTTATGCCACCTGGAATAAAATACAGTTCAGCACTTACTAGCAGCATCCCTGATGAAAACGCATGGCCCTGTTTTAGGTGGGGCTGGCTCTTAGAAGAGCTTTTCAATTCAGAGGAGAAGCAAGGTATTTTTTCTGTTATGGAGGGGGTGAGGAGAGTCACGTTGACTTCCTCGTTCTGGTCTTTGGCGGTCATGCTGGCTCAAGGAAAGAGCTGACCTTATTTCAGACGTTCCCCCCGTGGCGGATGGCTCCGGAGAGCTGATACTGATGGCCGCTGTGACTGCTTAGCCCACTCCCACAATAACGAAGGCATCTTTCATGCTGATGCAGATCAGGGAGGGAGACATTTTTATGAATTGCCTGGGGCAGTGGAAATCACATAAGCGACGCACTTTTGTAGCCAGTTGTATAAATTGATGTTCTAGCAATAACAGGCAAGCAGCCGTGATCCCAGAGTTCTCAGGGCAGAGACTACACAGGTTCCAAAGTGGCTGTGGAAACTCCCCTTCGCTCTGCTCATAAAGCTTCGCTGAGCAACAAAATCATCCTTTACCAGCGCTTCAGATAGACTCGGGGTTGGACACATTTCTCTAAGCCTCTTTTCTTTACTTATAAAATGGCCTGAGTAACAGCAGCTCTGTCCCAGGGTTATCATATTAAAAAAGGTAATTTATGAAAATGTATATGTAACACAGGTCCTGGTATATACAACTGACGTGGTTAAATAAATATCAGGGATTACTGCCCACTGTAAACTGGTCACATTCCTCCACAGAGCCCCTGGCCCACACGGACCCTGTGCAGGTTTCGCACGAGGCAGATGAGGGACACTCAGCATTACTCTGATAATTTAATACGTGCCCCCCAACCCTGAGGCGCAGAAAGGCGGCATTCCCACGCCAGCCATGCCAACACGTGGCTCTCCACCAGCCTCCGGACAGAAAGGGGACAAGCCAGCCTCTTTGGTAAGTGATGACCCCACGCCCTGTAACAAGGTTTGGAATTGATTTTGTTGTCTTGCTTTCTGGAGTAATTACTCAGAACTGGCCAAGTGCACCCATTTGCATGGCCTGCGAGGAACCTGGATGTCTATTTACATGGCTTCTGAGCAGTCGATCCATTTTAACAGAATCATTTTGAGGACTTTTCCTATACAGGGTACCATAGAATTTCCCTCAACTCTACGGTTGGCGGCGCTCCCCCAAGAGGCAAAAATTCCCTAAGACAGTGAGCTTTTAGAAACAAGCCCCATGGCTGTCTAATGAGCACGCCTGGGTTTCCTTCCTGAAAAAGGAGCCGGAGCACAGACCTGCCCCTTCTCTGTATTTTACAACAACAAGGGAGGGAAAAGAAGAAAAAAAGCAGTGACACTGGGCTCTGCATGAAGAGGTGGGGTTCCAAACATCACGGTCAGGAGAGCAGAGAGGGGGAGCGTGTCAGGAGGACTGCAGGTACATTAGGTACCCCCTGAGAAAAGGGGTTCCCAGGGGTGGGATTTCATTTTGAGAGTCACATCACAAAACGATAAAACACAAGGGGAAAAAAAAAGCACTGCCTGCTGGATGACCCACTGTCTCCTCCAGTCGTTCAGCTATTACTTCATTATCTGCCATCTAAGGACCATCTTGAAGGGCAAGGAGACACATCTGAAGGCTCCCTGGTCCCCTTCACAAGGCTCAGCAGGAAGCTGGGCTCTTGGGTGCTTCTGAAATACTGATGGATCGACTGTCCTTAGGGCCTTTCCCCGTCTGCTCGCCCCACAGCCAGACGTCATCTGCCAGGAGTCTTTCTGATACAGGCTATGCAGTACTCCTGAATCCATTTTCTGACAGATGATCCTGTATACTTGTCGTATACTTGTATGTTTCTGACCTAAGGTAGGTTTGATGGTCAGGTGAAATAGATTTCACTGGGTTGGTTTATCACGTATACACAATATTAAGCTCCAAATTGGGCACGCAGCAAACACAAAGCAACAGGCTCAGCTTGCTTTCTTCCTTCTACTTTCTGATATCATTCTGGGGGTACCGTGAGGGCTTCTTCCACACCATAGTGACCAAGAATTCATCATCCCAGTGGGGACACTTTGGAAAGTGGAAGGGGGACTATCAGTTATTATTCTGGGACAACAGATGAAAATTGGGCTGCTGTAGACAAACCTGAAGTACCCTTCTCCACCAGGCTCTCTCCCAACTCTGCCCCTTCTCCTTCAAGCTTCATCCTTATGACGTGAAGCTCAGATTTGTATTCAAACAAAGTTCCCTTAGAATAAACAACACTATGATCTATTTTTCCAGTGATTCACACTGGAGTATAAATCAATCTCTGGCTACAAGCTTTGATAAGAGTTTATGCAGTGAGAATGCTGTGGTTGGGGCACGATTTAGTGTCATGGAAAATACACAGTGACCAGGGGAAAGAAACTTCACTTATGTTGTAATTTTGAAAAGGGTTGGTCCAGACCTGACTGTGATCCAGTTTAAATCCTGGACTGGAGCGCAGAAAGGGGCCTTAGTAATTATCTAAGTCCCTACTGCCAGCACAGGGACTGGAGAAAGAAACCGAGGCACAGAGAGAAAGTATTTGGATCGGCAAAGCCTGAACCCCAATCTCACTCTTGACAAAGACCTAGAGATGATCACACCAAGTGAAGTAAGTCAGACAAAGACAAATGCATATATTACTTAAATGTGGGCCCTAAAATATGATACAAATGAACTTAGGTACAACACAGACTCACAGACATAGAAAGGATGGTTACCCAGGGGGAAAGGTGGGGAAGAGGGATAAAGTAGGAGTTTGGGACTAACAGATACACACTATTATATACAACATAGATGAGCAACAAGGACCTACTGTATAGCACAGGGAGCTATACTCAGTATCTTGTAGTAGCCTGTATGGAAAAAGAATCTGAAAGTGTGTGTGTGTATAACTGAATCACTTTGCTATATATCTGAAACCAACACAACACTGTAAATCAACTCTACTTCAATAAAAGTGTTATGAAAAGAAAAAAAAAAGACCATCATGCTTCCTCATTGCTCTAAATCTCAACCTAGATAAATACTGAGCATGGCTTTCCATTTGTCAGGAAATTAAATAAGTATAACTGATGATGGATACAAGAAAAATATAATACACGCTCCCCTGGACTTGATGTGTTTAATATTTAGCTACAGAGTTAACTGCTCATTCTTGAGCAGGTAGAGAGAAGATTCATCTTCTTTGCCAGAGAATCTCTCCCTAGAAAACCTCAGAGGGAAAAGTGAAATATTGCCTTGATTTCAAGATTATGGAAAACTCTACATACTGCACAGTGATTAGCAGCCACTGGGCTTCACTCAAGAATAACATGCCATCTACTTGCCTTCCCCATGCTGCACGGATGCTGAAGCAATATTTGATCTAAGAACTTTCATTTTTCTCCATCACTGCCCAATGATACTTATTCTTCTGCTCAACCTTTAGAAAAAGGAGAAAGGAAATAATGCCCCACAGGCTCTCATTCCAGCCTCCAATGATTAGATGAAGATGGATTTCCAAGTCTTCAGTCCCTTTTGAATGGAAAGGCTTCTGCTTGTCTGGATTTCAAACAAACCCAAATGATATTTAAGATGGGAGTGGGAAGAAAGGCAGGTTGTGAAACACTCTGCAAGGAGCTAAAAGGCTCTAGGCAACAAAGATCGCTGTACAGAGAAGCCTTTGCTCCCCAATCGTGCAGATAACAGATGATAATAACACTGCTTTGGAGTTACAAGAGACGTTCTTCCACCACTAAGGGTCTCATAGTCAGTTCTCAATTTTATTGTATCATGACCAGATCCATAACTCAAGCGATCTAAAACAGTGGCTGTCACAAATATCTTTTCATTATTGTCCTGGAATACTTCTTATGTTAGTGAGAGGACAAGTTGTTGCTGTCGTTCAGTTGCTAAGTTTGTCTGACTCTCTGCGACTCCATGGACTGTAGCACACCAGACTCCTCTGTCCTAGGAGGACAAACTACCTCCTGGAGTTTGCTCAAATTCATGTCCATTGAATCAGTCATGCTATCTAACATCTCATCCTCTGTCGCTCCCTTCTCCTCTTGCCCTCGATCTTTCCCAGCATCAGGGTCTTTTCCAATGGGCTGGCTGTTCGCATCGGTGGCCAAAGTATTGGAGCTTCAGCATCAATCCTTCCAGTGAATAGTCAGGGCTGATCTCCTTTAGGACGGACTGGTTTGATCTCCTTGTAGTCCGAGATACTCTCAAGAATCTCTCAAGCACCACAATTTGAAAAGACAAGCTTCCTCCCTGGATATAACTGTCTTAGGCTAATCTTAAAGTTGGTTTCAACTTGTCGAAAAGGACATGACCCACATCATTGCTGGGGAGAGTGAAGAAGGCAGTCTAGGGTTCAAATGCACCGTGGAAAGTGCCCAGTGGCACTCCCCACAACTGTGTCATTCTTCTGGAACATTCAGAAGGCTGAGTGGAGCAGCCTTCCAGCCTTCATTTCTGGACTGAGGTCACTGATTAATAATTCAACCACTACCTGCCAAATATATTTATACTTTTAATTTCTGTGATGGCAGGTTTCTAAAGGATTCAACATTATCACAAGAGGGGCGAAATCCTAGGAGTTCTTTCCTTGTCAATCTTATACACTGAATTATGTGTTAAAGACCTGTCATAAATGGATATATTCCAAGTATCTATATAAATCATAGAATAACTGTGTCAAAATGACTGGTGAACTTGATCAACTAAGGGAGAGTTAGTCACTCAGTCATGTCTGACTCCTTGTGACCCCATGGGACTGTAGCCCATCAGGCTCCTCTGTCCATGAAATTCTCCAGGCAAGAATACTGGAGGGGGTTGCCATTTCCTTCTCCCAACTAAGGGAAGCAGTCGGCTAATTCAAAGAAAAATTCGGGTTTGGACAGGTGTTTAAGTAGTACACGGAAGAGTCACTGTATAATCCAGTCTACACAGCAAGGCCTGAAGGTAAACCTGAAGACTAGAGACATTTAGGCCAGGGGGCCAGGGGCTGGGTTCAGCACCACTCCTGGGCAGCTCAAATGGTTAAGAATCTGCTGCAGTGAGGGAGACCTGGGCTCGATCCCTGGATTGGGAAGATCTCCTGGAAAAGGACATGGCTACCCACCTCCAATATTCCTGCCTGGAGAATTCCATGGACAGAAGAGCCTGGTGGGCTACAGGGGGGCCATGGGGTCTCAAAGAGTGGGACATGACTGAGCAACTAACACGTTCACTTTCACATAATATAGCATTCTCAGCCTAAGACTGCAACAGGGACTTCCCTGGTGGTCCAGTGTTAAGACTTTGACTTCCAATGCAGGGCTGGGGGGACGGCAGCGGTGGTGGTGTGGGTTTGATCACTGATGCTGAGGCTGAAACTCCAGTACTTTGGCCATCTCATGCGAAGAGTTGACTCACTGGAAAAGACTTTGATGCTGGGAGGGATTGTGGGCAGGAGGAGAAGGGGACGACAGAGGATGAAATGGCTGGATGGCATCACTGACTCGATGGACATGAGTTTGGGTAAACTCCAGGAGTTGGTGATGGACAGGGAGGCCTGGAGTGCTGCAATTCACGGGGTTGCAAAGAGTCGGACACGACTGAGTGACTGAACTTAACTGGGCAGCTAAGATCCCAAGTGCCTCAAGGCCAAAAAACCAGAACATAAAAAACAGAAACCATATTGTAACAAATTCAATTAAAGACTTTAAAAATAGTCCACTTCAAAAAAAATCTTAAAAAGAAAAAGACTGCAACAAATGTTCAAAGTACCTTTCCCACTATCCAATTACATCTTAAGACAGTGTTTCTCAAGCATTCCTGAAGATAATAATCACTTGCTTATAAGCTCCTTGAAACTAACCCAGGTCCTGGGATCAGTTTTTTCAGGACCAAGGCCTGGTCAGCTGTAAAGTGTCCCCAATGATTCTTACCCTCTAGGAAGCTTGGGAAACACCACCTATGACAGAGCTCACCAGGTGCCACCCAAATCCATCCTCTCCTCCCACGGGGACAGGACTGCACCGGAGGGCATGGTGAGCCCACATGGGCTGGCTTCTTGCCACGTGACAAAGCACAGAGTCTAAAGGGATGTGAGTGCAGTGTTACTGCTGCTGCAGGGCTTTTAACAGAGCAGATGGAGGTCTTCCACATTTTCCTTCCTTTACTTCTGGAGGGAGGCACATGGCCAAAAAAATAAAAATAAAGAGGGTATTCTCACCACAAAACTGTTAGTTACAAGTTTAGAGGCACCATCACTTTATTTACCTGATTTTTCAATAGCAGCAGCAGCAACAGCAAACCAAGGGAAAGGCCAGGGCACAAGGTGAAGAATGCTGGTTCCCTGTGTCACCACCAACCCAGAACTCCCAGAAAGGATTCCTGACATGAGCAAGAAAGAAAACTGCCACAAACTGTCTGAAGTCCTAATACCTTTTTAGGCCTATTATAGCAGTTCAGCCTCTTCTGGTGACTACAACATCTAATTCTTGAAAAATACATGTGTAGAAAGATAACTGACATGTGGACAATCATGTTAGTGCTCTTTGTCCTCTACCTTTCACACATTTTTGAGGTCCTGACCAAAGCGGCTGTGTTAAAAATACACCAGAAGGGCTGAAATGAGTATAGCTTAGAATCTGGTTCCAGAAAATGAGAAGTTAGTGGATGGCTATAGAAGAATCAGGTAGACACCGCGAATGATGCATTTAAACTCGTATCTAACAGTTTTGTGGTGAGACTACCCTCTTCTTTTAAATTTAAATCACTTACTAAAATTGACTAGACTGAGCGGAGGATGTAACTCTTGATAAACAAGTCTATCTACATTTCAACCCACATCAGTAAACAATTTCTAAGTTCATCTGCTTCTACGGTGAGGTTTAGTTCATAAATACAAGTTGGTTTTTTTTTTTTTGGTCTTCTCTTTCCATCTTTGCTCTTTCATTTTTTTTGTTACTGCTTTTCAAAGCACTGACCCAACAACTCAGGTTTGTGCCCTATTCCCCCCCTTAGGTGGCGGTAGTGGTAAAGAACCCACCTGCCAAATCAGGAGACGTAAGAGACACGGGTTCCATCCCTGGGTCGGGACGCTTCCCTGGAGGAGGGCATGGCAACCCACTCCAGTATTCTGGCCTGGAGAATTCCACGGACAGAGGAGCCTGGAGGGCTACAGTCCACGGAATTAGTAGTGACACTACTAAAGCAACTTAGCATGCACCCTTCCTCAACTGCTTCTGGAACCTATTAGCATCTCAAGTGGGTCTGGGGCCCGGAAAGGGCCCGCTGTGCAGGTGGGCACAAGAAATCTGACCTGGAAAGGTCTCGAGGAGTCTGGACCAAGTTGGCAGAAGAAAAAGACAACCTCCTGTAACCATTTTCCTGTGTTAAGTTACAGGAGAGCAAGCAGTGTCTCCAAGTCCTTTCAGTGCCTAGGTAGATCTGCAATTACTTTAAATGCCTCCAAAAAACCCATGAAAATAAGTGCATGCCCAAGTAAAACTGAATATATGGTATCAAGGTATAGGTTATGAAAATCTAGGGAATGGGTATTTTAAAAATTTAATAAAATCACCTTTTTATCCCCGTTGGTTGAGAGTTCATATAAATCTAAATCAGGATAAAGAATACCAAGTGTCTTTGCCTAAGAAGATGCTTTGATGCCTAAGTCTTAACACTGTGATACAGGAACAAAGAAACCTTAACACTTGGAACAGAGGTGAGGGTGACGCTGACTATGATTTATACACCTACATGTGAACGCGACTACTAAACAGTTTGCAGGCAGCACGGAAATCAGATAGGCTAACTGGCTCTTGCTAACTATTTGCAAAACTTCTAGGGTGGCTCTAAAGGGTTCGTGTGCTCCCTTAAAACTCTCATAGGACTGCCAAGGTGAGAGCTGGAAAGTATTGATGTTATTTGAACATCATTCGTCTCCCACCATAGTGAGAAACCTCGAAGGTCCCTCAAAATATGTCCCTGGAAGACCTGCCCTAAACGACATTCTCTAGAGTGTACCTTTCATGACCCAGTTTCCAGACATTTATGCCAGGGTACCTCTGGGTACTGACTGCGTTGGAATGCTCCCAGGTGGGAAACGCAGGCCATCCAATCAGCATGCATCTGGGTTACCCAGAGCCTGAGGATTCTGGCTTTATCTCACCAGAGTTCATCATATCCCTTCTTCTATGCCTTCCTCAGAACTGCTTCAGGGAAGCCATGCATAGATTGTAGAGAGAGTTAAAAAAAATTCTGAATCCCCCATCAAGGCTAACTTCTTGCCTGTCATCAGCTTTTCAGTTATTGATGGCTTCTTCCCCTAACAGACAAGCTATGGTTTTTCCAGTAGTCATGTACGGTTGTGAGAGCTGGACCATAAGGAAGGCTGAGAGCTGAAGAATTGATGCTTTCAGATTGTGGTGCTGGAGAAGACTCTTGAGAGTCCCGTGGACAGCAAGGAGGTCAAATCAGTCAATCCTAAAGGAAATCAACCCTGAATATTCATTGGGAGGACTGATGCTAAAGCTCCAATACTCTGGCCACCTGATGTGAAGGGCTGACTCACTGGAAAAGACCCTGATGCTGGGAAAGAATGAAGGCAAAATGAGAAGGGGACAATAGAGGAAGAAACGGTTACATATCATCACCGAATCAATGGACATGAATCTGAGCAAATGCCGGGAGATAGTGGAGAACAAGGGGGTCTGGTGTTCTACAGTTCATGGGGTTGCAAAGAGTTGAATACAACTTGGTGTCTGAATAACAACAACAGGCAACTGAGTGCCGTCTAGAGGGCCTGCTCTTAACTGTGATCAGAAATGGACTCAGTGTAATTAGATATGTTTCAAGAGAAGACGTTCTCAGGAGAGGAGGGGAGCAGGGATGATCAACCCTCTTTCCAGGCCCAATCTGTCCAATGCAGACTCTAGACGGTACAGTAATATATAGGCTGGTGCTGCTCACAAGCCTGTCATCCACTTCTTTTTATTTAAAAAAAATTTTCTGGCTGCCTGATGTGGCATGTGGACTCTTAGTTCCCTGACCGGGGATTGAACCTGTGGCTCCCTTTACTGGAAGCGGGGAGTTTTCCTTGAGACCTGCTTCTGATGTGTCTAACTGGGGAGTAATGAACTGTGGGGCTGAGTTGAAGCAATGATGAAAGTAGTATTTGGCTGGAGGGACCAGAGTCTGCTTGGGAGTGACTTACTGTATATTCAAGAGGGAGAGGAGAGGCAAACAGGTGATGAGCAATTGAGTCAGGAAGCGTAAATCATCATAGAAACAAACAGGAAGCATCTCGTACTGCTGTCTTAGCCAAACAGCTTCTCACTGTCCCCAGCTGAAGAGCCTGGTGCCACAGAGAATATTCTGGGGTTCGAAGAAAACTAAAATTTCTTCTTTGATTATTTTTCACCTATGAAAAACAAACCCATGACCGTACATCACACTACACCCACCACAGCAAACCCCTCTCCACGAGGCATTCCTCGTCAGCCAACAGAGGAACGTTTTGGGCCACAAGATGAGAAGTGCCCTCAAATACAATTAACTCATTGTATCCTTTTTTTCCCACAAACTGAAAAATGTACGTTCTACTTTCGGTTCCAGACAGGTTGTGTAATTTCATCAGCAGACCTTTATATATAAGATTTTATTCTCCGTCCTGGGTCTTCTTTGAAACATCAACAAAATGTCTATGGGTTTCTTTTAAAAACATCTTTATAATGAGCAATTATCCCTGGAGATACATAGTTTATGGAGGGGGTGCGGAAAACTATGACGCTTTCTCTTCAGATGAGCTTTGCAGAAAATGCTAGGTCTGAAGCTGACCAAATGACCTCTCCTTTTCAGGTCTTTTTCAATAGATGGCGATGAAAGGAGAATGCTCAAAAGTGGAGACTGGTCTGGAATTTTTTTTTTTTTTTCCAAATCCCCTTAATTTTAGGTATCTTCTGATTACTTTCAGGACAAAAGAAAACTCTAAGAATTAGTAACCTGATTTCCAAGGGGCCTACCTACATCCAAATGAGCGAATTAAAGTCTAATCAAGTTCATCTGAAAACAAAAGGTCAAAGGTAGAAAAAGCCACTCCTACTCCCAGGCCTTGCCCTAAGCTGTCAGGCTCCCAGGAGGTCTGACCATCACAACCCATGTTCTCCCTCTAAGAAGATAACAAAATAGAACTATGCAGTTTGCGAAAAGACTTGCTGAATGCAGTTTTATATCAGGGGCTGCTTTTGGCTCCCACGTTTTAACTACAGCAGAATAATTATTTTGGAGATTGTATACTGCCAAGCGGAATAAGCTGTAACACTGGGAGATAACTGACTGATTACACAGCCATCTTTTAAACATTTCATCAGTCTTAGAACAGCAGATAAAACAACTATTTCATGTGTACCAGCAGGCTCCAGATTAACCCTGCAGAGTTCAAAACTGTGGAACCAAACATCAGCTGATTCCAATTTAAAGCCATAAATCACTGGTGAATGTTGACACAGTTCTATGGGGTCTGGTTACCAGGTGACAGTTACTGTATATTTTAATTCAGCTTGTGTATTAAAAAAAAAAAAAAAGAGTATTTTGCAACTGCCTCAAAGCTGCCACAACAATACATTTTTAAAGGAGTAACAACCACCAAATCCAAAGAAATAGCCTTAATAAAACTGTCAACATCAAAAAAAGATACAGAATCATCCTTGTAAAGATGTGAATTAAAATCAGCAGTAAATATCTACCCATAAAGCAGGCAGGAACAGATTTTGTCCACATGCTCCAAAATATCAGATACCCGCTTGGGAATAAAAGTTTTAAGAACTGCCCTCACCCTACCCTGCCATTGACCATGTCAGTCAAAGAGAAGTGAGCTTCCATTCAGCGCATTGAGCACGCTGGTCCAAAGGCCAGTCTGTGTGTCTTCCACCACGCATTGTTTAAAAGCAAAGTGGCTCTCTGAGAGGCAGCCGCTAAATGTTATACTGCCTTCCTTGGAGGTATCGTGCAACCTGGGCCCTGAGCTGGGTACTGGAGAGCACAGAGAGTGAGCTGTGTTTCTTTTTTTCCCGTGACATTTGATAAGGGACACTTTGCTACCCACTGTCCTTTTCATGGGAACTAGAACTCGAGATGACAACGGACGCCTCTGAAACCACAGAGCCTTTCTGACTCCTTCGTGGAGAAAGGAGGTGTCCCACGTGGTGACGGGAGGCGCCAGGATGAAGCTGTCCACCTGGCCAGACAGCAGGAGCACTGGCCTGAGGCCAAGGTGGTGGCCTTGGTCCCCGGTCTCCCATCTGGGCAAGTCCCTGACTGCCTTCGACCAGAGTCCCATTCGGTGAAACACGCGGACGCTGCGCCCAACATGTGCACTCACAGGGTACCGATGGGGGATAAATGTGGTGATGACTTGGAAACCGGGCCTCTACAGATGGAAGTTGTTATCAGATAGGGTGTCAACCTGCTAGTTTCTAAACCTGGACTGGCGGCTGCAGAGGCTGAGCAGGTCCTGGGAAACTGCTTTCCATCCTTTCTTGTTGCCTACACAGTGGTCCCCGGCCTTTCTGGCACGAGGGACCAGTTTTGTGGAAGACAATGTTTCTGCCGACTGGGGGTGGGAGGCGGGGGGTGGTTTGGGATGATGCAAGCGCATTACGTTTATGGTGCACTTTATTTCTATTATTATTACATCAGCTCCACCTCAGGTCATCCGGTATTAGATCCCAGAGGTTGGGGACCCCTGCTCTACAAGGAGGCCAACCACAGTCATGGGCTTCCCAGGGTCACTCTGGGATGACAGGTCCAAATCACTCTAGATGACATCTTTCTGGGTGTTTACGGTCACATGCTGCTGACCCTGAGAAACAGCCCACTCACAGATTCGAACCATATGAAAACGGGAAGGATAAAGCCATTTTCAAGGGGCTAATTTCTTCCCCAAGGCTCGGGTGCCCCACAGACGTGGACAGAGCAGGTTTACATGAAGACTGACCTGCCACGGAGAAGGAAGCGCATTAACAGGTGCGGACTACGTCTGTGAATGAAGATGTCCAAAGAGCCATTATGTTTTCAATGTGGGTTAATAACAAGGCTATTTTTCCACCCACCCTTTGGCACGGTCATACTGTTTCTGGCCTCAAGTCGCAGGCGATGTGAAATGAAGGTTTGGAAGATAAATGATACAGTTACCGGTGCCAGTTTATATAAAATATTACCAGACTGGAAACAGGCTGTTTATCGTCTTAGAGATCACGGCTCCTTTTTTCTCCTCTTTCTGAGTAAATGCAGAGTTGTGATGCCAAGGCCTACCAACAGAGCCTAGTTTGCAGTATTGAGGTAATGGTGAATTAATTTGTGTCCTAATTCCGATCTGATGCCAGCCAAAACCTCAAACATGATTTAGCTCCCATCCTATTCTCTTTGGTGACACTGCTTTCGTAAGCTCTGCTGTTGGCCTGCATGGGTGTGGCGGGGGCAGAACCAAGTCTGATGATTACGAAAGAGGAAGGGATAAAAAGCAAGGCTATCAGGCCTTGTGACCCAGTGCAAGGAAAGCACAGAAGCAGGGGTCAGGAGATGCTGAATTTTACTGGCTGCTGTTCAGAACCACCTATTGACTGCACACTAAATTTCCTGGTGCCTGGTATGCTCCTGCCCTCTCAGGTGCAGAAACAAAGTGGCAAATAGCAGTTAACACTCTCGGAGAGCACTTTGGGGATATTCGAGGAAAAGGACAGTGAAAGTGCCAAGTGTGACATTACTCGGTTGTGATAGAAAGAGAAATATTATCACACCTAGAGGTGTGATAGGAGGTGATTTTAAGTTCAGAGTGGAACACTGACAATAAATATCATAGATTTCCATGGCTTCCAAAAGGACACTTCAAAAGCTCCTTTTGAACTGTGCAGGGGAAGGCACTGATGTCACTGTTAAACCCGGATGAGACGAAGGAAACAGCAGGCCTAAAAGTGACCCAGTGAAAATCACAGCTCAGGGCAGAGACCACCAGGATCAAAGCTCACTCCCATTCCTTCTTGAGATTACAGCTCATCCAGCTAAGAGCCATGGCACCATAAAAGCAGTGCACCATAAAAAATGATGCTGTATTGTTTGGTGTGAAACAGACAGCAAATAAAAACTGGGTTGAACTCCTTTGTGGCAAAGAATACCTATGAAAGGAAGTGAAAGTGTTAGTCGCTTAGCTGTGTCTGACTTTGCGACCCCATGGACTGTAGCCTGCCAGGCTCCTCTGTCCTTGGAATTCTCCAGGCAAGGATACTGGACTTTGCCATTCCCTCCTCCAGGGGATCTTCCAACCCAGAGATCAAACCTGGGTCTCCTGCATGGCAGGCAGATTCTTTACCATCTGAGCCACCTGGTAAGCCCAGAAATAATACGTATGGGTTTCTGCAACCAATGCCACTTTCTTCTGGGTTCAGACATTGCTATCTGACTTGATGAGAATTAAAATTCAGTGTCACTGACCTTTGCTAATAATTACAGAAAGCGGGGGGCAGGGTTAGGAAGAGTTTATATAAAGGGTCCAGGCATTTAACGCAGCCTGCTTTTCCTTTCTTCCGACCTGTCTACAATCAGTTCCTTAAACCCTGAATGCTGCAGGAAACCCTTTGCAGAAAAAGGACTTTGATGATTCTCAAGGGCCAGATGAAGACAAAGGTAGATATATTTTGGTTACCAGGCAAAGGAAGGCTGCTTTTCTTTCTCAAAATTTTTCAATTTCCTCATTCTTTTACTTCAAAATGAAAACTTGACTTAAAAATCTTAATTTTTTTAAAGCACAAAGTAAAACCATAGGAACATTTATAAGGAATAAAAATCACAAAAACGAGGCTTAAGATGAGTCCAGTGCACAGAGGACCTAACTTCCAGCCTGTTGTTGTTCAGCTGCCCAGTCGTCTCCAACTCTTTGTGACCCCATGGACTGCAGCACGCCTGGCCTCCCTGTCCCTCACCATCTCCCAAAGTTTGCCCAAGCTCATGGCCAATTTCCAGATATGTGACCCTTATTTCAACAGTAAATCTCAGTTTTCTCATCTGCAAAATGAGGATGACTAGACGTCTCACAGCCTCTTCCCAGGATCATACTAGGAATTAATAGTTTATAACTCTGTAAACATGAAGCCCCATAGAAGCACACGTATTATAGCACTTCTTGGAAAAGTGATTCCATCAACAAAGTGATGCAAACACACGTACCATCAAACAGTGCCTTAAAAGCTCATATTCTGTTAAATCTGCAATTTTCCCCCTCGTAGCACAAACTGTATTAGACCCTCATTAGGTGTTATGTCTTCTGATGAAAATCCACCCCCTTAGCTGGGTTTGATCCACACACCCGCCCCAACCCTTGGGTGGAACCAATCGCAATGCTCTGCTGGAGGCTGCACTAACTTTAATGTTAATTCAATTATACCCCATTGTGGAAAACCTTCTTTAGTTAATGCAGTTTGTGGTGAAATTTTCTACTGAGCTCATTTAAATACAATTACGGCACTTATCCTGTCACTGTCAAACTCTTCAGTTTTTCTTTTCAGATTCACATAAACCTGTGATTTCCTGCAGACCCTTCCTTGTAAGGTTTCTAGGCTGAAATTAACTACCTTATAAATCAAAAGCATTTTCTCCCTTACCCTCCTGTTTGGCACCTGTCTCTCTGAAGATCCCTCAGCGGTTTCCAACCAGGAAGCAACTTCCTGGAGTCCCAAGCCTGGAGAGGCAGCATGGTGTTTCCCGGTTCACAGTAAAGCCATGGTCTCCTAGGGAAGGGCTGTTACGATGTTCTATGAAAAGTCACTGCAAGACTGGTGAGATGTTCAACTTTGGGGGTGTTTGTGTTTCAGGCAGCGAATTACCTAATCCTCACTTGAAAATGGCCTGCACTGCGTGCTGGAAGGAATATTAAGAAAAACAAAACCAAGCCAGGTCATGAATGATTACAATGGCATTGTATCAATTGGGTTAAGTTCCTCAGTCATCACCAAAACAAGCAGAAAATGTAACAGTAACACCAAATAGGTTTGCTGTAAGAAACCTAGACAGAATATTAAAAAGCAGAGACATCACTTTGCCGACAAAAGTTCCGTATAGTCAAAGTTATGATTTTCCCAGTAGTCATATATGGATGTGAGAGCTGGACTATAAAGAAGGCTGAGAGCTGAAGGACTGTGGTGCTGGAAAAGACTCTTGAGAGTCCCTTGGAGTGCAAGGAGATCAAACCAGTCAATCCTAAAGGATATCAACCCTGAATATTCACTGGAAGGACTGATGCTGATGCTCTAATACTTTGGCCACCTGATGTGAAGAGCTGACTCATTAGAAAAGACCCTGATGCTGGGAAAGACTGAAGGCAGGAGAAGGGGGCAACAGAGGATGAGATGGTTGGATGGCATCCCTGACTCAATGGACGTGAATTTGAGCAAACTCAGGGAAATAGTGAAGGACAGGGAAGCCTGGCGTGCTGCAGCCCATGGGGTCGCAAGGAGTCAGACGTGACTTAGGGACTGAATAACACCACCACTACCACCACCAAATAAGTTATTGGAGTGCCTTTCCTTTTCTCAAAGTACCCTTGTCCCATCCAACCTGGTCCTCTGAACTTTGGGGCACCTGCCACCCCCTGAGCACCTTTAGTTGCTGCCCGGGCCCTTATGAAGAGGAATGAAGTCCGCATCCCTGAGGGTGGAGGGTAGGCGTTGGTGCTTCGGCTTCTTAGTCTCTCCAGGTGATTCTAACAGGCACGTGTGGACGTGCACACGTGCACACGCAAATCACTGCATCTCCTTCGAACTTCCTATCAACTTTGTGAAAGGGGCACTGAGAGGGCAGGCGGCTTACTCCAGGCCACACAGGAGACTCATTCTGAGTCTTGATCAGAACTCAGAGTCCCTGACACCTTTCCAAAATAGCAGGGCTCACTTGTCAGGGTTATAGGAGACTGTCAAGTGGGTGCTGTGAGGTTCAAGAGCAGAGTGACTGGTTCCATGGAATCCCAGCTCCCCCCAGATCTAGTCTGTGGGTGTCCGCGGGTGACACAGCCTCCCCTCCAACAGTCAGGGCCCCGGCAGCAAGGGAGGCAGGACTGTGGGACAAACACATTCTGCCCCCGGCTCCTCGGCAACACCAGCTGGGACCCTATACCACTGCCAGAGTAACCTAGCAGCCGGCCGGGCTTCTAACCAACTGCAGTGTGCTCCCTCGCCTCCAACCCTGCCTGGACAAAGGGGTCCTCATTCGGGGGGTGGCTCTTCCTCCGTGTTTGGAGCTGGGCATCTGGGGATGAGCTGGGGCCCCACGTAAATCATCATCAGTGCCCTAGTTCGTGCGAGTGAGTTTGACAAGATCACAGCCCGAGGGGCGCACAGCTGTACGCCTGGGACAGCTGCTGCTTACAGGTGATGGACGAGCTTGTACAAAGGCTTGTGCGGCCGGAGTGGAGCAGACGGCAATCTCTCACCACTAACTGGCTCTTTCGGGCAAACTGCCACCAATCAAGTGATACTGACTGCACCCTCCCCCAGAAAATTCCTGGACTGTCGACTCTGTGAGAGACTGAAGACACACACGAGTCAAGACACTTGCATGTGAGGGGCGGGCGGGAGACTACACACCAGAAAAAAAGAGGAACAGTCCAGTCCTTCTCCCCTCTTACTGGAGATTTATTTCCCCATATTCAGACTCTGGATAACTGCTTTGCTCAGACATCTGAACACTAACACAACAACCGTTCACTACTTCTTATTTACAAAAGAAGCTGAGTCTGGTGACTTGGGAATGATCTAAGCTTTGAAAATGAGGATGTTTGGGGGTTTACAACCTGGGGAATGTGTGCGGAAATGAGAAACCAGAAAGGCAGAGGGGTACCCAGCAGGGGCTCTTATTTCCCCCAGATGTTCAGTGACTTGAGAGGGTGTGTCCCCTGACAGGTCGCTTTCCTGAGACTGCCCTTTAGGAGCTGTTCCCATGGCGAGTCCTGGACGAGAGTCCAAGGTGACACCTGGAGCCCAGGGACACCTCCTAAGACCCCAGTCTCTGTGGTGTGATTCGGCCCCTCATAGACATGTAGACAGGTGAGCAAAACCAAACACTGCATCTCCCAAAGTCTCGCCCCCTGCGTCTTCCAAGCCCATGACCAGGGCAGGAATTTCAGAGTCAAAAGACATTCATCACAACGCTGAAAAGGGAAGAATAAGACAGATGTCTGTGAGTGCCCACTATGTTACAGGCTGGCTTGGTGCTTCTGAATACCTTAGGCCCCATTTACAGATGAGAAAACAGATTCAGAGAGGGCAAACTGCTGACCCAACATCACACAGCTATCAGAAATGGAATTTAAACTTCACTTATGATCTTTCTATAAATAGACCCAAGACCTCAAATTCTTTTTTTTTTTTCTTTGAGATTGTGGCATACTATCAGTATAGAATCCACCTGGATTCTATGTGGGATACCTTGGTTTGATCCCTAGCTCAGGAAAATCCCCTGGAGTAGGGAATGGCAACCTATTCCAGTATTCTTGCCTGCAGAATTCCATGGACAGAGGAGCCTGGTGGGTTATATAGTCCATGGGGTTGCAAAGAGTCGGACACAACTGAGTGACTAACACTTTCACTTTATGATCTTTTCATAAACATGCCCAAGACTTCAAAAAAATTTTTTCTTTGAGGTTGGGACAAACTATCCACAACTTAAACTGTACCATTATAACCAGTTTTAAGTGTATGGCGAGGCACTCAGCACAGTCACACTGCTGTGTAGCCATCCTCACCATCCACCTGCAGAACTTTTTCATCCTCCCAAACTGAAAGTCTGCACCCACAAAACAACAACTTCCCATTTACCCTCCCCCCAGCTCCTGACAACCTCCAACTCCACTTTTGGTCTCGCAGAATCTGACTACTCTGGGCACCTCATGTAAGGGGAATCATTTCAGTGGATTTTTATAAAGAGAGAAAAACTGGGGTGTCAGAATCTAGTTTTGTGCCTTCTCCTTCCTCGAATGCTTTCAGTATTTCAGACAGGCTTTGGAAGAAGACAAAAGCTCTCTGTACCACATCCAGGGTCTAGTCTGCTTTGTGGAAATTAAAAAAAAAAAAAATTCTCTTAAGAGGACCTCCTGTTGGGAGTTACTGCTGTGATTAAACAGCTATTTCTTGAGCCAGGTACAGCACTGGGTCGCAGGGAGACAGAGACATTGATATAAAAATCCCTGCCTTCAGAATCCTTCTTTCAAAGGGACAAGGGCATCTCTTGTTGGTAGGCCGACACACAGAGAAGAAAGAGGATGCTACATCAGCTCAGTGAGGAGTGGACCGTAGCGTCCTGTAAACGTTAAACATCCCGTTACTTTTACTGATATTCTTTATCACTGGGTTAGAATTTCATCAGCCCAGTGTTCATTCCTCATTCCCCATAAATGGGTACTGAATGGCCATTTCCAGATTGCCTTAATGTGTGCACATTGTATTATTTCTAAAAGCATCTGCAGATGACAGATAACCTCGAGGGATTTAGAAAGAATAGGTAAGACGTGTGTCTACATAAGCTAATACACATTAGAAGGTGATAGGTTGAAGAAAAGAGGCACATACAAGTTTTTATAGGAGTCTGGAGAGAGAAGAGATTATTTTCAATCTGGAAATTAGACAAAATTTTGTAGGAAATGGTAGGTCCCAAAGTCAAGCTGCTATGAGAAAGAGATGGAATACTGGAATTCTACCTTATAAAGGAGAGTTCTGTAGGAATGAAAATCAAGAAGAGAATTAGAAAAAGCAGAATGGTTTACATAAGTCCTAAAAAATACGGCCAAGGAATCTGAGCTTTATTTACTAGGCTACATGAAGCTAAAGCCCCAATACTTTGGCCACCTGATGTGAAGAGCCTACTCACTGGAAAAGATCCTGATGCTGGGAAAGATTGAGGGCAGGAGGAGAAGAGGGTGACAGAGGATGAGATGGTTGGATGAAATCATTGACTCAATGGACAGGAGTTTGAGCAAACTCCTGGAGATAGTGAAGGACAGGGAAGCCTCGCATGCTGCAGTCCATGGGGTTATAAAGAGTCAGACACAGCTTAGCAACTAAACAACAATGTGCTATAAAGCATTCATGTACCATAACTGGTGTTCTGTCTCCTCTGGAAATACAGGAGGGCATTTGGAGGAAGAAAAAAAATCAGGGATAAAATGTATAACTTAGAAGAGCAGACATCTGCTTCTGGCTCGAGATGGTAACTTTCCAGCCTGAAACAGCTGACTTCCCTAAAAAGTTTCTGGACTACAGGACAAGGAGAGGGAGGCCAGGTAGAATATGGTAGCCATCCTGAACTGATTTAGGCTGAGAGTCTAGTGGAGACAAACCAGTTAGAATTCACAGGAAAGAGGACTGGAGAGGAAGGAACTACACAGAGAGAACCATATATATCTGCAGAGGGTCCCTGGAGTATTCAGCAGAGTACTGATCAGTCCATGTGAGAAAAGAAACTCATAAATTCTAAACAAAATCAACCCTGAATACTCATTGTAAGGGCTGAAGCTGAAGCTCCAATATTTTGGCCACCTGATGTGAAGAGCCGACTCACTGGAAAAGATCTTGATCCTGGAAAAGATTGAAGGCAAGAGGAGAAGGGGGCAGCAGAGGATGAGATGGTTAGATAGCATCACTAACTCAATGGATGTGAATCTGGGCAATCTCCAAGAGGCAGTGGGGGACAGGGGGACCTGGCGTGCTGCAGTCCACAGGGTCACCAAGAGTCAGGCATGACTTAGTGACTGAAGACCAACAGCAACAACAAAGACCAGGAGCGAAAACATTCTCCAAAGGATTAAAAGCTAAGATGGCTTAGTGAGCCATTCCCAGTAGCCAGACTCCTAATTCATGGCACACTGGTAAGAGAAATAAGGAAAGCCTTACCTTCAAAGTATGAAATAATTAGCCTTAGGCTGGGTATAGTTTCAGACCTGCCTAACACGTCAAAAAGGCAAAACGCAAAAGGATTGTGTTGCTTTCAAGTAACTTAACTGCACTGCAGAACAAACCTCAAAAATGTTAAAGGCAGGCAAGTCTCTAGTACAGAACAAGATGGATTTCAGAAGGTATGGGTATCTTGGTAATTAGAGATTTCTAGCCATGCAAAGAATAAGGTAACCACAGTCTGTAGACAGAAAAATCAACTAATTTAAACCAACCTAGAGATAATACAGATGTTAGGATTAGCAGACAAGGATATTAAAATAGTTATTATCCCTGTATTTGGTATGTTTCAAAACATAGGCAGAGATTTGAAAGATATAAAAAAGACCCAAACGGACTTACAGAGATTTAAAATTATAATATCTGAGATGAGAGAGGCTGGATGGGATTAATGGCTGATTACACATTTTAGAAGAAAAGATTAGTGAGCAAACTGTGTTCAAAGGGAAACACAGAAAGAAGCAAGAACTTTAAAAGAAGTGGGAAAGCACATTAGTGAGCCATCGAACGACTTCACTTGGCCAAATGTGTGACTAACTGGAGCCTCCAAAGGAGAGAGAAAAGGGGGACAGAAGAAATATTTGAACAAAAGGAGGGCTGGAAAAGCTGCAATTTCTTGAAAACTATATAGTTCATAGATCCGAGAAGTTCAGTGAAGCTCAAGTGGAAGAAACAGAAGAAAATGAAACTAAGATGCACTTTATAATCAAGCTGCTCAAAACCAGTAATAAAGAGACATGCTTAAAAGCACACCAGAAAGACTCACATATACATGGAAAAACCAAGGGAAGGATTTCCTTATCAGGAAAAACATACGTTCAGAAGATAGTGGATCTCTAAAATAATGAAAGAAATGAACTCTAGCTACAGAGAACAGATTGGTGGTCGACAAGAGATAGGAGCTGGAGGGTAGGTGAAATGGGTGAAGGGGGTCAAAAGTAAACTTCCACTTACAAGTAAGTTCTGGGGATGAAACATACGGCATGCTGGCCACGGTTAGTAATACTGTATTGTATGCTTGAAAGTTGCTAACAGTAAATCTTAAAAGTTCTCATTATAAGACAGAAAGCTAACTATATGAAGAGATGGGTGTTAAGTAAACTTATTGTAATCATTTCGTGAAGTATACATATGTCAAAATACCATGAAGTACACTAAAACTAATACAATGTTTAAGGTCAATTAAATCTCAATAGAACTGAAAAACATAATTTTAAAATACTCAAAGGAAAAAAAAATACATGTAAATCTATATCCAGTGGGAATATATTTCAAGAACAAAGGCAAAATAAATGTTTCAGACATACAACAGACAACCTACTCTGTAAGAAATGCTAATGAAGTCCTTCAGTAGAAAGAAAGTGCTACCAGAGGAAAACAGGGGTCTACACAGATGAATGGAGAACACCAGAAATAGTAACTACATGGGTAAACAAGTAGTTTTTTAAAAAGTTTACATCTCTTTTAAAGAAATCTCACCACCTAAGCACAAAATTACATCTATGTATTGTGGGCTTTGCCACATATGTAAAAACAAAATTATGGCAATAATAGCATAAATTGTGGGAGGGGAAAAAATGGAAGCATACTGTTGTATAATTGACCTATAGTAAAATTCTCAAACTATATGGAAGTTGTACACTATTATTTGAAGGCAAATTCTAACAAAGTAAAAATACTATAAACCCTAAGACAATCTTTAAAAAAACAATTTGATAGTTCCTAAGTCAATAAAAGAGATAAAATGGAATAAAAATAATCCTAGGAGGCAGAAAAAGAGGAAAAAGAGAAGAACAGATGAGAGAAATAAAAAGGAAACACTGAAAAGACAGATCTACACTCAACTTTATCAGCAACCACATTAAATGTTAATTATGTAAGTACTTCCATTGAAAGACAGAACTTGCCACAGCGATTTAAAAAGAAGCCTGCTATCTGTAAGAAATGCACTTTAAATTATACTCACACAATAAGTTAAAAGTGAAAGAATGGAAAAAAATATAACATTATAACACTAATTAGAAGAAAACATGATCAGCTTCATTAACATCAGTCAGAGTAGACACAAAGCAAAGGATAATATAAAAAATAAAGAATATCATTTCAAAATGATAAAGGAGAAATTCATCAAGAGGACAAAAAAATTCTAAACATTTATGCACCAAATAACAGAACTTCAAAATACATAAAGTAAAAGCTGACAGAACTGCAGTAATAACAGAAAACTTCACCAGAGTATTTTGAGAGTTCAACAGCCTGCCTGATAGAATATGCAGGAAAGCAGTAAGGGCATAGAAGATGTGCATATCATCACCAACCAAACTGACATTTATAGAACACTCGGCCCCGAAACAACAGGATACGCAGTATTTCCAAACACAAATTGAATACTCACCAAGATAGGCCATATGACAGAGTATCAAACAAGTCTCAATAAATCTGAAAGTCTGCAAGTCATTCAAGGTATGTCATTTTCCCTAACCACAATATAATTAAATTAGAATTCAATAATAGAACAATCTCTGTAAAATCTTTGAATACTTAGAAACCATACAACACACTTTGAATAACCATGGGTCAATGAAGAAATCAAAAGCAATTAGAAAGTATTGTGAATGGAATGAAACTGAAACCACAACATATCAAAACTTGTGGGATGTAGCTAAGGCAGAATGTAAGTCAAGGGTGTACCAGTAGATGTGATCATTAGAAAAGAAGAGAGATTTCAAATCAATGACCTCCACTTCTACCTTTAAATCTAGAAAAATGAGAGTGAATTAAACCCAAAGTAGGTAAAAGAAGAAAAGTAATAAAAATCAAAGTGAAAATCAATGAAATAGAGAAAACAATAGCAATGAAGAAAATCAATAAAACCAAAGGCTAGTTATTGAAGCAGACAAATAAAACTGAGACACTTTCAGGCATATGAAGAAAAAGGAGAGCTAAAGCACAAAGCATAAATATCAAGAATGAGAGAGATGATATCACTATAGAATCTATAGATAAAATAAAAAATACTATATACAGCTTTGTGCAAATAAAACTTGACAATTTAAATGAACCAGATACTCTCTAAAGGAAACTCAAGAATATATAAACTAAATAGACCTATAAGTACATATATATATATATATATATATTTAGTACATATAGGTTTATAAATACTAATGAATTGGTGCTTAAAAACTTTCTCTTTCTCACAATGAAAACTTGAGTTCCAGATGATTGAGGTGATGAATTCTACCATTTAAGAAAATAACAATACAAGTTAACAAACTTTTCTAGGAAATTGAAGAGGGCATATTTTTCTCACTCACTCATGAGTCCAGATTACATTACGCCAAAATCAGCTAAAGAAATTAGAAGAAAACTACAAAACAACATTTCTCCTGAATAGAGTAGCACACGTTCTGAATAAAATTTGAGCAAACAGAATCCAATAACACAAGGACTGTACCTCACAATAAAGCCGAGTTTATCTCCCAGCAGTGCAAGGCTGATTTAATGTTGAAAATCAACGTGCTGTAAACTGGGCTAGCCAGGAGTGCTGTTTGTTCTACCTGAGGTCCTCACTCAGGTCCTCAGAACTTCCTTTGTTCTATTTTCGCTGGCTTTTCCCTTTCTTGTCTTTTAGCCACTGCCATTCTGGACTCCTTTTTCCTGTCCTAACTACCTAACAAACCAATGCAATTCACCATACTTACAATCTAAAAAATAAAACCATATGATCATCTCAATAGATGTGGAAAAAGCAAATGACAAAGCCCAACATCCATTCTTGATAATACTTTCCAGCAACATGAGCAGAGAATGTTCTCAACTTGATAAAGGGCATCTGTGGAAAAACCTACAGCTTACATCATACTTAATGGTAAAAGACAGACGATTTTCTTCTAAGATCAAGAACATGATAGTGATGTCCATTCTCACTTCTATTCAACTCTGACCTGGAGATTTTAGCCCGAAGGAGGCGGCAAGGAAGTAAAATTCTTTTTTTGTGACTGTGGGTTAGGTTTTCCTTGATAAAAAGCGAAAAGCACAATCAGTAAAGGAACAAATTAATAACAGTTCATCAAAATGGAGAACTCTGGCTTTTAAAAAGACATGATTAAGAGAATGAAAAGACATGACACAGACTGACAGCAAATATATACAAAACACTGATCTGATAAAAGGACTTGTATTGTCAAAGTTCAACAATGAGGAAACAACCCAATTAAAGACAGGCATAAGACTTAAATAGATAGTTCAAAGAAGATATACAGGTGTCAGATAAGCTCATAAAAATATGCTTAGCATCTTTAGCTATATGAAAATTAAAACCACAATGACATATGCCACTACACCTTTTAGAATGGTTAAAATTAGAAACAGTGATTATACCCAGTGTTGGTGAGGATGTGTAGGAACTGAAACTCCTAAACTGCTTGAGGGACTGTAAAATGGTACAATCACTGAAGAAAACAGTTTCTTTAAAAGTTAAATATACCCCCACCATCTGATTCAGCCATTCCACTCCTAGATGTTTGATCAAGAGAAACAAAAGCAAACAACACTTGTATATGAATGTTCATAACAACTTCATTTCTTAATCATCAAAAACTGGAAACCACCCAAATGCCCATAAATGGGAGAACTGAAAAACTGTAGTATATTCGTTCAGTGGCATGCTACTTAGCAATTAATAGGAGTGCATTACTGATATAAGTGAACCACTAATATTAAACCTTGAAATAATTATATGGTGTGAAAGAAGCCACGCCCCCCCAAATTTTAAAACGCACACCCTGTATGACTGCAGTTACAAAAAGATTCTAGGAAATGGAAATGTACAGTGACCGAAGGCAGATCAGTGATGGTGGGCGGGGCAGGGAAGAAAGGATTTCTATGGAAGATGAGCAAGTTTTTCAGGGTGATGGATATGTTTGCTATTTTGATTGTGGTGATGGTTTCAGAAGTGTACACCTATGTTAAAAATTATCAGATTTTATACATTCAGTATGTGAAATTTATTGTATACTAATTGTGGCTCAACAAAGCTGCGAAGAAGACATTTGAAAGGTTACTTGCAATGTCCTAAGGAAGCAGGACAAACAGTAGCGGTTGTAGGAAGGAGAGAATCGCTGTCAGAACACAAATGACTCAAATTCATAAGATGTGGATATGAAGGCGAAGATTTGGAAACTAGTTGAGAGGAAGAAAGATGGCACCATGAACAGAATACAGATGCCCAAAGAAGAGCAGGAGGATCCAGGTGTGGAGATGCTGTATGCGGCCAGATCATCTCATTCCCAGGGGACAGTTTAAAAACCTGGCAGCAGGAACGAGGCAAGAAACCCAGTCTGTGGACTCTCCACCCTTTCTTCAGCTTTGTACTCCTTCCTCTTCCCCCCCTGGGTAGGATACAATTTCTTCTATGTCATAATCTTGAAGGAAGAAAACCCAAGTCTGGAAGATTTCCGTTCACCTACGCGTGATCTCTGGGGAATTTCTAGGATCACAATCAGAGAGTCCTCACCTCAGAGAGTTCCAAAATGCGCTCAGCCAAGTGGAGCTTTCACAACCTCATGAAAAGGTTGTGTATGTGCTGGCACCAAGTGAACAGAGTGATGTATCAACACTTGACGGGGAAAGGCAGTGCACACCACAGGATCTGAGAAACTCAGAACGGAGGAGACCTATGAGGTCATTCCTCTGCTCGCTGCCCGACTCCCTGTTACACCGCTCCCTGCCAGAGTGGAGCTGTCCCTGAGAACTGCGCTTGTGGCTTGTCGCACCGGAGCCAAAGGAAACATCTGTAAGTCTGGCAGGGTTTCAGGTGAGCATGCCGCTGTGAGGGCACTGAGCCTTTGCTGGCAATAGACTCCAACCGCACAGTGAACTGTTTTTCTCCTTCCCTATTTTACTTCAGATGTCAAAGCTCTTCACACTGCAGTGATACCCTAAAATGATTCTCTACTTCCGTGGCTCCAGGTGAAACAGTATTTTTTCATGCTCCATAGACTGCCCACCAGCTGACTCAAAACTAGCAATGTGACGGGGCACTCTATCTCAACGTGCCATGAAAAGGAAAACAAGGAAAAAAGGTAGAATCAGCCAGCAGGGAAAATATTCCTTTCTCTTGAGCCTTTGGCACTCACTCACTCAACTGGTGTTCATTACAGTTTTACGCACTCTATTAAGTCCTATACTATATGGAGATGAATTTGAGCAAACTCTGGGAGATAGTGGAGGACAGAGGAACCTAGCATGCTGCAGTCCATGGGGTCTCGACGAGTTGGACATGACTTAGTAACTGAACAACAACAATTAAGTTCTGTGAGGGTCTATGAGGTATACCAGTTGACTAGAAAAACCCCTCACTTCTAGAAGCTTCAAGTTCACTTAAGACCACTGCAAACCCAACTGTAGCAGGACACAGAAGGCAATGCTCTTGGGGAGTGGGGGCCACAATGCCACACAACTTTCAGTGGAGTGGACATTACTCTTTGAAGGGATGTCCAGAAGGAGCAGTCATGAATGGCATGGCATTTGCCATTCCATTATGTCTGCTTTGAAAGACCAGGACATAAGCATTGGAACAGGCAAAAAGAAGAAATAATACGTCCAGGTAGAGAAAACGGATATAAGAATACACAGAAGAACTACACAAAAAAGGTCTTAATGACTCGGATAACTACAATGGTATGATCACTCACCTAGAGTCAGACATCCTGGGATGTGAAGTCAAATGGGCCCTAGGAAGCATCACTACGAACAAAGCTAGTGGAGGTGATGGAATTCCAGCTTACCTACTTAAAATCCTAAAAGATGGTGCTGTTAAAGTGCTGCACTCAATATGCCAACAAATTTGGAAAACTCAGCAATGGCCACAGCATTGGAAAAGGTCAGTTTTCATTTGAATCCCAAAGAAGGGCAATGCCAAAGAATGCTCAAACTACTGTACAACTGCACTCATTTCACACGCTAGCAAGGTAATGCTCAAAATCTTTCAAGCTAGGCTTCAACAGTACGTTGAATCGAGAACTTCCAGATTTAGAAGCTGGATTTAGAAAAGACAGAGGAACCAGAAACTGAATTGCCAACATACAGTTGGATAGCAAAAAAACCAAGGGAGTTCCACAAAAACATCTACTTCTGCTTCACTGACTACACTAAAGCCTTTGACTGTGTCAATCACAACATACTGGAAAATTCTTCAAGAGATGGGAATACCAGACCACCTGACCTGCCTCCTGAGAGACCTGTATGCAGGTCAAGAAGCAACAGTTAGAACTGGACATGGAACAATGGTCTGGTTCCAAATTGGGAAAGGAATATATCAAGGCTGTATATTGTCACCCTGCTTATTTAACTTATATGCAGAGTACATTATGTAAAATGCCAGGCTGGATGAAGCCAAGCTGGGATCAAGATTGCAGGGAGAAATATCAATAACCTCAGCTATGCAGATGACACCACCCATATGGCAGAAAGTGAAGAAGAACTAAAGAGCCTCTTGATGAAAGTGAAAGAGGAGAGTGAACAAGTTGGCTTAAAGCTCAACATTCAGAAAACTAAGATCATGGCATCTGGTCCCATCAATTCATGGCAAATAGATGGGGAAACACTGCAAACAGTGAGAGACTATTTTTTTTGGCTCCAAAATCACTGCAGAGGGTGACTGCAGCCATGAAATTAAAAGGTGTGAAATTAAAAGATGCTTGCTCCTTAGAAGGAAAGCTATGACAAACCTAGACAGTGTATTAAAAAGCAGAGATATCACTTTGCGGACAAAGGTCCATATAGTCAAGCAATGGTTTTTCCAGTGGTCATGTATGGATGTGGGAGTGGCACCATAAAGAAGGCTGAGCACCGAAGAATTGATGCTTGTGAACTGTGGTGCTGGAGAAGACTCTTGAGAGTTCTGTGGACAGCAAGGTGATCAAAGCAGTCAATCCTAAAGAAAATCAACCCTGAATATTCACTGAAAGGATTGATGCTGAAGCTCCAATCCTTTGGTCACTTGATGTGAAGAGCTGACTCACTGGAAAAGACTCTGATGCTGGGAAAGATTGAGAGCAGGAGGAGAAGGGGATGACAGAGGATAAGATGGTTGGATGGCATCACCGACTCAGTGGACATGAGTTTGAGCAACCTCTGGGAGATGGTGAAGGACAGGGACACCTGGTGTGCTGCAGTCCATGGGATGCAGAGAGTAGGACGAGACTTAGTGAGATGAACAACAACAGAGGAGATGGGAGAGACACAAGGCATGAAACCCAAGGAGCACTCAGGGAATAACTCGCATACCATTTACCATTATTAAGCACCTACTGGATGCTTAATTCGCCAAGTGGTAGGCATACAGAAATGTCAAACTCAACTCACCCTCCAGAGGAGCATGCAGTCTGAGGAAAAAACCCAGGTGAGTTTAATTAGTAATTTCAATTATAATTTATAATTAGTAACTCTAAGTACAAAGAATAGAGGCACACCCAGAGTGCTGGAGGAACTCAGGAGGCAGGGCAGTGATGGTTAGGAACATGGACTCTCTAAACACAAACTACTTAGGTGTGAATCGCCTGTCTGCCACTTATGTATGTGTTTGTTTTTCAAATTTCAGTTTTCTTTGGTATAAAATGGGCTCAATAAATGGTACTTGCATCAAAAGACTGTTGGAAGGGTGTTAGGTTAAAATAAGATATTGTATGGTGTCAATATAAGCCCTTGGTGTAGGAGCTGGCACATATCAAGTACTCCGCATAGATATTAGCTGTTGTTACTATTATTGGCAATACTACTGAGAAGTGATCCTGCTCTTACTGAAAGGTCAGTTTATTCTGAATGCAGGCTGCATGCAGAGGTGCTGCTAGGAGGCTATGCTGAATTGTGATGCTCACCTAACCTCTCTGCACTTCAGTTTCCTCACCTAGAGTAGACTCAGAACAACAAGAGCTTACTACTTGCCAGGTGTGTTGTTCTGAGCGCTTTATGTGTATGATCTCATTGCATCTCTGTAACAGCCCTATGCATCTTGCAGATGAGGAAACTGAGGCACGGAGCCATCAGGCAACACACACAGAAACGGTGGGGGGTGGTCACAATGAAGGCACTTACTGGTCAAGGCCTGTTCTTCTTCAGCCCTGCACCTCACTGTCTTTCTGTTCTACCGCCATCCAATCCCAGAACATCTGACTGCAAGCTGGCAATTTATTTTGCAGGTAAAGAGTACACAAGAGCCAAACATGCCATGGTGATCAGCCTAAACCAGGAAAAGCACACCTAATACACACACCTACGCATCATACCTCCCATTTGTGTGGAGTTTGACAATTTATTAAATGCTTTCAGTTACTTGATGTACTTATCTTTCCTTCTGGCCCCAAATAACTGAGCACCAAAAATGGACTAATAAACATGGTCTCATGTTAAGAGACACTTGAGTCCTGTGGATTTGTGGGTGTGGACAGATACTAACTTGGGGATGAGTAAGGGCAGAGTGGGGGACTTTCCTGGTGGCTAAGATGATAAAGAATCTGCCTGCAATGCAGGAATTTGATCCCTGGGTCAGGAAGATCCCCTGGAGAAGGGAATGGCAACCTACTCCAATGTTCTTGCCTGGAGAACCCCATGGTCAGAGGAACCTGGTGGGCTACAGTCCATGGGGTCACAAACACTTGGATGTGACTGAGAGATGAACACTTAACAGGGACAGAGTGGAAATTTGTTTTGGAACACTGCTGAGGGCTGATGGTGGGCTCAGCTCTTCCCAGCATCTGATAAGCTTTCCCAGCTGAAGGCTTGGTTCTGAGAACCTACAAGATGGATACAAGCTGGGCAACTAAGAAATCCCTCCCCCTATCTGCACATTGCTGTTTTTCTGAAATTTTATTGGGTCAGGGAGCTCCTAAGGGAAAAATTTGATAGATTGTCTCTCCACTCCACACACACACGTCCTTTGCGCTCCCACCCCACTGTCCTGCAGACATGGGCCACGTCTTTTGTCTTTGTAACGCTAGTACAGTAAGCCCCCTACATATGGAAAAGCTCCATTCTGAGAGCATGTTGGCAAGTCCAACAAAGTTAGCCTAGGTACCCGACTAACACAATTGACTGTATAGTACGGTACTGTAGTAAGTTTATACTTTTCACACAAATAGCACATAAAAAAAAAAAACAAAAAATAAAGAAAACATTTTCAATCTTACAGTACAGAACCTTGAAAAGTCATAGTCTAGTACAACAGCTGGCATACAGGGGCTGGCATCGAGTGAACAGGCAAGAAGAGTTACTGACACGAGGAGGGAGAGGAGGTAGGAGATGGTGAAGCTGAAGGATCGTCAGCAACAGGAGATGGAGCGCAAGCTGCAATTTCACTCACGCATCAACTAATGTTGATGGAACACATGTTCACATCTTTGAAAGTGAACCTGAAGGCTGGTATGTAGGGGATTCACTATACACTGCAATGTTCCAAGAATGAATGAAAACCTCCCTGCTTATCAGCAGAAATTCTGTAAAAAAAAAAAAAAAAAAAAAAAAGGTACATCAGTGTTGAGCCCAAGAGAGCAGTAGTAGTTACTTCAGTCACTAATCCTGATCCCCTGGTCCATGCCAGGCCCTGGGCTAGGCACAGGAATTCCAGAGACACAAAAGATACAGTCGGCTAACAAGCCATCTTCAGCAAGTTGCATGAAAGACACTTAGGAAAATAAGTGTTAGAAATTCTAAAAGATTTTCAAAGTGTGCCTGGAGCTTTGATTTTTACAAGACAGTATTATGTGCCTGTTATTATTTGAATGAATGCCACGAAAGAAAATGGGAGACTGAGTTGTCTTTTGAACTCCACATGCAATATTCAGGCTTAGATTCAAGGTCATATGGAACCCACATGGTGTAGGTAAAAAGGAGTGGGAGCCTTAGAAAAACCACCTCGAAGCGTGTGTTGGATTTTTAAGACGAGATCAGCAATTTCCCCCTGGCATTATCAGCTTTGCTGAAAATATCACTTAATCTTTGTCTCCGGCTCCTCTTCCAGAAGATGGGGGCGATGTTCCTGGGGGGCACAGAGGAAGCGGCCGGAGGGCAAGGGAGGATGAGATAGGGCTTTAACGGTTTCCTCACTTTGAAGTGTTCTAAAAATACAGCGTTTTCATTGCAAACATGTGATGGGCTATGTGTCAACACAGCATTTTGTGTTGCTAGGGCCGTCTGGCCAATAGTTGTGCGAGTGCTCACGCGGCTATTCAGCTAATGCAGGGGGAGAGAAAGCCGGGGAGAGACAGGCCCCCCCCCGATCCGTGGAGCAGTCCCGGTGGGGCATCCTGAAGCCACGGGCAGGCCTTCCGACTACTGATGAGCCCAGGCTCCACAGTCAGTCTCTGCCAGTGGCCAGAGACTCTCTCCTGCCTCTTAAACTGCAAGTTTTATTTGCCTGGGGGTTTTATCTGTGATGTAAAAGCCTGACGCATCCCACTTCAACACTGTGCTCCGAAGTACAGATTAGAGAACAATTAGGAAGAGAGGAAAACCCAGAGACCCGATTAAAAAAAAAAAAGGGTCTTTAATTTATTCATTACCTTTTCGTACTCACTGGAAAAGACCCTGATGCTGGGAAAGACTGAAGGCAAGAGGAGAAGGGGGCGACACAGGATGAGATGGCTGGATGGCGTCACTGACTCAATGGACATGAGTTTGAGCAAAGTCTGGGAGATAGTGAAGGACAGGGAAGCTGGGCGTGCTGCAGTCCGCGGGGTCACAAAGAGTCAGACATGACTTGGTGACTGAACAACATACCTTTTAAGTTTTTTTCCACCTTCAAGGAGATCCGAGTGGAGCCTTGGCTCTTGGAAGCCTGGCCTTGTGTAAGCACGTGGGCTGGGTAGAAGGACCCACCCCTTGTCTACCTCCAGAGGGGAACACGGCCCGCACTGGACTCGCAAAACAGCTAGGGGCCATCACCATCTGGCAGCTGTGTGGCGGCCTCCGTCCAACGAACGGGTGGTCACAATCCAGCTCCCATTAGGCAGGTGGCCCCTCCACAAAGACAGCATCATGCTCAGCAGCCTGCTCGGCCAAAAGGAGAGTGGGCGGGGCATGGGAATTGCATCCACTTGTTCTGCAGAACCAGGCTGCTTCCGGGGTGAGGTGGAAGGGAGCCTGGGGGTGGAGAGGGAGCAGGGCAGTCGCACTAGAGGCATGTCTGTGCCTTCTTTACAGAACACCTCGGCCCGCTCCTCAGGTGTGTCTCGTTTATCCCACTGGGCTTTGCCTTATGCAACCACCCAGAGGCTATTTTCTGAGATCAGCCCCAAACACGATGACTTCAGTGGGGGGTGGTGGGGGGGGGGGGGTGGGGATGTTGGTGGAGATGCAATGCCCGCCACTCTCTCTCATCAGCCTCCCTTATGCTATGAATAGGGACCACGTGTGAGGCAGAGGCTGCTGAGAAAGGTCCTCTCTCCACCTTTCTGGGGTTGACTAGCATTCACACCCCAAAGGAACAAGTTACGACTGATGCTAAAAGAGAGAGAGGGAGTGCCGTCTACTGGACAACTCGTGGGCATCTTGGAGCATTAAAGTGATGAAAGCCCAGCTTGCTGCTCTGCCAGTGAGCAACCTGATTCCATCTAGGGAGTGAAAAAGTCAGCCTACATCCTCCCAGCCTAACGGAAGTGCCCCTCCCCCCAACACAGGGGAAGGGCCCTCCACCCCACACAGCAGCAGTGAATAAATTAAGCCATGTTTTTTCATAACTCATGCAAACAGTTTTGCTTACATCCTCCTTTTAACAACCTGAAATTCTTTTCAAAATCTAAAATCCATACACATAAACAGACAAAAACCAAACACCCAACTCAACAAACACCAACCAACTTGACCATGGAGAACCTTTAAGCAGCAGCACAGAACGTACAAATAACAATCTTGGGTCTTATCTTGACATCTTGGATTAGACGTCAGGAACTCTATAACGTGCTAGGAAAACCTGTTCAGAATTGGTATCCACAACTACACTACTTCTTGACTCAACAGAATGTAGGTCCCACCTAAGGGATGCCTCAAGAATTTAAGTTTTGTAGGGAGAAATGTTAATGTATGTGTGAAAGCGCATGTTAGTCAACATGCTTATCTCCTTCTCAAAGTGGTGACTCTTCCAATAATTACATTAATGGTAATTAAGGGTCACATCCAAAATGAGCTACCCTGCATAGGCTTCTGAAAGCAGCAGTGATGCTGGGTAGGGTGTAGCGGTGGGTTAAGAACTAGCTTCTGTGTGAAATATCTTCTTGAGGATAGTTAGTCTAGTAAGCCTAGGGATTCCTGCCATAAAAATCAGGAAACTCCACTCCACTCATGGTCACAAAACGCGCCTTTAATGCCAATCAACCATCTTCAAAACTGAGTGCAGCTGGTAACAACATAGTCTGCATACAAGAGGATGAAGGCACTGGGACAAATGTTCTAAAATAACTCGAAAGTAACATCACATGGGTTTAGCTGCAATGTCAGCTCTGAGCTGATTGTACAGAAACATCTGAGTGCCAGAGACAAAAAACAAACCTGGAAGGCCTCAAACGGAAAGCCCAGTACAATATTAAACACGGTCCAGTGAGCAATTATGACGTGAGGCCTGCAGTCATTATAGAATGTCCACAGGAATCAGGACTGGAGCAAAAATAATCAGACGGAATTATTCTGAAGAGCTATTCTGAAAGAGTCTGTTGCCCTCCAGACCGGGCGTGTTAGGATCCAGAATTCTGAACAACTACTTAGGTTTGGAATCTATAGGAGATCCTCTAAAAATCTCTTGAGTTGCAAATACTTGTTTTACTGAATTTTACCCCTTCTCCAGAGTTCACTGGTCTTTACTGACTACCCCTTCCCTGTCTCACGCTACCACATGCTTCTCTTTTCCTACACAATGCAGATTTAAATTGCGTATAATATTTTCTAGCACACTCGTTGAGAAAGAGTCATTAGGTTTATAAAAGCCCTTCCCATACATGTGGGTTGTAGAAGATCCTCCACATGGGTAAGAACCCACTACTGTTGTCTTTTCTCATCTGTCTTCTTCTCCCACACCTACTCTGCAGAGCCCACATCCTTCCCTCAGTCCCCACCCTACATCAGGCACTGTACCAGGCAATTTACAGCCAATATCTTATGAATAATTTGCTTCTCAGAAGTCTACCATGCATGCAATAATGCATACAGTGGAAGAAACAGTGTTCAAAGAGGTAAATTGTGGTTACCAGAAAGTTCAAAACGTAGGGGGGTGTGTGCATGTGTGTTGGACATGGGACACATATACATGCATACCTCCCCTGTCAACTGGACGCAGCTCCACCAGGTAGGGGCCAGCCCTGTCTTCAGGACCTGGCCCCAAACAGGGTGACATTGAGGGGGACAGTAAGGACCTTAGACTCAGTCATGCCAACAGGGGGCTGCAAACTGTGTGCCCTTGGATGGAACGGAGAACCCTCAGCAAAGCTGGCGGAGTAAAACTGAGGCTGATCTCATCCTCAACCCCCTACAGGGAGGAGAAAGAAGAAGGAAAAATAAGGCTGAAGAAAAAGGGGATAGGGCGTACTAGGGGAGGGGTGT
Organism: Oryx dammah; assembly: GCF_014754425.2. Classification (NCBI taxonomy): domain Eukaryota; kingdom Metazoa; phylum Chordata; class Mammalia; order Artiodactyla; family Bovidae; genus Oryx; species Oryx dammah. Next base: position 67,367,207 of record NW_024070194.1, read on the forward strand.
GTTGCTGAAAAGAAAAAACCTCAGACTCCCAGCATCGTACAACCTCGGGGTCCCCCAACCCCTGCTCCACCACTGTTGAACACACGCCACAGGGTGCTTGGTTCACGGGGCCTCCTGAGCGTCTGCTCTGAAAGAGTCAACACACACACACCAAGTGGTCGGTGATGACCCCAAGCTGCCTGCATGTTTCTAAAGGACTCACGTAGTCCTCCCTTTATTGCCAGTCAATGCTTTCTCTCCTGGTGGGGCCAAGAACACGGCCTGTTCATCTCTACGTTACAGCAGTTAAGTACAGTGCCTGGCACACAGTAGGTGTGTGTCCGACTCTGCGATCCCGTGGACTGTAGTCTGCCAGGCCCCTCTGTCCATGGGATTTTCCAGGCAAGAATAGCGGAGGGGGTTACTATGCCTTCCCTCCAGTAGATCTTCCCGACCAAGGGATCAAACCCACATCTCCTGTGGCTTCTGCATTGCTGAGGCACCTGTTAAGTCCACACACAGTAGGTACTGATGGACATTTATTGCCATGTGACAGGTCCGTGGGTAAACGCGTGGCTAGTTTCCTGGGCCACATTTTTTATCTTTTCTATTGGACATTAAAATTCCACACTAAATGGGACCCGGGGCTTTCAAGGTTACTCTCAGCTCCAGATCCTTCTTACAAAAGAGGGAGGCACAAGGTCCCGGGGGGGAGCACTGATCTGAGGACCACCCCTGGGGGGTGCTAGAAGCAGCTGTCCCTACCCTTGCCCTAACTTTTATCCTTTTCTCTAAGTTCACCACCTCCTCTGTGTAAAAGTTTGCTCCAACTCTACACCTGACCTGCTGCACCAACATTTTAAGGCTAAGCCCCAGAATCCTGGGGTTCAGCATTAATTGAAAGAGCTTATCTATACACAGCCTCACTCTGTACCTTAGCATCTCCCAAACTTCAACCACATTCTCTTCTTTTTATTTTGGAGAGCACAGTCCATCTTTTTACGTTTGGCTGCAGCCTTTCTCTCTTTTCATCCTCATGACTCCATGCTCTCGGGCCTTTTAAGTTCACCTTTGGGACCTCTCCAGACGGGAGCACCTTCCTGGACCTTTGTGATTTGTGCTGCTTTGCCTCTGAAGTGTGTTCATCTCCTTGATGGAACTTCAATAACATTTCCTCCTATGAGGCACCATGGCCTATATACGAGCAAAAAGCTCTGTGCGAAGGGGTGAGTTACTTGTTCCTTAACACTGGGCGTCTGGCATCTTCCTTTGGAACATTTAGCCTTTGGGGAACCATTTTGGACCATTCACTCACCAGAAGCCTTCTTTTTTATGCCTCTTCCCCTCTCCACTGATCTGATCGCTCTATACACCTATGATGTGGTTTCCATTAAACTATAGGGAGTTTCGGAGGCACTTTTTTTCACCTAAAACTGAAAAGAAGGCAACAAGAACTGGCTGGCAAGAGGTCACAAACAGCACAGAGGACCCTGAAGACAATTTTGAAGAGACAGGTCTCCACCCACATATAGGTTCTGAACTTGTTCTACAAACGTCTAATACACCCCAAAACATTTTACAACGACTCAGATTTTGGGTCACTTAAAGAGTGTGATGGGTGTATATTCTCTTTCAATCTCTTGATTCACTTCTCTAATTCCAATTCATGATTCTCTAATAGAAATGAGCAAATTATATTCCTTTATTCTTCCAACTGATCACTGCCCCAGGTATACTTCTCCAGTTGGGTTTCTCCAATTTGAATTAATGAAAGAACATGGATACTATATTGGGGACATCTTTCTCAGTCATTTACACAGAAAGTGAAAAAGTATTGATCCTAATATCAATTCCTGTGGTGTTTAGATTGCCATCCCCATTCTCCTGGAACCACTAGATTTTTTTTTTTTTTTCCTACCATTATAACCTGTCCCTCTTCAGCCAAATAACTCGCTTTTCTATTTAGAGCAAACCTACTTCTTTGCTTGCTGTTTGTCTAAGTGACTCAGTGAAAAACGGGCTTGTGAAATCATAATACATCATTCCACACATGGCTTTTTTTCTGTGCTCCTTTCTCTAGCACATGTACTCATCAAAGCAGATTTGAAAATATCTTTGGACATTTGAAGTCCCTGATTCTTTACTATATTTAATTGGTCTAGTTCACTGTACATTTCTCTAGTGAGATACCTAATTTCTAAATGATTTTTCCCTGCATTTCAGAGGATGGGTCAGAACATACTCAATTCTTTTGACCAACACTGTCATCTATCATTTCTGCTACCAGAGCCTATAAAAAACCCCATATCAATCATTTGGTAACTCATTATTTTAGCATTCTACTTTTCCCCATTTGACCAACTCTATTTTCATCCTTGTTTGGTTTCTGTTGGTTTTGGAGGTCACAATGATTGCATTTATTCATGACGGGTAATCCTGGACATAATCACTTATATCCAATGGGAAGGAGGATTGTTCTAGCAAGAGGTTTGGACTAGCCAATATCAGATAACAAAACATGAGAATGGACTGTCTCAGGATCAGTGAAACTGGATAAGGAATAAAAATCTCATGCCTAAATTATGGTAGCATTTGGTATCACAGGTCCAAGAGTGAAAATTCAGTCTTTTAAGAAAATCTACAAACACAAGGTTAAAAAAAGGGCGGGGGGAAGCTAATTTTGCTAACAACATGGTATATTTTTATCATGGTTGGGATGACTAAAGATAATATATTATCTATAGAGCTAATGCTTCATAAAGTATGTAATGATTTTATTTATATTTTTAGTGCTAGCATTTCTAAACACTTCTAAAATAGGACATAACCATGGCTGACTGGAAATTTTAATTAGAAGCCAAGATGGAAGGAGGAGGAAAGTCAACCTTTCCACCCAATGACCTGACTATCTAGGGTCCTTGGAGTGAAAGAGAGAGGAGCCAAGGTCATGCTAAGGCCATTCCCAGGCAATACCTGCATCGTGCAGAGTAACCAGCAGCATCACCCAGGGAAAGCACTTCTCCTTCTGGCTAGGACACTGGACTTCCCATTTCCAAAGACTGGTTTCATAATAACCCACAGCATGGTGACCCAGGGTGGTACAACTGCGCAACAGATGGTGGAGAATCTCTGATGTGGAGAAATCTCCTTGGGTGCAAATAAAAAGGCAAGTCAGACTTCCAGGCAGGAAAACTATCAATGCATCCGTGGGAATTGTGAGTTGCGAGACCTCCTAAACTTGGCTTTTTCAGTCAGCCTCTAACATGTGTTGGAGGGATTCAAACAGAAGCCAGGAAACCCTAGGTTTACAGTTTATGGCAAATTTCTACCCCAAGGGCCCATTCTCCTTTTGTTTAGAGCCTGTTTTCTTTATTCTTTTGACACTTTAGTTCCAAAAATACAAATCTACAGAGGACAAAATGACCGGGGAGCAGCTCATGTACCAGACAGAGGAGAAGAAAACAAAATGGTGAGAAGCAGCCTTAGGTTAATTTCATTTCTTCTTTGATCCTGGCCCGGTCTCTGTGTGTCCTCTGGATCTCTCTCCTGCCCCTTCTTCCTCTTTTTTCCCCTCCAGAGATATAAGGATCAAAATGTACCAAGGACAGATTATTATCTGCCGGGGTAGACGCTGCCCTTCTGATATAAATAATGGAAATTCAGGCTGAGGTAGACAAGTATAGCCCAATCTCTGGGCATGGAGTATGGGGGTATTTAAAAGGATTCCTTCTCACTATGATTTCATCAAGCTCATTTAACATTTCTCTCTCATTTATCTCAATCAGTTCCTTGGGCGTGGTCTATGTAAGCTACAATAATTTAAGACTCCCTATTTCAAAAGACTGAATTGTTAATTTTTTAAAAAATATAACCATATGCTAAATCTGATGAATCTACCTCTCCCAAGGACATGATAAAACTTCCTGCAGGCCTGAATATAAAGCCTCTGACTGCATCTCTTATTTATCCTGCAGGACCTCGGTGAGACAGCAACGATGGATGTCATGATATGCTACACAGCAATTTCTGTTAACATAAAGTTAATTTAGAGTGAAAGCACCCTTCCTGTGGGCCACTGAGGCAGCACTGACACAACCGGGGCTGCCCCAGACAATCTAGGGCAGCCTGCCACCCTCATTTGAAAGAAATTCAGGGCAGAAATCCTATCCCCGTGTCCATTAAAAATGTAAAACTGGTTCATCTTCCTGCATTCTGAATTCTTTCTCAATTACCGATTTTGAGAGGAAAGCGTTGAAATAAACTGGCTCCAAGGACGTTTTTACTACTCAAGGGAAGTTTCTGAGCATCTTTGGGAAAGAAAGCAAAGGCAAGGAACATGAAAATGAGCCTTTCTGCTCCCACTCCAGCCCCTCAATATTCTTCCTCAAATAACAAGGTTGAAGGTGCTCTTCACAAGCCTTGCACATTTTGAAGAAGACTTGGAAGGTTAAAAGATGATCAATTCCCTCTGGACTCTACCAGCAGCATCCCACTGCTTTGTCCTCCCACTGAACATATGGGAGGTATACTGGAGGTAGGCATTATCACTCCCTGCAAAGGTACAGAGATTGAAGCTGGTTCTCTAGACTAGTCCACGATAATAAATACCAGTTTTAAGTCAAATGGCTCCAGGGCCTGCTCTCATTTGAGCCCAGAGGAATGTTCTAGCCTCCAGGCTCTCACCAGATTCTGAAATAAAGACAATTAGCTTTGGTGCTTTCCACCCTTCTCTTCCTCCTCTTCACCTCCTCTGTTCATTCCTTGACATCTCATTCTCCATGAAAACTTTTCCATCATATTGGACTGGGAAGAGAGGAGGATGAATGTAGATTTTTATGAATGAATTCCTGAAGACTGAAATAAGGGCATTAAGAAGGAAAAAAGCAACTCATGTTCTATCACCTAAGATCAGTGGAGGGAAAAGAAAAGGATGAAATCACCCAAAGCGAGCCCTGGCACCTCTCCAACTGCAGCCTGACCAACCAGGAGATGAAAGGGCAAAAGCTGCTCTTTTGAAGCTTAAAGGTAATCCCCCTTCCCTGAGCAGCGGTGAATGTGACTTTTATTCCACCCACCCTGGACTCGCAGTGCTGGAAGGGCTCTAGCTGCATGGTGGTTACGCCATGGCCCCTGAGCACATTTCAAGAAAAAAGGAAGTTCTGTTTTTCAGGCCTCTGCCACGGAGCACTAGTCAACGCAGGCCACTTCCCGTTCCCGGTTCTCTCTCAGATGAGAAGTCAAAGAGAGACAGTAAAACTGTGATGGGCGAGGCACTGGTCAGGGCCAAGGGTCTGCTTCTGCCTCCCCATCTCAATCATCAAATGACTATTCTGGTCACTCAGCACAGAACCTGAAGAGTTCCTTCCAGTAAAATCAGAATAATAATACCCAACTGGTGGAGCTCGGAGAAATATAATTTAGCATTCATTAGAGAGTAGGTTTTTCCAGGGTGTTGGGATCCTGGGGTGTAATTCTGATTAAAATGGAAACTGCAAGAGTGATGGTCCAAGGCACACAAATTTATGTACCACTTACAGGTTCTGAGTTGGGTGTCACTGGACACCATTCCCACAAGCTGCCACCCCTTGCACTGTATGTCACTCCCCACCTCTTCCTTCTCCCAGACCAGAGCTACCCTATGTTTTCACCAGCTTCCCCACCTGAGATGTCAGTGAATATCCTGACACAACGAGTACCCTTCCTGACCTCCAGCCGCATCTCTTGGGCTCACTTGCTGATGGACAGAGAACCACAATGGCCAGGGCCCGCTGTAAACAGACACAACCTGAGGGTGACCGCATTCTCCTCCAAGTTCAATAATCCGGGAGGGGGGTTCAGGATGGGGAACACATGTATACTTGTGGCGAATTCATGCTGATGTATGGCAAAACCAATACAATATTGAAAATAATTAACTTCCAATTAAAAAAAAATATCCCCTTGTTCTTTCCCTACTGGATTTTCCAAGGCAGTTATTTCACACCTTTACTTCTTAAGTCTTTGATTCCACCCAGACTTCTCAGAAACGTACTACCTCTAGAGAAGTCCAAGGGCATGTGTACCGAGTCTCATCTCCCTCCACTAGACCAAAATTCACGCTGGTGTTACTTCGTCCCAACAGCCCCACTGTCTCGACTAAAGCATCTCTCCACCTGCTGACACGTGCTCTTCAGCCACTCCTTGCATCCCTTCTAGGACCCTGAGCCCCATCTACCTTGCACTAACTTTTTTTGCTCTATCTTCTTACCTTTGGCTCCAAAAAAAAAAAAAAAAAAGTGCTGCATCTAAGGTTTTTTTCCTTTCATTCTCTGACTCCCAGAAAAGGTAGTCTCCACTCATAGCCCCACATGGAAACTTACATGATCCCTCTCCCAACCTCCCCCATCCTTCTGAAATGCTCCCAGATCTTCCAATCACCAAATACGACCACTTTCCTTGGCCTACATTCTGCTCGACTCTTCTGAGCCACCTCAGACTCGATATGATCAAGATTAAACTGACTACCTGGCTCCCTGTCAGCTCCCACCTGCTGACTCCTTCCCCACTTAGGCCACAACCTCCCAACTGTGACCACCCCAAAAGAGTTCTCAAGTCCACTTCCTCCCACATGATCACATCTAGGTCACTTGGCTTCTTCCTCTCCGTTGCCATGCCAGTGTCCTGTCTAGGCTCCATGGACTCCCTGACACAGGCCACCAGGGTCCTGGCCACCCTCCCTGTTGCTGAAATACCTTCCCAGTCCCTTGGCTCTCTAAGAAATAAAATGCAAATATTTTAGCCTGAGATATAAGCTCTTAGCAACTGACCCTAGCCTTAATTTCTAAGCCTCCTCATCATCTCCTCTTCCTTCATTTTCTATATTTCACATTTTCTCTGAACTCTGGGAGAATGCACAGTGCCCAGAACCCAACCTGCATGTTCTCCTCTCCACACCAGAATCAGGCCAGTCCATCTACTTGTATGTTCAATATTGTCTTTATTTGTTTATTCAGTCACTAAGTTGTGTACCACTCTTTGTGACCCCATGGACTACAGCATACCAGGCTTCCTTGTCCTTTGTTACCTCCTAGAGTTTGCTCAAATTCATGTCCACTGAGTTGGTGCTGTCTTTACTTACTCAAATATTATTTTTTTCAAGACTTGGTAAGGATGCCATTTTGTCCTATTTCTTTAGTTGCAAGTTATTCATCCCTCCTCTGAACCCCTACAATTCAAATATGCTCATCTCTTTCTTGTTTATTCTTATCTCATTCTCTTACATCACAGCGACCTGTGTATTTATTTGCCTCACTGTCCCTATTAGATCTCAGGGACAGTGATGATACTAATAACTGTCATAACAACCAGCACCATAGTGAGCTCCTACCACAGTCCAGTTCTGTGCAAAGCATGTGATTTCTCCATCTCAGCAACCCACTGGGGACTGTCTCCATTGTCAGCTGAGATTAAGTAACGTGCTCAAGGCCAGCATGTAGTAAGCGATGGAACTAGAAACTGAATTGAGGTTTGTTGAGGTCAAAAGCCATCTCTTAACTACTACACAGTATTCCTCACTATCTTTACTCGACCAATAACTGCTCAATAAAACACGATCTTCCTAGGACCTCAGAGGTCTGATGGTTTTCTGAGCCAGGTTCCCCAGAGTTGCTGAGGCTGCTCAGTGAACACATACTCTTATATAAGAGAAGAAACAGTTTAGGTTTCCTTAAAGGATATTTTCAAAGATAGAAAAAAGTTTTTATTCCTCAAGATTAAATAGCACAGCACGTACAAAATGAGAGGAAAAACCTAATTCACCTGTATTAGGTAAATGCCTGATTTTGTCTCCTTCTTTGGAACCACTGATGTCAGTAATGCAATGCATCAAGGCCACCCTGAAAGCCTTCGGTAATTTAAACCATGTTTAGAGAGAGCCTCCAAATTTCTAATTTCTGACATCAGCCCCAGGAAAGCAGGACAATTTTACTATGTTAATAGAGTCAGAACCAGTGTAAATGTGGGCTCATTGTTTTACCTATGAACACAAAGGTAACGTATGACACACTTGGGTCTCTGTGTAAGGAAAAGTGGTGATGGTTGATCTCTATGCGTAAGCGGCTAAGGGCTGTAATCCTCCAAGAGGAATGTCATTAAACAACTCAAATCCCATCACAACAAACACCGTTACAACAGAGATGTCTGTATAATAAAAACCCTTCCAAGCTTTGGCTGACAGCCCATGTACTTCAAGCAATATTTGATGTGAGACCTGGAGTTCACAGTACTGGGAACTGACCTATATTTGCAAAGGTAAGACCTGAATGATTTCAGCTGTGACTTCTATCCCATGATGCCATGAGTTGTAGTGATGTATAATCTCAACCCAGGAGTACAAAAACTAAGGACAAAGACAGAAGCAAAATCAACCCTGTTCTTGAAGGGCAAAATTCCTGCCTTTCACTTGGGGAATCCTTAGAGAAAGGGCCTCTTATCTAATCCTGAAATAAAGCAGATCAAGGGCTTCCTGGTGGCTCAAGCAGTAAAGAATCTGCCTGCAAAGCAGGAGACATAGGTTTGATCCCTGGGTCAGGAATATCCCCTGGAGAAGGAAGTGGCAACCCACTCCAGTATTCTTGCCTGGGAAATCCCATGGACAGAGGAGCCTGGCAGGCTATAGTCTATGGGGTTGCAAAGAGTCGGACACGACTGAGAGGCTAACACACTTTCACTTTCAAGGCTGGATGCAGCCTTATCTCATTGAGAAGTAAGATGGAGTGGCCTGTGAAGACAGATGAACTGGGCTGAAATTTCTACTCAGATGCTTACTAGCTGGGTAAACTAGGCTACATCTCTTAGGTTTTTGTGATTCTCATTTTTCTCATCTGTAAAATGTGACTAGGACCACCTGCTTTCAGGATTCCAGTAAGAATTAAATGAGATAACTATACAAAGCTCTTGGAGAATGAAATGGCAATGCCCTCCATTATTCTTGCCTGGAGAATTCCATGGACAGAGAAACCTGGTGGGCTACACAGTCCACAGGGTCACAAAGAGTCAGACATGACTGAGTAAGTAACACACACACATACAAAGCTCCTAACAGAGCCTGGTACACAGCATGGGCTGAAAAAAGTAAGTCCCCTTGCCAGGTCTCCCTTTCTCTCCAAGACTGTGAGCTGATACAAACTATTTTAATAAAGTTAGTTATAAGACTGAGTGAATAAAGTTAAAATATAAACTTACAAATATAGCCTGGTAAAGATACTGCTCAGAGGAACATGGGGGAAGAGAGAGCAAATAGTATAAGAACTAGGCCAGGCACAGACACTTACTTGACTTAGAGAAAGGTCGTCTTGGCTAAAGTAGGACATGTGTAATCAAAAGCTAAAATGCACGTAACCAGGTAAAGCTTTGATCATTGTGTCAGAAGTCATTTTGAAAAATGCTGAATAAACTGAAATTTGTAGACATGTGTTCCTAGTCAAGGATGAACTGTGGTTACTGACTCCCAAGCACCTGTTTACTGCCGACAGCCTAGTTTTCTGTGGGGGCTATTCCAGAAGGTGGGAGGGCCCTTCTTAGCTAAGTCCTCAGCTTCAGCCCGTTCATTATACTGTCTTTGGATGCTGTAAAAATATTAAAACACATTCTAGTCTTCTCCATTTGGGAAATATGTCAGTAAAGAGTTTAGAAATATTATCAATATTAGGGATATGCCCTATTTGTGATATTTTTAACCCTCTTGACTTTGAGATACCCAATTTATATTTTTCAAATTATGGGACAATCAAGTAAGTGGTGACAAAATTCTTCTATACATTCTTCTGAAAACACTCTTGGTGTTACATGACAGTTTTTGAGATAGAAAAGTAGAGTCCTATAAACATAATCTGAAGGAATGCCTGTTCACCTTTATAAAATAGATATGATCCAGGGGTTTTACTTTGGCCACCTGATGCAAAGAGCTGACTCATTGGAAAAGACCCTGATGCTGGGAAAGACTGAAGGCAGGAGGTGAAGGGGGCAAAAGAATACAAGATGGTTGGATGGCATCACCCACTCAATGGACATGAGTTTGAGCAAGCTCTGGGAGATGGTGATGAACGGTAAGCCTGGCGTGCTGCAGTCCACGGGGTCACAGAGTCAGACGTGACTGAACGACTGAACAGCAACAACAAGGGGTTTCAAAATTTCTCGAACATTTCCAAAAACTCCTACCAGACCTCAGCAACTACAGGGAACGAGAGATGGCCCAACATTTCTCGGAGTCAGAACGTCAGCGTTCCAACAATGACTTAGTAGTGCTTTGCCTTGGCAGTAAGGAAGAGGCTCAGAGACGAGAATGAGCTGATGTTCCTGTGTTCAACTAAAGTGTGTGCACAAGCCATACATTGAGCTTACAGAACCTCTTATAAGAGGAAGCAGAGAAAAAAGATAACAAGCCAGACAGAAGTACTGAGGTGCAGGGAAACAGCAACTGTGAGACTCACAAAGATATGGAGGAGCCCTGGGCAGGAAGACCAAAAGATCCAAAAGAGAGAAACAATTATCGAAGTGAGGTTAAAACATGGACAGAGAACAGATGGTAGCAGCAGAGGAGATACTGTAAGTTCATTTCTACACAGAGCTCACAATGGGTGACTCCAATATCCAGAAGCTTTAACCTGGACAGACATTTCCAGCTTCTATTTAAGAATGGTGCCTCCCTCCCCATCACCCTCATCTTAAAATGGAGGCAATGACAGCCTACAGATTCACACGTGAATGGCGTAAACCACAAGCATTTCTAAAGGTGCGCTAACTATTTCAGGCCACTAGGGTGCTACTTCCCTCTCCCCAAAGGCACACTTCATTTAATGATCTCCATCTAGACCCCAAGAATTAATGTCCCTCCTAGAAGTATACCCTTTATTCCTTACGCCAGTGCTTATTGCTGTTTATAGGGTACTTCAAGATCCCCACAGGCTATGGAAAAGTGAAATGCAATTCTAATTACATGGGCAGTAACAGAAAAGTGGGGGGGGGGGGTATAAAGAGCTCCTGAAATGCAAGGCTAAGAAACACTATTCCTCTGAGAGGCCAGCCACTCTGCCCAGAAGAGCCTGTGCTGCCTAGAAAGTGACCTCAGGGAGGAATCACGCGCCTGGAGAGAGGCGCGGCCGCCCCCTGCTCCTCCCTCCCTGCATCCGAGGCCAGCTGGTCCACCTGTCCAGGAGGCAGGCAGGGGCGCTGGGAGGAGCCCCGTTGGCCACGGGGCACAGGGGCGGCGGGGCGGGTCTTTCTCACCCTCCTCCCTTCCCGTGAATAACCAGGACCCCCACCCCAACCCCCGCAGGCCTGGACTGCACGCCCCTGACCCCGCGCGCGAGCGCCCTGCTGTCTGTACCTTTACTCTGGGGAGGGTTCTGACTCCGGTCCCGGAGGACGTTGATCTGGTAGACGGCTCCGTAAGGCTCAAAAAGTTCTTTCAGCTCCTTTTCTGACCAGGACCGGGGGATCTGTCCGACAAACATCTTAATGGCATCTGGGTCTGGTTGGTCTGAGTGATCCAAAGCGCCGTTCATCTTGTTGGCTGTGCCGTTACTGTCAAAAAGGGAAGCGGGAGCCAGAGTTAGGGCTGCAGGGCGAGGGACAGGAAGACAAAAAATCGGGGGTGGGGTGGGGGAGGGGAGGCGGAAGGAGGAGGAAGAGGAGCACGGGGCAAAGTGCCTAATGAGTCGTGGAAATGTGATGAACTAAAACAAAGCACAGGCACCATTAGGTTGCTCCTCGGCGGCCGCAGCGCGGGCTCTCACTGCAGGCTGCTGTTCGGCACCGCCGCCTGAGCCCGGGGCAGCGCCCCACCGGGTGTCACCCGGGGCGTGGACATCTTGAAACCCGGCTAGGAAGGCAGCTGCAAGTTAAGTGCAGGTCTCGCTCCGCGAGGCTGCCATCAACGCATCCGCAGCGTTATCAGTCTCACACTGGCTCTCATGTGGAAAGAAAGGCAAGGCTGGATTTCTGCTGCCTTTCCCACCACCCCCCTCCACCCCTTTTGGAAGGTTTTAGGAAGACAGGAGAGAGGTGGTAATAATAAAGTCACATGAAAAGAAAATGAAACACTTGGCAGTCCGTCAGATGACTAATGCAAGATGCTGGTGATGAATTTGCAGAGCGCGCGAGGCATCCATGTGTGCATCAAATTAGTATGTTGTTGCTGCTCAGAAGAGAAAGTGCTCCAGCAATGCGGCTGGGTGCACCCGATTGGCTGCCCAGGCTGGAGAAAAGGGCCCTGGCGGGGAGGGGGGCTCCCGTTTAAAAAGCACATTGTTTATGGGACCCGGGCACAAAGGCTCTAATTCAGAGAGGCAAAGGCGATCTCAGAATTGCCTGCTTTGTGATAGGAGGGGGAAAAGAAAAGCAGTCCCAGAAAGTTGAGTTCCCGCTAAAGGACACTGAATATTTTAAGTCTTTCACACTCCATAAATTGCTCTCTGTATATCTGACGTCCAGATGTTGCACTTGAGTTCTAAACAATCACACGTCTGGGAGAGAAAAGAGTGAAGTCTGCCTTTCCTTCTCCCAGCTTCAATAAATTTTGGGGGCCGATACAAAGAGCAAAGACCACAAGCTTTTACATATCAATCTTCCTTAATGCTGTTTTCCAAAACCCTCATTTGAAAGAGAGAGAATGCTTGTTTAGAACCTGCAATTCTAGTCACCAACATGTAAAAGGATGATGAAGGCATTCATATTTGCTTGGATCCCTCCACCATTTAAGCTGCAGTAAGTAATAAAGCAAAGCCACATACTCTTTTCATCTCCCCCCACCCCCCAATGCACCCTAAAGCCACCTACTCTGCCAAGTGACAAGGCTGAATGCCCTGAGCAGCACTGATTTGCAGTGCTAATCCTCAGTTTGTGAAAACATATAAAATGCACTTAAATTCAGCAAACACAGAACCTACAGAGCCATGTTCATGACTGCCCCCCAACCCCAGCCTCTAGCCCAGGAGGCAAAAAGGTCAAGAAATGGCCACATGGACTATGGCTTCACTGAAAATGGTCTCTTCACGGTAGCCTAGGGTAACAGTAAGGTTTTCAAAGATCTTAAGTAGGTTTCTTTATTTCAGTCAAAACCCCTCAGAGCACCTTAAATTTGCTGCAAAACTAGGTTAGTCCTGAGCTCTTGGGGGAAAAATAAGACACTGATGGCTAACAAACAACAGCAGTAAAACTTATGGAAAGGAGAAATTCTGAATTCAGTTTAATCCAGAGAGGAAAAAGATGGTAAATACTCTTCAACTAGGTCCTGGCTTCAATTTCTATTTCTCCTTATCCCCCAATTTACCACTCTGTTTTTTTTTTCTTTAATCCTTGAGATAAACAATCAGACTAACTTGAAAGCACTTTCAGAGCTTTCTCTAATCAACCTTATTGTTATAAAAAAAAAAATGTTCTACTGAATACAATGTTGAGCACAAAACCTTCCTTCAACAATTTAGGTGTAATATAACGCTTGTTTATATTAGAGCTGGAGCGTTTATCTTCTTCCCATGCACCTCGACTGCTTTTCAAATTGCCCTCCGGGAATTCAATAAACACTTTTTAACCCCACAGGGCTGACTCTGGCAAGGAGGAGGTGGCAGAGCCCCACGCAGAACAGAATGTAGCGCTCACAGCTCGCTGAGAGCTGAGAGTGTGGCAAGACTTATTTCTGGGACAGGAAGGGCCTGTGGTTACCGCTGTTGACAATCAGCTAGAATGAAAAGAGGAAGGCGTTGCCACAGGTCCCAGCTAAGAGAGAACGGAAGTTCAGAAAATGGGGCTCCCGCATGTCCTCTGAACAGAGTTAACACAACAGATGGACCAGGTGGCAGCACACTCACTGGTCCTTATACCTCAACTTAGAATTCTAGAGCAAGTGTTCTTTCGTGGGTCTCCAAACAAGGGCCCATTTCTACTTTCTAAAAAAAGGAAAAAAAAAAAAAAAACACACTCCCTGGGGTGCATAGGGAGAAACACCATGAAGAGGGGCTTATGCTTCACCTGTTGGTCTTTATGTTGGTAAGTGTGTATTTAAAATTCATGCCCCTCAGTCATCCTTCACAGATGCCTTTAGACCTCTCGTATCCTGAAGCAGGCGGGGGTTGGCACTTGGGGTTTGAATCCTGGCACTATCATTTCCTAACTGTGCCTCTCTGGGCCTCAGACTCTTCATCTGTAAGATGGAAAAGACTTCACCTCTGGTGCACCATGTGCTAACTACAGGATGTGGCCCCAAGTTCAAAGTTTCTAATGGTGTCAGCTCTTCCCACTGTTAATCTTTTCTGTGCACTTGTGAAGCACTAGAAATGAATGACCACTACGAGTCTACCTTTCAATCCAAAGTTTTTCCTAGTGTGGACAAACACAATTCATATCCTAAGTAATAATAATAGGCATCTTTCAGTGAGCACTTCTAGGTCAGATACCATGCTAGGTGCTTTACATATATTATCTAATCCTTTTACCATTTCTATGAGAAATTTTTCAGATGCAGATATCTAAGAAATAATTTCCTTTTCTAAGATTACCAGTTTATACACTGTAGAAGTAGAATTTGAACACAGGCCCACCGGGCTCCAAAGCACAGAGTATTTCTAAACCATCATGAGGCCAAGTATTGTATAGGGTCTGTTTTGGGCTGTGAGTGAACAGCTTGTGCAAAATCTATGAGAAGACAAGGCCAAGAACAAGACCTATCGGTTCCCTGGAATTAGCTGCCAGATAAAAGGCAGCACTAACACACACATACACACATCTTTCCTCTTTTGGTGTGTGAGAATCAGGGTGCAAAGTATGGAACTTAAGAGTCTATTAAGACTATATTACAACCCACACTTTCTCCATAATCATACAAAGCATCTCCAACTCCAGAGACTGCCTGCCTTTCTACTCCCACAGGATCCCATGAATGAGCACCTCTCCTCCATATCTGAATCCTTCCCACTACCTGCCCATTTTGCAAACAAATGTTCCAAAGGTCTGCATCAAATGCTAAGAGCATGACTATCCATTAACTAAGTCCAACAATGTCTAGCTGTTACACAAACTCACAGCAAAGACACATCTTCCTGATCGAAGCATCAGTGGTCCTATCCCATTGATGACCCCTGTGTTGCTGAATCCCATGCCCTGGATCCCGATGGTATGTTATCAGGAGCCTGGGTAACTTAGTTCTAACACACAAGCTCCTCCTTCTTTGGACTTCCAACTTTCTTCCCGGCTGATATTCATCTCTATAGAAGACTTACTGACTCTTTTGTCCTCATGGGGCTATAAGTGCTGATACTTCTAAGGAAGACAGAAATCATGTGTGTGACAGTTAAACGTTTCTGGGTACTTGCTAGAGACCACAGGGAAATCAATTCGATCTACAAAGGGTAATTATGGGAACAGATACCCTAACTCTCACTAAGACTCTCAGTAACACCTTCTATTTATTGCAATCTGATCTCAGACTTAGGAAATTAGACTAGCTCCCTTCCCACCCTCCCTAGTGATCCTCGGCCCTCAGCACAGGGCAGGAATTAGATTCAAATTCAAAGATTTATTGACAGCCTACTCTTTGCCAAACAACTTTTCCAGGTACAGGACACAAGAGCACCACAACAGCTCCACAAAGATGAAATTATTATCCTCAATTTGGAAATGAAGCAACTGAGAGTCACAGAAGTAAACTGACTTTTCAATGTCACACTCCTAAGAAGAGGTGTCTGCAGAATCTGAACACAGTACACAGAGTCCGGACACAATAACAAAGGCCAACAGTTACTGCTTAATAGTCTGTGAACTGGGTTTCTTGAGGGTGATGTTTCCTGTGGATTCAGTGGCCGCTGGCAGGCCTGAGACACAAGCCCATACATCTCTGCTACCTACAAACATTACTATCCTGGGTGTCAATTCTACTTTTGCTCTTGGCAAAGAGCCACATAAGGTTCCTCCAGGCCAGATGCCATATGGAATTGGACCACGAGTTGGAGAGCACTAAGCCAGCAGGCACTGGTGATATTGATCTCAGAGCCAAGATGAAAATGTGATGATGTTGGGGGGGAAAATGATAGTGCTTACTCTTTGCTTTAAGTGCTGGCACTGACCTACTTCCCTACTCTATTTTCGAGTAGAGAGAACTAGATCAACAGAGGATATGCAAAATTTTCTGAGGTTCCTCTAAGCAGCAAAATATTACAGACATTATAATAACTGATTTAATGCATTCTTATTATTGTTATTAACTCCAGGATGTAAGCTTTTATGAAGCCCAGGGAATGCAGGCTTCTTTTTGGAGAATGCAAACAAATGATACTTCTATTATTTTATCTTGTTCCTTGGACAGCAACTTTCTGTATTATATCTCCCTTATCTATACAACGGAGAAGGCAATGGCACCCCACTCCAGGACTCTTGCCTGGAATAAAGAATAACAAACTTACAAAACGGGTATGAGAAATCCCAAGTGGCTATAAATAATTTTATAAAAGTTGAAAAAAGGAAATAAAACGTCACCATCAGAAGATATACCAACCTGAAAACAACACAGAAAGACGCCTTGTCTTGGAAAAATTTTGGATAAAATTAGCTAATCTCCTTGGTGGTTGCTGTTCAGTCACTGTGACGTTCAACTCTTTTGTGACCTCATGGACGTTGCCCGCCAAGCTCCTCTGTCCATGGGATTTCCCAGGCAAAAATACTGCAGTGGGTTGCCATTTTCTTCTCCAGGGGATCTTCCCAACCCAGGGACGGAACGTGCGTCTCCTGCTTGGCAGGCAGATTCTAAACCACTGAGCCACCTGGGAAGCCCAGTCTCCTTGGTAGTTACTAATAGTTTTATTACTCCGTACTTTTTTTATCCATCTTACTTTTTTTGTTCCTTGGCACTTCCTGTATCAGTGCTGCCAACTGTGTGCAATGATGGGAATGGAGCCTACACAATCCAATATGGTAACCGTGGGTTACATGTGGCTACTGCACACTTGAAGTTACTGCAACTGAAAAAACGAATTTCAAAATTTTACTTTAATGAACGTAAATAGATCTAAATGTACATGTTGAGTGGTTTATTTTTTAAAGACAAATAGAGAGTTGAGATTCACCAAAACATTTCATCAGGAAGTTGTTTGGGGTAAACAGAAATGAGGGGCCAGGAATATGACACGAATGCTTGAGTCACCCAGAAGTTATTAAGTCAGTTGGCAGTGGACCGGCCAGCCTGGGTTCTTGTCTTGGCTCAGCATTAAATTAATGGTGAGATCTCAAGGTAATCGAGTAACCACTCAGTTTCCTTATGTGTAAAACAAAGAGACACCACGGTCCCCGTATGGCTCTTTGCTTCTCTGACTCTGCAAGTGTCTGAGTGGCTGGTGGCTCGGGGCCGCCCCCGGAGCATCATTTCTCTCAACTTGCGCCAGGTTTGCTTGGCATCCCAGCTGCAGCCCCATTCTTGCAGTCAGTGGACAGGCTGCTCCTTTCAAGGGCCGAGGGACCACTTTTTAATATCCTCATACTTACAACTGAGCGACTTGACTTGACTTTTCACTTTCATGCATTGGAGAAGGAAATGGCAACCCACTCCAGTATTCTTGCCTAGAGAATCCCAGGGATGGGGGAGCTTGGTGAGCTGCCATCTATGGAGTTGCACAGAGTCGGACAAGACTGAAGCAACTTAGCAGCAGCAGCAGCAGCATACTTAGGTAATAGCCCACGAAGAAACAGGCTTTGTGTGGTGACTGCAACAAACTGCCCAGGGCTGAGCTGTGTGGGGCACAAGCAGCAAGAGCTTGGCAATGGGCCTGGGGCTTTCTGGTGGGCAACGGGACAGCGTGAGACTCAGCCACGTTAACAGCCTTCTACACTGCCCCTGCTGTGGCGCATTATTTAAGAGCAGAATTCTCTCCCTGATGGACTGGCAACATGGTGCGCGGGGCATATCATCAGCTCTTTCCCATGCCACTCTCTGGGGGAACGTATCAGAGACTGGTCCCGCACCAGTGCCGTGACCCTCTGCTCTAAACCTAACCGCTCCATTTAGGAAGAGGCATCAGCCGTCACCCAGCCTCGAGTTCTGGGAACTGCAGCTCCCTTTGAAAACACACCACTTTGGGGTGGCCATGAAGAACACCTCCATCTTCTGTGACTGCCTTTCAACACAGCACCTCTGCCAGTGGACCGACATAGCTGCATCTCAGTCAGGGAGATGCTGGATGGCTGGAAGATTCTGGTAGACCTAACAAAACTCTCTGGGTTGTCAGTTTTCTCAGCATCGGATGATGAAACCAAGGCTATTCCCATATTTACTTGGAAGGGACTGATATCATTTCTCACGTGCAGCTGAAGCTTTGTGAGTCTCCTGTTCACGTTACAGAATGGGGCCCCACATCGGCTTCACCAGTAACAGGACAGGGCCCTCAGTCTTGGAGGCGAGACGTCTGCAGACAGGATTGGCGAATTTACAGAAAATCAAAAGGATCCAATAATACCCAGCATCATTGAAGACGGCAAAGCCTTTCTCCAAATTGTAAATAAATCAGTTTGTGCTCCTCTGAAGAAAAGTCCAAGTTTCCTACAAGTATAACCACATGTACAATGTTCACCCCTGGGCTTTGACAAAATGTGAAAAGAAACAGAATTTATTAAGAGTGGACAGGACACCGATTTCATTCACAGGGAAAGCAGGCACTTGTGACGGGTGTTCCACTGGACGGCTTGAGTCAGTGCAGGACTGCATGTGGATGCAGGCCTTAAAAGCTGTACATTCAATTACCAGGATGAAGTGCAACCCTGACTGGCAGGAAACCACTGCGGCAGAAAACTGCACAACACGGGCATATGGACTCACCAAGGAAAAGGGAGACCTTACTAGCTTATCTCAACTGGACTGCTGGTAAAAAGCAGAAAGCTGGAAAAGCCCCACAAAGAAGCAAATGTGGCGACATCCAGGGGGTCCTGGAGTCTGAACACACGACCGCCCTCACTGGGAAGGCAGTCGGGTATCAGCTCTGGACAGCCCTGGCCCAGGGAGCTCACGTTCCTCACGGATTTATCAGAAAGAGTTCTGTGGACTGCAGAGCAGAAGGCATTTGTACAGGGAGAGTTTGTAGATGAACCTTTAGAAATGGCAACAGGGAAATAATCATCACGCAGAAGATTTATATCGGGCTTCACCTTTCCCAAGTGCTGCTGGAGCTCACAATAATTAATCCTCCCCCTCCAGGGGGGGGGGGGTCAATGTTCCAGATAAGCCAACAGAGGCGAGGGCGGGGGTGCACTGGCTTGGGCCGCACACCCCTTCTGGGTACCCTTCCAGGCTGATTCACCTGCCCATGGCTAAATGCTGAGGAAGCCACCTGTGGGCATGGGCAACTTCTTGCAAGTGGCTCTTCTGGATAATGGAGAAGACATTGGCTTGGCCCCACGTCAATTAACTGAAACAGGAATCATTATGAAATGAAGACAAGAGGCAGGGGACAACTCAATAATGGTCTGAACTTCCCAAAGCGAACACTGATTCTTACCTAAAAGTGAAAGGAAAGTGAAAGTGAAGTCGCTCAGTCGTGTCTGACTCTTTGTGACTCCATGGGCTGTAGCCTACCAGGCTCCTCTGTCCATGGGATTTTCCAGGCAATAGTACTGGAGTGGATTGCCATTTCCTTCTCCAGGAGATCTTCCCAACCCAGGGATCGAACCCAGCTCTCTCGCACTGTAGACAGACGCTTTACTGTCTGAGCCACCAGGGAAGTCCAAGCTTGATTCTTACCTAAAATGCCTCCCATATTCACATTCTGGCAGCAAATGATGAAGACACGGGATGTATTATGTTGAGAGTGACAACACAGAACAGACCCAGTGCCTGGTACCTATAGCTGGGATTCAGTGACTGTGCTTTCCAAGGCAAATAACTCCTGCTTCCACCACTGGCTACAATATTTCGCCTCGACTGACTTGTATGAGAGAAAGAATGCAGTCAGGTCAGGTTTACAACACCCTCCATCCACTGAAGAAATACTGATGGTAGAAGTGGAGGGTTCATCTTGGTGGGATTTTGCCCCCTTCCCCTCCCCTGAGAGTTATTCACACACAAGGCCCTTTTCTTTCCTTTTATTACATAGGTGTTGACATACACAGGTGCTGTGTAGGTCAGGAATGGTGCTGGGTCTGAAGGAGAGAGAATGGAAACGTGTAACTTATGCCTTTAAGCCACCAGTAGCCACTGAGAAGAACCAGCCATATGTACAATACAGAACCAAACCACAGAGCCTGAGGCCCAGAGGAGAGGGTACACAAGGGTTCATGGTCAGCCAGCCACAGGGACTCATCTGGCCATGGGGCCTGGCATTCAGCAATGTGACCACATTCCATCCTCGTGGTCCAGTTTGCAGGGGAGTCTGCAATAACGAGAGCCACAGGTGACAATCTGTACTGTTCCCTGAGTTGGCAATGAGACGGAAAGAAAACCACTGCAGCAAGGAAGCTGGGCCTGGAGAGAACGTGGCTCAGGACCCCCCTCCCCTCCCCCTGCATCTGAGATGAGGCACTGGAGCCTGGAGACAGTGTCACACGGACCCACAACTGGATGGCCATCATCTGCTCTGCTGACCCACACTGGTGTGGGGACAGCCCAGGGTCCCACCTCTGTTCCAAGGAACCGGGAGGCCGTTCTGTCCACCAAGCCCTTCCAGCACCACTCTTCAGTCTGGCCTAGTTCCTCTGGGGTCACCCCACCAGCCGGCCTGTCACTCACTATCACTCCCCCTGGGCTCGTCCGTTCAACCCTCCCATCTGACCCTCTCTAGAGACGGTCAGCAGAAGGGCCGGCACTACCTCCAGCTTAGTGCCTCGACAAATAACCTCTTCCCGTCTTCCTTTCGTCCAGCTGGGTTTCACATTCAACTTCCCTGTTTTCTTACTGCCTCAATCTGCCCCCTGCCCCACCCCAAATCTGCGACCAGGAATACTGTCTTAGAACACGCACGTGACATAGGGTGACCACCAGCCCGAACCTGCCCATTCTCTGGCTGTCCAACCCACGGGGACCGTCATTCGCTGAGCCCCCAGTCAGGCACACAGGGAGACTGCGGGACGCCTGATGACACGGCTGTCTTAATCATTCCCTCAATATAACCCTGAGGTGGCCTGCTATTCAGGCTTTATTCAACGTGCAAGGGATAAAACGGTGAATCAGATCAGGTACAACTGCCTCTATGGAGCTTCTAGTCTAGAGCAGGGCGTAAAACGAGCTAACTAAGCAAATCTTCTAAGCAAGCATTTCAATGGAGAAAAGATAAAGGAGGAAAGGGAGACGGAGAGGGGCTGGGTGCCAGGGAGCAGCTCTAAATAAAAGTGCTCAGAGAAGGCCAGCACAGAGCCCTGCGTTCAGTTGCAGTACAAGGGGTATCTTTTGAATGAACAGATCCAACATAGCGAGAAGTCTTAAAAGTTGTTGGCATTAAGTCACACACTACACAATTCATCACCACAATCGTAAAGAACCAAGTTACCCCATCTGGAACTGTTGTACTGAATCTGGCGGTCACTATACCTATTACCGATGAGTTACGAGTCAGGCCTGTTTTCCTCAAAATGCCCGCTAGGTCCACTTGTCCTGGTGCAGCCACTGACCTAATTCTGACTACTCTGATGATAAAATCATTTCAAAACTGTTCAGAGGGCTCTCCTACTCTGGACTAAAGCACAAAGATTTCACTGACCTTTGAGTTTGCCTGGCACTCAGAACTCTGTCCTTCCGTTAAATATTGATCATCTGTCCATTCATTATTCATTTCACCATTTATCAATGGCAAAATTTAATCTCAGGCTGCTCTTTCCTCAATCTGCTTCTGGACTACCTTCCTTGGTCATAAACGATGTGTGATCAAGAAATACAACTTAAGTCCTGAATGCCTGCCTCAGGGATGCAGCCAGCAGTAGAAGCTGGAGCATAAACACGGAGATCAGCAACGCTGCTTTTCCTTCCACTGATCTGGAAAATCAAAAGCTGACAGTTAATAAGAACTAATTACGTCATATTAACGACTGTAGTTTAGATCAGAAAACAGAACCCATTTGTGTATTCCTGTGCATTTGCCATTTATGAGGTTCAGATATATATATATATATATATTTTTTTGATAATGCCTTCAACTCACATATTTGTGAAATGTCAAAAACAGAACACTGAAAAACACCAACCAACCAACCCCAGGACATCAGGACTTCCCTGGCAGACTTCATGCTTCCAATGCTTGGGTTCGAGCCCTAGCCGGGAAAACTAAGAGCCCACAAGTTGTGCAGCACACAAAGAAAAATACAGGTTTTTTCTTTTTTTTTTTTTTTAAAAACAAAGAACATCAGAGCAGTCGAAAACATATTTCACAAAGTTTCCAACCTGATGCCTGTGCCCCTTAAGCTCTCTGGGGAGCTTCCCAATCCATTCTTCAAAGATTTCCTGTTTTATGTTGGTAGATAGCTGGGCTGACTTGCATTCTCCAGGAGTTCCCAAGGACAGCTGCCCAGCAGAATAATTAATCTGCATAATGACTATCCTTGTCTCATCTAAAGGGTCACCTTATGCTCAATAAATTTTCTTTAAGAATGCAAGAAAATATATAATTTATTGTTAAGAAGAATTCCTTCACAAATAAGACAACAAAGAGACTACTGCCCTCAAGGGTAAGCTTTCAACTCAACTACAAACTCAGCTGATCAGACTGACTCCCTCCCTGGGGGGCTCTGGGAAGCTGAGATTTTACTTCCTCGTTCTAACAAGGCTGTGAGCATCAGAAGTCAAGATCTGTGGACCACCTAATTTGTGGTCGTCACATGCAGCAACCTATTTTGCTGAGACGCTTTGGCTCTGGAAGGGGTTTAACTTTACATTTTCTGCTCAGTTTTTTACCTGCCTTTTTGGCTGGGAGAAGTGAGAGAATCGTGGGTGGGGACTGAAGCAAAGATGAGGTGTTTCCCTTGTGGGAGGTGGTTTCTCCAAAGTAAATTGTTTGTTCCCTAATCAAGCAGCCAACTTTAACTGTTTCTCTTTAAGATCACAAAACATGATGTTTGAGGTTTGAGAATTGGAAAAGAGGGCCCATATGAGAGAGGGCTGTGACACCATTCACGAGACTAACCATGAATTTTCTGGCATCTTTCCGTCCCAACATAAGAAAAGGCGATGAGAGGTTTTAGAGGGGTCGCACAAAACTCCTAGAGAGCGATCCAAAATACTTGCCTCTCTGATAGTCTGCTTAAAGCAATGGAAAAAGAACGTTGCCAAGTTTGTGTAATTACTCGAAGACGACCTCCAGAATTGTACGCATGTCAGCTCTTTGCGTATGGCTCCCTATGAGACAAACATGTTGGCATGTCATGCTGCAAAACTCCATTTCAAAAGACAAAGTCCAAATGACATTCTACTTTGCTAGCTTTTAAAACCCTAAATCACATCTAAGATGAAATCAATACCAAACACCACATTCTGATTTGGAAATCTATAGGTCTTCTCTCTTTCTCTCCACATGTCATAAATTCCATTTATCATCTTAAATCACCAATTAAAATAGGCTTTGACATTTAATTTGCCTTTTTCTTTAAAAAAACAAACCATCAGCTCTAACCCCCTAAACAAATAAGAATAGAAATAGGATTATTTGCAAAATTATAAAAGCTGTTATTCCATGAGGCTGAATATCCTCATATCAAAATTCCCCATCGTTGATTTTTTTAAAGCCATTTCTTCATTTTTTGACACTACATCTGGCACAATGAATACAGATGATCATTTGTTTATATATCTGTCTAACTGCCTTTCCCAAACACAGCCAGATGGAGTCTTTCAGAATCAAATTAATTTCAGATTAATTCACTCTGGACTCACTCCAGTTCCATGACTCCTTGCTTTGAGGCACCAACCAAACTGATGGGAAGTCGTGAACTGAAAAGAGCACAGGTTCCTCAGTATTGGGGGGGAACATATGACCTAAGGCTGCAGTTGCTCTCCTTACCCAGAAAGCGACCCATTCCCGTACTGCAAATCGCTGAGAGAAGGCCCGGCCAACATTTCAGAGACAAAAGCATCCAGCAAGAATTTCCTCTTCGATTTCAAAGAGGAACACCATCAGTTTTATATCCATTATTTGTAACGCCTCATGAGGATGCCAGTCAAAATGAGCGACCTAATTACCAACACGAGAACCAGGGAGGTCACAGTAGACCCTGCCGTCTATTCATAGTCAGGGTGGACACAGGATGTGGGAGTGAATTCTCAATGCCCCTGCGCATAGAATCTCTATCTTGAGGTGTAGGAAGGAACCATCAACAGACGTAACCAGGCTCTGCTCCCTGTCAATCTTGGCGGATGCCTTTATTATCACACTTGTTTCAATTGCAATTTGGGTTTCCATGGAGACACAACAGTTAGCTCCAGAAAATTATAAGATAAATGTCAGGCGGTGATAACGGTGTTAATGAAGCTTTGGTGACGAGCAGTTCAGCGCTTCAAATAATAAGCTTATTTCTATAGCATATGTACAACCTGTCAGAAAACCTGGGAAAGAATATTAAAAATTAAATATCGATTTATCTACATTTAAGAGAGAGTGGGGAGAGACCCCTCTGGAGTGACTTAAGTTTGGTGGGTCAAGGTGAACAAGAATAAAAAAGATAAAGTAAGCACTGCTTTTTGGGGAAAATGAGGTACCAGTCACAGCCCGCAATGATGCTTTAGCGGACATTCAAAAATACCTTATTTCATCCAGCAGTGGAGAGAATTTCTTCTTATAATATGGTTAAAGCAATCCCTTTTGTTTTTGGAAGCTAACAGCTCAACTCACTAAGTCTGACTGTGAAAGACATGGGCTCCAGAGATATAAATGCTACATCCAACCTCACGGTGACGGGATAGAAGGCAGGCCTCCCACCCCTGACTCTAGGCTGCTGAAAAACTGTAACTGGATTACTAGAATTCAGGATTCAGAACCATCCTTGACTAGTCTACAGCCAAACATGTACCACCTGAAAATTTACGAGGAAGTATGTCAAATCAAAAAAAAAAACAAACAAAACAAAACAACTGTGGATTTATGTAAATTGGATGCATTCTGAAAACACAAGCTGATACAGTGGAATGGCAAAGAGTAGCACAGTTTAAGGCTAAGATTCGAATGGCAGAAAGCCAATAGGAACTAAAGAGCCTCTCGATGAGGGTGAAAGAGGAGAGTGACAAAGCTGGCTTCAAACTTAACGTGAAGAAAACTAAGATCATGACATCTGATCCCATTACCTCATAGGTGGGAAAATAGGGAAACAGTGACAGATTTTCTTTTCTAGGGCTCCAAAATCAACTGCAGATGATGACTGCAGCCATGAAATTAAAAGACGCTTGCTCCCTGGAAGGAAAGCTATGACAAGCCTACAAAGTGCATTAAAAAGCAGAGACATCACTTTGCCAACAAAGGTCCATATAGTCAAAGCTATGGTTTTCCCAGTAGTCATGTACAGAGGTGAGAGTGGACCATAAAGAAGGCTGAGTGCCAAAGAATTGATGCTTTTGTACTGTGGTGTTGGAGAAGACTCTTGAGAGTCTCTTGGACTGCAAAGAGATCATACCAGTCATTCCCAAAGGAAGTCAAACCTGAATATTCACTGGAAGGACTGATGCTGAAGCTTCAATACTTTGGCCACCTGATGTGAAGAGTCAACACATTGGAAAAGACCCTGATGCTGGGAAAGATTGAGGGCAGGAGGAAAAGGGGGTGACAGAGGATGAGATGGTTGAATGGCATCACCAACTTAATGGACATGAATCTTAGCAAAGTACAGAAGTCAGTGAAGGACAGAGAAATCTGGCATGCTGCAGTCCATGGAGTCACAAAGAGTTGGACACGACTTAGCAACTGAACAACAACCACTAGGAAAAGAAATGGAAAGAAAAATACGTTTCCTTTTATTTGGAAAAGATGATTTAAGAACAGAACAAAAGTTTTATGTCTCCTCCATGGACATCCTTAAAGACCTTGAAAAGTTAAAAGGTTGACAATTTTGCAAATCAAAGTCTTTACAGGAAGACATGAGGGAGACCTGCATTATACACACTTCTTCACAGTTCACACTCTGAATGATCCCTGCCCCAGTACCCACTAATATTTCACTCCTTCCACCATATTTTCTATTCAGTTATTTAACCACTATTTATTGAGTGCCAGACACTGTGCTCAGTATACAGTGATGAGTAAGATAGTCTCTGCCTTCACATTTCTCACTATTTAGTAGCTTGTACAACTGAATACCCAAGGTCTTCTCCCATGCCCTGCACCCCCAAGGTCTTGAATAAAGTGTCACGATGCTCTCTTTTCTGTCCAAACTTTGGTCCTTTTTGAAGTTGACTACATAACCATGCTTTTCTGGGGCAAGGCAATTCTTTCTGCTACACCTTTGCACTAGAAACAGCTGGCTGCTCAAATCCAGCAACAGCTGGATTGTTGCTGTTGTTCAGTTGCTAAGTTGTGTCCAACTCTTCACGACCTCAGGGACTGAAGGATGTCAGGCTTCCCTATCCTTCACTGTCTCCCAGAGTTTGCTCAAATTCATGTCCGTTGAGCCAGTGATGCCATCCAACCATCTCATCCTCTGTCGCTCCCTTCTCCTCCTGCCTTCAATCTTTCCCAGCATCAGGGTCTTTTCCAATGAGTCGGCTCTTCGTATCACGTGGCAAAAGTATTGTCTGGATTACTATAACAAAAATACCACGAACTGAATGGTTTATAAAACAAGAGATGCTTATTTTTCACAGCTCTGGAAGTCCAAGACCAAAGTACTGGCAGATTCGGAGTCTGAGAGCTGGCTTTCTAGTTCCTAGATGGCCAGCTTCTCCCAGTGTCCCTACCTGAAGAAAGGGGCCAGGGAGCTCCCTGAGGTCTCTCCTATAAGGGCACTAATCTCATCATGGGGGATCCACCCTCAGGACCTCGTCACCCCCAAAGGCCACATCTACTTTTTAATATCATCATCCTGGGCCACAGGTTTCAACGTATGAATTTTGGGGAAGAAACATTCAGCACATAGCACACTCCTTAAGCACTCAAAACTCCTCTCCCTCCCCTGGCTTCACTCTTCAGGAGGAAAGTTAATGGGGTCAAACCCAAGCTCAAGGCTTTTACTGGACCATGGTGCTAGGGTAGCAACTTTCAGTGCAGCTTTTGAAGAAGCTACAAGTTCTTGCTTCCCCATAAAAGGATTCTTTTTTCTCTTTGGAAAGCTCTCTCGTAACTCCATATGGCTGGTGCCAAATGCGCCAGGGCTGCCTCCCACTGCAAGGGGTGGGCGCCTCTCCCATCTCTGCAAGGTCCAGCAAGGCAGAGCCACAAACGGCTGAAGCCAGATGCTCTGGTTTGGACGAGAGAGGCGATGCTGATTTCCCTAAGAGCCTTCTTCCCTGAATGAATTCATCATGAGGACGTGAAGAACCAGGGATTCCAATTAGGGTCTGGTCCAGAAGAAACAACCTCAGGCCTCCTTTTGGTGAAGGCTTTAGCTTACGAGGCGTGAAGATCTTCCAGCTCTCCTGCAGCCAAGCTGGTTCTCAGAGCCAGGGTTCCCACACGATGGCTCATGGCCATACACTGTCCCCTTGGGCATACGGAACGGAAATCTGCAGGAATGATAAACCTGATGGAGGATTCCAGAGCCCGAAAGCCCCTCGACCTCACTCCACTGAAAGGAATTAATGCATCCTTACCTCAAGGCACAGTAATGCAAAACGAGCCAAAAACTATCAACTGCAACAGCAGAAGTCTATAATATTATGATGAACGCTCATTCTCCTGGTTTCTTTTCCTGCTATCCCACCCATGCAAAAGACGTGAAAGGAAAAAACCATTCAAGAGCACACAATGCCCAAGACACTAGCAATAGGATACCTTAATAAGCCAAAGTAGAGTCATGAGGTTTAAATTTAATAACTCAATGTGGATCCTGGGACTTGAGGTTGAAACGTTTTTGTTGTAAATCAAGCACAATACTATGTTACTAAGAACTGGGTGAAGAAACATCTGTGGTCATGGAAACAGAAATTACAAACAGCATGCCTTTTTCTCATCAGTTAAAATATTCTCATCCTGTTAGGGTTCATGATTAGGGCTCCTCAATTACTCTTTCCATTGTTAAAACTTTTCAACACTTCACATCACTCTTGCAGAGTCCTAGGGAGTCAAACAGAGAAGTTGAAAAGTCACCTGCAATGGACATGACTTTGAGCAAGCTCCGGGAGATGGTGAAGGACAGGGAAGCCTACTGTGCTGAGTCCATGGGACTGCAAGGAGTCGGATATGACTAAGTGACTGAACAACAACAATGATTATTGTGGGTATTTCTTAATTGCTGAAATAATTACTGTTATCTTTAATAACAACAACGCAAGGCTTATTACAATAGTTCTTCAATTTTAAAATGACAGCTCTAAACTGGGGCAACCAAAATTACAATCATAATTTCCCAGAATTGACAATATTTGCTAAATAGACTCCTTGAAGAGGAGGAGGTTATACATGCGGGAAATGAATAGGAGACGATAATTCGAGTGTGGCACAGCTTTAAAAGTGACTTCAAAATTGAAATTCAAAAAGAAATCGCTACGGAGCTTTTTATTTTGATTTCTTCTTGCTGTTGAATGTTAACAGGTTTGACTAAATTTTGGCAGCTCAGCTTTAACTGATCTGAAGCTGACCATGACTGGAAAGGTGTTACAAGTATCTTTTCGAGTCTAGGGTTGTATTTTTTTTTTTTAATAGACAACGGCATAAGGCCAATCAAATCCAATAAACTGAAGAGGAATTCCCCTATCAATGGAGTCATTAAAATACAACCATGAAAGAAGCCTTTCCAACAATGCAGAATGGACAGTAAGTCCCTCTAGGATGTGGGTGGAGAGGATTCATGTTCATATGACAATGGACACAGGGACTCTGCTGGAAACACGCACGGAGTTAGGACCTGGGCCGCAGCAACGAAGGTGACCACCACGGACGGCCTGACACCTAGGACCTTGCCTTCAGCTCCACGTTCACTTTCAAAACCACTATCTGTGGGTTGGTTTGTTTCTTGAAGATGGATTGAGGGAAAGCATAACTACTTGGAAAGATCTGTTTCTTATGTTAGTGAAAATGACAATAAAACAGAAACACTATGGATACTGAAACCCCAAAACACATCAAGTGCAAAAAGATACAGAAACATGGAAAACCACCACCCAAACGACTCTGAAAACAATTTCAGCTCTCCTCCCTGAATCATATGGTATCAATTCTGGAAACCACACTTCCCCTGGGAAATAGAACTATATAAGGTTTTGTGTGTCCATAATATTATGAATATATTAAATGGCAGAAAGGCAATCACCGTTTTGGAAATCAGCTGACCAGAGTATACACCTGAGTGAATAAATACCTTAGGATGGAGGACATTCACACGGTTGTGCTGGTGGGGGAGCCAAGATGATGAAGGAAAGGTCCTAACTACGTACCTACAACTCTACATATGATCTGACATCAGCCTGTTTTTGAGGCTTCCACACTGAGGTTTCATCAGCAACCCAAAGCATCAGGAAGTCAGTGGACAGCTTGGCAACATTCTACCTCTGCACACAAGGACTGTGAGTACAGGGCATGAAAGAGCCAGGAATGCCAGGAATGCCAGAGGTGTCCCAAAGCTACGTTCAGAAGGTGCAAAGTCTCCATGTTCATTTCAGGCCCTGTATCTGGAAATCCCACCTCTGGCCACCGGGCTCATCTCCATTTTGTGTTTATAGAAAGGACTTGTTCAGCGGGTATTTTCACCTACATCCTCTAAGACCTCAAGATCTGTGGGTTCAGCTGTGTGGGAAAGTCAAACTGTACCAGCTGATGAAGCTGATTCAGGGCATCTCCTGAATATGCAGGTTAATAATTTAGATGTGGGTGGGAGGGACTGGAAATGCATAGAAGATTCCCTCTGGTCAGTGGGTCACTCAAGATAAATGGGTTCCAGGTAGGGGTCAGCTCACCTGTGAACCTAGAATGATGAGATTTACTAAGTCAGTTTTTAATTCACTAAATGGTCATTACTGACAGGGTACTAGAGCTGTTTAGGGGTTTGTTTTTAAGACAACAATTGCTAACAATGAGGGCAACTGGCTTCACTGGCTGAAGGGAGGAAATGCCTTTTTTCCTCTTCTTAATTAACAATAACATTCAAAACCCTGACAGAGAATAATGGTGAAATAAATTATGGAATCACTTATGTATGAAACCATACATTATTAAAACTACTCTAAATGGGTCCTTAATTTAAATAAAGATGGCCATTCTAAGAAGCCAAGGATCTCAGAAATGAGAAAGGACACCATGTTCTTCTGACCCAAGATACCAAAGGTGTATTGTTTTGCCAATGGGACAAGTATCAACCATCCTTGACTCTTATTAAGATCCACACAGGTCTCTTCTGCTGAGTCTTGGATTTAATTATTCACAGCCCTATATTCCGGTTGGTTAAAGACAGGACAAAGCAGCAGGTAGGGCAAAATCCACCTTTAAAATTTATACTTTGCCCATTCTAACCAGTCAGCAAAAGCCACTCTATCTGTTCTATCCTGGGTACATGAGTTTCAGGACCACCTTTGGCAAAGTCTGAATAAAGCATCGATCGGCTCTCTTAGTTACTAAAAATACTGACTCAGCGATGGTAGGAATACCTTTCACTCTGTTAGTTTTAATAGATGGGATCACAGTGCACACTTAAGAAAAGCAGAGAGCCCCTCAATAAACCAAACACCAGTTCCAGGCTCACATCTACTTAATTTATGCAAATAAACAAGAACAGGTGTTTTTTCTGGCAGCTCTGGTGGTGCTAAGCTCTTGTCCCCCTTTAATGTAAAATTCATCTGAATCTAACATCTGCATACTATTTCGAACGTCAGGCCCATCATCGTCCTGATGTGTGACTCTTGATGGGAAAAGCAACCTCGTGGTTGCAAATACAACCACCTCCCCAGCTGCAGGAAGGATACCTCCCCACTTGTGATACCTGGACATGGTTCTACATGGCAGTTTGACACACTGTGGTCACATGTTCAAAAAAATTTTTTTCCCAAGTGATGCAGAATGAACTCTCCATTCTCCTCCTTGGAGACAAGGACAATTAGAGCCGTCTCCTCCTAATAAAACCAGCAAACAGTGATTATATATGTTTCTATAACTTAAAGAGTCTACACTCTTAAGAGAAGTGCAAGAGAAAGGCACTCAATCGCATCTCTTGCCATATGATTACAAAACACTGAGCTCAATTGTTCTAACAGGCTCACCCTACTTAATTAACAAAGACATCCTGGTTTGTATGTGCGGGACCAAGCTCAAAAAAGGCTTATGAGAACAAGTTCTGCACAAGCATCTTATTTTTTAATGACTAAAGAAGCTCTTGGGGCCCATCGTATTAAAAGTAACAAAAAAGGAGGGAAGTAGCACTGGTTCTTAATTACTTTTAACTCTGAAGCTAGGGGCTTCCCTGGTGGCCCAGTGGTAAAGAATCTGCCTTCAATGCAGGAGACCTGAGTTTGATCCTTGGGCTGGGAAGATCCCCTGGAGGAGGGAATGACTACTCACTCCAGTGTTCTTGCCTGGGAAATCCCATGGACAGAGGAGCCTAATGGGCTATAGTCCACGGGGTCACAGTTGGACACGACTGAACGACTCTTTCCCTTCTTCTGAAGTTAACAATCTCCAAACGGGAGCTCCTTAAATATTCAGCAACCAACTAAACTGCAACCTTTCTGACTTGGACAGACACTAGTTTTCTGTCGGGCCCCTAGTGCCAGCACCATGATGATTCCTCACTAAGAGGTGGAAGACCAGAGCAAATGAGAAGTCGCAATTCCTCTCCCCAAGGTTTCATCCTTCACAAAGGCAAGAAGCTCAAAGTCCCAAGCGCTAGTTTCACTTGACTCCATCACCACTTGTTCATTCCTATGTTACCATCCTACAGTATCTCTGTCTTTAAGTGATTACCTGGGTGTACATAAGGAATCTGCAGGTGGGGGATGAAAGGATGAAGTGCTGGATGGGGGGAGGGATAGGATAAACAACTAGAATACAAGAATCTGCCTCGTAGTTCATGTGTGTGCATGCTCAGTCATGTCTGACTCTTTGAGACCCCATGGACTGCAGCCCACCAGGCTCCTCTGTCCATGGGATTCTCCAGGCAAGAATACTGGAGTGGGTTGCCATGCCCTCCTCCAGGGGATCTTCCTGACCCAGGGACTGAACCTGTGTCTTCTTCATCTCCTGCACTGGCAGGCAGATTCTTTATCACTGAGCCATCTGGGAAGCCTCTTAATTCAGGTGCTGGAGTCTAGTGACTCCTAGTAAATTTATTAAGGCACCATTCAATCCTAAATACCACTTTGCAAAGCTACATTTACCATTTGGGGTCCACCTTTTTCCTTCAAATAAACACATTCAGTCTAGTTTCTGACTTCACGTGTCATGGCCTTTGGCTGGCTGGTGAACTGCCTTATTTTTTTCACTTAAGCCATGTCAGGGAAATCAGGACAAGGTAACACTACATGGATCAACACACTGGGTTGCGGCTGTGGATTGTAAGAGGAGCTACCTATTGACATGGAGAATCAGGTGCCTCTGGCCTCAGGAGGAAAGAGTCCTGAAAAGACCTCTTCAAGGACAGGAAAGATTCCATCATTCAGGAACGTGAAGAGCAACAACCCTGAGACACAGTATGTGAGCACATGGCCGGCAGGGAATCACGGAATGTGGTTCACAGAGCCAGACGTTCCTCTCCACTTCACTCTGTGTACCTTCCCTCGGCCAGCTAAGGAGATGCATGCGTGGCGTGGGAGATACACAGGTCACACAGGGATAATAAAATGGAAAGGGAACACAAACCAAGGTTTTTGTTTAGACTGTAACAAAAATGTTTCCTTCCTATGAATGCATGAAAAACACTACTTAATAAGGTACTGTTATCTGAACCACTCATTCACTCGTCATTGATTGCTTTACTGAGTGCCTTTAAAATATTACAAAACACCTCTAGGAAGTAAAAGCAGTGGGAAAGACGGAGGGTTTAATGCGAGGCAGATTCAAGTTCAAATCCCAACTCTACAGCCTTCCTGTTAAGTGATCCTGGGTAAGACATCCAAGTTCCAAGCCCTTTAGCTGGAGAAGGAACACAATGAGGCCTATCCTTGTGCTGTTGTGAGGATTAAATGAGCTATTCTGAATGTTAAACTGCACATGGAAAGAATGGAAGTATTTTCCCACGGTTCTTTAATTGTTAAGTAATATCTGAGAAGTGGAAAAGTGCTTAAATAAGGAATAACTGTTTCTCACACAAGGTGGTGGTGGTTGATCAGTCACTAAGTTTATCCGACTTTTGGTGACCCCATGGACTGCAGCATGCCAGCCTTTCCTGTCCTTCACCATCTTCCAGAGTTTGCTCAAACTCATGTTCATTAAGTCAGTGATACCATCCAACCATCTCATCCTCTGTCATTTCCCTCTCCTTCTGTACTCAATCTTTCCCAGCATCAGGGTCTTTTCCAGTGAGTTGGCTCTTTGCATCAGGTGGCCAAAGGCCACAGTCTTTTCAATGAATATTCAGGGCTGATTTCCTCTAGGATGGATTGGTTTGATCTCCTTGCTGTCCAAGGGACTCTCAAGAGTCTTCTCCAGCATCACAATTTGAGAGCATCATTTTTCAGTGCTCAGCCTTCTTTATACAAGGTGAACACCAGGATATAAAAGTCATGACACCCCAAGCACCACCCAGAAAGCTCTATACAACTTTAAACTAATATCGACAATGATGCTATATTAAGAAAAATCAATTAAACAACTTCCTGTACTGTACAGAGGCCTGTCTGGATCATCCGCTTGGTTCAGCTGTGGTTATTCCACTTTCAGATTAAAGGGAGTTCACTGCTTACCAGCCTTTCTCTGTAGTCACCATGCATCTCCCCATAGCTCGCTTCCTCTATTTCCACTTCCTCAGCATCTCCACCCTTCTCCAGTAACTGATTTGAGAATAGAGATTTCCCCAAGCAATTCTAGCCTTTAATATCTCCACCCCACCAATCGGTTCTGGGCGAACAACTCTACCTGATTCTCATATTAAATGTAATCACTCACCAGGCAATCGCGCCTGTGAACGTGGGAGTCCTACGTACAACCTGCCGCTATTTGCTTGGTCAGCAGAAAATGCCTCGTACAGCCGCGTAGGCGTCCTGATGCCCTAGCAAACCTATCTGAAGTGCAGCCAGTGCTTTCAGTGATACATAAAAGTATCTCTGCCTCACAGATGCTGGAGACTCATTTATGGACCAATTACAGGACTGGAGCAGCAGCGACATTTCACATTTGTTCTGTTTTGTATTTTTAGCCCGGGCTTTTTTTCCTTTCGTGGATTATGGTAAATACAACATTTGCTTCCAGAATGTGGGACTTGCTGGGATCAGAAAGGAAAGTGCCTGACAAGCAGATTACCTTGGGCTACTGTATTACGGGGATGCAGACAGTTATGCCATGGGGCTGGATTTAGTCATTCTCAAGTTGTATTAAGCTGCCCTGGCTTCAACATAGAAATAAACAAGAGAGCCTTGGTGTGTAGGGCATTTTCAGCTTCCTGGTCCTCCAATCAGCACATCCCTATGAAGGCTCCATGGGGAGGGAGGGCCAAGAAAACTCTATGGGGAAAAAAAAATCTTTCGATGTTTCTTTAAATTTGTTCCTGAAGTTTCTTTCCTTTGTAAGTGGCTTGCTCAAGATCAAACTAACAACAGAGTTGGGAGAGAAAGCAAAATAAACATGATTCCACTGGAAACGACACACTGCCTATTTGTGGAGCCAAAGAGTAAATGTTCTGACACAGAACCCCGTGCTCTGTCCTGAGCAGATGGCACCCCGCAGCTATACCTATTAACGCAACATCAAACTACAAGTTGGGTATTTTGCCTCCTTATCCAGGTAACAAATCAGTCTGAGCCTGGGAGACAGATGTTTTTTCCTTCTCTTGACTCACACGCATGCTGCTTTTCAGACCTGGCCTTAAATGAGTGAGATAGTGAGCTGCAAACGCAGAGCTGAGAATGCCTTTCAGAGGCAATTATGCTGAAACTTTGTTCCAACATCAGGAAATGTGGCATTTTCACCAGATAATGTCCATATGAAACACATCCACCAGAGGCCCAGAGAGTGAAAATGAAAATGTAACCAGTGGCCGGGCATTAACCAGGAAATGTGGTCTGGACACGAGTGCCATTGGTCCAGGGCTGTACCAAGACTACACTGTTTTAGCTGAAGAACTGACTTCTGCACATCTGTGCATTTTATTTCATAGTTTCCCTTGTGTGAGGGGTAAAGATATCCCACCCCCACTGTGATTTTAAGTCAAGGATAGCCTTTGAAGAGAAATATAGTTGAAGAAAAGAGATAACCATAAACACAGAGCTATTTCTAGAAACTTCCAAATATAAGAAGATGCTCATTGAGCACTGAAAAGGTGAAGGTCACCTGGATGGGTGCCTTAGGTAGGGATTCTGAACTGGGGGAAAACAACATGAAATACTGCAGGGTTTGCATGGGGCTAAAGCAACCGACGCGAGGGATGCATAACATTACACCTAAGGGAAAAAGACCAACAGTGGTGCGTGTATTAGAAGACTTCCAACCAATTCATCCTGCGTGAACGCCATTCCCAACGCAGAGTCCTAAGCGCTGATGAAGGGAGCAACACAGGAAGAGCAAGAATTATTCCAGCTGCAGGGAAGGGTGGGCCAGGACAGGAGGTAATGTGAAGTGGAAGGAAAAAGTAGTGAGATCTTTAGCTGCAGGAGTATGCCCTCAGGACCTGGAAAGCAGTGAATGTGTTTTTCTGCGAGCTGCTAGCATTCTAATGTTTGAAAACTTTCAGTAGAGAGGCTCACCTCACAGATACTATGGGTTGTGTTCCAGACCCCTTCAATAAAGTGAATAATGCAGTAAAGTGAGTTGCACACATTTTTTGATTTTCTGGTGCATCTAGAAGTTACACATATATAATTTTTTACTATATCTGGGCTTCCCTGGTGGCTCAGACAGTAAAGAACCTGCCTGCAGTGCAGGAGACCCCGGTTCAATCCCTGGTCAGGAAGATCCCCTGGACAAGGAAGCGGCCACCCACTCCAGGATTCCTGACTGGAGAATTCCAGGGACTGAGGAGCCTGGTGGGCTACTATCCATAGGGTCGCAGAGAGTCAGACATGACTGCTTGACTAACACTTTCACTTTCATACTGTAACTATTAGTCTATTCCATGTGCAATACCATTATGTATTAAAAAGCCATGTACATACTTTACACTGCTGTATTTAAAATAGGTAACCAACAAGGATAAACGCAGAGACCATATCAAAAAGCAGAGACATTACTTTGCCAACAAAGGTCCGTCTAGTCAAAGCTATGGTTTTTCCAGTAGTCATGTATGGATGTGAGAGTTGGACCATAAAGAAGACTGAGTGCTGAAGAATTGATGCTTATGAACTGCGGTGTTGGAGCAGACTGTTGAGAGTCCCTTGTACAGCAAGGAGATCAAACCAGTCAATCCTGAAGGAAATCAACTCTGAATATTCACCGGAAGGACTGACGCTGAAGCTGAAGCTCCCATACTTTGGCCACCTGATGTGAAGAGGCAACTCACTGGAAAAGACCCAGATGCTAGGAAAGACTGAAGACAGGAGGAGAAGGAAGGAACAGAGGATGAGATGGTTGGGTGGCATCACCGACTCAATGAACATGAGTTTGAGCAAGCTCTGGAAGATGGTGAAGGACAGGGAAGCCTGGTGTGCTGCAGTCCACTGGGTAGCAAAGAATCAGACACAACTGAGCGACTGAAAAACCACCACCACCTACTGTGTAGTACATGGAACTCTACTCAATGTTACGTGGCAGCCTGGATGGGAGGGGAGTTTGGGAAAGAATGGACACGGGCATATGTATGGCTGAGTCCCTTAACTGTTCACCTGAAACTATCACCACATTGTAAATCGGCTATATCCCAAGACAAAATAAAAAGTTAAAAAAAAGAATGACATTCCTTTGCTTAAGATAATATATTAACATTCGTTTGATTATTTAAAAAACCATGTACATACCTTACTTAAAAAATGATGTATTGCTAGAAAAAATGCTAACCATCATCTGACCACATAGCATTGCCCCAAAGCTTCAGTTGGTTAAAAATGCATTATCTGTAAAGTCTAATACAGTGAAGTGCAATAAAACTAGGGAAAAGCCTGTATGGGAATCATAATTATGAAAAAGCAGCAAAAACAGTTTATTGAACTGGATGTCAGGATTATGAAAAAGTGACAAAGAATCACCTTAGGAATCGGTAGCTGGGGGGAACTATCTTTATCATCCCAAATATGAAAGAAATGTGGACTGCATGAGTGACAATGAGAGGCTCAAGAGACAGAAGAAATGAAGACAGAGGCGGGTGGAAGTTCTCCCAGGGGAGGGAACACGTGCTTTCGCGTTACTGTTTCTCGTCCTAAACTACCTGACTTTACATCTCACCTGTTCATAATTCCACGCATCACTGCCAAGTTCTTTTTTTCGACTTTTATATTTCTAAGACTCCTGCAGTCACCACACGCTCCAGGACAATCCATATACTTTTAACCTTGCCATCTGAATTCTTCACCATAGGATCCAACTGAACATTCCAGTTCTTTCCCTATTTCTCCTATGAGAACCTCTGGGCACATGCTTTTCTATCCGTTGTCTGCCTCGGCACCCTTTTTCATTCACGTCTGCGCCCAGAATTAGCTTCCTACTCCATCAAGAAGCAAATTACCATTTAAGACAGAGCAATTAATTCTTCTCCAAACTCCCCACATAGTGCTTGTCTACATAAGACATCTGATGAATAACTGCATTTTATTTAGCCTATGCATTTTCATCTTATATAGTTCTCTATTATTGGGAGTCCCTTGGGTTGCAAAGAGATCAAACCAGTCAATCCCAAGGGAAATCAACCCTAATATTCACTGGACGGACTGATGCTGAAGCTCCAGTACTTTGGCCACCTGATGCTTAGAAGCTGACTCATTGGAAAAGATCCTGACGCTGGGAAAGATTGATGGCAAAAGGAGAAGGGGGAAGCAGATGATGAGATGGTTAGATAGCATCAATGATTCAATGGACATGAATTTAAGCAAACTCTGGGAGAGAGTGGAGGAGAGAGGGGCCTGGCATGCAATAACAACAACAAAAAATTATTGGATTATTAATTATTATTTAAACAGTGCAGAGAAGACCTTGGTTGGAGCTCCACAGCCTTCAAACGGGGCCACGAAAGATGGATAAATCTGCAGTATCGACTTTCACTAATAAAATGTTGG
Organism: Oryx dammah; assembly: GCF_014754425.2. Lineage (NCBI taxonomy): Eukaryota > Metazoa > Chordata > Mammalia > Artiodactyla > Bovidae > Oryx > Oryx dammah. Next base: position 67,405,596 of record NW_024070194.1, read on the forward strand.
CTGTAATCATGTGCTAGATCACAGCTGTTTCCAGGCTCAGAAGACACTGGATCAGATAGTCCTCTGAAAGCAATTAAAACACTATATATATTATGTGATCGTCTTTCTTTCTGATTTGACTCTAAATGTCTTTAGGGAAGGAACTAAGGCCAAAAGATCTTTGGATTCTCATCTATCAAGGCACATGGGTATCTAAATAAACGCATCAAGAACTAAATAAATATGCAGCAATTAATTATTCCACACTCCAAAGTCAACAGCAAAGGGCCCGAGGAAGCAAGGCCCATTGCTTCCGTACCCCTCGCACTCTACGGCTGTCGAGTCTGGACCACAATCATTCGTTCTCCACTTGGCTCTCAGAGGGGTCTTTTAAGGATGTGAAACTGCCTCTGTTGCTCCAGCTCCTTTAGAGAATTCAAACTCTTCAGGACGATCAAGGCTTTTTAGGCGCTAGTTCCAGAGCCTTGCTTTCAACACTCTACGCCTCGAAGTCTGCTTGGGTCCCACATGAACCAAACTCAGCCTTCCATAGTCCTCTAACTCTATTCGTTCGGCCAGTCCTATTTGCCTGTGACACATTCCTCAGGGAACCCTTCTCTCCCTCCTAGACAGGTTAGGGGGTACTGAGCTCTGTGTCACACACAGGACGCTGATGGCCAGGCCCTTGGATCTGTATTCCCAGAGCTCAGCACAGTGCCTGGCACAGGGTGAGGACTGACAGTTTTGTACCGAACGAATGACTCTGCGGATGAATTTAGAAACAAAATCAGCAATTCCATTTTTAATGAAAATAAACTATGGGCATTATTCCAGAAAACTATTGTCATTTAACACACATACATGTCAAAGCTATATTTATGAGACTAAGGAACTTAGTATTTTGTGCACTTTTGCAACATATCAAAATGTTTTTTAAGATTAAAAATTGCTGCTGTTGTTGTTTGGTCACTAAATCGTGTCCGACTTCTTGCGACCCTGTGGACTGCAGCACTCCAGGCTTCCCTGTCTTTGCACTATTTCCCGGAATTTGCTCAAATGCATGAGCATTGAGTCGGTGATGCCATCCAACTATCTCATCCTTTCTTGCCCCCTTTTCCTCCTGCCCTCAACTCTTCCAGCATCAGGGTCTCTTCCAATGAGTCACCTCTTCGTGTCAGGTGGCCAAAGATTAAAAACAGGGTTTCGTAAAGCGAAATGCATCTTGTTAAAGTGGATGTAACCACTGAAGAAGAAACTTGCTTGAGGCTAAAAGGCAGAAGGGAAGACTATTCCACGTCTGCCGTATTTCATGGAGATGCCTATATATCCTCTCCTTCAGGGTTCCTATAACTGGAGAAGAGTGACAAGCTACCAGCTAGATTTCCCTTAAGCCAAGTTTAGTTACTGTTAGCATTTGTGATTAACTGATTAAGCAGTGATGCTGTTTTCCAAAATATGTTAGGCTTGTGAGTGCTTGCTAAGTTGCTTGATCGTGTCCCATTCTTTTGAGACTACCTGGACTGTAGCCCGCCAGGCTCCTCTGTCCATGGAATTTTCCAGGCAAGAATACTGGAGTGGGTTGCCATTTCCTACTCCAGGGGATCTTTCCAACCCAGGGATCAAACCTGAGGATCCTGTGGCTCCTGCAGAGGCAGGCGGATTCTTTACCACTGAGCCACCTGGGAAGCCTGTTAGGCTCATCATTCTATAAAAACTAGGAATGTCTACATATCTTTTCACATTAAGTTAAATCCCAAGAAACTACACCTGACTTAAACCTCTTAAAAAAGAATGCAGATGAGAAACTGAACATGGTGATGAAGAGACATTAGAGAGGCAGAATGGGAGGATTTTTGAGTGACTGGTATGTATGACGTGAAAGGGAGTTTTGTTGAATAAAACATAATTGAATCATAAGGGCTAATTTGGGAGGCTAGGGATGAAAAAGAGGGGATCAAGAATAGGCACTTGAATGGAATCTCCAGGAAAACGAACCTGATGTGGGGGGTGAGAAGGAAAGAGAAGAGGAAAGAGAAAAAAGGTAAAGATTTGATAGGTTTTATAACTAAGCTATGGTTTTTCCAGTAGTCACGTATGGATGTGAGAGTGGGACTATAAAGAAAGCTGAGTGCCGAAGAACTGATGCTTTCGAACTGTGGTGTTGGAGGAGACTCTTGAGAGTCCCCTTTGGACTGCAAGGAGATCCAACCAGTCCATCCTAAAGGAGATCAGTCCTGAATATTCATTGGAAGGACTGACGCTGAAGCTGAAACTCCAATACTGTGGCCACCTGATGTGAAGAATGACTCACTAGAAAAGATCCCGATGCTGGGAAAGATTGAAGGGGGGAGAAAGGGCCGACAGAGCATGAGACGGTTGGATGGACGAGTTTGAGCAAGCTCTGGGAGTTGCTGATGGACAGGGAAGCCTGGCGTGCTGCCGTCCGTGGGTTTAAGAGTCGCACACAACTGAGCGACTGAACTAATAATAAAATAAATTAGAAGATTCAGAGAGTTCCTGGGTCGGGAAGATCTCTTGGAGAAGGAAATGGCAACTGAATCCAGTATTCCTGCTTGGAAAATACCATGGACAGAGGAGCCTGGCAGGCTATATATAGTTCATGGGGTCGCAGAGTCAGACACGACTGAGCGAGCAACACTCTCATAACCTAGAAGACTCAGAGAATTCCTCTGAGCTCTCCAATGGCATCACTGCACCCTAAAGAAGCTACTAGAATAATCATGGGAAAATACATGTATTAACTGCACTGAAATACCTTACAAACTTGGGTAATCAGCAGTTCTTCTCTGTAGGTTTTCCTTTTACATAAAATCCACATAATACACATAATTTGCATGAAAGTTTCATCCTTAAAAAGTAACTGAAATACTTATAAGGCCCCTTTTAGCATATAATGCCATTAATATTAATGCAATGTTTTTTGTCATTTAAAAATTAAAAATATTCCTCAAAAAGTTGATTAATGGTTCAAAAATAATCCTGAATTTTAACAGGATTTCTTATCCCCCTCTTTTTAAAGTATATATATATATATATATATATTTTTTTTTGCCAAAATAAGGTTTCTAGAAATGTAATTTCTATAATTTAAAAATTTACCATTAAAACTAAAGGGTGAAGATTCATAAAATATATTAGGATTTAAAGACAACAGCAAGCTACACAATTCTGGTATTTGTTTTCATTGTTTAACACTGTACAGATTTCAGCATTTATTCATTTCCATTTCTTTACAAGTAATATTCTCAGAAGCATTATTATTTTAGGAGATGGTCTATATGGGTTGGTTGAAAAATTTCTCAATGTGATGATGGCAATTCGTTTTCATGACTTAAGTAATTGAGCCTAGTTTTAGTGTTATTAATTATAATTACATTATACTGTATTTCCAAAGGAAAACAGAATAAATATATCATAATCACTATAACCATACTGTAAAAAAACAGTAATTACATATGAATTTCCATCAGTTGAGTCACATACCATTGCACTTAATGCCTTCAATATGTTTCAGGCTTATTATACAATAAGCACTGACTTTCACTTAAGACTTGATAATTCATGGTCTTTCTCAACCATAGTACTCAAGGTTCCATCTTAAATCATTATAGATGAGACTTGGGTTCGATCTCTGTCAGGAGAATCCCCTGGAGCAGGAAATGGCAATCCACTCCAGTATTCTTGCCTGGAAAATTCTATGGACAGAGGAGCCTAGGGGCCTACAGTCCATGGGGTCACAAAGAGTCAGACATGAGAGAGCGCACGTGCGCACACACACACACACACACACAGATTGTGCAGGAGGGAGAATACAGCTCTGTTTAAACACTCAGGAGATAGCCTGAACACATGTTAGTATGCTGATGTCTCAAACAACAAGGTTTTGACATACATTCAACAAAGGCAGTTCATGACACCTGCTCACATCTTTTAAAAACAGAAATCTGGGAGCAGGTATTAAGGCTACCCATTTTCTGCTAGATTATAAATTCCTTGAGGGTCAGGCTCATTTTCATAACCACCATGCACCCAGCACAATCCTGAATACTCTATGCTCTTGGAACGTGTCTAGGTAGAGTGAATAAAGTCTCTCCAGGAAGAAATAGAGGACAAGTATGTGAGAGTTGTATGGCTTATAACAGCTCTATGCTCAGCTGGCTGAAAGCTCCAGGTGGCCCACCTAGGAAATGTTGTTCACGATGGCCAGGCACCCTCTGGGTCCCAGGCCTGAGCTTCAGGACAAAGCTGATTCCATCCACTGTCTCAGTTTATAGTTAAGCAATGTTCTTAATACTGAATATGTAAAACAGCTCCAAGAAACCCAGCTGCTGGGAGGAGAAAATTCTATCATCATTACTGTCAATACTGCCAGGCCTCCTTTATGGGAATTGCTACCTTCTGCTTCAGGACAGCTTCACATTGTGCTAATTTTGTTCCAATTATTTTTATCATCCTAAACTGAGCATTTATTGGTGAGTATATGCACTATGGTACTAAATAACGCATCTGTAAATTCACACCCTCCTTTGCGTACAGATCAAAAGCAAATACATTTGAAGCTTGTCTCCAAAATTTCAAGATTCTGAATAACTGGAAGAATATGGATGATCCTATTTTAAAAAGTTTTCCCATCTGCTGAAATACAGGTGGAACTACTGGCTGAAAAAGGCCAATAGGTTATTTTGTAGATCCTATTTTCTCTTACTTTTTAGAGAAAGTCAAATGAATAAATATACAGTGGATCCTCCTAACAAACAGGAAATAACGATGATAAAAGTCAGAGCTCATACTTCTTGAGACTTGATGTCAAGCCTGTGGATAAGGGCTTAACCTGTTAACTTACCTAACAGTGATATGTTATAGATCACTAAGAACCAAGTGTCTAAGAATTAAGTCCCATGGCCACACAGAAAAGGGAGAGAACTTGATCTGAACACAGACCCATCTGACTCTAAAACCAAAATATTAAACCACTGCACTGATACAACCTCTGCCTGCTGGGATTTCTAAGCATCCAACTCTCTAAAATGTGCCTTAAATTCAGGGTACTTAAACCACAGAGAGGCCAACCCAGGAGAGCTAACTGGTGAGTATGACACAGAACATTTATAACTCGCTGAAATCTACGAGCCTCTTCAAAATTCTCAAGCATTCTTTCCTCTGTAAAGCCAACCTGCAGCAATCTCCAGTATCTCAAATGATGAAAAGAGTTCTTATAACTTTCAGTTGAGTTAATGTACTCTGAATCATGTATTTTCCAAGCCTGTCTTCTTTTTCCTTGGATTTTTCCTATGTGTGTACGTGTATATATACACATACATAGGCACACACATACACACTCATACAACTACGCCATGCAATGTTTCATTTTTGTTTAGTTGCTCTGTCATCTCCAACTCTTTGCAACCCCATGAGCCCACCAGGCTCCTCTGTCCATGAGATTCTCTGGAAATACTGGAGTGGGTTGCCATGCCCTTCTCCAGGGGATCTTCCTGACCCAGGGATTGAACCCTTGTCTCCTGCATTGACAGGCGGATTCTTTACCACTGAGCTACCAGGGAAGCATGATACCATGCATACACACACTCACTCACTCACTCAAACTAGGCAGCATTTTGAGAACCAAAAAGTGCCTACTCTATCTGAGTATGTGTGTGCGTGCTCAGTGGTGTCTGACTCTTTGCGACCCTATGGACCGCAGCCTGCCAGGCTCCTCAAAGCTGGGGCCTCCTGTGTCTTTGCGTTGCAGGTGGATTCTTTACCGCTGAGCCACCGGGGAAGCCTTATCTGAGTATGCCGCCGCATAATTAGGTGACTAACCTTTGCTTTATAGTTGGATAATGTGAAGTCAGCAGCGTGATCTGAAGAAGAACCTTCTGTTTCAAAAATTCCCAATAGTCTATGGTGCAATATGAAATATTTTAAGAGTGACACTGAATATTATATAATTTTTAAAAAGAATTCTAGAGATAGGATGGACTCAGGATGAAGAAAAAGCCAGGTGGAAGGAAATGCTGAGGAAAGAGTGACACTTAAGACATCAACCGCTACTGTTAGCACCACTCAGCAGTTAACCATACACAAGATGACAGTTTCTTCGTAGCAGTGAATGAATCGACTCCTCTCCTTTTATTTAACTTTTCATATAGTGTTCTCTCAACCAGACTAGAAGCTCCTCAATTGGCTAATTCGGCTGACGGATTAAACATGTCAGCTCTAGGTTTTCGGGTATCTCTCTGAACCTCACCATCCAAAGCTGCATCACATTCCTAACCAAAGGTAAAGAAGCAAGCTAGAGTGTCACATCCATTCCTGTGCCTCCTTCTATTCCCAGGATTTAGGGAAGTGACTGGTATATTTCAGACCATCATGAGTATTTGCTCAATGGATCTACTCGTTCTTAAACAGCCAAGAATCACCTGAGAGCTTGGCAGAAGTGCAAAATCTCAGGCTCCACCACCCCAAGAATCTGATTCCATAGATTTGGGGAGAGATCCTTGAATCTGCATACCCCTGCCCCAAGCCGGTACTTAGAAACAAGACCAAATGTAGACAAGTCCACCTGCTGCCAGGACTTCTGGGAAAGGACTTTGGTCAGGGGAGTCTACGCTATTTGATCAAAATCCAGGGGAGTGGTGTAACAGTTGAGTTTTCCAAAGGAAAGACAAACAAGAACATTTATAAGTACAAAGCAGCTTATAGCACCCTCACTCTGCAGCATAAAGTTTTATTGTCCTTTAACAAGGAGGGAAAAATGTGTATGTTTAGAATATTTCTTGGAAAGGGAAGGGTCTTTCTTGCTGTGTATTTCTTGGGCACTGACAAAATTAATTTTCCTTTTAGAAAATCTGTTTGCTAAGTTGTAAGCTATAGTGGAGTCATGTTGGAAGAGATGTCTTTTTAATACATAAGAGTCCAGGATTTCTGATAAACCAAAAGAAACATAATGTTCAAGCCATGCACTTGGTCTCGGCCCCTGACCTTCACTATTTCAAGTCATGTACCTAAAAAAGACATGTCAGGGAAGGGAGAAATGGCTTTTAAAAAAAGAGGTGCACAGGTTAATACAGAAGCTGTATATAAATTATTTTGAAACAAGTACAAAGACAGCAAGGGCACTGTGGGAGAAAAATTCAGGCAGTGTTTCCTGAAGAGAAGGTGGCCCATAATGTCAGAGCACATTATGTCACAACTGGCTGGTGTAGGAAAGTGCACTGGAGTCAGGACCAGGGATCAAGTCTTACCCAGGGTGTCACCCACCCTCAAAGCATGCTTTCAGATAAAGGCCTCGCCTATTAGAATTCTTGTGAAGCCACACAGCACTTGAGGATCACACAGAGAATGTCAGATTCCCCAACAGCACGGACACTAGGCATTGAGATTTAGGTTATGCCCTCTGTAGCCACTGGCCAAAGCTGCTTCAATTACTTGAAAAGGACAGTGTTTCAATTCAATTACAGACACGCAGCCCTCTTGGGTTTGCCAGATCTGCCGGCCCCTCCCACTAGGCGCACGTGCTCTGCATGGGTTGGGGCTCTTAGGTGCATTCCCCATTTTCTCGTCCCGAGCTCCTTCTTCACATCCTGCTGCCAAAGGAAATGCAGAAACTGAGAAGCAAGTGTTCACTCGGTCAGCCCTCAGCAGCAGGCATCTATGTGAAGGTCTGGCCCCTAGCATGGAGGACTGGCTCACCCATGGGAGACTCTGAGAATGAAGGATGCTGAAAGGGAGAAGCACAAGATGCCGTGGGTGACCCACAGTGACCCAGTCAGACCAACGGTCTGTTAAGAACCAGTTCTGTTGAGAGCCTTCTTTGTGACCATCTCCAATTCCCAAGGGGATGCTTTTTCTTTTTTTTTTTTTTTTGAGCCAGCACTTGACTACTCTCTCTTTTGGCATTCGTAGGCCCAGGGCACCCAGCAGCTAACCCACCATGCCTTTGTTGTTGTTGTTAACCATGACTAAGCAGGTCTGTGGGATCCACATGAAAATCTCGTAACAGTACCTACAGACAACACACAGGGAAAGGACAGAGGCAAAGACTCTCCTGCAGGGGGTGCCTTTTCATTTGGTTTCAACACTGGGCTTGGCTGCAACACTCCCTTCTTTCAGGCAGGAGAGAAAGGACAGGTATTCATCTCTCTTTAGATGGGTAACTGACTTTCTTGGCCAGATATATGCAAGCATCGTTATGCTAATTAATGCTACGCTCTTTGGAGAATATCCAATAACACACAATTGTAACCAGAAAAAACACAAGAGAATCTATTTGTGACAGGCAACTGAAAATACAAGGTCTGCTGCACAAATACTGAATTTTTCAGCCTCTGTGCAACACCTGTTAACCTGGGGAGGGGGCAGTCTTTAAAGATTTCAAAGTCCTCTGCAGAGTCAGCCCTAAGGAATGACTCCTCCTGTGAGAAGCTGTGTCTTTTTACTGGATCCCCAGGGAAAAAATACTGGGTGTACGAAGACAAAGGTGAAGGACAAGGGCAGATGCTACAGGTGGGACAGGTGCTACAGGTGGGAAACTCACACAGAAGCTACCCTTCTGAGATTCAGATTTCCTCTATGAAGCAGGGTTAATGCTACTCACTGGATCATAGTGATACAAACGTCTCTTAGGACAGCCTAGCACACTTATTTCCCTTTTGTTTTTTTTTTAAGAAATATAATGCTTGGTCTTTTGTTCAGACATTTAAAACAGTTCTATATCTTGTATGTACAGGTATAAGATTTCCCTTTCACAATGATCATTATTGTTACCTTTAACTGTGAAATGTGAAGAATCATTTTTATTGTTCTTCCTGGTGAGAAAGGTCAACATTTGAATCATCGGTCATTATTTGAATGAGGAAATTGATACCTGAATGAAGGGCACTTAATGGCTCCAACTTTCTAGATCCTGATAACTTAAAGAAATCTAGATCCTTGACCTTGATCCTAAAGGAAATCAGTCCTGAATATTCATTGGAAGGACTGATGTTGAAGCTGAAACTCTAATACTTTGGCCACCTGAGCCGAAGAGCTGACTCATTTGAAAAGACCTTGATGCTGGGAAAGATTGAAGGTGGGAGGAGAAGGGGACAGCAGAGGATGAGATGGTGGGATGGCATCACTGAATTAATGGACATGAGTTTCAGTAACTCTGGGAGTTGGCGATGGACAGGGAGGCCTGGCGTGTTGCAGTCCAAGGGGTCGCAGAGAGTGGGACACGACTGAGCAACTGAACTGAACTGAACTGACTTAGTCAATTCAAGGCTCCAAACATCTGTTATTTCACCTGACTGCCCTCTCCTTCCACGGTTCCTTGTGCACTCAAGGGTTTCCTTAGGGGAAATGAGATGTGTTCATCTTCTTCCCTAGACTTTCACATTTTCTTCTTTCCTACTCGACAATGGATAGCTCACTGGAATTCTAGAAGAGAGCACACATGTAACCCAGCTGTCTTTAAGCTCCTTGCAGTATTATACTTTCAAACAAAACAGCATTATTTAATTAATGGCATTTTCATCACTCACATTTGACCCAACATTTCTGCCATCGCCTTCATTATACTGAGCGCTAGATACCAGGAACCACCAGTACCACCTCTGAGATCATTCAGAATCCTCATCTGTCCTGCTGTGAGGCTGAGAAACTGCTGGTGCCTGAACAAAGCACATGTTACTGTACAGACAACCAGTATTTGGGATGCACAATTCACCAAGACCCAAAGGTCCTCTTGGCGGCCCTGGTTCTGTGTGCATGACACCCCCTGGACATGCAACTAGCTGAGACTGCATGATGTTTTCTCCCAGGCAGGCAGTTAGCAGTCCTTCTCATTTCACTCTTTCGCTGGCAGAGTGACTTTGCTGCTGTCAGACTGCATTATGGATATTAGCTCTTGAATGAGCTGTAACTTACTGCAATTGAAAATTCATAACACAAAGACAATTTCATTGGGCCCTGTCAACTGTTTAATACACACTTCCATGAGTCTGCAGGATCCTGTGGGTTTTTGAGACACTATACCTGGACTGCCCACAACTGCTGAGTTACAAAAGAGGTTTATTTTCATTCGTTGGCTGTGCTCTTAAGCCAATCCAGCCTCACTGTGATGAAAGCATGTCCCTACTTCCTTCCCTTGATATTCTACTTTCTTGTATAGGGTCTTTGCCCTCTTAACAGCATAACCTGCTTATAAACACTGGCACAAGTAGAGAAATAAGATAACAATCATTAACATCTACCTACAGGCTGACTTTAAATATTAGATCTTCAGCAAGAGATACATGTTTTGTAAGAAGTAACACGGATCATCTTCCCCTTTTCTTCCTTGTTCTTGACTACACAGTGATGGACGTGTTTAACTGGCAGTGAAATTCTTAAAATCCAAGCAAGAAGGAAGGAAGCAAGGAACCTGGATAAAATAGGATAACCTGAGGATAACCAACTTGGACACCTATTTGCACACAGATATAAATGCTACCTTTTATAAAAATTTTTTGAATAGTAAGTCGTCCACTTTTTTTTTTTTAATTATGAGTTTTGTCCACAAACACAAGACTTAAACCTCAACATCCATCCAAAATATTGCTTGGAATCTGCTCTGAGTTTTATCTATGAATTAGTAGAAAGCCAGTTCTTTCCCTAGAAGTGCTGGCTATTACGACTAACCAGCTACAAAACTAGATCTCTGGGCCAACCCTTCAAATCACGTTCTTGCTTTCACCATGGAGCCTTCTGTTTCCCTGAAAAACAAACAAAGAAAGAAACAAACAAAAAACCCCAAGGTCAACTGATTATTGAGCTACAACTAGCTGCAAAGTGTAGCTCATGTATAACAGTCTATCCTACATTAACAGAGCTGAGGGTGTCTCATCCCGTTTCATGGTCCATATTAAGCCAGGATGAAGACGATGCTGGGAGGAGGTCTGAGCCTCAAGACTGGGGAAAGATTCTTGGTCTACAGACCGGCACTGGTTGTTATTTGACATTTTCGGACTTTACAAACCAAAATGAATGCAGAGGGGGCATCAGAGTCAGCTTTCAGAACAGGTCTGTTAAGTGCAGGATAAGCCCCAGGAACTAAGAGGAACGTTTCTCCAGCTGCAATGATGAGAACTCAGAATTGGGCAGAAGTCCTGCAAAAGTGTCATGATACTCTTCCTTCAGTGACTGAGTATACAGTGTCCATAAGGGGCCCCAGGGGTTCTCATGCTTCTTGGTACAATGTATTCTCCACAAACCTCAACAAATGAGAGCTGGCTTCCTTCAGGACATGCTTCAAAGGCATCATGAGCTTCACAACTGTCTTTTTGTCCTTGGGCTTCTAAGGCATCGTGTCAACATTATACCCAACTATATTACTGTCCTGCCAAGTCTTCAAAGAAGTCAAATATCCAAACTTTCAAGCTGCTACATTATGAACTTTTTTCAGTGGAATAGCAATTTGAAGGCAAGTTGTTTAAATTTATTTTATATTATTTTTTGGTTTAATACCACAACACACAGATAACAATGGTCAAGTTGGTCTTGGGTGTTCAATGCATATCTCCCAGTTAATAAGCAGATGCACTAAAATGCAGCTTTAGGGGTTTGTCCTATTTCTAACATTGGATGTAATTCTAACTGTGTTCTGAGTTTCAATATCTAGTTTGTATAAACCAGTAGTGGGGGCTTCCCTGGTGGCTCAGTGGTAAAGAATTCGCTTGCTAATGCTGGAGACATGAGTTCGATCCCTGGTCTGGGAAGACCCCACAAGCCATGGGGCAACTAAGCCCATGCACCACAACTACTCTACACAACCCTAGAGCCTGAGAGTTGCAACTGCTGAGCCCATGTTCCGTAACTGCTGAGCCCACGCACCCTAGAGCTCATGCTCCGCAAAGAGAGAAGCCTGTGCACTGCAACTAGAGAGCAGCCCCCACCTTCCACAACTAGAGCAAAGCCCACACAGCAATGGACACCCAGCAGCTGTAAATAAATAAACAAACATAAAAATCCAATAGTGAAAGGGTAGAGCAGAGAAAAGAAACTGACATTTAGTGGACTAGTAACAGAATAGGTTTCAGCAATATTCATGTACCCCCAAACTATTCAATCAGCATTTATAAATGCAAATGCCAACATGCAAGTATGCACACATGTGCAAATACACACACCTATACAAAAACACTCCTTATTGCAAATAAGTGTATCGCATACACCTATACAAAAACACTCCTTATTGCAAATAAGTGTATTGCATATACCTATATAAAGACACTCCTTACTGCAAATAGATATATTGCATACACTTACACAAAAACACTTCTTATTGCAAAGAACAACAAAAAAATACACCTCCTTATTGAAAAATTCAGATTGAAACTGAAGAAAGTAGGGAAAACCACTAGAACATTCAGGTATGACCTAAATCAAATCTCTTACAATTATACAGTAGAAGTAAGAAATAAAGATTCCAGGGATTAGATCTGATAGGCAGAGTGCCTGAAGAACTATGGACAGTGTTCGTGACATTGTACAGAAGGCAATGATCAAGACCATCTCCAAGAAAAAGAAATGCAAAAGGGCAAAATGGTTGTCTGAGGAGGCCTTACAAATAGCTGAGAAAAGAAGAGAAGTGAAAGGCAACGGAGAAAGGGAAAGATATACCCATTTGAATGCGGAGTTCCAAAGAACAGCAAGGAGAGATAAGAAAGCCTTCCTCAGTGATCTATGCAAAGAAATAGAGTAAAACAATAGAAAGGGAAAACCTAGAGGTCTCCTCAAGAAAATTAGAGATACCAAGGGAATACTTCATGCAAAGACAGGCACAATAAAGGACAGAAATGGTATGGATCTAAGAGAAGCAGAAGATATTAATAAGAGGTAGTAAGAATACACAGAAGAACTATACAAAACAAATCTTCACGACCCAGATGATCACAATGGTATGATCACTCACCTAAAGCCAGATATCCTGGAATGCGAAGTCAAGTGGGCCTTAGGAAGCATCATTAGGAACAAAGCTGGTGGAGGTGATGGAATTCCAGTGGAGCTATTTCAAATCCTAAAAGATGATGATGCTAAGATGCTGCACTCAATATGCCAGCAAACTTGGAAAACCCAGCAGGGGCCACAAGACTGGAAATGGTCCATTTTCATTCCAATCGCAAAGAAAGGTAATGCCAAAGAATGTTTAAACTACTGCACAACTGTACTCATCATGGATCAAAAAAGCAAGGGAGTTACTTGCTTTTTTGACTATGCCAAAGCCTTTGACTGTGTGGATCACAACAAACTGTGAAAATTCTTAAAGAGATGGGAATACCAGACCACTTAACCTGCCTCTTGAGAAATCTGTATGCAGGTCAAGAAGCAACAGTTAGAACTGGACATGAAATAACAGACTGGTTCCAAATAGGGAAAGGAGTACATCAAGGCTGTATATTGTCACCCTGCTTATTTAACTTCTATGCAGAGTACATCATGAGAAATGCTGGGCTGGAGAAGCACAAGCTGGAATCAAGATTGCCAGGAGAAGTATCAATAACCTCAGATATGCAGATGACACCACCCTTATGGCAGAAAGTGAAGAGGAACTAAAAAGCCTCTTGATGAAAGTGAAAGAGGAGAGTGAAAAAGATGGCTTAAAAGTCAACATTCAGAAAACTAAGATCATGGCATCTGGTCCCATCACTTCATGGGAAATAGATGGGGAAACAGTGGAAACAGTGTCAGACTTTATTTTTTGGGGCTCCAAAATCACTGTAGATGGTGACTGCAGCCATGAAATTAAAAGATGCTTGCTCCTTGGAAGAAAAGCTATGACCAACCTAGAAAGCATATTAAAAAGCAGAGACATTACTTTACCAACAAAGGTCCATCTAGTCAAAGCTATGGTTTTTTCAGTAGTCACGTATGGATGTGAGAGTTGGACTATAAAGAAAGCTGAGCACTGAAGAATTGATGCATTTGAACTGCGGTGTTGGAGGAGACTCTTGAGAGTCCCTTGGACTGCAAGGAGATCCAACCAGTCCATTCTGAAGGAGATCAGTCCTGAATATTCATGGGAAGGACTGATGCTGAAGCTCAAAACTCCAATACTCTGGCCATCTGACATGAGGAACTGACTCACTGGAAAAGACTCTGATGCTAGGAGAGACTGAAGGCAGGAGGAGAAGGGGACGACAGAGGATAAGAGGGTTGAATGGCATCATCTACTCGATGGGCGTGAGTCTGAGTAAGCTCTGGGAGTTGGTGATGGACAGGGAAACCTGGCGTGCTGCAGTCCATGGGGCCGCAAAGAGTTGGATACGACTGAGCGACTGAACTGATATAAAAACACACAGGCATGTGCACAGTGTCAGTCACTCAGTCTAGTCCAACTATTTGTGACCCCATGGACTGTAGCCAGACAGGATCCTCCATCCATGGGATTCTCCAGGCAAGAATACTGGAGTGGGTTGCCATGCCTTCCTCCAGGGGAGTCTTCCTGACTCAGGGATCAAACTCAGGTCTCCTGCACTGCAGGCAGATTCTTTACTGTCTTCCCTAGCATCAGTCTGCTTCAGCATCAGATTTGCTTCAGCATTAGATCTGCTTCAGCATCAGTCCTTCCCATGAATATTTTGAAAGCCCAGGCATATGCATATACAAACATATAAGATTATGCTAGTAGTGATGTAGGAATAAAAATTAAAAACTATATCGTACTCCCCCAAATCCATCATTTGGTTAGAAATATGAAAATTATTTACGTTTTAGAATGCAAGACCATTCATATAAGTACATATGTTGCATACACATATCTTCATATACCTAAGATATATATATACACACACACGCATACAGATATGTATATATACTTCAGATCTCTCCACTTATGATACAAAGTAGTGACCAATGCCTTAGAAGAATAACGTGCCAATGGGGCATCAGAAGAAAACACAACTTCAGCTCCTACCTCCTGCTCACCTCATGAGACGGTATTGTTTCCCTAAGGGTTTAAGCATTAGGAAAACTCTGAGCCGTAGTAATGCTGGCATAAAGCGCTTGCGGAAAGATGGGTGAAAGTATGAATGAGCACCAATTCTGAAGAGAAGGTTCCCTGGGATATGAAATAAACTGTGAAGGCCAAGGCTCAGAAGATTAGAAGGCCACAGGAGATGCTGACTGCCAACAGCATGTACATCAAGGAATCTGCCAAACCTCAAAGACCTACTCTGCATCCACAGATCGTAAACGAATGGAAGAAAATGGTCCTGACACATTTCATTTTGTGTATCAGCATTTCATTTTGTGTATCACTGATTGAAACACGATCCTGTGCAAATAATATTAATCAACGGGAACCAAAATTAACCAAGAAAAAGACAATTTTTTAAATACACATCACCAATGTTTCTTTTTATTTTCAGAAAATAGCTGAAAAGAAGATCCATGGATATAACTATTTACAAATACATATGCCCATGTTCACATATGTACTTTCCTGGAGATTTCTGGAGATGTGCCAAACTCCTCTCAGACTCCTAGTTTGCCTAACTATAACCCACTTTTGCAAGGGCTGAATTGATATTTTCCTAAATGTCCTACTTCTAAGTCCACTGCTGACATCTTGAAATGTATGAATAGTTAAGAGAGAGAAGAAATAAGTGCTTCAGAGATGTAAGGGGGACCCTGGGCTCTGGGAAGATTCCTAAGTTACCACAGAAAAAGTTGTGAGTGATGATAGATATAAATACAGAAGGAAGAACTGGGAGTTCAGGTACAAGTATTCGTTCTTTCGAGACATGGGTCATCCCCACTGAACAGTCTTTCCACCCTCCCTGCTCACGACAGTACATTCTGGTTACTCAGAGGCTGTGTGAAGTGGCTCAAGTTACCGAAGCCCTGGGATTTCCCATGTTCTGTCTGCTGGACAGAGATCGTCTTCTGAGTGATGGAAGGAAAACTTGAGGAAATATACTAAAAATGGTAAGCGGGGGTTGACAGAAGATTGAGATGAATGGTCTGCACTGGTTAGAAGCTGCACCGACCCAGCAAAGGCTGCGATGTTAAAAACAGGAAATTAGAGTCAGCGTGGGGGGGTGAATCTGTTCCAAGAAGAGCAGACGTAGAAATTAACCTGCCAAGGCAGACGTCAGAAACAGTACAGGTGAGTTTTAGGAGACAAGTCAACACTTTAATGGGGGCAGCGGAAATTTAAGGCTACAGTGACAAAGCTAGGAGGTGGGGCAGCAAAACCGAGAGGTGGCAGGCGGGGTGACAAAACGCTGCTGCTGCTGACTTAATAGCATCCACTCTGGACCACTGAGCCACCTAAGAGCAACTTGAAATGAGCAAGGTGCATTATTAGATAATAGATCATTGGTTTATTAAAAAAGGCAGTGAGTGGAGGAACTCGATCTCTCACTACAAGAGTCTTCAAAGTTACGCTGTGAAGGCTGAGCTATTGTTTCTCAGCTGTTCGTTTCCATGCGTGAAACTCGCATTTTCTTCACCAAATGAATCCATCCTAAACCTGCCTCTCTGTCTCCATTATCTCCTACTCAAGGCCTTTCTCCTATGGCCACATAATAAATAACAAAGGTCATGAAATCATCCCAATTCCTGGCTCACAGAAGTTTGGATGTGTGTCCAAGCAAATTAATTTTACAGCCAGCAAGAGACAGGACTCTCCCTCCTACCCAAGCCTCTTTGCTCAGAGGTGGGTTTGCACAGAACCTGCTGTTTCATGGTCTATGCTTTTCTGGGGCCCGAAGTCCTCATCTCACATTTGCATAAGTTCTTGACCGTTTCCACCACTGATCAGGTCAATTTCAAGAAAAGACCCTTGAACCTGAAACGATCATCATTAATGGTCCAGTTAAGTGGTTCCCATTAGAAAGGAAGCCATTTAGACTGAAGTAACTTAGAAATCAGGGCTTCCCAGGTAGCTCAGTGGTAAAGAATCAGCCTACCAATGGAGGAGACGAAGGTTCTAACCCTGGGTTGGGAAGATCCCTTGGAGAAGGAAATGGCAACCCACTCCAGTATTCTTGCCTGAAAAATTCCATGGACAGAGGAGCCTGGTGGGCTACAGTCCACGGGGCTGTAAAAAGTTGAACACAACTGAGCAACTGAACACACACATGCAATCTGCAGAACAATCTCATGCAGCATGTGGGGAAATTCCACCCTGTGCCTCTTTGGGATCTCCTCCTTTTCCAAGAAAGTGAAGCTTTGTCAGCGTTTTCTTCCTCCATACTGTTTTTAAGAAAGCACTCAAACTTTTCTTTAAAATGCATGTATGTGAAATCAAGGGAAATATAATGTTGTCCAAAGGTACAGAGAGTTAAGCAGCAGAGGAATTTATGAAGATGAATCAGAGGGATTTTCATTCTGTTGAACATCTTTTGAAATTTCCTATACAGTTACAGGCTATAAGCTCCCTGAGAGCAAGGACTGAGTATGTCGTAAGAACCACTATGTACCCAGAACTTAAGAGTGTCTGGCCCAGAGCAGGCATCCTCAAATATGTGTTGTATAAATAAATGGGAAAAAGGGACAACGCTTTATTATATTTTCTATTGGCCTGACATAAATGATCACTAAATTCTGGGAAGATTTTAAACACTTTAACATCACACTTCTAAATGCTGAATCACTTTCTGTTCTAGATATGAAACACCTGAAGTAAATTATATGCATATTTGGACTGCAATTTATTTTCAGCGGAGCAACCTTTATCCCAACCCATTTCCATCTTTATTAGGAATAAAGAAGCTAAGTGATACCATCCTTTTCTCAAACAGGCACGAAAACATTTGGAACTAATCGCATTTCACAGGAAAGTCATGAAGAGCAAGCATGACCACATTAGGTGTGTGCAGGTGTACACGTGCATAGAAATCTCTCATTTGTCAGCACTGGGAGCGCGTGTATGCTGCAGGCCCAGAACTTACAACTGTGCTACTAGGTCCTAGGAAGGATGCTCCAATGTCAACCCCCACTGGCTCAGGAGTCCTGCTCCCAACGCCCACAGATCAGTTATTTACTTCCACGCCAGTGACTTCAGACTCTAAAATACCTTCCTGTATTTGTGTTCAAGACTCTCTGTTTCCGGGGGACAAAAATTACATTTTGAAGGCTGCCAAGCTTGGCTAATGTCCATACTTGATATATACAAACAATGCTCTAACACTTCACGAGACAACTTTCCCCCCCAAAAGGCTTGATTTTCAGGGGCCCACTCCTCGGAGTTTCAAAGAAACACATCTAACACAGAACTACATTCTGAAGACATTCTGCATCACCACACCTGGGTGGCTTTCTGCGGTCGCTGTTTGGAGGGGACAGCTGGCTGCAAACCGGCAAAGAGTCAACTGATTTTACCATTTGGTTTTTTGACTTTGTCTAACAGGCAATTTCTGAACATCATAAAAGCCTTCTTAATTTGGCTCCGTATTGTGTAAAGCAGCTGTCCTTGGTTACTAAACTGATTAGTAAGTGGTTTATATTATTCTAATGGTTGCCATCGTAATTGCAAAAAAAAAAAAAAAAAAAGAAAAATAGTCAACTGAATAAGGCTGCAAAATAAGGCTGCTCTGCCTAGTACTGGGGGTGGCAGGATGTTGCCTTCAGGAAGGAGTCGGGTCTATAGCCTGGGCCTTGCTGCAAAGACCCACCTTCCAAAGACACTGTTCCAAACACCGATCAATGCTATGCTGTTAAAAAATGAATGTTCCCTGTTCAGTAGCTTTCTTAAGAAAGATGATGGAAGGCAGGGTGGAAACCAAACGCAGTTTCCAGAGATGCTGTAATCACCTGGACTCCTCACCTGGATCTGAAATGCACCAGACCCTTTAAACTGGGTCCACATCCTGCCATGATGCTCAGCCATCGGTGATCTGGCAAGTATGGACAAAACATGCCCCACCCCCTTCAGTCTGCACGAGCTGAGCTCTTCCTTGAGAAGTCAATTTCCTCAGTAAGAGGCATAATAATTTCCATGAAAGACATCCCTGTCATCAGAGCCTCTCTCTCAGCCTGCTGGGTTCTACATACTCAGAATAAGACCTCCTGAAAGACAGTACTGGAAAGGCCCTTCAGAGAAAGACAGCACCACCATTCTTCCCCAAATGAAAAGCTCAAGGCAGCAAGGAAAGATGAACCTCTCAGCACTGGGTACGTTTTCTTCATTGCACTCACTGAAATTTGTAATTTATATGGATTTTTGTGCCTATTTGCCTAGTGCCTATCTGCCTGCCTCCTTGATTCGACCATCAGCTCCTTGAGAGCACAGACCAGCTTTGCTTTTGCTGATTCTTGTTTCCCCAGCAAAGCATGGGGTCTGGCACTTAGTAGGACTTCAAATATTTAACAAGGGAGGGAGGGAAGAAAGAATTGGAGGGGAGCCAAAGAAGGCAGGAATGGGCCCCAAAGTAGAAAATGCTACCTCCTGGCTGGCATTCTTCTAGAATTTGCCTAATTCCTTTCACGTGAACAGCTCAGACCTACAAACATCTTACATGCGTTTATATTCAGAAGCCCACAGAGAGGGGCCAGGCTCAGAAAATACTAAGATAGGTCTTAAAATTTTATTTCAACCATGTAATTGGACCCATCAAGGGAGAAATTGGTTTTCTATGCCTGGAAATTGGTGGGAATTTTATTATTTCTGAATTTGCAAAAATAGCATTGAGTTGAAAAGTCCAATTGTGTCAACTTCACAACTTCCCAGCCAGGTCTGGGTCTACAGTGGTGATTTCTGTCCCCAACAGCAACATGCCTTGGCAGCTAAGGCACAGAAACAGTATAGACTCTGAGCTCATTTACAGGCGGTCTGGCTACCTGCAGGCTCACGACGGTTCTGCAGATGGACACGCTTTAAAAGCTGTTGATTCGAGAGGCACTGGTTGGCTGATCTGTGCAGTTTTTGAACTGCACCTGCAGTAATTCTGCATTTCAAGGACTGCAGGCTTCAGACAGGAGCACCAGTGAAGGATCTGTAAGGGCCTAAGCACTCTCTCTAGAGCTGCTCCGGGGCTGGCTACAGCTCTTGTCCTTTCCCAGAGGGTAATCTAGGAAATCAAGAGCCCACCCACCAGAGTGGATGGAGGCACTGGGTGGGGTAGAGGGGGGTGGGGATGCTGGAGGATGAATTGAGAGGCCCCAGATGCAAGAAGAGTGAAAGCACAGCCTCTTCCCATCTCCCTGCTGAATGGTGCTTTCCCATTTGCTCTCGGTTTTTTGAACAGTGGAAGCTGGTTCTTGGAGGTAGGTCTTTGGTGATGCTTAAGATTATCAGGAGCATCAGTCTCAAAGACTGTGGGGCTGAGAGTGTTTCTGAACATGGTGAAGGATGTCTGAAGCCTGACTTGCTCCTGGTAAATCTCCTCTTATTCAAAATGATGAAATCCTGTTAGAACATGGAGAATCTAGAGCAAAACTCAGCAAAGCTTTTCTTCTCAAAGGGAGGAGGAGTACAGGGAAAGGGGACAGCCTGGCCCGTTGAGAAATCTTGCTCCCTGGCATCCTTTCCTTCATCAGAGTGTAAATGAACAACTAAGCACACAAACATTCTCTCTGCAACGGCTTACACTTCTAGGTACAGAAACTTCACCAACTCAGTATACCCTGTACCTGGCAAGAGTGCCTGACATACACAGGCTCAAAGGGTGTCTGTGACTTGCACCAACCTCTCCCTTGGCCTGTGCATTCAGCACCATACCTGGTCCGACCAAAGCTGGCATGATCGGGAAAATTTGCTGCTGGTGAATCACAGCATAAAAAAAGGAAGGAAATTGACTGGGGAGTAGCCCACGACTTGGAGAAGGCAATGGCACCCTACTCCAGTACTCTTGCCTGGAAAATCCCATGGACGGAGGAGCCTGGTGGGCTGCAGTCCATGGGGTCGCAAAGAGTCAGACACGACTGAGCGACTTCCCTTTCACTTTTCACTTTGATGCACTGGAGAAGGAAATGGCACCCCACTCCAGTGTTCTTGCCTGGAGCATCCCAGGGACGGGGGAGCCTGGTGGGCTGGCGTCTCTGGGGTCGCACAGAGTCGGACACGACTGAAGCAACTTAGCAGCAGCAGCAGCAGCCCACAATTATAGACAACTGTCAAAGCGCATTAAACTCCACTGGATGTAAACAATACCTTAACAAACACAAGGAGAGGGCAGACTTCCCTGGTAGCCCAGTGGCTGGGAATCCATTTGCCAGTGCAGGGGACGCAGGTAGGATCTCTGGTTCAGGAAGATCTCACATGCCGTGGAGCAACTAGGCCTGTGAGCCACAGCTACCAAGCCTGTGCTCTAGAGCCTGGGGGCCGCAGCCACTGAAGCCGTGCACTCTAGAGCCCATGCTCCGCAAGAAGAGACTAGGCCACACCCAGAGAAAGCCCACGTGCTACAGCAAAGACCCAGCCAAAAATAAAGGTGATGTTTTTAAAAAAATTAAAACGGAGGAGAAAAATCCAACACCCCAAGTGAGTAGCGCTGTCAGGATTTGAACCCAGATATCCTGTTTGATCTTTATCGAGAGAGGCTGAAAGCAGTTTTCATGCCCCTCTTAGCCACTGGCATTTCTTCTATGAAAAGCCAACTTGAATCCCTTGCCCATTTCTTTACTGGGGTTTTGGATTTTTCAGATATAACTTATGGGAGATTTTAAAATATTAAAATATATTAACTTTGTCAATAAAAAGAACCTCCAGATTTATAATACAAACATGACATTTCTGACCACGACATTTCTCTTGAAATTTATAGAATAAGTTATTAATGGTTAGACTATGTGAGGGGGGAACCATAAATTTGATTGGTGTTATAATAGAATTTTTTTCTCTTACACTATTTTTTAAAACCGTTATGAAAGGGTCTGTGAAGAAAGTGCTTGTCACCAGCTTTCACAAGAAATTATGGATGCTGTCCTGAATCAAAAGAAATTTCCTAGCTTGCTCAGAGGGAGCTGGTTGACAGCAACCGTTCCTCAAGAAAGACGGAAGGAGGTCAAGTAAAACCTGACTTTTCAGGAAGCATGTCTATTGAACTTTCCTAACTCAGTTTACTGCCCTGTTTTATCAGACCCTCATAAATATGCCTGTTCAAGTTTACTCAAGGTATCTCAAATTTCAGGGTTACCAAAAAAAAAAAAAAAAAAAAGAAACAAACAAACCAGAAAGACAGACCTCTGCACTCTCAAACCTTCATTAATCCAGGGAGATGAAAGGTGTCAAGGTTTCGACGCTGCTGCTCTCATGCATCTTTCCATTAAAGAGTCAGGAGTCCCCATCTAGCATCAGCCTCATTTGTGTATCTGGTCAACCGGAGGGTGGCCTGGGCACGCACCTTGAGATGCTTTGTCTGAGCATCTCCACTCACCTTTCCTGATAAAGTCACCCTTGGAGACAGGCAGGGGAGAGGCTCCTCCATCCTCATTTCACAGAGAGTGACAGAGCAGTTAAGTGACTTGGGAAAGGTCAAACAACCAGTCGCTGGTCAAGACCAAAATAGAATCAGGTTTGCTGACCTCCCTGTCTCCTGCTCAAGTGACGCAAGGACAAGAGAAGTGACTCCTGAGCTACACACCAACACGACAGGCTTTTAATCATCTCATCCTTGGACAGACCGAGCTGAGGCATGGAGCTGGCTTAATGCTGTTCTTGGTACATACACATGAGAGGCTGTGGAACTGCTGGGGGAAACCCAGGGCCAAGAATCCCAAAGTGGGTAACTTTAGCTTTCCCATTGGCTAGCTTTAACCTTATGCAAAAATCAGGGGCTGCTATGGCTCAGTTTTTCTCTCTGTGAAATGGGGGGACACTGCAGACTACTTCTCGAATACACCAATCTTGTAACAGAAGTACATTATTCAGGAGTGCTGCGACAGAAAGCTTTGGGGATGGAAGAGATGAATATGGTTTGGGGGTGGGCATGACATGGTGATAATAAACAAGAGGAGGCAAATCGTGAAAACACTGCACTGCACCTTTGATTAAGACTGAGAACAGGAATAGGGAAGCAGCACACCCTTAAATGGGGCTCACCTTTATAACTGGGCTGCGAGCCCTCAGTTTGGGCACTGCTAGAAACCAGCCCCTTTGCTGGGCACATTGGGCTTGACATGGGGCCTAATTTCTTTCACAGATGTGTTTACACTTCTGCAAAACCACACACAAGAAAGAGTTTTTAATTACTATTTGTAGAGCATCGAAGACAATTAAATGCTTGTGATTACCCTTTTGTTTTTTAAAAACATAGAACCAGAGTAGTAAACATTTCTTCACAGCCATTAGAGCAAAATGCCTTTTGAAGCAGAATGCTCTGAATACATTCTGCCTTATAAAAAATGTATAAAAGGATAGCACAGAGAAAGGCTGTGAGGCGTGACACGGCCCGATCATGTTATGCATGCGTGAGTTAGCCGGACAAGATCAGAACCAAAGCTGAGATTAAGCCTACCCACCCGGAGCCCAGGGCTGGGAGCTCCAGCATCACACAGATTGGGGTCAGTGGTGGGGCCGCTCCAAGGTACCCTTTTCTGGAGACTCATCCAGTTTAAAAGTTATCTATCACCCAGAATGGAGACTCTGTTCCCCATTTTAATGTGAACAGGGGTCATGTTCCTCTCATGATCCCATCACATCCACAGTCTTTGTTTCAATCATGAATGTTAAAGAGTTAAACATAAACCCCCAATAGGTCATATGGCATGACCTCAAATGACACCCACGCCTCGAGGCAGTCTCCAGAGAACTCACAGGCAGTAATATGAAATCCAGGGAAAGGCCAAGACCCCCTTGGGCACTGCTGTCACTGGAGAACCACTGGTCTCTGGGAAGGATGCCAGGCCCATTTCCACAGTGCTTTGCACTCTTAGAACATTTTGACTTCTGTGACATCATCATACCCACTTGGCAAATGAAAGCAACTCGGGCAACGCTTCTCAAGCCACATGGCTAGATGTCAGTATTCAAGGCAGGTGTTTTAAACCAGCACACTTCACATTCAGTAAAAATCTCTTAATGGTCTTAATATAAAGGGGTGAATGGAGAGATGATACAAAGGAATAAAATTCACTGGGTTACAGGGACTTTATCACTGGTTGAAGGGCTTCCCAGGTGGTGTAGCGATAAAGAATCTGTCTGCCAATGATGCAGGAGACTCGGGTTCAATCCCTGGGTCAGGAAGATCCCCTGGAGAGGGGCATGGCAACCCACTCCAGTATTCTTGCCTGGAGAATTCCATGGACAGAGGAGCCTGGGGCAGGGGCTACAGTCCACGGGGTTGCAAAGAGTCAGATATGACTGACTGACTAAGTGCAAACACACCACTGCTTGTCAAAATGATTCAGAAATCACACCTCACAGGATGTGGAAGAAGCAGCATGGCTTAGTGGGTTGAACGTGGAGTCTTGAGCCAGACCACCTAGATTCAAGGCCAAGTTCTGCCATTACTAGCTGTGTGATCCTGGACAAGTGCCTCATTTCTCTGGGCCTGTGTTTCTTTACCTGTAAAATGACACTGATAATAGAACCTTACCAGGTCAAATAAAATAACTTTGTAGAACATTTAGAATAACATCTGCCACATAATAAGTGCTTTATATGTGTTTGTTCAATTAATCATTCTACTATGATGTTGCATGTTCTTCTCCAACCAGAACAAACAACTTGTTGATGAATTTTTAATACAGAAACATCTCCTCCCTGGTATCCTGTTAAAAGTTTCCTTGGATTCATCCCACTGGCTTTCTGGATCAAGTGACCGGCAGGAACATGGGGCCTCTCTCATTGATTTTCAAAAGCAAACCCATCAGGACTCAGCATTCAACCTGTTCCCCAGACTTGCCAGGGTCGCTCTTCTTCCCATGCAGCTCAAAAAACCACTGACAAATTTTATCAAATAAGGACACGAGTGGATCCAAGAAAGATACTTTTTCCACCAAAATGGGCACCACACCCCCCTGCTGGGCTGGTGCACTGTGGCTCAGAATCTGCAAACCCTGCTCGTTAGAGTCTGGTTATGAACCCTTAAGCCTCAGAGGCCTCATGCATATGGTATGTATGTGAATAAACAGAGGCTCCTCACTGACAAGCCTAACAGACTCATCAGAGGAACTGCTGCCTCTTAAAAACCATCAGGCCTTGAAAAGTAGTCAGAGAACACAGCACTGAAAAGCATCTGCTGAGGAGGAGACTGGCGGTTTACTGCCAGTTAAATTTGCATCCAGCCTGATCCTTTGATCTTCTGAAGGATGATCTATAAATTTCTGTGGTCTCCAGTTCTTGTAGAGAAGCAATTCAAACACATTATCGTAGCGACTTCAATTAAAAGGATTTTACGTGAGAAATGACGAACACCATCCCGTAGGATCATGGACATTTTAAACATACTTTTTTTTTTTTCCTGCATTTATCTTTTGGAAACTAGGATATACAAGCACTGTGCCAGCTTCTATGGGGAAAAAGGTCCTTCCTGCTATCTTCATACACCAACTGTCAGAGCACACATGTCAGGTATATTTCAAAGGAGGGTGGTCTAAGAAGTGGAAACTCAACCTACTTTTCACTCCATGAGGGTGAAGACTTCCATAAAACTGCTCCCTATGAAAATTCTATTTTTAATCCCACTGACAGCACCAAACTGGATAAATGGTGCTGAGGCGCTAACTTGAATCTACCCATATTTTCATCATGCATTTCAGGATTTTTGATTCTTAGGTCTATTGTTTTTCCTCTGGAGCTCAGTCGAGTGTCAGCTCTGACTTTCTGAGTAGCTTTGAGTAATGGGATCAGCTAACGTTCTGTACATGAAGAAATTCCATATCATTCGCTTCTCTAAAAATACTGCTGCCTGCCACCGGAGCCAATCAACAATGATGAATAGCTGAAGGGACATGTAGGTCTCTAAATGCACTTCCTATCTGACAGCCCTTCAGCAGATATGGAGAATGGATCCCTGTAACTCACACACCCAGCTCCCTCCTCCGGCAAGCCAGCACTTTCTCTCCCTAGGGAGAAGGAGCATGTATTCTTAACAACCCAATATGTCCCTCATCCCTTTTCACAACAACCCAACAGAAAGCTGTTCAGCGCCTAAAGTGTCTGGTTCTCAGCAACTGCTGGGCTAGAAATAAAAAGCTGAATAAGGCATATGTCCTTTTTTTTCCCTTAGTCATGCCACGGGGCATGCGGGATCTTAGTCTTCAGACCAGGGATCGAACGCGCATCTTCTGCAGTGGAAGCATGGAATCTCTTAACCACTGGATGGCCAGGGAAGTTCCAGTAGATCCTTTTAACCCATTACAACTAAGTTATGAGGCGGCTTCTGACTCTCTGAATTAATGTTACCATCTGAAAAAACTGAGTTTGTGTGCTCTAGACACATCTCACTGCTGAAGTTCACCGACCTCCAGAACAATCTGCGACACAGATCTCCATACACTGACGGAGGGCCAAAGGTGTGTTTAATTGGACTCTTCACTCCAAAATATTTCTGAAGCCTGTACTCCATGCCAGAAGGTACAGGCTATCTGTTGGGAACCTACTGGTGATACAAAACAGGCAACAATACATAAGGTCATTTACCCAGTAATCTGATGACCTTAAGTCAAAAACCAAATAGAATTTTGATGCAGGTGGCTATATGTTTTGGCTAAGCAGAACTGAAAAGTACCAAGATGACTGCATTTTCTGCTGTGGGTGTTCAGACTAGGAAATGATCTTTTCAAGTCACAAGACAGAAAGGGCCTTTGCTCACCTGTGACAACAGACAGTCGCTTAATAGGGCCTTTGCTTTTTCAAAACCCACCACCATCATCCACTCGCTCGACTTCACACACGGCAGTGCTTGGCTGCTCTGGCACGCCATCCGTGTGTCTGACCTGCAAGTCCTCTGCTGATGGTCGGTCAGTAACAGTGTCAAGGTCTCAAAGCCTCCCTAGGGCCCTCTCTTGCTGACTTCTACTCCTGCACTTCTAGCTGCTGGAATGCTTCTGAGCTCAGTCCATGGACCTCGTCTCCTCTCTGTCTCTGCTCATCCTCAGATGCTCCCGTTCGTTCTCAGCACTTTAAATATCATTCCAGAAATGATTTTTTTTGCAGGTGCCAATCTAGGAAGTCTCTCATATGGTTTATGCTATTTTGCACTGACTCAACCTGTTGCAATTTAATCTTTATGACACTCACCCCAACCCCCCCCAAACATAAATGTAACTGTTTCAGTCAAAAAAAAAAAAAAAGTCCAATATGATGAAACCTAAATTTGTATCTTTTGCCTTCACCTCTCTCCTGAGGTCCTGAGTTCCTGATTCACATATCTAATTGCCTACTTTAATATTTGGGTGGCTGTTAGGCATTTCAAATTTATGATGATTAAACATACTGTTTTATTTTAATGCCAAATGGGGAAACTGATAAGTTTTTAAAGTCAACAAACCAAAGGGAATGAGGAGAATTTAAATGGTCTCCATTCTTGGGAAAGCACAAGATATTAGGTGATGGGTAGAATGTCAACTCATCTTTATTTATGGGCAATTCGAAAGGTATTCTGTCCCCTCATGAAAAAAAGAGTAGCAGTAAATCATTTTTTTAGACAGACTGAATGACACAGAAATGGCACCCCACTCCAGTACTCTTGCCTGGAGAACCCCATGGAGAGAGGAGCCTGGTAGGCTACAGTCCATGGGGTCGCAAAGAGTCGGACACGACTGAGCGACTTCACTTAACGACACAGAGGGCTTTCCTTGGTGGCTTAGTTGTAAAGAACCCAGTTGTAAAGATGTGGGTGGGATCCCTGAGTTGGGAAGATCCCCTGGAGAAGGAAATCACAACCATTCCAGTATTCTTGCCTGGGAAATCCCATGGACAGAGGAGCCTGGAGGTCTACAGTATATGGGGTTGCAAAAAGAGTCAGACACGACTCAGTGACCAGACAACAACAAGACTGTAGCTAATAAGAGTGTCGGTTTCTGGTAGCTGCCGAGTGACTTGTGGCAAATATAAATCTGGCATTATGGAAAGATTTGATACAATATCAAGAACTGTCAAATTGTCTTCAACATGCTACAGATTTGCTGATAATATTATGTTTTTTCATTAACTTCGCTTCCTATCCATTTTATCCTGATATTTTACAGAAGTACCACTGGCCTACACAATGCTTGTGGACACTAAGAAACCAGGATTTTTCGTATTCAACACATTTTTGAAGGTTGTTTTGATCATCGTATTCTTGTGCTAAGTCACTTCAGTCGTGTCCAACTCTTTGCGACTCCATGGATCGTAGCCCCACAGGCTCCTCGGTCCATGGGATTCTCCAGGCAGCTGGAGGAGGTAGCCGTGTGTTCCCACCAGGTTTTGATCATTATTCACTCTCTTTTATTGTTTTTACTCTCAATATTTTCTATGCACCAGCCCCCTCACTAGGCAACAGAGCTAGAAAGACAAATGAGAAATGGGGAACCCTTAATTGAGCTATTACATCACATTTAAAAAAATTAAGCAGGAGAAATAGGGAGGAACGTGATAATCAGAGCATAGAGGCACTTCCCAGAACTGGATTTGTTAGTCGTTTTTGGCCAATTACTGTTTTAATTGAGCCATCTATAATTTTTTCCACTTATATTTTCAGTCTAGAGGAAACCAGACAGAAGATGTTATACATGGAGCCAGAAGCTGACACTGTTTTCTGACAGCAGAGATTCCCTGATGACCACCAGATCATAAAAAGAAAGAAGAAATCAAGAAGTGATGCCCCTGGAAAATGACACCTGTCAAATCCAGAACCTGACTTCAGCTCTAATGTTCCTGGGCTGGCTGCATGGAGGGGATACACGAGGACCCTGATGCGGGTGATTCTGCACAAGGGGAGTTGGCTGGGGATCCAGGTCAAGGCAGACCATCATGTTCAAAAGGGGATTCTCAAGACTCCAGCTCCACCCTTTGTTTCTGCTTTAATGAATCCCTGCTTCTAACCATCATATATACGATGAATAAACCAGGTCGACACACAAAGAGTCGGACACGACTGAATGACTAACACTGGCAAACAAGGTCCTACTTTACATTACAGGGAACTATATTCAATATCCTGTGACAAGCCATAATGGAAAAGATTATGAAAAAGAAAAAAAAATACACATATGTGTGTCTGTGTATGTATGTATAACTGAGTCACTTTGCTGTATACAAAAAACTAACATAACGTTGTAGATCAACTCTGTGTGTGTGTGTGTGTTTGCGTACGTGCATGCGTGCATGTGTGTGTGTGTGTGTGTGTGGTCAGTTGCTAAGTCCTGTTCAACTCCTTGTGACCCCACGGACTGTAGCCTGCCAGGCTCCTCTGTCCATGGGATTTTTTTCAGGCAAGGATACTGGAATGGGTTGCCATTTACTTCTCCTGGGATCTTCTGGACCCAGGGATGAAACCTGCATCTCTTGTGTCTCCTGAATTGGCAGGTGGATTCTTTACCACTGTGCCGCCACTTGGGAAGCCCAGATCAACTATATGTCAATAAAGTTAAAAACAACAACAACAACAAAGAATCCCTGCTTCTGATATAGAACAGTAACAACACATAAGCACATTACCCCGCTTCTGTCTTTCACGTCTATATGCAGACCCACATATGGAAGGCCGCTGTCTCCTGCCATGGCTTCCTCCCCTCCATCCCCAGCATAAATCTAATTACTGAGGAAAGTGCACTGGATGCTACCATGACCTTTTCATCTGATACACGTCGGTATTCCCTTAACAGCCAATTAGTGACAGCATCAGGAGCATGGATCCCATCATCGTCGGTGCCTCCAATTCCCCACACACCGCCTAGTGGTGATAATTATATTAATAGTCATGATGATGCTGATGACGCTCTTCTCACTGAATTTAAAACACAAAAGGGCCACTGTAACAGTGAGTGGAACAGAACCTTCGTTTTCCTTCTGGAAATATTTCTCAAGACATATAAAGCAGTGCTCTTATTACCTTGACAAGAATCATCAGGGCCTAAATTTAGGTTCCAATTCAAGTGAAAATCATCTATATTTTGAAATAGGAAGGTACTGATTTACTGAGCAACTGAAAATTGCATTTCCCTGTTCACTGGCTTTCCAAATATGGGTGCTAAGAAAATAAAGTGTTTCTGTGGTTGGAGCAGAGGCTTCAGATACATACGGGCCACACATGCGGAAATGCAATGCTTTTACTGTTGTGACCCAGTCAACTACCTTCCGTCATGATTTCATATTTACTCCTCTTATGTTCGTCTATATGGCACTTTTGTTGTTCGAACTTTGCTTGTCTCCAAGATGCTGACAGAAGAACTGATTATTGCCATTGCTTTCCCCCCAACAAATACTGCTGTCTGTAGCTGACTGCCACTTGAATCCTTTCTCCAGTTCAGTTGCTCAGTCATGCCCGATTCTTTGCGAGCCCATGAATAGCAGCACGCCAGGCCTCCCTGTCCATCACCAACTCCCAGAGTTCACTCAAACTCCTTAAACAAACATAATGGCATCTCTCTGGCTATCCACCATAGCTACTTCTTCCTTGGCTTTTAAAAAGTAAAAAAACAAACAGGCAGTAAATACAGTCCATGTTAAAACTTCCACTTCTATTACCTGTTGCAAAATTGATAAACAATTGCGTCAACTAACAGCTTTAGTCCTAATTCAAATGTGTGTGTAGATAAAGTTAGGGGGATAAACACACATACCATGAGTATTATATGTGTATACACACACTTCACAAGAGCTATCAATTTGGACTCATCTTTCCTCACCTCCTGTAGTCTCTGAGTCTCTTTTCCTGGTTCATGACAGAATGCTTTCCACTCCCTGAGATACATCTTCAAGAAACAAAAAAGCTTACTATCCCCATGGTTGAGATGAAGAAGAATACGCAAGAGCCTACAAAGTGAGATTTTCTTGAAAGGACATTAATACTTAATAAAAATGTGGCTTGAAGAAGAGTGTAAGCTCAGAATTCGCATGGATACGGGACATTTCTAAAATTTTTGCTATGATGTTTCATGTGTATTTAGAGGAGCAAACATGAAGGAGGCCCTTTTGAAAGCCAAAAATGGATACAAGAAACAAACAGGTAGGCAAAGCTTTAACTGTGGAAGATTCAAGAGATGGGCACACCTGCATATAGGTTCCTGAGAAACCTATATGCAGGTCAGGAAGCAACAGCTAGAACTGGGCACGGAACACCAGACTGTTTCCAAATCGGAAAAGGAGTACGTCAAGGCTGTATATTATCACCCTGCTTCTTTAAATTATATGCAGAGTACATCATGAGAAACGCTGGGCTGGAGGAAGCACAAGCTGGAATCAAGATTGCCAGGAGAAATATCAATAACCTCAGATATGCAGATGATACCACCCTTATGGCAGAAAGTGAAGAGGAACTAAAGAGCCTCTTGAGAGTGAAAAAGTTGGCTTAACACTCAACATTCAGAAAACTAAGATCATGGCATCCAGTCCCATCACTTCATGGCAAATAGATGGGGAAACAGTAGAAACAGTGAGAGACTTTATTTTCTTGGGCTCCAAAATCATTGCAGGTGGTGATTGCAGCCATGAAATTAAAAGACACTTGCTCCTTGGAAGAAAAGCTATGGCCAACCTAGACAGCATATTAAAATACAGATTCATTACTTTATCAACAAAGATCAGTCTAGTCAAAGCTATGGTTTTTCCAGTGGTCATGTATGGATGTGAGAGTTGGACTATAAAGAAAGCTGAGCACTGAAGAATTGATGCTTTTGAACTGTGGTGTTGGAGAAGACTCTTGAGAGTCCCTTGGACTGCAAGGAGATCCAACCAGTCCATTCTAAAGGTGATCAGTCCTGAATATTCAATGGAAGGACTGATGCTGAAGCTGAAACTCCAATACTTTGGCCACTTGATGCTAAGAGCCGACCCACTGGAAAAGATCCTGATGCTGGGAAAGATTGAAGGTGGGAGGGGAAGGGGACAACAGAGGATGAGATGGTTGGATGGCAACACCAACGTGATAGACATAAGTCTGAGTAGGCTCCGGGAGCTGGTGATGGACAGGAAAGCCTGGCGTGCTGCAGTCCATGGGGTCGCAAAGAGTCAGAAATGACTGAGTGACTGAACTGAACTGACCGAGACTTTTAACAAAGCTGCTCTGGGGGTAGACCCCACATTCTTTGCGTGTTTGCTGTACAAAAACCAAGCCTACCACACAGGTTGCACGGACTCTTCTTGTCAGAGCACAGGTATCTCCTACTCCAAATGTCTGATTAATGTTGTTATTGCTCAGCTGCTAAGTAGTGTCTGACTCTTTGCGACCCCACAGACTGCAGCATGCTAGGCTCCCCTGTTGTTCACTAGATCCCTAAGCCATCTGAAACTCATGTCCATTGTGTTGGTGATGCTATCTAACCGTCTCATCCTCTGTCGACCCCTTCTCCTCCTGCCTTCCCAGCCTTTCCCAGCATCAGGGTCTTTTCCAATGAGTCGGCTCCTTGAGGTGGCCAACAAATGTCCATTTGATTATTCAAGTCCACCAAATTCATAAGATGCAAATTCTACTGCTTTGTATGAGAAATGGTTTCCTAAAATGTATCACTGTCTGAGGTATTGATTTGTTCTCAAAGTGCTTGTGGAAACACACTGAGTTCCGGTGTCTCCACCAGAAATCCAGGGCATTTTGCCTGCTTTACAGACACAGCCCAGGAAGATTTATTCCTACCGTCTCCATCATTTTTCATCTGTAACCTCTATGACATAAGGCTAGTGAAAGAGAGCACGCTTTCACGTCAGGCAGACAAGCATTTAGATCCTCTCCAGGCCATAAACCAAGAACAGTTTCCCATTTAAAGGAAAATAAATCCTCTTTATAATTGAAAATAGCATTCCTTTACAACTCTGTTCAGCTTTGCTGGGAAGAAAAAACTTTATTTTATGAAGCAGATTTCACTGAATATGGAGAAATGGGAAACTAAGCTGCTGCTTCTTATGAATCAGCCTTAACTACACTGATGAATGTCCACCATTTACAAAAGCACTGACCGTGGCTACTATTGTTTTGGAGAAGGGGATGGCTACCCACTCCAGTATTCTTGCCTGGAGAATTCCACGGAAAGACGAGCCTGGTGGGCTACACTGGGATCACACAGAGTCACACGTCACTTAGCGACTAACACAGACCATCATTTTAGATATCACGAGACAGCCTAGTTAGTAAATAGGGAAGCTGCGCAGCGGGGCTTCCACGGCGGCTCTGCAGTAAAGAATCCACCTACCAGTGCAGGAAGCATGGGTTCGATTCCTGGGTGGGGAAGATTCCCTGGAGAAGGAAATGGCAACCCACTCCAGGACTATTGCCTGGGAAATTCTATGGACAGAGGAGCCTGGTGGGCTATAGTCCGTGGGTTCACAAGGGGTCGGACACGACTTAGTGACTGAACAGCAACAAGTTGTACAACAGTTCTGGTGGGTCATTTTGTCCATCTTTAACATGGGTATTTGGGAAGTCAGTAAAACACTTGGCAGAAAGATGAAGACCATCATTAAGAGGCCCATAAGACTTCTGTGCCCCTGAGGGGGACATCCTCATCCTGTGAATAAGTATTACATATTATTTTTTCATCCAAGGATTGCAAATCCCTTCTAGATGACAGCTCCTGTTTCAGGGACAGACAAGATCATGGAGATGATCGCAAGCCCAGGGAGACGCTGGGTGTGTTGTCTTCCAGTCTGCCAGCCCCGCTCCTGATACACTTGGCTCCACATCCATTGGGATTGCCACATTTCAAAGGGCCTCTCTGCCTGGTTCATAGGGATCAGGGCATCCACGTGCTTGGGGGTTACAAGAGCAGGCTTACAGATCCTGGACACGAGGAGTAACAGCACGTGATGGGACTCTGCCTTGGCACGTCTGACTCCTGGTGTTCTACAGGGAAGTGGCCCTTTGCTGATGAACTTGCTGAGAATGGCCCTGACCTCAAAAGTCATCCGCAGGACCACCCTGCCTGCCTTGCTGCCTTCTTCCCTCATCCAACAGCAAAGTCCCCAAGCCTCTCTCTTCCCACAGACTCTGCCTCTTACCTCCCATTCAAGTTCTTCGGTTTCTGTTTCATGAAGTAACATTTTTATACACCTAGCCCTGCTCAGACTAGAAACAAAATGATAGTGGATAACAATACTGGAGCCTGAGCAGGGTCTGCCCCCAGACTTAGGGCTTCCTGGTGGCTTGGGGGTAAATAATTCGTCCGCAATGCAAGAGACACAGGTTCCATCCCTGGGCCGGGAAGATCCCACTTTGGTACTCCTGCCTGAGAGACCCATGGACAGAGGAGCCTGGCGGGCTACCGTCCATGGGGTCAGAAAGAGTAGTACATAACTGAGCAACTAACAGTTTCACTTTCGGGAGAAAAAGGGGAAACACACAAGATACCGAATGGTTTCTGACAATGCTTTCTGTTCCACAACATTTTTTTTCTGATCTACTCAATAAGAGAGAAAGAAAAGAAGCTTTTCACACAAAGACCCATACTCTGGTAAAGCATCTGAAGTCACAGTGTGTCTAGGAAGGGATGGCAGTCAGATTAATTTTTCTGAGTCATATATTAAAATGCAGAGCATCAAAAGGTGATTGCCATCATCTCTGCTCTCCAGCCTGCCTTGCCGTCTAGACGGACATCAATAAATTCCTTCTTGCTACAAAAAGGAAAGAAGGGAGCGAGGGAGGAAGTTAGAAAAGGAGAGGAATATATAAACGACACCTGGTAGTTACAGGTAATAACCAGCCTACATAGCAAAACTTTTGGTCACTTAACAAGGTCACTCGAAACCCACAAAACTGTGACAGGTGGGAGCAGAAAGTGAGGCCAAAAACCAAACTGCTTTGCTCCCAGAGAGGCAGGAGAGCTAGAGCCGAGTCAGAGAACACGAGAGCCGTGCTGGAGGAAACCAGGTCATGGCCCAGTGTCTGCCCCTGGCACGGGACTCTGAGGACTCCGACCCCTGCATTTCAGACTCTTCACATAAAAATGAAAGTGTGCAGTAGATTACATATACAGGCTCTTCTAGCTTTAAAATTCTAGGTGGAAACTCCAAGCCCAACTCCCAGGTGCAATGAGGCACTGGGGTTCCTGGTATCCAAGATGCTCAGGTCTGTTTGCTGTTCTAGAAATGAAATCAGGGTCCCCAAGCTGTTCCTGTGTATATGTGGTAACCTGTTACATGTTACAGGTAGCAACACGAATTAGGGGGAAATAAATGGATTATTTAAGGGATAGTGTTATAGAAACTAGCTTGTCATGGAGAGAAACTGTTAGATCCATATCTCCTCACTATAAAAACAAAACAAATCCCCCAAACCTCCTCCCGGAATGTGGTCAAGGTCTAGATATAAAGCGCAGTCAAGACTCTTGAGAGTCCCTTGGACAATGAGGAGATCAAACCAGTCAATGCTAAAGGAAACCCTGAATATTCATTGGCAGGACTGATGCTGAAGCTAAGGCTCCGATACTTTGGCCAAAGAGCTGATTCAGTGGAAAAGACCCTGATGCTGGGAAAGACTGAGGGCAGGGGGTGACAGAGGGCGAGATGGTTGAATGGCATCATCAACTCAATGAACGTGAGTCTGAGCAAACTGTGGGAGATAGAGAAGGACAGGGAAGCCTGGTGTGCTGCCATTCATGGGGCTGCAAAGAGTTGGACATGACTGAGTGATTGAACAGCAACAACATGAAGCAAAGAGAAATAGCTATTGGAAAATATTCTTGATTGCTTGAAGAAAGACTTCTTAAACATGATTTATTTTTAACTCATAAAAGAAAAGAATGGATCTGCCTACCACAAATGATGACACAGAAGTGACGGACACCTTCATCTCTAAAGAGGAACACAAGATTAACATCCAGACTACACAAGAGATCAAGAAGAAAAAAAGAGAAGAAACCCAACAGAAAAATGTGCATAAAATACGAACAGGTAATTCACAGAAGGAAAAATCCAAATGGCTAAGAGGAATATAAAAAGAAGCTTGATCTCATTAGTCATCAGAGAAATGCAAGTTTAATGGACACTGATCCAGCTACCAGACTAGAGCCAGGAAGTCACACAGTGCCTTATGGAGGGGCAGGGTGACAGCAGGGCTCGTTCACAGCTTTGGGAGGAGGGACTGGATCCACCCTCCTGGCAAACAATCTCCTG
This sequence comes from Oryx dammah, assembly GCF_014754425.2. NCBI lineage: Eukaryota > Metazoa > Chordata > Mammalia > Artiodactyla > Bovidae > Oryx > Oryx dammah. The sequence goes on from NW_024070194.1 coordinate 67,441,750, forward strand.
CAGTTGGGGAGGTGAAGTGGGCTCCTGCCCCAACACCCTGAGAAAATAATCCACAGCCACACCCCCACAAAGCACCACACAAGGACACGTATGTTCATTAGAGCAGGATTTGGAATATCTGGGAGCCATGGGTGACCAGTACTAAACGAGGGAATAAATGAAACTGTAGAAAGTTGACAGGATGGTATATACCATGTGAGGGCTTCTAGGTGGGTCAGTAGTAAAGAGTCCACTTGTCAATGCAGGAGACGCAGGTTCAATTCCTGGGTCGGGAAGACCCCTTGGAAAAGGACATGGCAACCCACTCCAGTATTCTTGCCTGGGAAATCCCATGGACAGAGCAGCCTGGCAGGCTACAGTCCATGGGATCGCAAAGAGTTGCACAAAACTTAGTGAACAGACAACCACATATATCACACGGCAGCCAGAAATGAGAATACAACGCAAACTCACAACCTATGTAGCTCTAAGAATAGCACCAACTGAAAAAGAAAAAAGGAATCACAACTTACACTCCAGAGACGCATATTATAAAATTCATTCAAAGAAACACTTTTCGAGGAAAAATATACACCTAAAGAAATGCTGAATGCATGACAATGGTGACCTCTGAAGGGGGTGGGGGCGGAGGGGGCAGAAAGAATGAAACGAGCCATTAAAGGCAAGGAATGATGGTATCATTGGGCACCTGACTGGGGGTGGTGGGGAGACGGGCTGATGACATCATCAGAAGTCACTGGTGTTTCGGAAGTAAATGAAATGCCCAAATCCGGGCCAACCCATCCTGCAGGGTAACACCAACAGCAGCTGCTCCCACGTCTTCCTCTGAGTCAGAAAATGTGCTACAGTTTTACAAACACGTGATCTCACTTAAGCTCCACAACGGCTCTTTTAGATGGGCACTTAGCTATTCCATTTTACCGACGAAGAACCTGAGCCCCAAGAGGTGAACCAATTCAAGCTCACAACTAGGAAGTCGGAAAGTTAAAGATGTTTGTTGCTCAGCTGTGTCCGACTCTTTTGCGACCCCATGGACTGTAGCCCGCCAGGCTCCTCGGTCCATGGAATTCTCCAGGCAAGAATACTGGAGTGGGTTGCCATTGCCTTCCCCAGGCAGTCTTCCCAACCCAGAGATCAAACCTGGGTCTCCTGAATTGCAGGAGGATTCTTTACCGTCTGAGCCCACAAGGGAAGCCGAGGAAGCTGCAAAGTCATATTCAAACCCAGAACCTGGCTCCAGATTCTGTGCTCTTAGTTACTACTGTAGATGGAAAAAAGGGCTATCTTTATTTTTCACCCACCATAAATCAGGAGATACTGTGATTCATCTGGACTGAAAAGTTCTCACTCCCCATCACAAAGCCCAAATGGATATGGATGTGGATCCTTGTTTTAATTATGCTCATCATGAAATCCTAGGGTTGCAAAGAAAAGGCTTGGCCCCAACGACATGTCAGCTGAACCTGGGTTTTTATTCTTTAATCGTGGATCTTCAGAGAAGGTGATTACAAGGCTGTAACCAGGATCTTGTTCAGTGTCTCAGAGTCCATGGTCCCAAGTTATCTGTGTCGGCCATATGCCACATGTGGCATAGCCAGTCCAGACACAAAGAACACACTGATGCTGAGGTTCTGAACATCCCTGCACTTCTCTAGGAGACTCCCGTACTTACCAATCCCAATGAGCATTATTAGAAAATGCAGTCACTAGTGTTTAATGATTCTTTTTTTCCCCCTCTTAGTACACTGGTGAAGTTTTTTCTTAGCTCAGGGTTGTTTCTTATAACTTATATTCCTGGTAAATATGTTAAGTTCATGAAGTAACCTCATCAAAATATGTTGCTTCCTGGAAGCTGAAATGCGTATTTTAAAAAATTTATCCAAAGAATGCGAGAGCGGTTTGAGGGAGAATGGGTACACCCATTTTGTATGGCTGAGCCCCTTTGCTGTTCACCTGAAACTATTACAATGTTGTTAATTGGCTATACCCCAAACCAAATAAAAAGTTCAAAAGAAAAAAAAAATCTGAAGAGTCTAATGTTTCATCATCCAAAAAAGGATTATAGCAATTTATAGCATGAGGCAAAAGATAAGCAAATGAGTTAGAAATACTAGAAGAATAAGCTCTTAAAAAATTTACTTTCCTCCAAATATAAGAATTGTATTATTTGACATGATTCACAGCATTCTAAACAAGGTATGATATGAAGAGCAGTCAAGATCTGTGATAATCGAATTAATGCTGCAGACCAAACTGTAAGGGGAAAGGGGTGACATGTATTTATTTATTTAAATACTTGTCACGCTTTGCTGAATAAAAGCAGACTGACCAACTATGATAGCACAACTCGAACTTTTCACATTTCAGGAGAGGATGAATTTAGGGGTTACTAAATTTCACCCATCCAAGTTTAAAAATACTGGATAACTTTTTGGCCTTTTAATCTCAACAACAATATCATGTCTTAGGGGATTTTTTAATCATTGGGATTAACAAAATACATTCACGTGTGAATTTCCCACTTGTTATCTATCACTATTTATTGGAGTTCTACTAAGGACCAGCTAATGGACCCCACAATCTGGCAAGAATGACAACCACCACCACCACTGCAACAAGTAAACATACACCAGGGGTAGCCTTTAATGTGTCCAGTGCTTTACATCGCTTAGGTAATTAAGATGACACTTTGAAAAAGGCACTACAAGGATTCCCATTTCACAGATGAGCAAAGTGAGGTTCAGAGAAAACACATAATTTCAGCTCAAGGTGAGTCAGGTTTCAAGCTCAGGTTCAGTTCAGTTGCTCAGTCGTGTCCGACTCTCTCCGACCCCATGAATCGCAGCAGCCAGGCCTCCCTGTCCATCACCAACTCCCAGAGTTCACTCAGACTCACGTCCATCACGTAGTGATGCCATCCAGCCATCTCATCCTCTGTCGTCCCCTTCTCCTCCTGCCCCAAATCCCTCCCAGCATCAGAGTCTTTTCCAATGAGTCAACTCTTCGCATGAGGTGGCTAAAGTATTGGAGTTTCAGCTTTAGCATCAGTCCTTCCAATGAACACCCAGGAATGATCTCCTTCAGAATGGACTGGTTGGATCTCCTTGCAGTCCAAGGGACTCTCAAGAGTTTTCTTCAACACCACAGTTCAAGAGCATCAATTCTTTGGCATTCAGCTTTCTTCACAGTCCAACTCTCACATCCATACATGACCACTGGAAAAAACAGCCTTAACCTGATCCAAAAGCCTGTGCTTTAAAAACGACTAGGCTCTAATGACTCTTGGAAGTTTTACTAAAAATAATGCCCCCAAAATGTATTCACTAGAAGCTTATACAACACCACGGGAACAGAAAGAAGGAAACATTCAGTTCTGGAAATACAGGAAGTCATTAGGGGGACATTACACTGAATTGAATCTTGAATGATAAGCAGAATCTCAAAGATGGAGGGAGGGATGGTGTGGGACTGGCTATGGATTTTTTCAGATACTGATAAATGGTTTTGTGTAGCTGGGTGAAGAGTTTATTCAAGTCGCCAACTAAGAGGTTAGAAAAAGGCAGCTTGGAGCTTCACTGTAAACTGCCCTTCAGACATGCTAAGAAGTTGAAACTTCACCCAGTCCACAAAGGGGAAAGTGAAAGTGAAAGTCACTCAGTGGTGTCTGATATTTTGCAACCACATGGGCTATATAGTCCATGGAATTCTCCAGGCCAGAATACTGGAGTGGGTAGCCTGTCCCTTCTTCAGGGGATTTTTCCAACCCAGGGATTGACCCCAGGTCTCCCGCATTGCAGGCGGATTCTTTTTTTTTTTTTTTTTCATTTTTATTTCTGTGTAAAACAAAGACAACTCCTGAAGGTCTAACAAGGAAAATTATATACAACATTCAAAGCACTATTAAGTCATGAAACAAAGATGAATCTGAGGTAGAAGTCAAGCAATATAACCCACAACCTTTTTAGGGGAGTATTTATTTCCAGCAACCATCATGTCTCTCCAGTAACATCTAATTTTTTAAAATTCCCAAGTTCCAAAAAATTAATAATCCATTTTCTACAATCAGGTGTAAAACTATGACCAACAAAAGATACAATGTAAACTTTTGTCATGTTAACAGAGTAAATAATTTTACTAAAAGTTGCTGACACTTCTATCAGTAGTAGCCATAGGGAGGCCTTTGGTTGTAACCATAGTGTCCGTATTGATGGGGGTAGTAAGGTTCTTGTCTGTGTTGCGGGTAATTGTTACCCCAGGATCGTCCATGCCATTGATTGGATCGATTGTCACTTGGCCACCCCCGTCTGCTATCCCTACCTCTAAACTGTCTGTTATCTTGCAACCGATTGCCTCTATTTCTCAGGCTGCCATCAGCTCTGCTATTCCATTCCTCAACAATCGGAGGAGACTCGGGAGGGCGTTTTAAGTATTCTTGGTATTCTTTGTCATCTTCTGTGAATCTACTGGCAAACATCTCTTCAAAATTTGGAACAGCTTCAGAAGTGTCAGTCATTCTGAAATTCTCAGGGATTTGAGGCGACTGTTCTGTTTAATGTTTAGATTGTGTAGATCTCCGGTCCAGGGCGCTGGCACAGTACCTCTCTGTACACTCGGTCAGCTATCGCAGGTAACCGCCTCCTGACTTCTGCAGGCGGATTCTTTACCAGCTGAACCACAAGGGAATCCCAACATACCCTGAGAAAACCGTAATTCAAAGAGATAGATGTATCCCAATGTGCTATTTATATTAGCTACGACATGGAAGCAATCTAAATGTCCATTGAGAGATGAGTGGATAAAGAAGGCGTGGTGCGTATACACAATGGAATATCACTCAGCCGCAAAACGAGCGAAACTGGGTCATCAGTAGAGACGTGGATGGACCTAGAGTATGCCATACACAGTGAAACGAGTCAAAAGAGAAAAACAAATGTTACGTATTAACACTGGTATGTGCAATCATTGAAAAACAGTACAGATGAACCTATGTGCAGGGCAGGAACAGGGTCACAGATGTAGACACCAGACGTGTGGACAGTGTGGGCAGGGAAGGGTGGGATGAATGGAGAGACTGGGGTCAACATACATACACTACCCCAAGTGAAACAGCCAGTGGGAACCTGCTGTAGAGCACAGAGGGCTTACTCGGTGCTCTGCGATGACCTGGAGGGGTGTGGGAAGCAGCTCCAACAGGGGGGTATGTACACATACAGCTGATTCACCTCCTTGTCCAGGAGAAATCAATGCAGCACTGTAACGCAATTATACTCCCCCCAAAAAGCACATGCATGGCTGAAGTTGAGACTAGACGGGCAAATGGGCCCAGAGTTCCAGGGACAGGCAGAAAACATCCACTGCAGAAGTTACAGGCAACCGTCTGCTTCTAAGGCCAGAAGGGAAATCTGTGTGTTTTAAAATATGAAGACTCTTAAATTATAAAATAAGGCTCAAGGATGTGTGCTACAGTCCACGGGGTCGCAGAGTCAGACACAACTTAGCAACTGAACAACAAGGTTCAAGAAAGGAGTGCAAGAAAGTTTAACTTGTCAGAAATAATCAACAGCCTGTGCCTTTGTTTTATCCTCCAGGAGGGCATTGTTTATACAGTGAAAGTAAAGTTACTTGAGGAACCAAGACTTGTTGAAATATTTAGAATTTTTTTCTTATCTCATACCCCTCAAAAAAGCACCAGTTATTGCCTCTTCTTCACAATCGATACTTTTAAAACTGGCAAATTGGGGGAAATATCTTGCCATCTATTGAGGGTCTATTTTGGTCCTGGACTAGAAAAGCTTTTTGTAAACAACCATGGCTATTTTTATGAATTTATTTCTGCTTCTGCAGTGGAGTCACCGGATCATAGTCTGATCTAATAACACGCGTCAAACCTTCAAACTCGGAAACATCAATGCGATAAATAAAGTTGTGGGGTGGGCAGCTCTCTCTGCTCTTCCACTCAAAACCAGGGCAGCGCTGTCAATAGTCCTGACAGTATAATTAGTTCAATAAAGGGCCCCTCTGCTTCTACGTGGAAGCGAAAACACTTTGGAAAATACATTTATTAAATCTGGACTATCATGTTATTAGGGGCGTCTGATGCCTGCTCCCAGGAAACCGCTATAAAATCGGGACAACTCAGCAATGAGGATACTTTCCTGTCATTACCCAAATTGTCGACAAAAGGAAAGATCATTAGGATCCCATATACGATAGAAAGAACGGAGCAATAAACTAGATTCATTTCCCACAGGATGATATTAAAGCAAAATGATTCCAGGCTGGGGAGACAGGAGGCTCGGTACGCAGAGGCTGCAAGTTTTTCTCGTGTGTCACAGTGGTAAGGATGTGCCAGTCAGCAACCAGAAGGGGTGAATCCTTGCTGTGTACATGGCACAGCCAATCTTTCTATAAAGCAGTTCAGATTACGATGCTGTCAACAACCGACGAGGCCTGAATTAGGGGAGAAAGCCACGCACCCCAGTACCGAGGAGGCTCTCCTGTCTTGGGTTCTGAGACGGCCATCATCCCTGGAATCCCAGCCCCCTACCCCCGACCTCCCGGGCTCCTTCTCTTACTCTTACCAGCTGATGAGTCGTTAGGCGACCTGACCCATATTCACATCCGGAACCAATCCTACGTACTCACAGTCACTACCTGCATCTTCACACCCGGACCTTCCCTGTGCCGCCCGGCTCTGCACATCCATTCTTCCATCTGCCATCTCCACCTGGATGCCTCCAAGTACTGCAACTTCCTCGTAAAACCTGACGCCCCTGATCTGTTCCCCAAAGCAACTAACTCTCCAACCGGCTACCACAATCTTCCATTCAAGTACACAAGAAACCCTGGGACCATCACTGATGCCTGCCTTCCCCACCTTCCATCCACAAGCCCCAGCCTCCATATTTAATCCACGTTGGTTTCCCCTAATAAATCTCTCTCAATTGTCCAATGAAAAGCAATGCCCACAGACATAGAGAACAGACCCGTGGACACAGCAAGGTAAGGAGAGGGTGGTGGGAGGAACTGAGAAAGCAGCACTGACATATACACGCTACACGTGTAAACAGCTAGCTAGTGGGAAGCTGCTGTACAACACAGGAGTCCAGCCTGGTGCTCTGTGATGACCGAGAGGGGCAGCACGGGGATGAGGTGTGGGGAGGAGGCTTTAGACGGAGGGGACATATCTATACTTGTGGCTGATTCACACTGTTGTTGTACGGCTGAAACCAACACAACGTCGTAAAGTGACTATCCTCTGATTTAAAACACTTTACTGAAAATAAAAGAAATGGAGGATTCAGAAATAAAAATGGGCTCCCCTAGTGGCTTAGATGGCAAAGAATCTGCCTGCAATGTGGGAGACCTGGATTCGATCCCTGGCCGGGGGCGGGGAGATAGTGGCAAAGGTAATTTAGTGGCACACGTGCCTTCTTTGCCTGGTTTTGTTTCATTGAACACAAGGTTCCATTTCATAGAAGGAAGAGAAGAAAACCAGACAGCTGGTATCTGAGACCTCCCATTTCAGCCAGCACTGCAGGGGAGTTGGCGGCTCCTGCTCCCTTCCAGGGTGCTGGTCACTGGGTTTGCATGCTTCTGTGCGCTGGCAACTTCTCCCTGCTCTAAGAGGTCTCATGTCATAAAATGCTTCTCCCTGCTCTAAGAGGTCTCATGTTATGAAGTGCTACAGACCTCTTTCCGGCCTGGAAGACTCTGCACATTATTCCATTTGTGGACTTAGAATTAATGCTTCGGGAGCTCCCTGGTGGTCCAGTGGTCAGTACTCAGCACCTTCACTGCCAAGTGCTTAGGCTTGGTTCCTCGTCAGGGAACTAAGATCCCACAAACGTCATGCTATGGCCAAAAGTACATAAAAATACAAAATTTAAGAATCATTTAAATAAAAACCTATAGATCTAACATTTAACTGGTGGTGGGATGTGATTAATGGAAAGTTGAGTGGGGTTGAGTATCATCCTTTCCTGCCAGCATAAGAATGAATTTCACAGACTTTGGCAAGTTCTCTTTTCCTGGACAGTATAATCCACCTTGATTTATTAGGAACTCCCATCTGGCCCTGCACAAAGAAAGCCCCATGTCACTTAGGAATAACGTGTTGACATTGCAGGAATGGAAAAGGAGAGGGAAGAGTTTCTACAATTAGCATCATCCTCATCCAAGAGCCTACAGCATCAACTTTTTGACCCTGGGCCATTCTGCATTATAAATATAAACTGTGGGTTGAAGAAAGTAGGAATGCAGAGTTCTCATCAAGAGAGGTAACTATGTAATATGTAACATTGAGAATTCTACCACTGAAAATGAAAGCAACCTACCATTTATCAGACAGACTGTAATTTACACAGCAGTGAAGATAAATCAGGTATTTCACAAAGAAAAGTCAAATATATAGGGGTAATGACACAGGACTGTGATGAGAAATAATCTTCCCTGATCATAAACGGCAACTACGGAATTTCAGTAGAATTTGAGTACACTGGTGTTAACATGCTTACGATCACCCAAAAGCAGAAAGAGAAGGAAATTGAGAATCCCACACCCAGAAGCTAGTCCTTTTCTTTTTTTTTTTTTTAAATCTGCCTCTGAAATGTATTTGTCTTAGGCAGAAATCTAGTAAAAAGCCAACGAACAGAAGAAAAAAAGTCTACCCTAAGATAATTTTAAGTGAGTAATACAATCTGGAGGGAAGCCATGTCAGAATTTACTGAAAAACAGATTTTTCTCCTTCAAAAGTATTATTAAAAAATATGACTGCTTTTGTGACTTATTGCCGAGTATATTGAGTAAGCTCTCTGCTCCTCGGATATACCAGGCTGTCCAGCGTGATGGATGGGACCTCTACATCACTTACACTGAAGGGCAGAGCCACCGGGGCTCCGGCGGAAGGTGAGGGGACCCCAGGAGCACACGGCTTCCTCATCACGGCACCCCTCACACGGTGCCCGGCTGTTCAAACAATGCCTCCCGACAGACTCGCACACCCGCAGGTCCTCTGAGACGGGATGGCTGGTGGCCAAGGGCCGTCAGTCACACCGTCCCCAGGAGGACAGTCCTCATTCTCCGGCCGCACTTTCACCTGAAGCCATCCTGGTGTTTCCCATAACACAACCCGATCTAGAGTTCTGTCCATTTTCTGCATTTTAAAGCAAAGCCAGCTTCACATAGTCCTTCCTGGACCGTACTCTAACCGAGAGGATGGAAAGAAGTATGGGGAAGCTGTCCTCACCCCCGGCCAACAGCACAGGGAGTGTCGTGTCTCCACGCAATCAGCTGCCGGTCAGTCCAAAGGAATTAACCACTGATGAGTAGATGGAGGCCCCCAACCACAGGAGAGAAAGATGCGACAGATGACTCTAAGTGGGGCCCTTCCTATTTCACAGAGAAAACAACTTACTTGTTACATGTATTTGTGAAAGTTGCTCATTCATGTCAGACTCCTTGCGACCCCAGGGACTGCCGCCCACCAGAATTCTCCAGGCAAGAATACTGGAGTGGGCTGCCCTTTCCTCCTCCAGGGGATCTTCCCGACCCCGGGACAGAACTTGAGCCTCTTGAGTTGGCAGGTGGATTCTTTACTGTCTGAGCCACAGGAAGTTTGTGTGTATTTGTACCTATTATGAATTTTCTTAAATAGGAAAAAAACAGATGAGACGGAGTCATCTGAACAGTCTCCTTTCTAAAGGGACAGATGAGGCTTACGGTGTTTGTCATCTCATTTTCTCTTTTCCTTACCTGTTTTTTTCTCTCTTCTCTCCTGAGTCCTCCCTTGCTCTGTAATTCCTTTTTCAAAACTTCCTTCTTCATTTCCCTCTAGGACCCTGGGACCTGAGCTGAAGTCCGACTCCCACTGACCCCTGGGGCGAAGGGGACAGAGCAGAAGGAAGAACCAGACGCATCTCTTGACTTGCTAAGTGGAGCCAGAGCCCCGAGCACGCTGCCCCCTGACCCTTCACATTAAGAAGAGGTGACGGTTTCAGAGGGCCTGTCTCTATTCATGGCAAAGGCCATTCTGCTCATGAGCTTCTTCATCCCAGTCCTACTGCGTGGTCCATTCAATCTAAAACCTAGACGTGTATCTACTGTACAGCACAGGGAACCATATTCAATATCCCATGATAAACCACAATGGGAAAAGAATATGAAAAAGAATGTATATATGTATAACCAAATCACTGGGGTCACTATTCAGCAGAAACTAACATTGTAAATCATACTCCAATTTAAAAAAAGAAGGAAAAATCCAGGCACGTATAACAGACTTTACCTTTCGAATACATAAAACTTGAAACCTCCATGAACTCTCAGACTTCCTTTGAAAAATAATTCTGCATTGACTTTTCTAACTAATACACGGGGGACATTGTGGTTTGCTGTCAAGATCCCACGGCCTCTGGCGAGTGCTCACTTGAACAACTGAAGCCCAATGACTGAAGGACAACACCCAGCTTTATGTGACTTGGTGGGTTCGAATCTCACAGTTGGTGGCAGGAGAGGGGATACCCCAGAGCCTGGAGAAGACACCCACCTGTGGTTAGTTGGGGAAGACCCACCACAGGTGATCACAACAGCATGCTGCTGCTGCTGCTAAGTCACGTCAATCGTGTCCGACTCTCTGCGACCCCAGAGACGGCAGCCCACCAGGCTCCCCCGTCCCTGGGATTCTCCAGGCAAGAACACTGGAGTGGGTTGCCATTGCCTTCTCCAAGTGCAAAGTGAAAGCGAAGTCGCTTAGTTGTGTCCGACTTAGCCTACCAGGCTCCTCCGTCCATGAGATTTTTCCAGGCAAGAGTACTGGAGCGGGTTGCCATTGCCTTCTCCCACAACAGTATAGTTGATCAGAAAAAGAACCACTGTGAGCAGGGGTCCCTGGCAGGGCACACAGTATCAGAAAAACCCCAGAGAAACCGAGGGACTCAGGACCCTAAAAGCAGGAAGGGGAAGAGCTGGACATGCCTTCACGTGGGCACCTGGTCAGAAGGCAGACAGGGTGGGACAGATTTCAGAACTAAAGACTCAAGTCAGTCAGTCAGGGTGACGTGAGATTCAGCCACTGAACCAAAACACTCAACTCCTTCCAATCTCCAGACCTGGGGTTGAGAGTCAGGCAGAACTTACTACAATGGAAGTCAAGAGTTTCCAGGTCAAGGATTAGAATCAAGCACGTCATTCTGTTGGGTGTTCTCATTTTTCCAAATTTCCATTTCCTATCTACCCCTTTTCTCCTAAACCCACTCAACTCAGAAATCAAAATCTTCTGTCCTTTCTTCATCTCTTTCAAGATAAGCACTTGAAAAGCAAAAGGAACTTCTTTATGAATATCCATTGAGCGAAAAAGATGACATGAAACATTTTTAAAGGCAAGTTTCTTATATTAATGGGTCAATGAAATAATTCTCCTTTCTCTTGCTTTTTATGACAATACCCACAGGCACATGATGAAAATGAAAGGAAAGACCAGCCCCGCCTTTCTTGGGATATTTATAGGGGATATTCTAAATCACTAAATGGCATAGGATAGAAAAATACAGAAATCGCAGAGTTCAAACAGGATCAGGAGAACTGTGTGGAATGACAAACATTCCTCAGACCACACTGTTTTGGAACCAGTGATTAAAAACTTCATTTCACTGTTGGCTCTAAACTCCACTAGACTGGAATGCATTTGAAGACACCAGCTACTAGGACTAAAGATATTCAAGCAGGAGATGAAGGATCTGGTTAGTAATAAGCTTATTTCAGACCACTTCAGATTAAGGTCAAGTATAAAATTCTCTTAGTTTCCAGTTTATTTAAAGTAGGGTGGGCGGGAGTTGAAAGTCACCTCCATTCAGTTCAGTTCAGTCGCTCAGTCGTGTCCAACTCTCTGCGACCCCATGAATCGCAGCACGCCAGGCCGCCCTGTCCATCACCATCTCCCGGAGTTCACTCAGACTCATGTCCATCAAGTCAGCGATGCCATCCAGCCATCTCATCCTCGGTCGTCCCCTTCTCCTCCTGCCCCCAATCCCTCCCAGCATCAGAGTCTTTTCCAATGAGTCAACTCTTCGTATGAGGTGGCCAAAGTATTGGAGTTTCAGCTTTAGCATCATTCCTTCCAAAGAACACCCAGGACTGATCTCCTTCAGAATGGACTGGTTGGATCTCCTTGCAGTCCAAGGGACTCTCAAGAGTCTTCTCCAACACCACAGTTCAGAAGCATCAGTTCTTTGGCGCTCAGCCTTCTTCACAGTCCAACTCTCACATCCATACATGACCACTGGAAAAACCACAGCCTTGACTAGATGGACCTTAGTCGGCAAAGTAATGTCTCTGCTTTTGAATATGCTATCTAGGTTGGTCATAACTTTTCTTCCAAGGAGTAAGCGTCTTTTAATTTCATGGCTGCAGTCACCATCTGCAGTGATTTTGGAGCCCCAAAAATAAAGTTTGACACTGTTTCCACTGTTTCCCCATCTATTTCCCATGAAGTGATGGGACTGGATGCCATGATCTTCATTTTCTGAATGTTGAGCTTTAAGCCAACTTTTTCACTCTCCACTTTCACTTTCATCAAGAGGCTTTTTAGCTCCTCTTCACTTTCTGCCATAAGGGTGGTGTCATCTGCATATCTGAGGTTATTGATATTTCTCCCGTCAATCCCGATTCCAGCTTGTGCTTCCTCCAGCCCAGCATTTCTCATGATGTACTCTACATATCCCCCGCTAAAGGAGGAAAAGAGGGTGAGCAGGTCCAACAGGACCCCACAGACAGGGCTACCTGTGGCTTCCTCATTTACAGGAAACCCTCAGAACTGCTCGCACCTGAAGCTGTTTTTGAATCATCTTGGTCTCATTCTTTGCAAAGGGGGTTCCACGGAGCAAAGTTCTGCCAACCCCTTTGATCAGTCCTCAAACCCGGCTGCCTTCAATGAGCTGGGGAACCAGACTTGTGAGATGGCAAGCGTTTCCCCTCTTTGATTGTTAACCGCTTTTATTTTCCATTTTATTTAAGATGCTTAATTTGTTTTTAGTGATTTACTCCTCTTTTTAATTAGATGGAGCGATTAGTGAGCATCTTTTCTCTGGCAAGGCAGTTTTCCTTGAACAGGAATGAGCTTAAGTCAACAGTACAGGGGCTGCTCCTAAGTAGGAGGATTTGCAAGGGGAACCACCAGCCAGATTTCCTCTCTCTGGCGCTTCAGGGGTGCAAATAAGAGGTAAGCCAAAAAAGATGTAATTAGGAGAAGGCAGGCAAGGAAATGGATATTTTAAATGCAGCATCTGTTCATAACACAGCACTTCTAACAGATCACCTTGCTGGAATGCATTATTTAAGATTTGATTATTTAGAGCTAGAAGTAAATGTATGTCATCTGCATTTGGTGCGTTAATGCCTTTTGCCATAGATGCAGGTCAATATGAGGCTACTTATTTCTCTGTAAAATCAGATCTGATATCAGCACAAAGGCAAGAGAAAATAAAAGCGGCTGTTAATATCCACCAGTGTGAGGGAGATGTCCAGACATCCTTTCATGACAGTATAGACTAAATACGGCAAAATGTGAAAGCATATTGTGACTACCAAGGAAATAAAAAAAAAAAGTTTTACTCTGCAAATCAGTTAAAATATATGCATCCTTTTTCACCAGGAAATTTCACAACGGATTTTGTCATTTTTCTCCTGATTCTAAGTGTTGGTCTCCTGTTTCGTAGGAATTTCATTTCAAAGTGTCTCCCGGGGAGATGATGAACGCCCACAGCCCAGCTTCTCCTGCTGGGGAGGATCGCACGTCTGCCTCTCTCACTTGCTTTTTCTGGTCTCCAAACAAAAATTCCAGCACCACTTCTTTCAAGCTGAAAGGCAAGGAGGCCTTTCCCCCAGCTGGGGGCCTTGTCACAGTTAAAATGCCAGCCGAAGACAAGGAGGTTTACATGCTTCTGCTAAACCTCTGCAACATGGATTAAAAAGTGTCTGGGCTGCATCCTGGTTACAGGTAAACCAGCACAGGCGAAAGGACAATAAGTGGACACCCGGGAGCCAAAATGTGGGCAAGACCATTACGGATGGCAACTCGGATGGTGCCAGGGGATTTCAGTCCAGATGACACACTCCAGCTGCAGCCAGCCAGGCAGTTCACAGCTCCTCCTGTGCCCCATCCCAGCCTCCCAGAGCAAGGATTCCCCTTTAAATTAAGTCACAAACTCTGGTTAATTAAGTGTGTGGGTGGGTGTCCCTGTGTGCACGTGCTTGCTTCTCTCAGGGTCGAAACTCAAAGCATCTGGCCCACAAGCACAGGAAGAAACTCCGTTTTGCAAACACCCTGCCCCCCCCCCCCCAAAAAAAAAGACAGGGCTGAGTGTCAGGGCCAGTGCCCATCTCAGTGCAGAACTAAGAAGAGAGAAAAAGATGGCGAGCAAGATGATTGACAGGAATAATACATCACTGCCCGAGATCAACAGCAAAGCCAATCCGGTTCTGACTCTACCTCAAAATATCAAAACGTAATTATACTGTTCTGACACGTCCTTATTTGCCATGTGGAGAAATGAGAATGGACACATCAATTAATGTCCAAAATGATATTCAGTTAAAACAAGTGCAGTGTATCCTTCAAGGTCTGGCCCAAGGATCTTTTCAGCGTCCGCTACTCGAGCAGTTCAGACCAGTGAGTCTCGCGCATGTTTATCTGGTGGGTAAGGTTTATCTGCCAGCGACAGAGGCTGCCTTGTAAAGCTGCAAAAACCAAATGACAGACACCCTGGCATGAGCACACCCCAGGCAGCGCTTTCTCCCAGAGCTTGACGTGCCCCCTTTTCTACCTTCAAAAGTCAATCAGCAGATGCATTTAATACAGAGACGTGGCTCCCCCTCCTCTTCCAGAGAAGATGTTTTCAGGAAAAGACTGGTTGCTATGGAAGCTTTATTGTCGCCCACTTCGGTATTAGAAGGTTGGAAAACATTCAACCAGTCACCTGATCTGCTCGGCATCCCCAAGTTCATTAAAATAAGAATCAGGAGGAGACAGACAAGGTGATTTCAAAAAACAAAGTGGTTCTTTGCCCATAAAAGGACCACACGGCTTAGTAACCAGACTCTCCACAACCACGGCCGACTCTGACACACTTTTCTTCCAAAGCTACTCTTACACACAGCAGCATTTGAGGAGAATAACACAGGATCGCATATTTCTAGAATAACAGGCGATTTCTGTCACTGTTATGTACTTAACATAAAGTGAATGCTCTGGAATTCAATTCAGTCCGGCTGCTAGGTCTCCAGCAAGTTAATGCGCCATAAAGACACGTTCTCATAAACAAAAGTACAATTAAAGAATTGGAATGCACAGAAAGCAGTTCTCCAAACTGGCCTGAAAAAAACAGAATGGCCTGCAATCCACCACCTGGACATCCAGTCTGAGAATTGCTGGACTATGATGTGGTCAATAGGCTCTCATCCTAATACCATTAGCAGAAATGAACTGGAACCAATTGTAAGTGGCTACTAATTGTCCATGACAGTGATGGAAAATACTGACTCGACCTCAGAAGAGTTCATTTAGTCGGAGTGGTAGAGATGGAGGCTGAGGCTGCCATACTTCTATCACGGGTTGACCTTATTAACTCGCCATTCTGGGGTTCTAGCTGAAAACAGGGATCAAGAAATGAATGATAAGCTGTGACCACTTTGACAGTTTGGGCCAAGTGACCTCAACTGACTGGCTGATTCAGCTGGCAGGAAAAAAAGGGGCCTGGATAATATTTGTAAAAAGAGGTTGTTCCCTAGTAAAATCAAAACTGCTTGTTTTATACGTGGAGATTACTATTAGCATCAACACCTGCATGCTTAGCCATGTCTGATGCTTTGTGACTCCATGAACACTATACAGCCCCCCAGGCTGCTCTGAGCATGGGATTTTCCAGGCAAGAATACTGGAGTGGATGGCCATTTCCTTCTCCAGGGAATCTTTCCCACCCAGGGATCGAACCTGCATCTCCTGCACCGGCAGGCAAATTCTTTACCACTGAGCCACCTGGGAAGCCCTTATTAGCATCAGGTTTTGTTTAAAAGTTTGCTGACCCATCACAACAGTTTCGCTGGAATCCCTGATTTGATGATACTAAGGCAATGATGTGTTAACATTATAAAGCTGGGATATGCCTTATGGCTGTTGGTGTGATTCTGTAACATCTCAGATACTCTTCTTCCTTCTCTTTCCCCCACTCTTTTTCCACATGCCTGGTGTGCGCAGCAGGTGTGCATTTAAATACTCAAATAACGATTTGTGCATGTATTTTATGGCACTTTCTGTCAGGACAGAGGAACCTGGAGGTTCAAACAAATGTTGGTTGTTGTGACTTTTAAGACTACGCTCCAATCCCAGGAACAGTCCTGAGGAATCTGTACACTAATTCCCAAACTCCAGACTCCTGCCTCATTGGAAAAGACCCTGATACTGGGAGAGACAGAGGGCAAGAGGAGAAGAGGGAGACAGAGGAAGACAGGGAAGCGAGGCATGCTGTGGTCCATGGGGTCACTAAGAGTTGGACATGACTTAGCAACTGAACAACGACAAGGAAACTCGTGCCATCTCAGAAGCACCCTCTGAAGAGGAAATAGGACAAGTGTCCTGCTAAATGATTGACAGCAGCATTAACTCCTCCTGCAGGCGAGGAAATGAACATACCAACAGATGCAAAAAAAAAAAAAAGCTAGGAGACAATTACAAGTGACCACGTGATACCGCGTCTACTGGCAAGCGAAATCCATGACAGAACAGAAAATTAAGGCTGATGCCAACCAGGAAGCACGGCCTCCGGTTACACACACTGAAAGACACAATCACACTGAGGCTTTCACAGCACCCAAATGCCAGGAACTGCATCTGCTCTTTCGGTGAGAAGTGCAAAGTGAGGCTGCAAGTTCAGAGATGGCTGCAAAATAAGACATGTGCGTCCCACATGCACGCATGTGTGTGCAACTGGCTATCTGTTCAGCTGTGAAGTTGAGTTTATTTACCAGTCTAAGATGACATGGCCTGAAATCAGGGGCTGAGGGGTATCCACAAGAACCCCCGGCAAGAGTCTGACTCTGTTTTGATCACGACCACCACTCTTAAGAGAGCTCTATGTTGTGTTGCATTCCTTAAAACATTTTGCAAAGGTGAGGAAAAAAACGTAAACTGTGTGGTTAAGAAAGCTGACCTAAAGCTTACAAGGTGGCGTGGGAGGGGGAGTGTACAGCATGTCCTCATATTGTCACACTGGGGCACTGCTTAATGGGTCAAATATTATTTAATTCTCTAGAAAGTACCTGTGTCTGATTTTGCTATTTAGTATTTGATCGAGAGTTACAGGTTAATTTCTAGATTTACCTCGGTTGAAAGAGTACCCCAAAGCATGAGGTCTCATTGCTATCTAGGAAATTAATCAGTTCAATATATAATCAAGAAATTCTAATGTAATACTCTTTATTAAATGCCTTATAAACACCTGGTTCCTCAAATACTCTT
This sequence comes from Oryx dammah, assembly GCF_014754425.2. NCBI lineage: Eukaryota > Metazoa > Chordata > Mammalia > Artiodactyla > Bovidae > Oryx > Oryx dammah. The sequence goes on from NW_024070194.1 coordinate 67,459,259, forward strand.
TAAATCCTTGTGACCACCTTATAGGAGTCCTCACTGATGAGATCAGTCAGTCAATGACCCACGTTAATTCTTTTTCTGATGAAGAATTTCAGTTTTCACTCTTATAGTTCAATGGTCAGAAGCTCACTTTTAGTCATTCGGGAGAATTCTACTGCTAACCTTTCTCCATTTTCCTATGGGTTCTATTTTCCTGAAGGTTAACTTCTACAAAACGACTTCAGAAACTACTATGCCAGTGCTGGGCACGGTTGAGGTTTTGTGGCGGGGAGCGGGGTGTTTCCTCCACGTTTGGTTTAATTTTTCCTCGTATTACTCCCAAATCAGTAAAGAACACCTTAGCCGCCATCTCCCTGGAGACAAGTGATGTCACTTAGCTCTCTAAGCGCCCTGACTATACAGCACCTTGTTCAAAGCATGACCTGAATTCGGGGGGGAGGTGCTGGTAAGGCTGTCCTAGAGTCATTTTATTTGGGGAAGCCAGTGGGACAAAACATAGTGAACATTCATGCGTTCTTACTGCTGATATCTTTTGGCTTGAAAACATCCTCTTTGAAAGGTTTCCAAAGCTAACGCCAGTCACTGATACTTACAAATCTACACATGACCTTGCTCACACTCCCCAAGGGCTGCAAACCTAAGAATGGTGTTGAAGGTGACAATCACATCTTTTTAAAAAACATGATCACATTATAGAAAATCCAGGAAACGGAAGAAAACATAGGACCTTGTTCCTCTAACAAAACTACCACTGGTGTTTTGATATATTTCCAGTCTGTACTTTTTAAAAAGTGTTTTACATACCCAAGTACACACATGATTTTTCACTTAGACTATATCAATTATCTATAAATGGGTGCAAGTAAAGCCTAAGCCTCATAATATTGTTCTAAAACTCTGCTCCATCACTTACATTTTCTCCAAATTTTGGCAAATAGAAGACAGTCAATAAACATCAGCCATTTTTCATAGCTACTGTTCTGATTTTAAGTAGCTATCCCATCACTGAGTGATTGCATCCTACTTGTCTGATGACCAAGAATCTCTCCTTGACCACACTCCCACCAGGTTCCTCTGAGTCATTCAGCTAAGTCTGACCCCAGCTGATAAAGATTTGAACAAACTCTACGGAGTGTTTCCAGTAGCTCAAGACCACCTCCGTAAGAAGATCCTTCTCTCCCTCCACCACTTAAAGGGCCCATGAGAGAAAGGTCAGGGCAGCAAAAGAACTGTCGTTTGTTGCAGCCAAGATCTGGCCTCTGAGGAAACCCCCGCCTCTGTGGTGGGGATTGGGGGGCATGAGTAGGAGCCTGACTTCTTAAGAGGCACTTAGCAAACCCACGTGGGTTTCACGTGAACCAAAGGCCTCCTTCCTTTCCATCCTAACTGTCACATTCCTGATTCTGCTGACCCCCCCCCCACCCCCTCTCCAATCCCTCACTCTCTAACATCCAAGTGAGAGTGAAAGTGTTAGTCGCTCAATCGTGTCTGACTCTGCCAGGCTCCTCCTCTCCATGAGATTCTCTAGGCAAGTATACTGGAGTGGGTAGCCATCCCCTTCTCCAGGGGATCTTTCTGACCCAGGGATCAAACCCGGGTCTCCTGAGCTGCAGGCAGATTCCTTAATGTCTGAGCCACCAGAGAAGCCCAAAGCTCTGGAAAAATCCAAGTGGAACTCCATTCTTGCTGGACTCTTTCCTATTGCAACAGTGTGTTACTGATTGAACACAGTGCTGACTACTGTGCGTGCGTGTGCTAAGTTGCTTCAGGCATATCTGACTCTTTGTGACCCTATGGACCGTAGCTCACCAGGCTCCTCTGTCCATGGGATTCTCCAGGCAACTCTCTTGTCCAGAGTTGTTTATCTTGACATAGCCATGTGACTGAAAACACTGGGGACAATGCTCATTCTCAAAGACACCGCCAGTCCTCTGAGTCTTTCCCCAGATGCCACAGAACAGAGACAAGCGATCATCACTATGTCCTGTCCAGATTCTCCACCCACAGATTCCAGTGATGTGGTTGCTTTACATCATGAAGTTTGGGCTGATTTGTTATGCAGCAGTAGGTAACTGCTACACCCAACAGAACCACCCGTTCTGCCCAGGGCATTTGTCTTCTCAGCTTACCCATCCACACAACCGAATCACATAATCATTTCAAGGGTCTAGACAAGCAGCAATACACACGTGGGCTCTGCTTCCAGGCTTTTTTTTTTTCTTTGAATCGATTCTGACTATTGCTAAAATAATATTAACCTTTTTAAACTGCAGGCCCAATCATGTCATTTCCCTGCTTCAAACCCTTTAATAGAGTGCCAGTGTGTACTGAGAAAAGTCCACACTCCTCAGCACAACGTGCCAAGTCTGTTCTAACTTGGTCTCAATCAACGCTCTCTGTCTCAATCTCCCATTCTTCACTGCCTTCTCCAGCTCAACTGGATTCGTCACTCTTCTCCAGAAATGTCCAACATCTCCCATGGCTTTGCCCTGCTCACGCTACTCACGCAGCCTTGGTGTGTTTTCCTCTCATGGGTATAAGTTGATGCCCTTTCTTCCCCTCTCTTTTCCAGTTTTACTGAGATACGACATACAGTACTAGGTAAGTTTAAGGTGCACAGACTACAGAGCAATGATTTCACTTACATAGATCATGAAATGTTATATATTCACTATTGAGTGAATATTCACTGTTAATCATACCTACTACCAATTTAAAATATGAAAAGTGAAAGTCACTCAGTCGCATCCAACTCTTCGACCCCATGGACTGTAGCCTACCAGCTCCTCTGTCCATGGACTTCGCCAGGCCAGAACATACTGCAGTGGGTAGCCATCCCCCTCTCCAGGGTATCTGCCCAACCCAAGGAGTGAACCCAGGTCTCCTGCATTGCCGGTGGATTATACCTCACCCTATTTCATATATAACTGACAATTTATGTATTTCCAATTAAGTGTTTTTTAAAAGTTATTTTTAATTGAAGGATAATTACAATTTTGTGTTGGTTTCTGCTATACATAAACATGAATCATAGGCGTACATTATGTCCCCTTCTTCTCAAGACTCTCTCCCATCTCCAACCCGAGATGCCCTTCTTTAATGAACCACTTTGCCTCCCCGGAATGTCCTCAGCATTGGAACACCACCTTCATCCTGGCACACCTTTCCTCTTGTACAAATCTTTGTTTTTTGCCTCCTGTCTCCTCTACTGGACTGCTTCATTCACCAAGAGTACAGATAATGTCTGGGACATCTCTCTGTCCCAGGGCCTAACATTCTGCCTGGCACATTAAGGGGTATTCAGTTTCTCCATTCTTGCTGTGACTGTATCAGAAAGACAGACTGTGTTGGCAGGAAAATGTTGAATCACTGGTTCTGGAAATTCTTCTGCCATAATGTTTAATAAATTCGAATGAGGCAGAAGGTGGCTGTGGGAATCACCACCTCCAGATCCTCCTGGGAAGTTCAGGGACAGCAGAACGGCTTTGCTTCAGGTAGAAACAGAGAAGCTGAGAGTGAAATTTTAACTTCAGGTGCTCGGAGAAGAACAGACTCTGGCCAGTACTCTCCAGCCTCTATGAGCCCCTGATTCCGTGGGCACATACTGTTGCGATAGGTCAATTATTCCTGCTGACTGAATACTGTGGAGTCAAATCTCATCATAAATGTATCTCATTCCAGGCCCTGCTGCAGTGCGCTGGCATTTTGATAACAAAATGATGGACAGGTGCAGCTTGTCATTACAGGAAGATAAAGCCACTGACCACATCAACTGCAATGCCATCAGAAACACATTGTGTAGGAGGGGGAGCTAGTAATTTCCTTCACCAGGGTGACTTTAGGGAGCCCTCTTTCCAGCACTCAATTAGATACATGGTTTTGCTCCTTGCCAAAGACCTGAGAGTTTTTAAGTTTAAGATAACTTGGTATCATGTATTCAAAAAATGTTACCACCCATACACCACTCCAACATGCCGGAGACCCATCTCTCTCATCATCCACACACTCTTCTGCTGCCGTTCATTCTGCTTGGCACCTGGTATCTGGCGAGCACTCCGGAGGAGATAAACACAGTCTGGGAATGTGAAGCAATTTCTCCAACTCAGCAAAAATCCTGAAACCCAAAATGTCAACTTCACAGAAAAAAGATATCATCCCCTTGCTTTCTATTTTTTTTTCCTGCCTATTCTTCTCCAAGAGACTCAGTTCAGTTGTTCAGTCGTGTCTGACTCTTTGTGACCCCATGAATCGCAGCACGCCAGGCCTCCCTGTTCATCACCATCTCCCAGAGTTCACTCAGACTCATGTCCATCGAGTCGGTGATGCTATCCAGCCATCTCATTCTCTGTCGTCCCCTTCTCCCCCTGCCCCGAATCCCTCCCAGCATCAGAGTCTTTTCCAATGAGTCAGCTCTTCGCATGAGGTGGCCAAAGTACTGGAGTTTCAGCTTTAGCATCATTTCTTCCAAAGAAATTCCAGGGCTGATCTTCAGAATGGACTGGCTGGATCTGGAACTGCACAATTCTCTGTCTCTCATGGCCCAATCTCTCTCCAAACTACCTCCCAGAGACACACTGACACACAAGCCAGCCGGTGTCCCCGAGAAAATCAAACACACCTAATTCTTTTAAAAACCCAGTCCGCGATGATCAATTTCTTTCTCCGTGGTTCATCTCCCCCATCTCCTCCTGCCCCTTTAAGAAGGAGGAAAGCACCTTTCCCGGGAACGTGCAGAAACACATTTTTAGATAAAATTTTATTTTGGTCTCACCAGGCAGGAAGCTATTACCCCTCCGTTGTTATCTTTATGTGCATGATTAGGAATAATAGCTGATTTGTGAAGTTATCTATTACGGGAAATAATCAAGATTAATGAGCCCCGTGGCACTTGCTGAATGCCTCTGGAGATTTATTGCTCAGGCTGGGCGTTTCTCTTGTGTTGTTGGTACTGTCAGTTTCTTTCTTTTTTTTTAACACGTGCAAATGGAGACATGGATTAATTGTGGAAGAGGAAAAAAGCTCTTTCAATGTTATCAAATACTGGGCACTGCTCAGCCCCGCCTTGCCCAATGAGACCCTTTTGTGACATGTAATGATGCTGGAGTCTAGTCCCCACCCTGCTTTAGATCCAGGCAGGGAGTGTTTGTTAGCTTGTACCCTCCAGGGTGTGTGGACTGTCCCCTACAAGTCCTATCCCGAAGTCAAGAATTGGCTGAGGGCTTCCCTGGTGGCTCATTGGTAAAGAATCTGCCTGCCAGTGCAGGAGACACAGGACCGATCCCTGACCTGGGAAGATCTCACATGCCACGGGACAGCTAAGCCTGTGCACCACAGCTACTGAACCTGTGCTCCAGGAGCTGCAAATACTGAGGCCTGTGCGCCTGAGAGCCCACACGCCACAAGGGAAGCCAGTGAAATGAGAAGCCTGCACTCTGCAACAAGGAGCAGCCCTTGCCAGCCCCAACTTGAGAAAAGCCTGTGTAGCAATGAAGACCCAGTGCAGCCAAGACTAAATAAGCACATATGTTTATTAAAAAAAAAAAAAAAAAAGATTTGCCCTAGATGGACAGAAATTTATGGTGCTGGGGCTGCAAGCACTCAGGGAGCTTCAACCACCTGCTCAAGCAGGGAGATACTATCTTCTCCTCTGTGGATCTGCCCTGCAGCCTCAGGGCTGCTGTGGATGGCAAAACCACGGCTGCAGTGCCAGCGTGCTTTTGTTCTGAATGTCTGGATTGATGCCGGACATTCTGTATGCTGGGCCTCTCTGGAAATGGAACAGTGATCCAGGATCCAAATGAAATTCTGGTGGTACAGCCTCTGTATGGTAGCAACTTCACAGTCAAAGTGCATGCTCAGCCGCTTCGGTCATGTCCGACTCGTTGCAACCCCTTGGACTGAAGCCCACTAGGCTCCTCTGTCCATGGGATTTCCCAGGCGAGAATACTGGAGTGGGTTGCCATGCCCACCCCCAGGGAATCTTCCCCACCCAGGGGCTGAACTCCCACTGCAGGCGGATTCTTTCCCACTGAGCCACCTGGGAAGCCAATAGGAACAGTCAATAAGGAATTACAAAGACTGCTTCCTGACACAGGCAGGTGGGAGGTGGGGAAAAAGCTCTCTGTGACCAGACCCCAATTAGTGGAAGCAGACAGAGATGCTGAATCTCTGCCTGCCAGGGTCAGGATCCCAGCTCTGAAACGCACAGCCACACCCCTGCTGCAAAATGTAAACTTTACACACTTCCATGGCCCATCTGGAAACTGAGGGGGATAACAGTATCAATTCTACAAGGTGACTCTGATGAATAAAATGGAATGAATATATGTACCAGTGCTTAGGAGAACTTTATAGTATAGTTGTTATTTTTAAACAACAACTTGTCAGCCAAAATGTACCTGAAATATCCTGGACTAGAGACCCATGGTGTTCTATTACATTGCTTTAAAACCTGTTAAGTTCCAGTTTGTTTTTTCCCAATGGGCAGAATGAGGGTGTAACAGATGAACCCCAATCCAACAGTTAAAAAGTCCAGCTTCCAGAACCAGATCATTCACCAACAGTATGATGTTGGGTAAGTGCACTTTATATTTTTGGGTCTAGTTTCCCTATAGATTATATATAGATTTGGAAAATGACCTCAAGTGTCTTCAGTGATGGTATCATATAAACCTTTAGGTCACATGCATGTTCTTTTTTAACTTAGGTGGAGAAACAGCCCCAGGAGTGAATGCAAAAACCAATGTAACATATACTTGAAATTTTATATAAATAGAAAGATACCCTAACAAAGGTACTTTTGAATATTTAGAAAATCACTGCATTACCAACTAATAAAACCGCAGGGTATTTATTTGTAGACTTTTAAGAAGTCAAAGCCTCTAAAAACACACTTGGCAAAATACAGCAATAGCCAAGTGTCCCAGCAGAATACTTTTTAATGTGCTGGAGCTTGCATTTCCATAAGATATTAAGAGGATCATTGGGTTTATTTAAAAGCATATATACTGATGACCTCAGCAGACAGACGATAATGGCCTTTCTCTGAAGGGGTTTATACTCTCTAGACCATGATTTTCATATTATCTTGGCAGAGGGGTAGAAAACACTTTTGTCATTTTATCCTTTTCCCAGGGACTTGTTAATTCATGACCAGGTAGGGCCTGAGATTTCTACACCAAAACCAAATTGGCTGGGTTTTTAAGCAATATATTGACTTTTCCATTTAAAAGCAGGAATTACTGCATGTGACCTCTATCACTTACACATTCAAAAGGATGGTTGATTTCTTCACTCCCCTTTCCCAATCCCACCCTTGACTCTGCCCATCAATATCCTGTCTTTTTTAGGCCCAAGTCAGATTCATAGACTTTATCTTTAACCTGTCCAAAGGCATTCATTTCTCTTTTCTCAGGTACCCCAAGCCTTTCACATTTCTAATGGCAAGAATACACAGAAGAACTGTACAAAAGAATACACAGAAGAACTGTACAAAAAAGATCTTCACAACCAAGATAATCACGATGGTGTGATCACTCACCTAGAGCCAGACATCCTGGAATGTGAAGTTAAGCGGGCCTTAGAAAGCATCACTACAAACAAAGCTAGTGGAGGTGGTGGAATTCCAGTTGAACTATTTCAAATCCTGAAAGATGATGCTGTAAAAGTGCTGCACTCAACATGCCAGCAAATTTGGAAAACTCAGCAGTGGCCACAGGACTGGAAAAGGTCAGTTTTCATTCCAATCCCAAAGAAAAGCAATGCCAAAGAATGCTCAAACTACCACACAATTGCACTCATCTCACACGCTAGTAAAGTAATGCTCAAAATTCTCCAAGCCAGGCTTCAGCAATGCGTGAACTGTGAACTTCCAGATGTTCAAGCTGGTTTTAGAAAAGGCAGAGGAACCAGAGATCAAAAAAATTGCCAACATCCGCTGGATCATGGAAAAAGGACGAGAGTTCCAGAAAAATATCTACTTCTGCTTTATTGACTATGCCAAAGCCTTTGACTGTGTGGAGCACAATAAACTGGAAAATTCTGAAAGAGATGGGAATACCAGACCACCTGACCTGCCTCTTGAGAAACCTATATGCAGGTCAGGAAGCAACAGTTAGAACTGGACATGGAACAACAGACTGGTTCCAAACAGGAAAAGGAGTACGTCAAGGCTGTATATTGTCACCCTGCTTATTTAACTTGTATGCAGAGTACATCATGAGAAACGCTGGGCTGGAAGAAGCACAAGCTGGAATCAAGATTGCCGAGAGAAATATCAATAACCTCAGATATGCAGATGACACCACCCTTATGGCAGAAAGTGAAGAGGAACTAAAAAGCCTCTTGATGAAAGTGAAAGTGGAGAGTGAAAAAGTTGGCTTAAAGCTCAACATTCAGAAAACGAAGATCTTGGCATCTGGTCCCATCACTTCATGGCAAATAGACGGGGAAATAATGGAAACAGTGTCAGACTTTATTTTTTGGGGCTCCAAAATCACTGCAGATGGTGATTTCAGCCAGGAAATTAAAAGACACTTACTCCTTGGAAGGAAAGTTATGACCAATCTAGATAGCATATTGAAAAGCAGAGACATTACTTTGTCAACAAAGGTCCGTCTAATCAAGGCTATGGTTTTTACAGTAGTCATGTATGGATGTGAGAGTTGGACTGTGAAGAAAGCTGAGTACCGAAGAATTGATGCTTTTGAACTGTGGTGTGGGAGAAGACTCTTGAGAGTCCCTTGGACTGCAAGGAGATCGAACCAGTCCATCCTAAAGGAGATCAGTCCTGGGTGTTCTTTGGAAGGACTGATGCTAAAGCTGAAACTCTGGTACTTTGGCCACCTCATGCAAAGAGTTGACTCATTGGAAAAGACTCTGATGCTGGGAGGGATTGGGGGCAGGAGGAGAAGGGGACGACCGAGGATGAGATGGCTGGATGGCATCACCGACTTGATGGACATGCGTTTTAGTGATCTCCGGGAGCTGGTGATGGACAGGGAGGCCTGGCGTGCTGCGATTCATGGGGTCGCAAAGAGTTGGACACGACTGAGCGACTGACCTGAACTGAATGGAATACCTGCACATCACATTTAACTGTAGGCTGCTACATCCCTTCATTCAACTCAGTAAGACTCCAGCATGGAGACCATCTTCAGTCCACACTCACTCAAAGGCGAAATCAGTCAAGTGTCTGGGTGTTCCTCTATCTGTCCAACAAGATCAAAAATGTCTTAATTGGTGTTTATTCCCACCACATTTGCTGGCACATACCATCAGTAAAGCTACAGATCAAGTTAAGTCACAGAATTACATACTTTCTCTTCTTGGGCTTAACATCCAACTAGAGAACAAGAAAGTGGGCTCTCTTGGATTCTTCCCTTTCCTGGAGGGAAATGAATTATCCACAGGATAGTTTCTTTTCTCTGCCCAAAATTATTAGGGCAGACCACAGACAATCAGCCTAGACTGGCTCTTCACAGTGGTTGGTACCTGCTCTGAATCTTTGATCCTAGAGTTCAGCCTGCTGACTGAGACAATTTAAATAAATTCTAAAGCAGCTCATATTTTGGTTGCTGAGACTGGCCGTGGGAGACAAGCAACAAAGATGCCGTTACTATATGGCAGGCCCTGTGTTAAAAGTCCTCTCCATCGAGTATGATTTAATCCTACCTATGGCTAAATGCTGACAAAGGTCTATATAGTCAAAGCTATGGTTTTTCCAGTAGTCATGTACAGATGTGAGAGTTGGATTATAAAAAAGGCTAAGTGCCGAGGAACTGATGCTTTTGAACTGTGGTGCTGGAGAATACTCTTGAGAGTCCCTTGAATAGGAAGGAGATCCAACCAGTCAATCCTAAAGGAAATAAACTCTGAATATTCACTCGAAGGACTGATGGTAAAGCACCAATACTTTGGCCACCTGATGTGAAGAGCCGACTCACTGGAAAAGATTCTGATACTGGGAAAGACTGAGAGTGGGAGGGCAGGGGGTGACAGAGGATGAGATGGCTAGATGGTATCACTGACTCAATGGACATGAGTTTGAGAAAACTCTGGGAGATAGTGAAGGTCAGAGGAGCCTGGCACGCTGCAGGCCATGGGTTGCAGAGTCAGACATGACTTAGCAACTGAACAACAACAACACGACTACACAAGAAAAGCATTATTCACCCTCTTTTTACGGATGGAGAAACTGCGTACCGAGACAGTGAGAGGCTTGTTCAAACAGGTGATGGAATCAAGATTCCAATTCAAGCTGTCTGAAGCCAGAGTCCTGGCTCTTAAACCATGAAACTGCTCTGGGTAGGGAGCAGGGGGAGGAGGCAAGCAATGCATTTCTCACCCACTGCAGGACAAGGGGAAGCAGGCATATGAAAAGTGGAAGATACATGGTGCTACCTTAGTAAAAGCTTTCATGTAAAACTTGAGTTGGGCTTCCCTGGTGGCTCAGAGGTTAAATCATCTGCCTGCAATGCGGGAGACCTGAGTTTGATCCCTGGGTCGGGAAGATCCCCTGGAGAAGGAAATGGCAACCCACTCCAGTATTCTTGCCTGGAGAATCCCGTGGATGGAGGAGCCTGGCGAGCTACAGTCCACGGGGTCGCAAAGAGTTGGACACGACTGAGCGACTTCACTTTCACTTTACCTGGTGGTTCAGTGGTAAAGAATTCCACCTGCAATGCAGGAGACCTGGGTACCATTCCTGGGTCAGGAAGATCCCCTGGAGACAGAAAGGGCAACCCACTGCAGTATTCTTGCCTGGCAAATCTCATGGCCAGAGGAGCAGTCCATGGGGTTGCAAAGAGTGGGACACGACTTAGGGACTAAACAACAACAAAACTTGAGTTATCTTTCGTCATTCACAGGTTGGTTATTCTCACTCCTGGAGAGGACAGAAATAACATAAAACAGTCACCAAACTGCCCTCTGCATCGGTCTGCACTGCCTTCTCCAGTTCTTGCTTATTTAATCACATTTTAAGTTCAAGGGCTCCTGTAAGGAATTGGCGAAGTGAGTCACGAAGCGGAAGTACACATTTGTTTCCTATTATTAGGAACATGCCAACTGGCATAGCCCTGATCATGGGCATCTATCAAGATAAGTCTTTCACCAGCTCATTTTTATTTCCCCAACAGAGGTGTCAACCATCAACAGACTTCTGTAGTAAGAACAGAAGGGTCATTATGACCTCTGACCTCACTGCCAGTCAAGACAGAATAAAAACTGTGACCACAGGAAACAAAGCATGTAGGGATGGGGCCTGGGGTTGGGATCTGTCTGCACAGGTGACTCATCTGAAGGGAGAAAGACAACATGTTTTCTTATTTCAGTGGAATTCTTCATCTGGCATCTGGTTGCAGATATCAGTATAAGGTAGAAAACCTCACCCCATTTTAAGCGGCATTAAGACACCAGCGATTTCATAACTGCCAGTTAGTACATACAAAAGGGTATACAACACATACTGTTCAAAAGACGGCAAGGCTCCGACGTGTCTGTTTGGAAGTCTGGCTTCCCTGGCCATCTACACTGAGCATCTTCAGTAGGTCTACTGTGGCCAAGGTGAGACAGCCAAGCATCTCCAACCACGGACCTCTTCACAGGCCACCCTGTGCTTCAGGCTGAGTCGAAAGAACTGAGTTTTCAGCCTAAACTTGGAATCATGAATTACTGGCTCGAGAGATTTGTAATCAGAAAATCACAGAAATTTTAGAACGGGAAGGGATCTCAGAGCTCAAAGTAATCCCTTCATTTTACAGATGAGAGAGGAGCTAGCCAGGCAGGAGGAGCAGTTTACATACAGTGATGGCTCAAACGGTAAGGGGTCTGCCTGGCGACTTCCCTTTCACTTTTCACTTTCATGCACGGGAGAAGGAAATGGCAACGCACTCCAGTGTTCTTGCCTGGAGAATCCCAGGGACGGGGGAGCCTGGTGGGCTCCCGTCTATGGGGTCACAGAGTTGGACACGACTGAAGTGACTTAGCAGCAGCAGCAGCATCAATGCAGCAGAGCAGGCTCAATCCCTGGGTCAGAGAGGGTGCCTGAGAAGGGAAAGGCTGCCCATTCTAGTCCTCTTGCCTGGAGAAGTCCACGGACAGAGGAGCCTGGTGGGCTACAGTCCACAGGGTCACAGAGAGTCGGACATGACTGAGCAACTAACACTGTTTTCTTTTCACTCAGTCACTCACAGCACAGTGGAACCTGCAACCCGTGCTTCAAGACCCTTAGGCCACCATGCTTTCTGCTCTGCAGGGAAACCCAGCACATCGCCTTGCCCACGGCAGCCACCAATATTCTGTAAGAGAATGAACAGCTGAATGACCCAGAAATCCAGAAAAGCTGAGAGGAATGTCATCACCTGGGCTTGGTCACTGAGTTGATCTCTCCTGTAATTTCAACAAAAGACAGGAGTTTGCCTACTGGACAGGTTTTCTTTAGGTCTTCTGTTAGGAGGAGCTAAAGGCTGGGTATCATTTTTGGGTGTGTCTTTTGAGGAGTAATTAAGAGTTTTGAACTCTTGAGAAAAAAACAATGGGGCTTAAGCAAGGGATTAACAAGGGGGTGGATAGGACTGGAGTCTGTTTTTTTTTAAATTTTTTATTGTATTGTTGATTTACAACGTGGTGCTAGCCTCAGGGACACAAGTAAGGTGAATCAGCCACACATATACATATAATCCACATTTTTTTAAGATTCTTTTCACATGCAGGCTGTTACAGAGTGTTGAGCTCTTATTATTTACCTATTTTATATATAGTAGTGTGTATATGGAGAAGGTGATGGCACCCTACTCCAGTACTCTTGCCTAGAAAATCCCATGGATGGAGGAGCCTGGTGGGCTGCGGTCCATGGGGTTGCAAAGAGTCTGAGCAACTTCACTTTCACTTTTTACTTTCATGCATTGGAGAAGGAAATGGCAACCCACTCCAGTGTTCTTGCCTGGAGAATCCCAGGGACGGGGGAGCCTGGTGGGCTGCCGTCTATGGGGTCGCACAGAGTCGGACACGACTGAAGCGACTTAGCAGCAGTAGCAGCAGCAGTGTGTATATGTCAGTTTCAATCTCCCAGTTTTTCCCCACCCCTTATCCCCTGGTGAACATAAGTTTGTTTTCTATATCCATGTGGAGTCTTACATTTATATTCCTTTCCTTATTCCTCTCCTCCAAGGAACCCTGACTCCAACCAGAAAGGAGGAATCCAGGGCTCAGGCTCCGTTCACTGGAATATTTACCATTCTGTGATCAACCGGCCAAAGTCACAGGAAAATCTGGAAGTCCCTCCAGGGAAAGAAAAGTAGGTGAGAGTGGCATGCTATTGGCCCCAGAACAAAGCTTGATGTGTTTTTCTTTTCTATGAGGTAAAAATGTACGGAAGAAAGCACCAATATTATGAGGAAATTAGAATCTAGGGAAAGTATGACAATAATGACCAATGCACCCTGAAAAACATCTTTCTTTTATAAGAGATACACATGGGAAACCCTTTAGCAAACCATTCACCAGAAAGGTGAGTCATGAATCAAGTACTTCAGGCAAAATATATATATATATATACACACACACACACACACACACACACATGTTCAAATTTTCATCTATTTCTAAATGAGTACTCCACGAAAACCTTTTTAGAGGTTCCAACATGTCAGTTTAATGAACTTCCCCCCCGCCCCCATCTCAACTCTCCTAGGTTCTGGCTAGTATTTGAATCAGTGGTGCCAAAATAGTGAAGCAGGGTCCTGATGTATAATTTCCATCTTTTCTGGGAACAAATTCTACTGGGAATGGAAATGCTCTTGTCCTAATATTCTTTAGTCAGGCCCCACTATATAAAAAATTCCTTCTAGAACAGAACGTAAACTAGTAAATTCTTCACTGTACTAAAGAATTGATCACAAAATTGAGCCTGCCCCCTCCTCTAAAATAATCCCTCTTACATTTATAGGATTTCAGGTTTTGAAAATTTGATTTCTAGGAAATAGATGCTTAAGCAACTGGGAGAAGAAGTTCAACACACACAGATTTTTTTTTTTTCCCAAACAAATACTAGACTAACTTATCTAACAAAGCCAATTAGAAACGGAAAAATAGGCAGATGCTGAGACAGAAAGCTACAGCCACCTGCCTCCAGGAACTGGCAGCTGGTTAGACTTAATTCTAATAATAGCAGATGTAGATCAAATGATAGTTCCAACAACCTTCTTTTCATTAAATGAGTATTAGGACTTTGATTCCAATCAAAGGTTGTCCCAGAAGAGTGGCCACCATTCTCCTCCACCTCTGAATGCCTTCTCCTTACTGCATGCTTCAAATTAAGCACATGGATGAGGTTCCCTCTACAAGACACAATGAAAAGGTCCTCCAATATCGGACTCAGTGCCATGCAGAAATCATATTTTCACAAAGTGAGTATTTGATGGAGAAGAAGGCAATGTTTAATACATATAGGAACTAATACTGCGTTTGCCTGAAATTTACAAGAGCTGTACAGTACATTTCTAGATGTCTGTGTAGGCAGTGATTCCATCTTCTGGGTAATCTTGGGGAAAACTACCAACTCTATGTTCCTTGTCTAATAGAGGGGGAAAAATGGCCACACTCCACTAAATATATGTAACCATCCACTCACTCATTCCATGAACATTTTAGTGAGCAATCACGATGGGTCAGAAACTGGGCACTTACTAAGAAATAACCCATTAAAGATGCTAGCACAAAGACTTGTAAATATACAAATTTGTTCAAACAAAGACAGAAAAAGCAAAGGGAACTAACATGAAGGAGGTCCTTACTTGGACCATTTATACACGAACGACCTCACTTAATTCTCATAAAGTGAGCCTATGTAATTTCCATTTTTTTAGATGGCTATATAACTTTAGTGGTTAAAGAACTCATTAAGATGACACTCAGAAGCAAAGCCAGACTTTGAATTCATGTCTGACAAGTGCAAACCCTTTTCATCCTACCTTACCAGCTCTTACAAATACAGCCAAGACATTTCTGAACCTGGGAGCAGTTAACAGTGGTTTATACTCTTGATTATTCAGCCAGGTTCATTTTTTCAGTTATGAGTCTTACAAATGATGAGCAACTAATTGATCCCACAGCGATCTGGTTTTCATTACTAAATGCTGCTGTCATCTGTACTGTGTCATGGTAATTCTGACCACACACCAGGATGCAGCCAGGCGACAGCAAAGCCAGCCCAAGAGAGGGCTAAGTGACCACCTCTCTATTCTGAATAGCCAGACTCCATGGACCTACAGTTTCCCTACGTTTTTGTGGAGGAGATAACTGTCCATCAACCCCCAAAGCTGGGCACGTACTAAAACCAAAGTCCACACGTGGAATATAAAGAAATTACGGAATAAGAAATCATTTAGGTGATAGGACTTTGAATAGATCCTAAAAAGGAATGAAATCTACACTTTTTTTCAGATGCCTTCCTCTGTACCCAATTATTCTGAAGAAGTTTAAGAATGTTTTTGTTTTTACTTCTAGGCCAATAAATACAAAGAGTATCCTGAATACCACAGAGAGGGCATGGAGGTAAAACAGGAGGCAGAGCAGTTGTGGTCAGTTCATGAAGGAGTGCAAGGCTCTCACACCTCAGCTGCACTCTCAGAATACAAACAGTTGAAAGGAGGCAGTGATCTGCTTGAGGGAATTAATGGACTGTAGAACAACTCTCTTCTGGTCCAAAAGTGTTTGCTTATTTAATTCTTTAATCCCATCACATCGACACTAAAGACGGGAGCAGTATGACTCTCAAACATCCCCAGAAACGAAATTCCTCCTGGATCCTCTCTATGGAGCATCCACGGGTTTACAGTCTTACCCATGGTGGTCAAGAGCACATCACAGGGACAAGAATACAGAATCACTGGTGCTCTTTTTGTACTTTTTGTAGGCAGTGCATGAAGAGACAGAATGACCCATACTTTGCTGATCTGATATCCCTATGCATTCAGCAAGGTTTTGATGGGTACAGGACACTGTCCCGCTACATTTTTACACAGCCTTCCTGACTGGTCAGTGTGTATGGGGTAGGGCTTGGAGTTGGAAGATGGTGTTTTCAGGGAGGAAGAAGGTTGGGGATAAATGAGGCCAGTGACTCTAGAAATGGGCCAAGAACTAGAATAAGGGTAGCGAAAAAATACATTCAGGCAACCTCTCTCCTCCAGGACTCAGGCTCCAGCTGGCCTCTGTGGGCACCTTTATTACAGGCAGAACTTGTTCAGCTCTGGAAAGGCAGTGATTTCATTCCCTTTGTAGTTATCTTCTGTGAGCAAAGCACAAGTTTATGAAAGGTGAAATTTGTAGCACCCCAGAGGAAAAAACTGAACACTCCTCCCCACTCCACATGTTCCCCGCCAACTCCTTTCAGGATAATACAAGAAAGGGCAATTACAGAGACACTGGGAGAGGAAATTAAAAGAAAATTTAGGCTGACTGTCTAAAAGAAGCTTTCAAATATCTCAAGCCATTAGACTGTGGAAGTGCCCTCCAAGGGAATGTGTTCAAAACTCACATGGATGAGACATCAAGGCCTGTCAGAGGGAACGACCTTGTACTAGCAGAAAACAGCTTGCTCTAGTCAGTCTAAGCAGGTCATTTCCCAAACTAATTTGTATTTCTCCATTCCCTTCGGTACTTGTTTCTCAAAGATTATTTTGGGCTTTCGTTGCAAAACTCTTCATATATATAACTTATGTCTGGATCCTGGTATAGCAGTTTATGTATCAGACAATTGTCTTCCTCCTACAAATTTTTCTTCTATTCACACACAACTTCTAGAGCTATGGGACTGGAGTTCATAAAAATGAAATGAGCTTTATGTTTATGCGTGCTGGATGGTAAAGATTATGGGGGAATCGTTCATAATTCATCTGTCAAGAGGCTCACTTGGCCTTTCCATTCTGAGAGTGTCAGGGTGTTGAACACTCTTAGCAATAAATAGCTAACTCTGAAATTAATGACTTTCCAGTTCCAACTTTAAGTTTTGCTAACAGAACTAATAACATGTATTTTTATAGGGCTCAGAGGACTTGCATCATTTTCCAGGAGGCAGAAGAATACATACTCACAACCACATATTTGGAGGACAGAAGCGTCTAACACCACAGGCTGACCTAATTACTTTTGATATTTTGCTCCCAGTTATGGTGTCAAGTCTCTAGTCACTAAAGACTTAAACACCTGGACTAAATCAGACCGGACCCACTTGGGATAATTTATGATTTTTTTTCCAATACAGTATTTGCTCACTTAACTAAATTTGCCTTTAAAAAGAAAGAAGAAAACAGTAGCAGTTGTCATCATTATAGAAATGTCAATCAAAACAAAGCTAACCAAGGAGAAGCCTTTTCCCATTCTAGGTTCACATATCACTTCCATCTCTTCACACAGTTTCTGTAGCCATTCTATAGGTAGACAATCGATTTTTCTAATGCTAACTCTAAGCTTTGTCTGAACTACCACCCTGCCAGGAGACACGGATGACGTGTCTCAGGGTTAATCATTTTTAAAACCACAGTGGATCTGGGAAATTACCATTTTGTACACGAGGAAATTTAGGCCCAGAAAAAATACAGCAACTCACCTAAGGTGACGGAGCCTTAGACAGCGAGAACTAGAAGCCAGATCTGAGCTCCAAGCCCAAGACCTCTTGCCCAGACTCTGTTTACTGTAATCTGCTTTCCGGAAGGCTCCATGCTACCAATAACCCAAGTTAGATTTCCAAGGCAAGGTCTCCTCTTGTCAATCCCCTTTAAGCCTGAAAATCCACTACTGATGACCAATGCCTTGAGTTGTGGAGCTCACACCAGGTAACTTAAAATTTCCTCAGGCTTTAGGAAGCTGAAAACAAGATAATGCCCAGGATCCAAACAATGCTTCCTTTCTCATCTGCTCTTACTTAAAAATGTCTGGTTTTTATGTCTGTCAGCAATCTAACTAGACTTCTTAAAAACAAGGTATCATAACTTTTCTCAGAACGTCAGTTTTTTTTTCTAAACCAATGTTCTGAAATAATCAGGGTCCCTCACACTTAAAAAAAAGCACGCTGATGCATCATTGTAAAGAAAGCTTTTAACAAAAATTTGGAAAAAAAGAAGAGATTCTTGCTTTGATCCTTCTGAGATATTAATGTTAGCAGTAAATTAAAGATGTCTGTCAAGTAAGATTTTGCTCTCACGCCAGTAACTTTTTTCTTGCCCAGAAAGTTTCTAGGCATCATTTCACAGTATCTGTTTGCCTGGGTTCTTCATCAGTGTTACTCTTCATTTCATTCCTAAGAATTTTCAACAGTTTCTCCCTCCATTTCGTCCTTGCCAATGGTGTCACCTGCTCTGCTGCGAATATTTTATCCCCAAAAGACAAGTCTCTTAAATGCCAAACCAAAAGGAAACAAAGGTGAGAGGACATATATTCACATTTAGAGTCTGGACATCTGAATCAATACATATGGCTCAGAGCATTAACCCACTTTATTGACACAGCAGCCTTCTTCTGAGCTTCTTAAACATCTTGATAGATAGAACAAAAGAGATCTTAATGACCCAGATAACCACGATGGTGTGATCACTCACCTAGAGCCAGACATCCTGGAGTGTGAAGTCAAGTGGGCCTTAGGAAGCATCACTATGAACAAAACTAGTGGAGGTGATGAAATCCAGTTGAGCTATTTCAAATCCTAAAAGATGACGCTGTGAAAGTGCTTCACTCAACGTGCTAGCAAGTTTGGAAAACTCAGCAGTGGCTATAGGACCGGAAAAGGTCAGTTTTCATTTCAATCCCAAAGAAAAGCAATGCCAAACAATGTTCAAACTACCACACAACTGCACTCATTCCACCAGCTAGCAAAGTAATGCTCAAAATTCTCCAAGCCAGGCTTCAACAGTACATGGACTGAGAACTTCCAGATGTTCAAGCTGGATTTAGAAAATCCAGAGAAACCAGAGATCAAATTGCCAACATCCACTGGATCATAGAAAAAGAAAATTCTAGAAAAACATCTACCTCTGTTTCACTGACTAAAGCCTTTGACTGTATGGATCACAATAAACTGGAAAATTCTTCAAGAGATGGGGGCCACCTTGCCTGCCTCATTGAAACCTGCATGCAGGTAAAGAAGCAACAGTTTGACGTGAAACAACAGACTGGTTCCAAATTGGGAAAGGAGTACGTCAAGGATGTGCACTGTCACCCTGCTTATTTAACTTCTATGCAGAGTACATCATGTGAAATGCCGGGCTGGATAAAGCACAAGCTGGAATCAAGACTGCTGGGAGAAACAGCAATAACCTCAGATATGCAGAGGATACCACCCTTATGGTGGAAAGTGAAGAGGAACTAAAGAGCCTCTTGATGAAGATGAAAGAGAAGAGAGAGAAAAAGTTGGCTTAAAGCTCAACATTAAAAAAAACAAGATCATGGCATTTGGTCCCATCACTTCATGACAAATAGATGGGGAAACAATAGAAACAGTGAGAGACTATTTTCTTGGGCTCCAAAATCACACTGCAGATGGTTTCTGCAGCCATGAAATTAAAAGACGCTTGCTCCTTGGAAGAAAAGCTATGACAAAACTAGACAGTGTATTAAACAGCAGAGACATTACTTTGCTGACAAAGGTCCATGTAGTCAAAGCTATGGTTTTTCCAGTAGTCATGTATGGGTCTAAGAATTGGGCCATAAAGAAAGCTGAGCACCAAAGAATTGATGCTTTTGAACTGTGGTGCTGGAGAAGACTCTTGAGAGTTCCTTGGACTGCAAGGAGATTAAACCAATCAATCCTAAGGGAAATCAGTCCTGAGTATTCATTGGAAGGACTGATGCTAAAGCTGAAACTCCAATACTTTGGCTGCTTGATGAGAACAACAGACTCATTAGAAAAGATCCTGATGTTGGGAAAGACTGAAGGCAGGAGGAGAAGGGGATGACAGAGGAGGAGATGGTTGGATGCCATCACCAACTCAATGGACATGAGTTTGAGCAAGCTCCGGGAGATGGTGAAGGGCAGGGTAGCCTGGAGTGCTATAGTCCATGGGGCTGCAAAGAGTTGGACGCAACTGAACGACAAAATAGAATAAAACACTCCATCAGACTAGTCTTGATGATCAAACTACCATCTCTCTTGAACTTTCCTAATCATGTCCTTCTTATACACAGGGACTCCAACCTAGTTAATCTTTACTCCTTAACGAGGTGTTGTTCCACAGAACAATCTTTCTATTGAACAGCTCTCACACTAACCTGCATCTACTTTGTTCTATTTAAAAAGTGCATGTGCGTATATGATATGCTAATAGAATAAGGTGGTGTGGCATGACAGTTTCTTTCACTATTTTGTACAGGAATTAGAAACATGGCCTTAGATAATAAGCACGCATTACAAAAGCAGAGGTGACTGTGCGGCTCCCCACACCTCTGCCACTCAGACATAGTCATCAAGGAAGGAGGGGACAGTCATGTGGCAAGGGCCAAGGTGGCTCACTTCTCAGGCCCAGGGATCCAGACAGAGGCATCTTCCCACAGTAACAGCGGCAAACTAGAATATCATCAAAGACAGCTCTTAGCTCGTTCTCTTCTGAGTTCAACAGGGTCTTTTTTCTGTACCCCAACTGAGAACCTACCTGTAAACTGTTTTCTAGGAGAAAATAAGCTCTAAAATTTAAATATGCAACCTAACATGGCCCCTAAATGGC
Source organism: Oryx dammah (assembly GCF_014754425.2). NCBI lineage: Eukaryota > Metazoa > Chordata > Mammalia > Artiodactyla > Bovidae > Oryx > Oryx dammah. Next base: position 67,479,970 of record NW_024070194.1, read on the forward strand.
ATCAGCCAGTAGTTCAGATTGTTCTGCTTCAGATATTTGAACATAAGAAGGACACGCAGTTCCCACTGCTGGACAAGGCCACAGTGGGTCTTCACTAAAGGAATGGGTGTCTTCCTACGCAGAGGTTCAAACAAGGCCATGCCCAGGTGATCACTCTGATTTGGGTCTGCTTACCCTTGTGCTGCCAGTAATACTGGGTCACAGAACTACTGCAGGAAATGGAGGGCATCTGTTCACCCATTTTTCAGTCATGTCCCACTCTGGGACTCCATGGACTGTAGGCTACCAGGCTACTCTGTTCATGGGATTTTCCGGGCAAGGATCCTGGAGTGGGTAGCCACTCCTTTCTCCAGGGGATCTTCCCAACCGAGGGACAAAACCCGGATCTCCTGCATTTCAGGAAGATTCTTTACCATCTGAACCACAGGGAAGGTCCCATTTCAAAGAATAACGGGTCCCATTTCCATGCCAAATATTAGTTAGGGAACCCAAATAACACCAACCAGACCTTGGGTGGAATCTCCCTCTTTAATTCCACATTGCTCCTAAGGCAGTGCCAAGATATTTTGAGAATGGAGGTATTCATTTCAGTGATGACATCTGACTTCAGAATAGAGCTGACATACTTTCCAAGAATGGAGAACTAGGCTAGAAGCCAAAGTCACTAAGCAACTTCCAATCTTTGGCCATTTTTTTCAAACTCCCTTGAACAGTAATTCCTACCTTTTTTGAACATATTCAAAAAGATTTTTTGCTCCATCATGCGATATCAGTTGAACTTTTTCGATACCTGATGACTGAGAATATATAGAAGGGTGTGTAAAGTATTTGAGTTTAGTAATACGGTTCAAAACTTCCCACTTTACTGATCAAAACGGCAACAAAACGGATGACACAAATGTTGTGACGCACACATGTGCACACAGACCTCTACAGATAATGCTTGATGTCCTCAAGGATTTTAGAATTTCTGCTTATAACTCTGCAGTCCTCTCAGGGGCTTAGGGGCACAGAGGCTGGAAACGATTTCTCTAAAATAGTCTTTTAAATCCCAAGCTTCCAAGTTCTATGACCCAAACATACAAAAATACTTTCACTTGGCGTACATTTGTTTTGCACAAGCCCCGGGCTGGGACAGGCACTGATTCTTGTCATCATGCTGTGATGGGCGTGATGTTCGGTTAGAACAGGTGCCCAACATGCTTTGTGCGTGCTAAGTCGCTTCAGTCATGTCTGACTCTTTGCGACACTATGGACCATAGCCCACCAGGCTCCTCGTCCAGGGGATTCTCCAGGCAAGAACACTGGAGTGGGTTGCCATGCCTTCCTCTGGGGATCTTCCCACCCCAGGGATGGGACCCCCGTCTCTTACATCTTCTGCACTGGCAGATGGGCTCTTTACCACTAGTGCCACGAGGGAGGCCCAGCGGGCTTTATCTCAATTTTAATCCTCAACATAGCCCCCTGAGGAGTTGATCCATTGTCTCCACATTACAGACAACAAATCCAAGGTTCAGAGAGGGCCATGGTTAAACATCCAGGAAGGGGAAGAGCAGGACTCAAACCGTCTAATCCAGCTGCCGCCTCATGCTTCATATCTCCCAATTTGCTGCCTATGCTGTGTATCACCTCACCTAAAATAAACTGCCTTTCCATCTGGCTCAGTTCCAACATGTCCCTGATTGTTTACTTACCTATTTATTCATCTGGCTGTGCTGGGTCTTCGCTGCAGCCTGTGGGATCTAGTTCCCCAACCAGGGATCAAACCAGGGGCCCCTGCCTTGGGGTGCAGAGTCTTAGCCACTGGACCACCAGGGAAGTCACCGTGTGAGTGTTTAATCCATGTCTGCTAACCCACAACACCATGAAGATTATGCGGGCAAAGCCTATGTATGATTTTGATTCCCAGCACCTGGAATCAAGCAGGGCGCATAGGTTCTCAACAGGGACCTTAGGAAAAGTGGATCCCAACTCCAGTTTTGTTTTTCTCACCACATTCTGTGAAATAAGTGAAATTGCCCATTATTGCTTCATCATTTTTCTCTATGATTATATGTTTTCATACTTTCCTTCACCTCTCCAGCCTTGACAGCAAGATACTTGACAACAATGAAGGGAACAAATATTTACTAAGTACTTACTGGGGGCAGAGGGTTTACCTGTTTGGCTTTGAAATTCCCAACACTGTGCAAAGTGAATGAGTGTTCTCATTTTACAGATGGGAAACTGGGATTCAGAAGGTGAGTTAGCTTGCCCAAGATCACAGAACCAATAAAGAGAAAAAGAGAGGTTCAGATTCCTGCCTGATCTGACTCTAAATAACCTGTGATTTACTCCACCCCGTGAAACGTACACGAGGGAGCCATGTTCTCTCTCCTTTACAACCACCCAGAACATCAAGTTTCCTGCCTTGGAAACAACAGTGACTAAGTGGTATTGTCCAAAGAGCTATGACTCGATTTAAATCAATATTTAGATTTTAAAAGTTTTTTTTTTTCCCCTGTAAAGCTGGTACTCTCCCTACCGTGTGTATAGAATCTTAAGTAAAAGTGGAATATATGCCACATAGGACTGAGCAGCACTTTAAGTTTCCTTAGAAAACATAAAGTCAGCTCCAATACATTAATCCCGGCAACGGGTTATGCATCTCACACATCTCAGATCTTCAGAAAATTCAGAAAGTTAGTTCCCCGGTGAGGGATCTGCCTTTTACCAGCACCTGAAAAATATATTTCCACTGGCTCTCATAATGCTTGTTCCCATAAAATCGAATGGCGTCAAGTTAAGCCCCGTGATTTTAAATCTGTCCAACACGCACATGTATACGTGCTCTTGAAAAGAGGTTACAACGACTTCTCCCTCAGAACTTTTTGGCCTCAAACGTTTCTGTTAGAGGTTTGGGCTCCTTTTTTCAAAATGCAGAAGGGAATTCATGAGATGACATTGTTAACAGTCATTAAGAGGTTAGTGCAACATTAAGTGAGGAACAACGGGAGGTAGGAGGGAATTGGGAGTGCATGTCACAAATTCAGCTCCCTCACACTGCAGCTTCTACCTCTTGGTAAGATTATCTGTCTCGTCACATGATATTGCTGCGGCAGACCCAGGAACAGGGTCTGACTGCTGGGCTTATGGCCCAGCAACATCTATGCCAGTGGTCTCGGCAGTGGGGTGGGGTGTGTGTGTGTGTGTGTGGGTGGGGGGTGTGTGTGTGGGTGGGTGGCGGTTACAAACCTCAGCATCACCAGGGATCCCATACTCACTGGACGGGGTCTCTGCCCCCAGCAGCTCCACCACCTGGTACATGGGAAAAGATTTTATGATACAGGGGGAGACTAATTGGATTAAGGGCTTCCCTGGTAGCTTGGATGGTTAAGAATCTGCCTGCAAGGCAGGAAACCTGGGTTCGATCCCTGGGTTGGGAAGATTCCCTGGAGAAGGGAATGGCAATTGACTCCTGTATTCTTACCTGGAGAATCCCACGGACAGAGGAAACTCCACAGATGACTCAGATAAAAGCAACAATGGCTCCTCCCCAACCTCCACAGACACACAGGTAGTGTGTGTGTCCAGGAGCGGGCTGCATGCTCCCACTGGCTGGGGACAGGGGACTGTTTTTCTTTTTCACCGCTGCTCCATAGACATATTTATTGACTGAATAAAGCCTGACCTTAGTATTTTACATTTTCTCTAAGTTTTTCCCTACTGGTTTGAAGAGGAAAACCACTTTCTTGCCATCTTCCCATTTTGACATGAATTTGTCGAAACCAACTACTGAAGCCCCTTCTGAATGACCTGGGACACCATCACAGGAGTTGTTTACTGGGTAGGAAACCAACAGGTATGTTGTTGCTGCGTAGTTGCTAAGCTGTGTCTGACTCTTTGCCACCCCAGGGACCAGAGCCCACCAGGCTCCTCTGTCCCTGGGCTTCTCCAGGCAAGAACACTGGAATGCACTGCCATTTCCTTGTCCAAGGGATCTTCCCGACTCAGGGACCGAACCAAGTCCCCTGTGTTGGCAGGCAGATTCTTTACCACTGGGCCACTAGGGAAGCCCAAAACTAACTGGTATACTGACTTTATTTTCCCCTATCTCCTTCCAAAAAGCATCTGAGACAGCCCCAGTGCTAAGGCACTTCCCTTCAGCAATATAGACGTTTACTGTCAGAGAAGAAGGCTTGAAGAGAACAAAAAGAACCTCACATGTTTGCAAAAGGCATCATCACGGTTAAGAAAAGCACACTTGGATACACACTGCAGAGTACTGACTCCCAGGACAGTAAAGACGCCATGGTGATGACCATGCCCGTCCAACATGTGAATACCCCAAAACCCTAGCATACATCGACCGTCTCCAAAGGGGCAACCCTTTTTAACAGAAGGTGTGATTCCCAAATTATGAACAGAAAACCAACCTTAAAATATATAAATCGCTTAATTGCTCAAACCCTTTGATACCAAGGCACTTCACACTAATAAAAGACAAGCTTTAACGGATTAGCAGGAACAGTCCAGCTGACAAATGATACACGTCTCGAGAAAGAAATATTCCTGGAATCGAGATGAGGTTTGCACAGCTTTTGCCATATTTTCCTGCCTGAGCTTATTTCCGCGGATTCTCTGATCACTGCAGAGTCTGTTCTATGCCAGACTTACCCCAGTTCAATCAACAGATTCCATCCCCATGACTGCAGGTCACATTATCTCATGAGTGAACTGCTATTTGGGTCAGTTAAGAGTCTCTGCCTAGTTGAACGTGTGTTTTTTCTCTGGTCTTCACGCTCTATATATCAAGATTTCAGATAGTTATTGGGGAGTAGGGAAGAGACAAAATATTGGTATCAGGATACACAAGGGGCTGTGTTAATTATACTCAGTTTGAAGCAGAACAATTCACATCCTGAATAATTTAAAGTCTTTCAGTCTTGAATGATGGGTTTACTTTTAAATTGAATCATTATTTTATATTCAATTACTTGCTTACCTACTACTTCCACAGTATTAAACTTTCATTTTTTTAAACCAAGAAATGTTTGATTTTAACTTTAACACTTAGGATTCAAGGAAAATAAAAGCAAGGTACTATTTGTCTTTCTATAACAGGCAAACAAAAACAATTCTGTGGTTACATGGCCAGTCCTGGGTGGAATGCGGTAGAGAATAACTTGCTGAAAATCATGAATTAATCCAACATCATGCATGTGGAGGGGGAGAAACAAAACCCACAAGACAGAACAAGCATCAAGCCCCATGAACTGATTCTGATCACCCAGCCCAGACCCCAAAATCAGGTTAAACCGACTGACAATAGGACCCTGCCAGGGGTACGTTCAGACAGTGACAAGGTGATAAGTCATCTTTTGCCAAAACCTAAACTCCAGAAGGAGGGGACCAAGTCTTTCCAGCAGGTGCTGGAAAAAAGCCTGGTATGGAGGAGATCCTTAAAGGATGTGCTGAGCAGACTCATGGATAAAGGGTCTCCTGTGCTTCGACTGAGTGGACACAACTAATGCGATGAGCACATCCTCGGGAGCGGCGTTAGATGACCGACACAGAGCTCAGAAGGCCTAGACTGCCCCATCCCCACTCAGAACAAGCACACAAACAACATTCAGGTTCCCCCTATCAGAAAGGCCAATTTATCTGGTCAAAATGGGACCTGAGTGTCAGCATGCTCAAAGAACGATCCAGGGGATTCTAATGTGGTAGCCGAAAAGGAAAACCACTTACCTACACAACACAGAGCTCTTAAATCTATACTTTTTTATATAATAATGTTTTTTTTCTGTCTTGACAAGCAAAAAAAAAAAAAAGTCGTGTCCCTTTTTAAAGTTATCTGCCATACTGGCGTAACAGATCAAAAAGCATCAGAATGTTCAAATTTAAAATCGGTTAAGTATATTTTAAGAACATTTTACTTACTACTAAGTCAAAAACATACACTGTAAAATAGACACACAAACATTGAGAACAAACATATGGATACCAAGGGAGAAAGGGAAGGTGGGATGAATTGGGAGATTGAGATGGACACATTAAAACTATGTACAAAATAGACAACCAATCAGAGCCGACTGTATAGCACAGGGAGCTCTACTCAGTGCTCTACGGGGACCTAAATGGGAAAGAAATCCAAAAAAGAGGAAATAGATGTACATGCATAGCTGATTCACTTGGCTATACAGCAGAAACCAACACGGCAGTACAAAGCAACTGCGTGCTACGTGCCAAGTCACTTCAGTCGTGTCCGACTCTGCAACCCCACAGACTGTAGCCCGCCAGGCTCCTCTGTCCGCGGGATTCTCCCAGCAAGAACACTGGAGTGGGTTGCCATTTCCTTCTCCAGGGGATCTTCCCCACCCAGAGGTTGAACCCATATCTTTTTAAGTCTCCTGCACTGGCAGGTGGGTTTTTAAACCACTAGTGCCACCTGGGATTACCAAAAGCAACTATACTCCAGTAAAAGTTAATTAAAACAAAACAAATAAACAACAGCTCTATGAGGCTTTAACTTAAATGTGCTCCCAAGAGACTTTAAAAATAGAAATTCTCCACACAGTGCCTGGCACACAGCAATGCTTTCAAATAAAAAACTCAAATAAAAATTGAGAGATAAAATCCTACCGTTTAAACATTGAGGTTTGCATGTTTCTGTGCCTAGAGTTTAAAGAGAGACCACAAGTGTTATGGTGGCTACCATGCCATCTCAAATCAGCATTTTTTACTGAACGATTTCCAATCACTTCACAGATGATCAAATGGGAGTAAACGTGGAAAAGGCAGCCTGTTCCCTTACATGTCCCTAATTATTCCACATCAATGTACATCCAAGAAGGATGACACCCCAACTCCAGGCAAAGGAGAGATCTCAAGCAGCAGAACCAAGGCTGTGAAATGCATTGTATCTAAATGCAGTAGGAGAAAAGAAACTCCACCATTTACCCAAATTATGCTTTTCCTGAAATGATGAGCTCGTGATGACCAAATCTGGCATGAGGGAGGGGGGCTCCTCATGCTTCCCGAGAGTGTGCCTGTGTGTGTGCGCCTGTGTGTGTGCGTGCCCAGTTGTGTCCGACTCTGTGAGACCCCATGGACTGCAGTTCACCAGGCTCCTCTGTCCATGGAATTTCCCAGGTAAGAATACTGGAGTGGGTTGCCATTTCCTCCTCCAGGGGATCTTCCCGATCCAGGGATCAAAGCTATGTCTCTCGCACCTCCTGCCCTGGCAGGAGGACTCTTTACCACTGTGCCACTGGGAGGTGCAAAATGCCCTTTGGATCCCAAGGACACCGCTCATCCTGGTGGGAAAGTGGCTTCATGGGCGGGCAGGTCCTGGAAGCCTTGTGGGGGAGGTTCCCTCTGTACCCAGGGGTTGGGTTCAGTCACAAGGTGGCCTCCATTGTATCTAAAGTATCAGAAGAGAGGAAAACCACGGGCACCCCTCTGAGATCTTGAGGCTGTTCAGACACCTGATGAGACAAAGTGAAATGTGAGTACCCCAGCCCTGTGCTGGCCCCTCTACAGGCAGTCAAAGCACCCCCCGCCCACCTGCCGAAATGGTCTACGTCTCTCTTCTCTTCCTCTTTGAGCACAAGCATCTCATTTCAATGGTGAGCACTTCAGATAAGCTTTTTAAGGGAGAAAATCTGAGAAAAAGAACCACGGCCAAGTCCACTGGTTTCTGAGTACCTGCGCCAAGCTTCTGAAGGCTGAAACTGGTACTTAATCAGATAAATGCAAATAATTTAAATGCAAGGTTCTCCACCCTCCTTTAGGCAAGCGGTGAGGAGACAGAAACTCCACACATTGGAGGGATGTCACATATTCAATAAACAGGCTGGGGAGGCCTTGAAGGGTTTAGTTTCCTTAAGAGAAAGCACCACTCAGAGGCTCTGGTGGCGCCCTGGGCCAGGCTTCCCCGGGGCTGATGGACATCACACGCTGGCCTGCCTCTGTGCTGACAGCTTTTACCTGGAAAAGCTTACCGCAGGGGTTCAATTTTTTTCTTTGTGCTCCATGCCTTCCTTTCAAGGTTTAAAATCCGTGATGCACAGAAATGAGAGTGCTCACGTGGGATGCTCTCATGCTCTCACCCAGGGCTTTCCCTCCAAAAGGCTCAGCCTGGAGAAGGCCACAGCAGCGAACACTTTTCCACATTCCCATGCACCAGCTTAGTGGGGGCCCCTAACAGTCGGTTTTCACTTTAGTAAAATGGCTCCAACCTCCCCCAATTCTTAAGAGGCAGGCCATCCATGTTATTAAGCCCGCTATAAACACCAAAAAACTCAAGCACAGGATCATCCATCCTGAAACAGAAATGAGATTCAAATTGAATGGTCAGGGATTAAGGATCAGAATACACATTATTTTAGCTGATTCACTAAAACTGCATTATCTATCGTGTGGCCAAGCTGCGGGACGGAATGGAAGCAGCAGTGGATGAGGGTCAGGACACCTGGGCGGGCAGACCAAACCTTACTGTGCTTCGTGATACCGAGCTTTTTGTTTTCCTTCTAACACATTGAAGGTTAGTGGCAACCCTGTGCTGAGCAAGTCTTTCAGGGACGTTTTTTCAATAGCATTTGCTCACGTCATGTCTCTCTGTCACATTTTGGTAATTCTTGCACCATTTCAAGTCTTTTCATTATCATTCTATCTGTCCTGGTGATCTGTGATCTTTGACGTTCCAAGGCAAAAAGATCGACTCGCTAGCGGTTCAGATGATGGTTATTGTTTTTCTAGCAAGAAAGTATTTTTAAATTAAGATGTGTACTTTCTTTTAGACATAATGTGATGACACACTTAACAGCCTTTAGCATAAATGTAACTTTTCTATGTACTGGAAAACAAAATATTCACATGACTCACTTTATTGTAGGGGTCTAGAATTGAGCCCCCGATATCTCTGAGGCATATTATGGAGGCGGCTTTATTCCTCGGTGTCAGGCCCTGAGGGCATCATTTCACCTGCCCGTGGCTTTGTTTTCTTACATGTGGAATACAGGAAGCAATGCCTCACCTGCTGGCTTACGCTGATGGTTGAAAAATAGCTCTAATATCTCTAATAGCTCTTACAACCAACAGAAGTGGGATGCAAACATGATGTAACTCATTGGAATGCAGCCTTTAAAACTTTTCATCAAAGAAACACAGGAGACCTAGACAGATTCTACCTGTAGGACAATTTGCAGATAGTACATACAATGCGACTACGTGGCTGAGTTCAGGCTAACCTGGTCTTGTGTTTTATTTATCTTCTTTTGCACTCATAGAAATACTAAAACCTAAACGAGGCATGTTGAAGTCTCCAGGAGTTACAGGTGAGAGGTTTTTAACATTAGATCTGTATTTTTTTTCCCTTCAGATAATATATTCCCATTTGGTTGGGAATAAAATATTTTTCTTTTGGGCAGTTTCAGTTAATTTCCAGGCAATCTAAGGACACCACCCAAAAAAGAGAAGAAAAAAAAATTCTACTTAACTTGCAAATTTGGCTAACTTGGTTACAGGCAAAAGCAGAACTAGTTTTGCTAAATATATTTATTCCTTGCGGGGGACTGCCAGCCAATAGCAGGATCTCACTGGAAGCCACATCTTAAGATGCATCTTTGTGATAACAGGGGTTAGAGGAATGAGGCTGGGTTTTGGGGAAACAGTCAAGAATACAGGCTTCTGGGTCAGCACGGAGGTTCCCTAAAAAACTAAAACTAGAACCACTACCATGTGACCCAGTCATCCCACTCCTGGGCATATATACGGAGAAAAACAGAGTTCAAAAGGAGACAGGCTCCCCAGTGTTCACTGTAGCGCTGTATGCAACAGTCAGAACATGGAAGCAACTAAAAGTCCATTGACGGATACAATGGAAGAATGAAATAATGTCATCTGGATAACAGGAAGTGACCTGGAGATTATCATACTAAGTGAAGTAAGCCAGACAAAGGTACATATCCCAAGATAGAAGGAGAAGGGGGCATCAGAGGATGAGACGGTTCGACAGCATCACCTACTCAATGGACATGAATCTGACCAAACTCTGGGAGATAGTGGAGGACAGGGGAGCCTGGCATGCTGCGGTCTATGGGGTTGCAAAGAGTCAGACGTGACTTACCGACCGAACAACAGCAACCAATCACTTATATGCGGAATCTACAAAAAACAGGATACAGGTGAACTTATTTACAAAACAGAAACAGACGCAGAGACTTAGAGAAGGAATTTAAGGTTACCTGGGAGGAAGGGTGTGGGGGAGGGACAGATTAGGAATTTGGAATCAACATGGACAAACTGTTAAAACAGATAACCAACAAGGACCTACTGTAGTGCATAGGGAAGTCTGCTCAATATTCTGAATACCCTAAATGGGAAAATTAATTGAAAAAGAACAGATACATGTATTACTGAATCACTTTGCTATATAGCTGAAACTAACAACACTGTTAATTGACTATGCTCCAATATAAAATAAAACTTAAAAAGAAAACAGGCTCCTGTATTCCCCAAGTAACACCTTGACAATCATCACTCCTAGTTAAGACCTCACAGCTAGCGGCCAGCTTCTGGAACTTCATTAGGAAAAAGGAAAGGAAAAAAAAAGGAATAATATTTCAATGACTTTGAGCACAAAATTAGCATTTGTATCCATTGAGGCCAAGCACTGGTGGATTAACACTTATTCAAATGAAATCCTCCCCGTCAAGGCCCTGCCTGGGGCTTCTTTCTAAGAGTTCCATGGTGAGCAGTTGTTTATTATGCCATTAACTTGTTTTTTCCTTTTTCTCCTTCTCTAGATTAACATTTAGCAAAATGAAAACCTCCTCCGGCTAGTTACCTGGCCGTATACAAGACAGTCACAGAAGCTGCTGCTCCCTGGGGCTCAGAATTCCACTCCCAGAGCACCCCAACAAGGGTGGCGTGGAGGGCGCCCCCTGCAGGCAGCCCCCTCCCATCACCTCCCAGAGCCGAGCCCACAGGCATCATCCTGAAAGTCAGCACGGGGACCTCTGGTTCTTTCCGGGGCTGGACCAACCGCCTCTGGAGATCACTGGTTCATCAGGGTGGCCCGATTCCGTGTCACACAGCTGGCACCGGAGCCTACTGGCGCGGCTGCTTGCTAACTGTCCTAGCACGGCCTCCCCTGGGCCCACCTTCGGTATTCAACTGGGAGCAGCAGACAGATAGCTCACCCAGCTGGTAAGGATCCCCTACTCCTCCCAGGAAAGGTCCCTCCAGAACAGTGTGGCTGGGAGCCTGGCCTGGGGACCCAATTTTACTCCTATGGGCCCTTCCCTTCTATGTATGTAAATTCCTCCAGTGTCAGGACTTCTGGATTTTTGTTTTGATCTCAGTTTACAATCATTTCTAATGACTGTGGCCTGTCTGATGCTTCGTCTTGCTTCTCTGCCTGGACTGCTGCTCTGTTTAACCAGGATGATGATGTTTCTAGCACTAGCTCTGAGAGTCTTCATGTCACCTCTTTGGAGATGAGAGGTCTACTATGTTAACGAAGCTAAAGCTTCCCACGCTGGTTCCTCGGAGACATTCTGTGATGCTTTTATCTAGAAGTCAATCAGCACCCTGGGCAAACATTTCATTCTGACTCTTACCATGTAAAACCCTTGACTCCCTTCCTGTACAACTCAAATACCTTTCCAACCTACATAAGGGTTCCTCAAAGATCCAACTGTGTTCCTCCAATCTCTCATTTTGTATCATAAATTCATTTTGTGGAATTTATGCTTATAACATCACCTAACACCTCTCTCTACCTTGTACAGAGACTATCACAGTACTGAGAAGTGTGAACACATGTAATAAACCTTTATGAGCTTCCCAGGTGGCTCAGTGGTAAAGAATTCACCTTCCAACGAAGGAGACGCATGCTCAGTCCCTGGGATGGGAAGATCCTGTGGAGGAGGAAATGGCAGCCCACTCCAGTATTCTTGCCTGGAGAATCCCATGGACAGAGGAGCCTGGTGGCAACAGTCCAGGGGGTCACAAAGAGTCAGACACGACTGAACATGCACGTACAAATAAACCATTATAACCTGATGGATTACAAAATACAGAGCATGCTACTAGCCACCCATCCCCAGCTCTGCATTTCAGAAAAGGCAGAAGATCTAACCATTAATTCTAACTATTCATATCCCATAGGAACAAAGCCCCATTTATAGAATAACCATAAAATAAAATGGAGTGTGAAAGGGCATATTCTATATGCAGAATAATTTGTTCCTGTGACTATAAAGTGTATTTTAAGTAGTTTTATAGAAGTGTGGAATATAAAGTACCATGGGGCACATATATTTCTACCTTTAACAAAAATCTCCAGTTTCCTACGGAGTTTTTTTTTTTAAATCTGTACATGAGTTCAGTATTCTCCATTTTCATTGGACAAACATGCTAAAACCAATTGTGCCTAAAACAAACAAAAACTCCTTCTAAATGCATTTCTTGGATTTAGGCCCTTGTCACAAAATCACTACTCTCCAGTGTGGCTCCCCTGGCTGCTTTTAAAGCTTTGTTTTCAAGTACAAAAGCAGATTTGAGCCTTGCTTGCTGAGAGTGCTGTAGATGGGATTTAAATAATACAACAGTTGGGACTTAAAAGGAACCTTTAGAAGTGCTTGGACAGGGTATACACCAGATGGGGAAGAGAGACGGAAGCAAAAATTCACAGGCCAGAGCTTTCAAGAGGGTGCCTGGTATCTGTTGGGTTTATCGAGTCTGCCATGCTTTCTAACACTATCTAGAGTTTGGAGGAGCAACTGGGATCAAAACTAGGTCAGGTTCATCAAAAAAAACCTTTGTTTTTCCTCTTCAGAACCCATTCCCTAGAGTGTCAGGGTTAGAACAGATCATAAAGACCTTCTAAGACCAGTACATCTATTCCACTCACCTACTCAGCTCTCACAGAGGAAAAGGAATATTTTGAAAAGAAGAAAATGCACTGAGGTGAGCTGGCCATATCTGTACCTTTGTTAAAACTATGTTGGATAAAATGATTATGTTCTGTTAGCCAAGTCCCTCTCTTTATTGTTCTCCTTTCAGTTATTCCAATTCAGAAACTTGGTAAAGACAAGAATTTGTCCTATTTATAAAGTGCCCTGATGATTATTAAATTGTAGTACTAAATATAGGATAATAATGGGCCAATGTGGACTTTAAAGGCATTCCACACACTGTAGAATCTACCTACTTCTTTTGTGTGAATAATCTTTCAGCTATATTCACTCTGTACCAATCAAGAATCCTGGGAGGAAAGACAGATAAAACAAGACTTAACACCTTTCCCATCAATACCTTTTTCAATTATCCTGGACAACAGGAAATTTGTATAAATGATATATATATATATATATATCATCACATGGTATACAGGTTATGACCATTATGGTAATAGCAACAATTCAATACATTTCATTATCTACTATAGCCAGATTATGGATTTAGATCTCATATGCTAGAAAAAGGGAGTTTACAATATTCTCTCAACAGCGTCTTAACTCTTGTTCAGTCCTTCATTTGACCTTCATGGTTCACCCAAGCACTGTCAGCTCAGAGTTCCCTCTAATCCATGGTGAAATGAGATCAATAGGACAATATAAAGACTTTTCATAAATTGAAATTATGATAAAAGCCAGTGCTATTAATACCCACAAAGACTGTCTACTTCTTTTGAAAATTACGATGAAAGTTGATGATAGATTTTCTAATGTCCTTCCCTATCAAAATAAAATCTTAGCAATCTTATGCTCTGAAACTGAAGCTCCAATCCTTTGGCCACCTGATGCAAAGGGCTGACTCACTGGAAAAGACCCTGAGGCTGGGAAAGACTGAGGGCAGGAGGAGAAGGGGCGATAGAGGATGAGACGTTGGATAGCATCACTGACTCTATGGACTTGAGTTCGAGCAAATTCTGGAAGATAGTGAAGGACAGGGAAGCCTGGCGTGCTGCAGTTCATAGAGTCGCAAAGAGTTGGACACAACTTAGCGGCTGAATAACAGCAACAAAACCTTATGCTTATCCTTCCTGGTCTAAGAACCACAGCCCTAAATATCAACCTCTTCCTAATGATACCTCAGTACCTATGGGATGGTGAAATAAGAGAGTGAAAGTGTTAGTCACTCAGTCGTGCACTACTCTCTGCGATCCCATGGACTGTAGGCCACCAGGTTCTTCTATCCATGAGATTCTCCAGACAAGAATACTGGAGTGGGTAGCCATCTCCTTCTCCAGGGGATCTTCCTGACTCAGGGACCAAACTAGGGTCTCCTGCATTGCAGCCAGATTCTTTACTGAGCCCTCAGGGAAGTAGGAAAGATGGAAGATTAAAACTCTGATGAAGAAAGGCATAAAGGAAGAAAAGGTGTGGCTATGTCCCCCGGGGACTGTGACTATATAAATACACTCCAGCTTTGCAAGAATCGCCATCAGCAGCCATCTCCTGTGCATGTCTGTGTGCTAGGCACTGCACTGCTGCCTGTCTCATCACATCACACAGCTGAAGGAGTCAGTCCAAGGATTTGTTGCTTTCTAAAGAGACTAGCATCGGAATTCAGAGCAGCTTTGTTTAGGCTATATCAAAATGGGATAGTCACTTGTCTTTATTTTTCAAATTATCCAAACACAGTTCCGCTATTTATACTACTATAAAAACTGTAAACAAAACTGCCAAAAGTAAATTCAAGATGAGCTGATAGAAAGATCAGAGTCTGAATCCGCAAATAAACTGGTTCGGTCTTTTTAAAACACGTATTTATTGGAACAAAAAAAAATGACGAAAAATTTGTTGATGCCAAAGAAAAACAATTATGTTAGCTTATAAGTGAAGGGGGAAAAGAAAAAAGATAACACCCTGGGATACCTCCTCCTAATCCAGCCACCACACATAGTTAAAACTGCTCTTGAATGTGTTTACCTGCATTTTATGTCCTTGGATATGTCTCAGGTGAAACACAAGACGAGCGTGGCTGAAAGGAAAGGATCTGTGAAAATCCTGAACAAGATCAGAACATCCATCTACTTAACTGAAGAGATGGTCCAATGAGGAAAAACTAATTAACAGTTGATCCAAGGGACAAAAGAATGCCCTTGTGTGACATTTCGTTGGTAAAATGACTAACAATAATAACAATACATGTCCAGAGAATATGTCCATAATGACAAAGTTTGTGGCTGATAATTTAAAGACACAGAGTGGATTCTTCTGAAGGACTCCTCCAACCTGTGAGACTACAACTTACTGTGCTATGACCTTGATTTTCTATTAAATAAAAATCTCTGTAGCAATAAACCCAATACTATAGATTATACTGAAAAAGAAAAAAAAAATTTTTTTTTTTTTTGGTTGTTTCTGGCCACGCTGTGGGCCATGTAGGATATTAGTCCCCTGACCAGGGATTGAACTAGCACCCTCTGCAGTGGAAGCAGAGTCTTCATCACTGGACTGCCATGGAAGTCAAGAGAAGAAAATATTTTTTAACAAAATAACTCAGGATCCAGTCGTCAGAGAAGTGAAATAGGATCATGTGGAATTTCCCTCTAAGGAAAGTAACCAGCTCTGAAGAGTCAATATGGAGCAGCCATGTGTCACCATGAGGAAAATGCTAGATTGGGACATTAAAAGACTTCAGTGCCATGCTTCTGCTAGCTGGACCACCTGCATCCACTTACTGCATCTTTCCAGGCTGCAATTTCTTCCTGTGAATATGATTATTATAGCAGGACTATTTGTTTCATGGAGTTAACTGTTTGTTGGATCAAACAAGACTCTGGTTGTGAAAGAGCTTCCTTTGTAAAGGATCCTACAATGTAACTGCCAGAGAAATTTATAAGGATCCAGAGAAAGACCAATCACCAACAAGACCAGTAAATCGTGGTAAGTGAATTACACTCTGTGCTGTGCTTAGTCACTCAGTCATGTCTGACTCTTTGCAACCTTATGGACTGCAGACCACCAGGCTCCTCTGTCCATGGGATTCTCCAGGCAAGAATATTGGAGTGGGCTGCCATGCCCTCCTTCAGGAGATCTTCCACAGGGATTGAACCCAGATCTCCCACACTGCAGGCAGACTCTTCACCAACTGAGCCACCAGGGAAGCCCACGGATTGGGCTATAGCCTATCCCTTCTCCAGAGGATCTTCCCTACTCGGGAACTGAACTGGCGTCTCCTACATTGCAGGCAGATTCTTTACCAGCTGAGCTACCAGAGAAGCCTGAATTATACTCTATCTGCAGTTAAGTTTTTAAACATGGCAGCTCTTGGTTCTGGGCAGGGTAAAGTCCCATCTGATAAAGCTACAGAGCAGGACCCAAGACCCTTGCAACAGTGATCATTTCCTGAAGAAAGTGCCTCAGTACCTGGCAATCGGGTGATTTTTCAGGCCAAACCACGTAGACTTTGCTATCAGGATAAAGGAAAAGTCTCTCCTAGGTGTCTGGATCAAGCAAAGTGGGATCATAGTAACTCAAAACTAGATTATCTCAATTATATTTTGCAATGTCTTTGAAAAAAGGTAATGATCTGTACTGCTACATCTTCTCCAAATTCCCCCAAATGGTCTACAGATCCAATTTCAGTAAAGCAAAAAGTATTAACGGCAGCAACAGACACACAAATGAGAACCGAAATCTCGAAGTCCAGGAAGCAGTTAAGGTCATGAAACTGCAGGCGAATCCTGTGCAGCAGACAACAGGAAGATGTTTCACCTGAAGCTCAAACCTTTCATCCAAGTGAAGCCTGGACCAGTTCCACGCCCAATTAAATCAGAATTACATAATTGTGTGATTATTTGATTAGTATCTGCCTTCCTCTTGAGTGTAAGCGCCAGAAAAAGCAGTCATCGTATCTACCCTGAAACACTAGCCCGCAGAGCAGTGCTGTCACTTAGGAGGTACTTAATATACACTGAATAAAGAAGTCAAATGCAGTATCTGATCGGGAAGGCATCAGACTGACTGTCATAAGCATGCACTGCTAGGGTTATTATTACGTTTCATCTGAGCCAGCTAAGCCAAAGAAGCAAACCCGGAAGAATATAAGCTAGGACCTGCTGGATTTAAATATTTTCCATAAATAATACATAAATGGATAATTGAAAGAGAATATGAATATGTTTCAGTTGTTTTCAATATTCAAATGTAAGGAGGCATTTCGTGTGAAATGAAGTAGAAAGGATGCTTTTAAGACAGATCCTCCTCACTGCATGACCCCTGTGCAATCCATCATGAGTTTTCTTTTAAGAAGGCTCTTAAAGGGTAAGCTTTTCAAGAAGAGGTATCTTTTTTAAGAAACTAGAAACCACAGCTCACAGAGATTTTTAGCTCCGAATCCTTACCCCTCCCAGACACGAGGTCTTTCTCTTTTAAGAAATCCACCTGCAAGGCAGGAAACCTGGGTTGGATCCCTGGGATGGGAAGTTCCCCTGGTGAAGGGAATGGCTACCCACTCCGGTATTCTTGCCTGGAAAATCCTATGGAGAGAGTAGCCTGGCAGGTGATCGTCCATCGGGTCGCAAAGAATTGGAGACTAGCTTTCACTGTGTGTTAAAGAAGGGGACCGTGAATCACAGCATGTTCATTCACTTTCCATGTGCGCAGGTCTGGCTGCTGAAAGCCGACACAGTCCTGGGGATATGTGAGGGTGTCTGTGTTGGGTGCAGGGTGTTGGGCTCTTGTGTTGATCCAGTCTCAGCAGAACCAAATTAGCCCTTGCTTCTGGCTCGAGAAAGGCTAGGTTCTGGTAACACAAATGTCTCCTACTTGCCAGTTTCTGCCTCTTTGTCCTGTCAAGCATCTCATTCTCCAAACTGTGGGGAGACACTGAAGGCTGTCACATTGACCATCTCCCTCCCCCTCATACCAAAGTGCATGCAAAAAAAAAAAAAAAAAGGCAAAAAGAAAACAAACAAAAAAAACACCAGCTGAAGGAGGTAGGCAAGATCTCACAACAAACCATTCTTTAAGGACCTTTTCTACTCTAAATTCTGAATGCAAGGATATACTAGAAGCACAGGATCGGGGGAAGAAAGGAGAGATGCAGAAACAGGATGATCGAGTAAGATTTATTGTTTTGGAAACGAAAAAGGAAGGCAGTCAGAATGAAAGAAAAGGACAGGAGAGACCCAGAAATATCCAATTGGAAGGAAAAAAGAAAAGGGCAAATGAGAAGCACCAAATAAAGGCTGTTTATTGAGCGACGCAGGCTTCCCAGGTGGCGCTAGTGGTAAAGAATCCACCTCCCAGTGCAGGAGACACAGGAGATGAGGGTTCGATCCCTGGGTCGGGAAGATCCCCTGGAGAAGGAAATGGCAACCCACTCCAGTGTTCTAGCCTGGGAAATTCCATGGGCAGAGGAGCCTGGTGGGGCCACAGTCTATGGGGTTGCAAAGAGTTGGACATGACCGAGCGCACACACATACACAGGCTGGGGAAAAGCAGAGGTCCAGGCATGCAGAGTTTCCACAGGCTGTGTCCTTAATGTCTCCTCATCTGTTTCGCCATAAATGATCAGATACAGGGGAGGCACGCAGGCCTGCACAGCCCTGTTGACATCAGAACACGGCAGTGAAGAGATGATGAAATCCAGTACGCTGTCATCTTCCAAATAATTAAAATACCATCAAAAGTCAAGCTGCTGGCCTCTCCGCCCAGGCTCACATCTGCAACCCAGCATTTGGGAACTTGGGAGCGGGGGTAGGAGGGAGCACACAGAGAGATGCAGTTTCAAAAACAATTTTAAAAAGCACACAAACAAGTTGAGCTCTCAAAAATAAGGCTCAAGTCTGACTCTTTTCTTTCCCCCAGCAAGGGAAAAAGTAAAAAGACTTTTCAAGAGAACAGTGTGTTCAAGGTTACGTAAGCACACGCAGAAAACAAGAAGTGATTTGCTCCCTGCCAATTTTTCATGGTAAGAGGTTACACCCAAGTT
The DNA here is from genome assembly GCF_014754425.2 of Oryx dammah. Taxonomy (NCBI): domain Eukaryota; kingdom Metazoa; phylum Chordata; class Mammalia; order Artiodactyla; family Bovidae; genus Oryx; species Oryx dammah. Next base: position 67,498,906 of record NW_024070194.1, read on the forward strand.
CCCACTCAATCCTGCACATATTTTGCAGCTCCTCTGGCTTCTGATACAGGAAGACAGCATGTAGAGACAAATAAAGGGTTGTAAAATACCTAATTTCTGTTTTCCTGACAACTTCCACGATGTTGTGCTCCTTGTCTTCTTTAAATGAAGTATCCTGTACTTAGAACTTTTACATGCAATGCATTTGTGTGTGTGTGTGTTTGGGGGCTTTTAACCAACGAATCCATAGCACCTACACTCATAATTATTACTCACTGAATGAGAACCAGATTGGCTGCGACAGAAAAACCCAGTGCTCTATGATGGACTGTGTTAAAAAGTTCGGCTGGCCCCTGGAGGGGACAGGAAGATGACCACGTTCTTAAATTCTACCTTCCGTGTTTTACAGATGTGTTTTTCACAGCTCCATGGATCCTAACATGTGTAACACTGCCGTCAAATGGGCGTGACCCCAGCTCTTCCCAATGCCAACATCAGTTGCATGGGTTAGGGGTTGGAGGTGGGGATAAGATAGCCAACAAGGGCAGGTGGCGCTAAGACATTTGCGGACACAAGCAGCCACCCTGGAAATGAAAAGCTGAATGGCACAGAATATCGGGTTGGCCAAAAAGTTCATTTGGGGTTTTCTATGCCATCCTATGGGAAAACCCAAACTCACTCTTTGGCTAACCCAGTAACTAAGACTGCCCTAAATTCCAGAAAGTCAACCATCTCTTTATCAAGTCTATGCTTGGCTTCACCTCTCACCACTTGTCTATATGGGCTCTTCCAACAGCTAAAGATGCACATCCTGTTCTCTGTCAACATTTAAACCGTGGCAACAGCCCAACTGCAAAGGGGACTTTTCTACTGTCAGCAGAGCTAATAACCTATAGCTATAACTCCACTCTTCCCTTTGACAGCGTCTCAAAGATGAATAGCCTCCAAAGCCCGAACTTGGTATTTTCTAGTGACTGAGAAAATGGGGTGACACACGGTGTATTGCTAACAGGAATACAGCCTTGGGGTGTTGGGGGAGGTGAACAGGGAGAAAGACCAACAAACCTGGAAGAGTATAACACAGCAAGCCACGATCCTTATGCATGGACTTCTGGCTTTGTGGGCTTGTTTAAATTATGAATGACGGAGTTTCAAACCGAGGGAAGTAAGTCAGAAAAACAAATGTCATGTATTAAATCATGTATGTGGAGTCTAGAAAAATGGTACAGATGAACCTATTTGCCAGGCAGGAACTGAGACGCAGACAACAGACATGTGGACGCTAGAGGTGGGGGGTGAGGGGAGGTGGGATGAACTGGGAGACTCAGAGTGAGGTATGCGCTCTGCCGTGTGTGAAACAGATAGCCAGCGGGAGTCTGCGGTAGAGCACAGTGAGGTTAGTGACCTAGATGGACGGGCAGGAGAGTGAGGGAGCTCAAGGCGGAAGGGGTGTGTGTACACATACAGCTGACTCACTTCATCGTACAGCGGAAACCAAGACTACATTGTAAAGCGACCACACCCCAGTTAAGGAAAAAAAAAAAAATTACTAGCAACTTAATTTTTCCATGATTTTGAGAGTTGACACTGGGAGGGGAGGAAAAAAACTTATGACCTCTCTGCATGCTCTCACCCTAGAAGTACATGTAGCCACAGAATGCGGGGTGAATTGGGCAGTGGCATTTTGCCTAAATTCAACAATGTAAAATGAAAATTTCTATATTCAAGAAGAATCTAGCCAGAAATCAGCATTCAGGGTAGGCACTGGGGCCTTCAGTGTGACAGAATGACTGACATACTACCGTGCATTTTTTGAAAAGAATTTTTTCCTACTTCTGAAAGGAACCAAAATTATGTCTCTTGTATCTGTACAGAAAAAGAGTAGCTTTCTCTATCCTATACCCCTGAGTCTTCTTTAGGAATCAAAAATTATGACACTACCCAAGAATTTGTACATAGTACTCCCCCAAAGTCTGTACTAAATGACACGAACACCGTAAGAAGCTCCACCAGAAGTTCCTATGCCGAAGAGTCTAGCAACACCTCTCTCCCTTACCCACAAGGCCTAAAACTCATATTAAAGATTAGTCTTGAATAACAAATTAAAGATACTTGTTTAACTTTATTTAAACCTGTGATTGCTAAGCTTTATTTCTGTCACTGAATGCTTTCCATCCATAAAACATCCTCCTAGTGTTTCATGGAATCTACTTTGCAAAACACGAAAACCTGAACTCGAGTGCTGGCTGGAAGCAAAGAGTGAAAATTGTACTAAGAAATTCAGTGAAAAAGCTATTTAAAGGTCTTTATTATCTTTGCATAGAAGGCTCCTCTGTAAGTGGTAATGGGTCCGTGGAAGTGGAAACTGATTTTTTTTTTTTCTATTTTTGTGAAGGAAAACACTACTTTCCTCTAAAATTTGTTGATGCTCAAATAGGAGGACTTTAAGGGATATGCAAAACCACCCCTTAAAATTCTTTTCTGGTGAAGGAATACCCGTAGTGCTCACACTCAGAAAAATGAGAGAGCAATAAACAACGAATTTGGCAATACAATAATTCCAAACAATCCCTCCTCTAGTCCAGTTTGTTTTGTACCGCTTTCCTACAAACCCTTTCCCTCTCCCCAGGGACTCAATCCAATGTCAGCTTAGCACAGGCACACTTTCGATCAAATTTAAAGTTTTAGAAAATGAAGCCACAAGCCAAAGGCTCCAGCCTTCAGTTAAGGGGTGGAGGGACCAGAAACGGAGATGGGCAACAAGGGGCTTATAGAGACGCTCTTTGGGAGGTAAAAGAATCCTCACACACATACTGGTCCAGAGGGTTCCCAGGGTTACGATGAGCAGCTGTCTAGAGATTCGAGAACAGAAAGGGTAAACGAGGAGAGCCTTGGACTAGATGAAAACAACAGAACACCAGGGACGCAGAAGCCATGGAAATTAGCCCGGAGCCCACACGCCCAGGACATAAAAGGAATCAGGACAGTCTTAATGAGGATTAGGCAGGGCGCCCAATGAGAACCGTAATATACTTCATCTTGCTTTTATATTTCATCTCAGTGACCTCAGACACAGCACACCAACAAGTGTACATCCTAGCGCATACCCTGTGCCCAGCTCTGGGCCTGGGCGCTGCGGAGACCTCCAGGTGCTTGCAGCCGTCTCCTCTCCTGGCCGGCGCAGGAGCCACCACCTTGGAGCTCCTTAGAGAGGCAGATTCTCAGCACCCCCGGGGACCCAGGAAGACTGGGGGTGGGCCGGATTTCAGGGTTTCCAACAAGCCTGCAGTGCTCCTGCTGTGCAGCCCTGGGAACCTCTGTGCAGACATCCGGCCGAGGAGGCGTGAACTCGATCAACGGTGGCAGACACCAGAGTGGAGCTGAAGGCTAGGAGAGCTGGGCGGCCTCCCTGCTCAGACTTGGGCGACCACGTCGTTGCTTTTGCCTTTAAAAACAAACTGGGGGTATTTTCAATTCTGGGTTTGTTCTCTCACTATCACCCCCAGAGGCTCAGATTAAGAGGAGGAAGAGAATGTGAACTGCCATTACAACCGCTAAATGAGCACAAAAGCTAATGGGTATCCTGAGTGTCTTGGCCAGAGTCGGTGCTACAGAAAGCTCCATTCTTGTTCCCTAAATAGGCTATAAACATGTATGGTACCTTAAGGGGGTCTCTTTCTGTATTATTTTGTTACGCTGTGTTTAGCGGCAGCCCAGTTCTCTTTTTCCAGGAGCTGAATGAGATACAGTTCTGGAGTGGGGTGGGGGGGAGCAAAGGGAATACATCTGAATTTTACTGCTCTATTTAAAGCTGGTTTACTACTCTTCCTGATATCCCTCAGCAAAACGATGCTAGAATGACTATTTCTTCAGCCAGAGTGCGCAAATGTTTTAAGACAGTAATAGTACTAATAAGTGCAGTTAACATTTATTGCACATTTTATTACCAGCCAGGTACTTGAAATGAATCATTTCAATTCTCACACAACCTCAGGAAGCAGCTTACTGTTTTTCATCCCATTCCTACAGGTGAGGTAACACTAATGCGAAAGAGACAGTCTTATGGGTACAGAGCACCTTCAAGACGAAAGACTCAGGGAAACACTGACTATAACTCAGTTATAGTTACACTTAGGGAAACCTGACTATAAGAGCAAGTCTCTTCTCCTGAATTACTCATCTACTTGGACAATGTGGAATGTTAGGGAACAACGTGTAACAGAGCAAGATGACTGGATTAAACTCTGCATGTTCAGCTTATATACATGAATATATACTGTCAACATCCCATTTGGTAGCTTATGTTTTAAACAAGATTCTCAACAAATTCTTGCCCCTGAATGTTTATTAAAAAAAAATAAAAATACTAAAGCTCTGTGCATATGTAAGTGAGATCCTTATTAGCAGGAGCATAGCAATAAGATATTATTACATTACAATATTATATCCTAGGATATTATAATGCAAGGCCATTATCACATACTTGGCTAACAGGGTCCATACTGTGGTAATGTATTAAAACCAGACTGAGTAATAAAAATGACAACAATATAATCATCATCTTTGTTACTTGGTGGGGGCATTTTTCAGATGAGGTCTCAGAGCACCTGCCAAGCACGCTTGCAAATTTATCTGTGAAGGAACTGTGCTATGGAAAGGCTTGCACAGATTTATACACAACTATAGGGGAAGACCTTTTGCAAAGTGGAAGAAAGATTAAAAGCTCACTCAACACAGGTTGACAGCAAAACGATTCTGAGTGATGCCAGGAAGAAGAATAAAACAGCCTGCTCATTCAAGGGTAATTGATTGAGTGCCTAGCACGTGTTAAGTCTGATCTCAACGTACGATGATACAGCAGTAAAACCAAGACAGGAAGTGTCTGCTGTCTCAGGGCTTAAATCCTGAAAGGTAGGCAGAAAATAAGCAAATAAACATACCCGAGCATCTTCAGAGGAAAGCTAAGAGTTAGAAACTGGGAGGGCTAGAATAAGCAGAATATGGCAGGAACCAAAGGGCATGGGGCAGTCAAGGGCTTTAGAATGGTAGAAGGATTTTACGTTTCTTTCTAGGCTTGAAAAGAAGCCATGGAAGTGGGGTGGATATGCAAGGTTTGACGTCCAGTAAGAGGACTCTAGAGATGACAGTACCTTGGTCAAGGGAGTGATAATGAAGCAGCTTGAAAAGAAGTGACTATGGGATGAACTGTTAGGATTCAGTGATGGGCTGGATCTGGAGGATGAGAGAATGAGAAGTTTGGAAGCATCTCAGGTTTTTGTCCTGAGCTGCTGGGTACCACTCAGGGAGACTGGAATGGAAAAGGGAGGGGACAAGAGTCTGGTTTGGGACAAGCCTGAGATACCAAGTCCACGCCCAAGTGGAGACAGGCAAGGAAGCAGCTGGCTATTCAAGTTCCATGTTCAGATAAAAGGCTGAGGTTGGAGATACACAACCAGATAATGAAGAAACAAAACACTCTATTCTTATGATGGAGATATAAGAATAGATCAATTCCAGAATAATGATTTTTTTCACATCTGGTTTTCCTAAAACAAAATGTGACAGGAAAATAGTGACTATGGTCAGGAAACACAAATTCTATCCCTGAGCCTACCTATGACCCTCTGACAGTTTGACTCTTACCTTCTATACCCTCATCTTCTCATCCACAAAATAAACATAAATAAGAACACTGTGACAGATGACAACGGAAGTCGACAAGGAGGTAGAGACATTAGAGCTTCACATGCTAATAGGTGCAAGGTAAGATGCTGCATTCACTTTGGAAGACAGGCTGTCAGCTTCTCAAAAAGTTAAACACAGAATTACCGTATGACCCAGCGATTCTACTTCTTTTAGTCCAAGAGGGCTAAAAATATATGTTTGCACAAACACTTGGATGTGAATGTTCACCACAGCCCTATTCATGTCAATCAAAACAATCTAAATGCCCATCAACTGATGAACAAATAAACTGCAGTCTATCTATACAATGGAATGCTACCCAGCCATAAAAGGAATGAAATACTGATGAAGGCCGTAATACGGTGACCCTTGGAAAACGCTGTTCAGTCACTTAAATTATGTCAGACTCTTTGTGACCCCATGGACTGCAGCACACCAGGCTCCCCTGTCCTTCACTATCTTCCAGAGTTTGCTCAAAGTCATGTCCAATGAGTTGGTGATGCCAACCACCTAACTCATCCTCTTCTGAGGCCTTCTTCTGCCCTCAATCTTTCCCAGAAAATACTACACGGAATGAAAGAAGCCAGACACAGAAGTTTACGTGTTGCATGAATGCATTTATGTCACAGGTACAGAAGAGGCACATCCACAGATAGAGAAAGCAGACAGGTGACTGCCCAGGGCTCATAGGCTGGGAGGGGACTGCTAGGTGGTGACAGGCACAAGTGAGGTGTGGGGTTTCTTTCTGGAGGTGATGAAAATAGTGATGATGGTTGCACAACTTTGTAACTATACTAAAAACCACTCAACTGTACACTTTAGAAGGGTGACTATCTCAGTAAAACAAAACCAACCAACCAAACAAGAATGATGCTGGGGGATGCAGGATGATAGCCAATCACAATTTCTCATATAAAAAGGAAGGAAAACCAGGTTAAAATCTGTTGTTAGGAGAAACATCAGGGTAGCTCTCTGAAGTCTCCAGGGACTGTCAGATCATTTGTATGCTGGGGTGGCTTTGATGCCTGCCAACTGTGTCCTCATTTCCACCTTGACTATGACCGTTGCTTCCAAAGAACAGGGACCTCTGATCTCCCAGTTAAAAGTCATTCAATCTACTGCAATGTTTTCAGGCTCTCACAAGCTCTGAATTAAATATAGTATCTACTGTGGAAAGTAACAGAAATATGAAAGGAAAGGTCACAAATATAAAATTTCCCTCCCCTACTCCCCACAACAGAAATCCAACCTCTTGGTGATTTCCTGAAATATCAGCCCTGTGCTAAGCCCTCAGCTTTCCTTTTCATTTCATTTTCCTAATGAGATTCTGATCATATTTCTGATGAAAATAGTTTATCACAAATGTTCTAGTCTATCCTGCTAAACATGGGCCCATAACTGTGTCCCCAAGGAGTAGGTCATAATATAATTTTAGTGAAAACCACAGAGAATAATGGAACTAATCTCAGAAAAGCAGAGCTAGGTATGCACCAAATATCTGAAAATCCAAATAACCCTGACAGAATTCTTTTTATATATAGTAACAGGGCTGTGAACATCCAAAAATATCCACTGACATACTGTAACATCTCCAGGAAGCATTCAATTCCAAAGGGATTCCTGACAGAAGGGTTACAGAGATCCTGCTGGGTAAACCACGGAAAAGGGCCCAGAGAGATCTCTTTACAAAAGGCAATTTTCTCAAGAAAATGATCTGGAAAACCAGATGAGAAAAGTTCCTGTAACTTGACTGAGCAGAAATTAAACACATGTAGAGAGAACTAAGAGATATGAGGAGTATTTTTAATATGAAGCCTTACAATCTCAGTACTATCAATGCTCACAATGTTCATTTCCTCAGCCTCACGAAATGAGAGGGTTTGGGAACTTTCTCTGGTATGTCTTTCCGAGTGCGCAGGCTCCAAGTTCGAAAGGGAAATCCCAAAGAACGTGTGTTAACAGTGAACCACCCTTCACAGCTAACAGCCTTGGTGTCACACTGTCACCTTCCGAACTCTATCCCACTCAGCAGGGTAGACTGTGGTTGTTCCACTTCTCTTTTGGGATCTGCTTCTATGACTTGGTGGTATCACTATTTGTCATAGACAGAATGTTATATCCCTCCAAAATCCATATGCTGAAACCCCAACAGCCAAAGTATCTGGAGGTGGACCTTTAGGGAGCTAGTTAGGTTTGAATGAGGTTAGAGGATGGGGCCCTCACGATGGGATTAGTGCCCTTATAAGAAGAGGCAGAGACTGCAGAACTTCTCTCTGCAAAAAAAGGCAATTGTGTGCAAACCAAGAGAGCCCTCATCAAGAATCAAAACTGTACCAGTGCCTTGATCTGGATTTTCCAACATTCAGAACTGTGAGAAATAAATATCTGCTGTTTAAGCATTCCGTCTGTGGTAATTTGTTATAGCAGCCACGAGCTAAGACACTATTAGGGGCAGGAGGCTGGAAAATAGCAACTAAAACAACCTACCACAGAGACGGAGGTCAACAGCAGGCACCACACAGCTGCACCATGGAAAAGTCTACAAGGTAGAAGGTGAAATGGCTGGAAGAAGGGAATTCACAAGGCAGAAGGCAAGTAAAAAAGTATCTCTTCTACAAATGGCTGCACCTAGAACAGTCACTGGCACATACGCAGGCATTTAAGAAGTATTTGTTACGCCAAGAAATAATTACTAAAGTCATGGGATAGGGAAGAGGGAGAGACCAACAGGACCAGAACGATAGAAAGGTGCAACACAGCAAGTTGCTACATAGGAAATACAGCATAAAATAGATTTTCCTGGTGGCTCAGAGCTCTACCGCTCCATAATTAAAATTCCATACAAATTATACCTTTAAAGTCTCTATAAACTATTGTTACTTTGATTATATGATGCAATTTATCAGATGTGAAAAAGTCATTACAGCAGACTAAGACCTTATCAGGCACTAACCATCTGTTGGTGTGTTTATATAACAGAGAACCTATTTTATTTCTTCTCTAAAACATGATGTCTGAGTCTTGTATATGCTTGTTTTGAATTATCTCCTTGTTGTTGGAGGCAATTCTCACAAAGAACATCGTGAAGATGTGGTTAAGTACAGGAATGCCACCTGGTCTGCACTGGCATGGGATTTTTACTTCTCCCATCCCCATTTCCCTTAGAATACCTGGTCCCCCTGCCTATGACATGGAAATGACACTTCTTATTTTTTTTTCAAAATTTACAGTTTCCTAAGAGACATTGAATCTAAAGGAAATCAACCCTGAATACTCATCGGAAGGACTGATCCTAAAGCTGAAGTTTCAATACTGTGGCCACCTGATAAGAACAGCGGACTCCTCGGAAAAGACCCTGCTGCTGGGAAAGACTGAAGGCAGGAGGAGGAGGGGACGGCAGAGAAGGAGATGGTTGGATGGCATCACCAAGTCAGTGGACATGAACTTGGGCAAACTCTGGAGATGGTGAGGGACAGGGGAGCCCGGCATGCAGCAGTCCCTGGGGTTGCAAAGTCGGACCCAACGATTGAACAAAGAGACACTGAACTCCTGGAAAATGGGAAATCTTCAATTAAAAATCAGTTTCTAGTAGCCCAGATACACACCATCAACACATTTTGTTCTTCTCAATCCCTAGAGTGTCTTTGAGATCCTTTCTGTGGAGATGACATGGTAACATCAGCATGACAGAAGAATAGAAAAGATAAACACTGCTGTCTTCTCCACCCCAGCGTGCCGCCCCCCACCCCGCCAACGCATACTATGTTCTGAAGTTACAGCGGATGTTAAAAAGTCTCCATCTACATATTTTGCATTGCTTGGGCCCATGGTCACCCCCAGTAGCACTGGCATAAAAGTGTAAAATATAAGAAATATATAATTATCCTTTAGCCTGTAATGAAACTAGCCCGAAAAACTGATATACAAGTTCTTACTTCAATGACCACAGTTATTACACGCACAGTTAACACTGACCTTCCACTGAGTGGCTTTCAATAAAGCTTTAAAAACAAACTTGTGACTCTCCAGTTGTTTTTCTTCAATAATGTGGATTTAGAAGCTCCTAACGCTTACACAAGGAAACCAAACGTGCACTTGGACAGATACAGCAAAGTGGCATCTCCAGGGGTAAATAACAAAGTCCACAGCCAAAGATTTGAAGTCCAGGTTTAAGGCACTCAGAGTCTGAACTCAAGGATTTCAGAAAGTGCTACTGTCAGCTCCGATGACATGCTCTTTGTCTGTGTGTCCCTACATCCCCAGCCTAGGCGGGAATTCCAGGACAATTTGCTCAGCTCATTTGCACCCCAGCAATGTTAGTTCTTGAGTTTTCTTCCTGTTCCACGCCATGTGACACACCCTCACCTCCTCTGGGCTGGAAGGAATGCCAGGCGCTGTGGTCATTAGCTCACTGAACCTCGGTTTCTGATTTCAGGGTACTGTAGTGTAACGGAAGAGACACAGCTCAGACGCAGAATGTCGTGGGAGCAGAGGGTGCTCAGCGCTGGGGGCAGTGAGGGGTGGGGAAAGAGTGGGAAGGCAAGGCAGCCGGATTCCCACACAAAGTGCTTGTTCAGTCACTGACCACGTCTGACTCTTTGCGACCCCATGGACTGTAGCCCAGACAGGGTTCTCTGCCCGTGGGATTCTCCAGGCAAGAATACTGGAGTGGGTGGCCATGTGCTTCTCCAGGTCATTTCTTCTTCCTGACCCAGGGATCAAGCCCACATCTCTTACATCTTCTGCATCGGCATGTAGATTCTTTACCACTGAGACACCAGGGCAGCCCTTACAGAAGGCCCCTCTCCTCCGTTTCCATGATTCTGTAAAGCTTTCCATTTTTAATTCCAAAATCAAGTTTAATAAGTGAGTTTCATCACTGCCAGAAATATTTTAATAAAAATGAACCCAACCCATATAATTTATACTAACTAAGCCCATAGCTGGGGTTCCAAATATTAAGAGAGTTTGACATGTGACATTTACACAAAAGGTTATAGCACATTTTGAAACCATAATCCTTAGCAGGCTGGGATTAGCAGATGATGGATAAACAAGATCCTACTGTACAGCACAGGGAACTATATTCAATATACTGTGATAAACCATAAAGGAAAAGAATATGGAAAAATACGTATATGTTATACATATATACAACTAAATCACTTGGCTCTACAGCAGAAATTAACACATTGTAAATTAACTCTACTTGAATACAATTAAAAAAAGATAACCCTTAAGAAAGAGCATTGAACCCCACCTCTATCTGTAATTTACATATGATCTCTATATGGATGAGCATAATATATATGACATCCCCAGTGCGGTCACAGACATTCTGTCATTCCAGAATTCATTTTGATGACTGTGTATTGCATAATACTAAATTGATCCCAGAAATCCTGTCAGAATTCCTACTGTCCCAGCATTGTATCTTTTTTAATGAATTTGCAGAAGAAGAGTAATCACTTTCTAATAGGATTATCTCCACACCTTGCCTAAGTTGACAACTATCCTGTATCAATAAGCCCCACACTCTGAAAGACCATTCGATTTCACACACCACATACCTCCACCAGCACAACCTGGTGGCACAGTGCAGTGCAAACCACCCTAGATGCATTCTTTATAAGAAGAGAAGCATTTCCCCCTGTAAGAACAAAGGCCAGTTCCAAGAGGACTTCACAAAGAGCCGCCAGGATGCAGGTGGGGCCGAAGGAAGTCATTTCTCGAGTGAGGCTGGAATGGGGCGATCCCCGCCCGCCCCCCAACCTGACCCAGGCTTCTTCTTGCTGGTGTGCCTTGGGCCTTCCAGAGGCAGCCATCCCAGCAGCTGAGGATACACAGTATTGTGCATGCCTACCTTCAGCATCTCTTACTATTAGAGATGGCAGATTTCTACTGTAGCATGACTATCTACCTGGAGGTCTAGGCACTGTGAAGCAGTTTTTTTTTTTTTTTTTTTCTATTTTTTACAAACTCCACTAAAAACCACAGGCTACCATCACTTTGGTTTTGCTATAAACCTAACCTCCTGGATAACAAAGGATTTAATACTTTCCACTTTGCCCTGCTCATTAATTCAACCTGTAGCTTGATTCTTTCTTGCTCTCTACCTTTCTGATTTTTTTTTTTTTAAGTTTTGGGGCTATGGAACAGAAGCACATCATCCACACGAAAGCCACGTATTACAGCAGATCCACTTCAAAGAGGAGATGGAGATGTCAGTAAGAAATGAAACAGTCCAAGCTGGGCAGGGAAGTTACTTGAGCTTGTGAATCATCAAGTCTAATAAATAAATGAACAAACAACTCTTTTTTTTTTTTTCCAGTAAATTACCAAACCGTTCCTGAGATTCATAATGCTCTTAATTGCTGAAAAGGAACTGCAGCCAACTCAAGGTTCTCAGGAAGTAGCCATCACGGAGCAGACAGGCTCCGCTTGATTCAAAGCACGGCCACTGGGGCAGGAATACCACTCTCCAAAAGACATCCAGATAGAAAAGCAGATCAAACGTTGAGACATAGCTCCCCCTCCCCCTCTCAGGCCAGAGAGGTCAGTTGAGGATATAAGCTTTCTAGAAAAGGAAGTTTGAGAACGACAAACTGAGAATCAAAGACTGTATAATGCAAGACGCCAAGTATCAAGAAGGCATGCAACGCATACTTAATGACACAAAAAACACAGAGCCACAGTGATGCTTCCCTCAGCCACCAGTGTGGAGCAAGGCTAATTTCAAATCCCCAGAGAGGCTGTGGGGTAAAAACGAAGAAGGGAACAGACCCTGGGTACCATCTTCTCATCAGAAACTGGTCTAAGGAGGCTACGAAAGATCAAGATACCACCAGATGGCAACACAGAGCCAAATATGAGTCCCATGTATCCCTGAGATGTATAACAACGCTGGATCATAGGAATGGCCAATATATCACTGGAATGTCTACTTTTATGTTTAATAAAAGATAAGATTAGAGAAATAAAAATCGGACCCCACAGAAAGGTAAATATTGAGACGGAAGAAGTTGCTTGTCGTTGTACAGAACAGACCCTCAATTAGAAACTGCACTTTTGCTGTGTAAATGGCAAGGGAATGTAATTAACAATTAATAGAAGCTGCCCTCAATTTAAAGCCTCCAAGGGAAGTAATTAAATTTGGTAGAAGCTATAGCCTCTAAACAAAGATACATCATACAAATACAAAAGGAGACACAGATTTGAATAATAAGTGCAAATCAGAAACAAGGTTTGACTGTAGAAGGCAGAGAAATGATCCTAAAGTTATTTTTCCTAAGAAATGTTCTCTTCAAGAGACTAGTTTACGAACTTATTTTAATCTGGGCCAAGGTTGGCTATGAATCCTGGCCAATGTTTCTCTAGTACAACCTTGCTTGCAGAGTGTTACGCATGCAGATCAGACAGCTAGCTTCCTGCCGTCTGAATTAGCCGAACAAGCACCTTTCATATCAGTGTGGATGTACTTGATATATACAGTGTCAACACTGCTACTGGGGATGGAGATCGCAAACACCGCTCAGCTTGCTGGTCGTGAAATAAAACTGCCAGGCAGAATTTGTGTAGCTCCAGAGGGTAAATTAATGCCAGCAACCTGGTTATCAGCAGTTGTGAGCCTGCCTCTCTAAGCTTCTAACGGAAACATTTAGAGAGCAGAAGTGTTACATCTGGCTACAGCTGCACATTACATGGTCCATTGAGACTCAGATGCTGATGGCTGCACTGAATAACAAACAGCTGGGTATAAATGTAAAAAAAAAAAAAAATCAGGAAATCGATTTTAAACACACAGATTGCACAAATTCTCTGAAGTTCCAGCACGGAAGGAGAAAGACAAATTAGCATGGGTGAGGGCAAAAGGCACCCCAGAGACTGAAATTCAAAAACATCAGTGGATACCCTGGGGTCATCCTACCTTCACTGGGCTCTCCTGCTCCCATCTCACCAGGGAGAGCATGAGGACAAAGAAAGGCTGCACCATCAGATCATTCTCTGGCTCTGCTCACGTGCCAGCTGAACTTTAACAAAACTAATGGAGCCACCAAGTTGAGCTTCCCAGAATGTGGCAGTTATTTCATGAATTTAACAGAGCCGAATGGAAAGGCAGCCCTGTAAATACAGTGTCCATGTCCTCAAATGCCGAATCCATGTGCTGGGGGAATGGTGATCAGACAAAGTTGTGGAGGAGAATTTTCAGCAAGAGGTTTCAGTCAGAAAGAAATCATCTAATGAGCTAGTCCATCCCAAAGTGCCCGTACGAATGCATTAGAAACAGTGAGCAAACTTCTGTTCAATTCTGAAGAACTTTTCTAAGGATTTAAGCAAGGGAACAGATCAGACAAAATAAGGCTGGAAGTTGCTTTTTTCTGAATGTGTCAAAGCATGGCTAATAACCCTTTTTGTGGAAAGCTTTGGGTTAGTCCTATGTATCGACTTTTAAAAGCTGGCAAATGTTTCTATTTAAGAAAGCTAGTGAGACAGGACCAAACATGAGAAGGGGACCACGTAATTTATCAAATATGGGACACTTTTTAGAGTGAAAGGCAGATGCTATTGATGATGATGCCAGTATGACCGGTGCAAACTGGCAGAATCTCCAGAAACCAGGGCACATACTCATTGTGTCTTGAGTCCCAACTGGAGGTCATATCTTGAGCTACTGGTAAGTGGCTGTTAGGACACTGGCTTATTTTCACACTACATGCCTGCTTGGTCTCCAGATTCTAGAGCAAGCATAAATTCAAGAGTCTGTCTACAGGAAGCTGAAGGTGCAAAAAGTTGGACAGGATAAAAATCCAGATTTCTTTGCTTGCACAATTAATTCTGTGGATCACATCTGATCCAACTGGACCTAACGGAGTAGGTAGAGCACTATTACTCTTGCAGCTTTTTTTTTTTTTTTTAATGGGAAAGAACTGCAATACTACATGTTTCAGTGAACGTTTCCCCCTATCTCTCAAGCTGCCTGGCGTCTACAGTCCAGGTGGCCAAGACCATAAACGTACGTGCATATCACCACCAAGAGACGACGTTTCCTCCACTTAATGTCCTTAGGTTCCTCCACTTAATGTCCTTAGTAACCATATTTTTAAGAACTCCAGGAGGGATGTATGTATAGCAAAAAACTGAGGCAATATCATATTCCCCTCACCTGATCCACAGGATGACGAACGAAGGTCTTTAGAAAGATCTAACAGTTATATTTTCATTTTCCAACAAGAAAATCCTTTACTAATCTTGGCAGAACCCAAAACAAACAGTGCAGGGCCTGCTGCTGCTACTGCTAAGTCGCTTCAGTCGTGTCCGACTCTGTGCGACCCCATAGACGGCAGCCCACCAGGCTCCCCCGTCCCTGGGATTCTCCAGGCAAGAGCACTGGAGTGGGTTGCCATTTCCTTCTCCAATGCATGAAAGTGAAACGTGAAAGTGAAGTCGCTCAGTCATGTCCAACTTAGCGACCCCATGGACTGCAGCCTACCAGGCTCCTCCATCCATGGGATTTTCCAGGCAAGAGTACTGGAGTAGGGTGCCATTGCCTTCTCCGAGTGCAGAGCCTTCTTCATCTTAAACCTGTATTTCCTCGAAAAAGAAAGAAACTGATAGACAAAACCTCAGAGTAACCAAGTGTTTAACTTAAAATATGAACTACTGTTAACACTCCATAAAATTCTGTAACACCTAGAATGAGCAGCAACCAGCCAATACATTAAAGGCTGACACTTAACACAGGCTGCAACTCTTGTTCACGGGCAGGAATTTTAGAGCTAAAGAAACACACGCAGATTTCAGTTGAGAAAATGTTTAGAACTGATTGATTCAGCCAATGAATAGGTCGGTGACTCACAAATCCTCAACTCCTCAGCTGTCCAACTTAATTTTAACCATTCACTGTGCAGCACAAACTGTACAACGGCCACGTACGTTCTGACTCACGCTCGAGTGACTGCACCACAGTGGAGTCAATTTGCTATTGCAGCAGCAGACAAGAAACCCTGAGAATTAGATAACTTTAAAAGCTAATTTATTTTGGCTCTAGGCTAATTAAATTTCTTAAAGTAAGTTTTGCTGATTGGTTAAGAACCCAAGCTATGGGAAGCCCAGGCACTTAGAGACATAAACACATAACCTGTCAAAAAAGCATGCTGAATGTGGCAGAGTGTAACTCACAAAGGGAATTGATAAAATACACAAACTGAGTTGCCCTCACTTACACCTCACAATCTGGCTATTATATTATATTATAGAGAATGGCTAGGTCTCAGGATTTCCGCTGTCACAAAAGTGTCAACAGCTGCAACAACCCCTTTAGATTTTTTAAAATGAAAAAAAAAAAAAAAGTCACACACACGCAGTCTTGTTGATTCGTTGTATTACACATAGAAAGCATTTTACTTGGACTCCCAAATTATCTCATTTCATCTCTATGAATGTTAAAAACATGATAACTTCCATATTACAGTATAAAGCGATCTATCCATATCCCAACTGTACACACATTTGAGTTTATAATTTATGTCAGAAAAGGCAACACAATATGTGTGTGTTACAATACACTATGACAGACACGTGTTTTCACCTTCTAGAATCTTTACTTACATACACACACACACACACGAGCATCCAGTTCACCAGGTATACACCAGAACTAAGTGGATTCCAACTGCCCACACTTTAATTATGACCTGAAAAACACCTCTTTGATGACACTGGGGTCCTACCTGTCAGGGCAGAACTTGACAGAAATCAGGAAAGGTCTGTAGGTTTCCTGGGAGCCTGACTCAAGTGTTTGCCCAGCTCCTTTTCTGAATTAAAGCACCCCAATGATTTTTTCAGTTTTGCAAAGAGTCTGAACTCTACTAGGGCTGAGACAGCACGTTGTAGTTTGTGAACCATGTCAGCAACAAGTTTAATATCCTAGAAGCAAATTAACAATAACAACAGCACTATAATTTCTTACTCCTGTTTGCCTTCCATCCAAAACCAAGGAATACTTTCTATTTCAAGGGTTCCCTGAATTTTCGGATGCTAATCAATAATGAGTGAAGTACTATGGTCTCACATGTCAGATTCTCTCTTTTTTTTAAAATTCTATGTGGTTTAAGTTCTTAGTGAAAATAGATCGGGGAGGGGGGTCTTATCTTGAGTCTAGAAGAATGAGGTTGGCCAGGATACTTTTCTTGTCCCATGGCCGGGTTCTAAGACCAAGGCAAAGGTCTAACTTGCAGTAGGTCCCCATGGAGGCAATTTTACGTTTTAAATCGCACCCTAGGTGGGAAGCCAGGCAGCCTTAAGACAATGTGTCATGAGGATGTAACAGAATCTACCCCAGGAAAGCAACAGTGTCTTTATCGCAACCAACTCCCTCAAAGTGGCCCACCATTCCTTGGATCTAAATCAAATTGTGGCTTCTGGATATGACATCCTGGAAACAGAGGATCTGTGAGTGGATCCTGCCACTGTGACAGAGTTGACAATGGAGCCGGCAGAGCGCTAAAAGAGTAATAACATTTTCCTCCAATTTTATGATCATCGTTGGGAACCCAGCACTTTGACAAAGTGTTCAAACATCAGAGAATGGAGCTGGTATCATGTCGTTTGAGAGCCACAGTATTGGGCCTTATAGTCTGATTTCTGAAAGCCTTATAATGAGGGTGGAGTGGATATACATTCCATTCTTTGGCTGTATTTTTGTTCAACAAAGCCTGCAATTTTCAGTCACTTGAAAATGTAATTATAGATAATGTTTGCATCAGTAGCAAGAATACAATAACCACACGGGGCATGAAAACTCCACTCCAATCACGTCCTCTTAGGTTACAACACGCCTCCTGCCAAGAATAGAGGCATTTCGACAAGCTGATATCTGGTACTAAAATGATGTGTGGGTTAGACAGACCCAGGCCTGAATTCTACTCTTAACTTTTCTTTGACGGGTTCTTCTACTCTGGTGATCTACAGAGGGAACACAAATCTCTGATGTGCTGAAAACCCAGAGTCTCATCAAATGTTTATTGTTGTTTAGTTGCTAAGACATGTCCGACTCTTTGCAACACCCATAGACTGGAGACCACCAGGCTCCTCTATCCATCAGATTTCCTAGGCAACAATACTGGAGTAGGTTGCCATTTCATTCTCCAGGAGAGTTTCCTGATCCAGGGATCGAACCTGCGTCTCCTGCATGGCAGGTGGGCTAAACTTTACCGCTGAGCCACCAAGGAAGCCCTCCGATGTTTATACACTTGAGCCAAATGCTATGAAAAGGTCAAAAGAGTACTGACATTTGAAAGGGACCAGGGATCATGCCTGAGTTGGTCACGACTGTCAATCATCTAAAGCCCATGTGTTACCTTGTACAGAGACACTTATTCTATTGCAGACTTCTCTGGCCCATTTATGAAGAGGGGGTAAAACCGCAAGTTAACTATAGAAAGGGCACAGTGGCAAGTAACCACTTGAGGGGGACATCGGGGACTGAATGCCATGCAAGAATCTTTTTCTAATTCACAAGACGACATGCTATGGGCTGCAAGCACCCTGAGAAAGACCAGGTATTCCTCTAAATCAGGTGCAAAAATCAGGAAGAAGAAATTAAATGGGGGTGGGATGCCAGGTGTCTAATGAAATCCCGCAAACAAATCTCTTCCTGGAAGACACAGTTTCTTCAATGAAGAATAAGGAGCTACATTGGCTCCCTCGTGGCTCAGAGGGTAAAAAATCTGCCTGTGATGCTGGAGACCTGGGTTTGATCCCTGGGTCAGGAAGAGCCCTTTAAGAAGGGAGTGGCTACCCACTCCAGTATTCTTGCCTGGAGAATTCCACAGACAGAGGAGCCTGGAGGGCTATGGTCCGTGGGGTTGCAAAGAGTCCAACAGGACTGCATGACTAACACTTAACATTCAATGTTAACTGCTTCCTTATCTCAGCTTTAAGAAAGACCCTGCCTCTGGCATTAAGGGATCTCAGTTTTGCTACGGTGACCCTTTCTTCTAACACTTGCTTTCTGGGCTCAGAAATTGGTCTCACGATGAAACAAAATCAAGAGCAAGCAATTTATGTGAAAGAGTATCAAAAAAGTGGGTTATTATTATTTTTGTTGTTCAGTCACTAAGTCACATCTGACTCTTTGCAGCCTCGTGGACTGCAGCATCCCAGCATCCTCTGTCCCTCACTATCTCCCAGAGTTTGCCCAAATTCATGCCCATTGAGTTGGTGATGCTATCTAACCATCTCATCCTCTGCCGTCTCCTTCTTTTGTCTTCAATCTTTATTAGGTCACAGCTAAGAAACTATTTCATACTCAAGATCCACATACTCAGCAGCCAATTCTCCAATGCGTCTGAAATTCAACTTGATACGTGCCTTCATTTTCTAGAACCTTCCTTTCCTCGTCTGCAAAACAAGAACAGTACAACTTACGTTGCCAACGTTTTCTGAAGATCACTGATAGTTTATACAAGTCCTAGCTTCATGGCTGGGCTGTTAGTACATCCTAAATCAAGAACAGCGAATGTCACAAAATATTTCGGAAAGCATATCCACAAGAAGGCAACACTTTAAAACATCAGGAGTCAGAATTATGAGAAACATACTAAAAAGAAGTATGCTGTTGTCAAAGAATTATAGTTTTGTTGACACCAGAAGACATTTTCTTTGGCTTCTGGGAAGATATTGTTATTTTATTGAACAGAAAATACAAGATCAATTTGGATCAAAGTATCACGTTCTGAGTAGATCTGAAAAAGACAGAGAGGCCAGATAAAGGCCATTCCATGGCTCCTGAGGCTGAGAAGAGTCCAATTTTGAAAACTATCATAGGACATAGCAATTTCACTACTGGGCATACACACTTGAGAAGCCATAATCAGAAAAGACACATGTACCCCACTGTTCATGACAGCATTATGTACAACAGCTAGGACATGGAAGCAAGCTAGATGTCCACCGGCAGATAAGTGGATAATTAAGTTGTGGTACATATATACAACGGAATACTACTCAGCCCATACAAAGGAATGCATCTGAGTCAGTTCTAATGAGGCGGATGAACCCAGAGGCTTTTATACAGAGTGAAGTCAAGTCAGAAAGAGAAAAATATCCTATATTAATGTATATGTATGGAATCTACATATAGCACGAAACATATACATTACCATATGTGAAACAGATAGCCAGTGGGAATTTGCTGTATGACCCAGGGAGCTCAAATCTGTTTGCTCTGTGACAATCTGGAGGGGTGGGATGGGGTGGGAGGGAGGGGACATATGTATACCTATGGCTGATTCATGCTGATGTATGGCAGAAACCAACACAATATTGTAAAGCAATTGTCCTCCAATTAAAAATAAACTTAAAAAAGGAGTACAACTTTGGTCATTTTTTATGATAGCTGGACGCTAAGTCTTGGCCCAGTTGAAAGGCTGCCTACAAAGTGAATTAGATGTCTTAGACGCTGAGAAGATAAAATGTGCCAATTGCAAAGAACGCATCAATTTGTAAAGAAACAGTTATAGAATCTGTAAGGCAGCCCCTTTGCAAAAGATTCTGCCAGCTTTCACCCATGGAGCCCATGTCCCTCCCCCAATGATCTCAGAATCAGCTGTCATCTCTGATAGTGCCTGAGTTCACCCTCGTGCAAAGCGGTCTGCGACGGGAGGCAATGGATTTTTGGTTTGGGAGGTTACATTCATTACCTGGGGGTGTCTCACCGACAACATCACTCCCTTGACCAGAGTGGGTGCCACGTGGCCCCTGACCTACCATGGAGGACATCCTTCAGTCAATGGACTCAGAGGAGGCGCCAGGCTTCCCAGCTGAATCTGATCATAATCCATCAACTGACCTATAACCTGCAACTGGTTGCAGCAACTCTGGCTTTTTAGGACTTCAAGGACCCTATCCACTGTGTCAGGAGAAGTAAGGGCTTGTGTAATCAGAGCAGAAAAGCAGGACGAACCATGTGGCCAGCTGCCCACCTCCACCCACTGTGCCAACTCCCCAAAAAATAACCGATTCCAAGTCCTTTCCTCCTTCAGAGACTCTTGGCATTTTCTCGTCTGAGCCCCTCACAACGCCAGCAGGCAATGGGGGCCTACAATACTCATCTCCACATTCATATCATGATTGGGTTTCTGCCAGGGTTAGGAGCCCCATCAGATGAGATGAGCAGCTGAAGCTCCTCCCATAAGAAAATCAAGATCTATTCCAGCTGGTGTACAGACTGGCTTTTCCAAATATACCTATGCGGATACTGGAGGGAGGTATTGCTTTCTGCTTCACCCCATTTCAGAATGTAAGGTCTGACCACAAATTCACAGCTGGAACACGAACTGTATTTTATTTCTCAATCATCGAGCAGAAAGAGAGAGAGAGGGAAAAAAAAACAAAAAAAACAAAATCAGTCTTCTTAATGTGGTCCTGTCTGAAAGTTTATATGGGAGCAATATTGCTTTATGGGTCTTTAGCCAAGATGTTAGAGCATGAATGTTCTGAGGGAGAAGACATTAACTGGTCAGTTGTAATGAAGTTTCCCTGCGTTTGCTTCCCCCAGGAAAGGCAGGTGAGCTTTGGTTGGTCCTAAGTAACACGAAGCTGTAAAATATTTAGGTTGTCATCCCTCTCAGGACATGAGCTTCACAACAATCCTGGGGCACGCGCAAGGCAGTGTACCTGAGTCTCCTTATGTTCTACGTGAGGAATCTTGACAAGTCACCTGAGACTGGGGCGGGGGGGGGGGTGGGACAAATCAGGAGACAGGCCGGGAGAAGGCTGGAGACTCTTGTTTAGGAAAAGATGCTCATCCTTCAAGGATGACCTTCCAGCCATTGGTGGAGAGATCCTGCAGCCACATCCCTGGTGGTGCCATTCTGCTACACACAGCAGCTCCTGATGCAGGGCAAGCGTCCCCAACAAGCAGAAGCGATCCAAGAGGAAATTCTAATTCAAGATTAAGACCCACGCACAGACAACTGAAGTTACACGGTTTCTATATGAAGACCAACCTTTACTAAAATCTTCTTGAGAGAAAAGAAAATTCTGTGGGAGGGGCTCAACTAACAGGAAAAAATGCTCTAAGTCTCCTCTGCAATGAGGTGCTTTGTGAGGGGCCTGAAAATACCAAAAGTAAAAATCTGCTCTGTCCTTACTCTGTCCATTGTCAGATGAATGGGTAACTATGTGAGATATATATATATACACACACACACACACATATATATATAATGGACTATTACTCAGCCATAAAAAGGAACAAACTGGGTCATTTGCAGAGACATGGATGGACCTAGAGTGTGTCATACAGACTGAAGCAAGTCAGAAAGAGAAGCACATCACTCTAGGGTTGCTATATTCCATGTATATTACTAATGCATATATGTGGAATCTAAAAAAAAAGTGGGATAGATTGAACCTATTCTCAGGGCAGGAATAGAGAAGCAGACATAGAGAATAGACATAGGGAGACAGAGGGGTGGATTAGGATATTGGGATTGACATTATAGACTGGGACTTCCCTGGTGGCTCAGACGGTAAAGCGCCTGTCACATTACAGACTACCATGTGTTAAATAGAGAGCTAGTGGGAAGCTGCTGTACAGCCCAGGGAGCTCAGCTCGGTGCTCTGTGATGACCTAGATGGGTGGGGTGAGGGATTTGAGGTGGGAGGGATGTCCAAGAGGGAGGGGATATACGCATACAGACAGCTGATTCGCCTTGTTGTACGGCCGAAAATACAACACTCTAAAGCAATTATACTCAAAATCAAAATAAAACCTGCTCCGAACTGCTCTAGTAATACAGACAAGGAAGAAATACCGTCCATCAGTAGATGCTGGCATCGACTCTTCGCCTTTGAAGAGCAATAGAGAAGTAGGAGGAAAAAAAAGAGGAAAATATGGGCTTTTTGTGACGAGAAAGCAGCACCCTGACAGGTCTCACCAGAATGTAAAATGAAGATGACTTAGCTGTTACTGTCTTGAGATGGAGTTGCCAGTTGGTTAACCAGCCATCAGGTTTTCCCTAAGGAACTCGGGTGTTGCCTTTGACGCCTGACGCTGAGGCAAGATGGCAGGGTGGACCACAGGAATCCCAAGGAAGGATGCTACCAGCACAAACTGAAGGGAATAATTGCAGCTGGAGGCCTCCTGGTGACAATTTTGAGAAGGCAAACACAGCTGCAGCAGAGCCAAATATAGCAGGCGAAGACAATGACATCCATAAAGTTAATCACTCCGAAATATGCTGCCCTTCTGCCCAACCAGAAAACTCAACACCCCTTCTATAGTCTAGGAAGTCAAAATATAGTTCTATGCACAGAAACACCAGCTGTGCCAGTGGAATCTGCTGCAAGGGATGGCCACGGGGTTCAGGTGTTGCCCTCCTCTAGGCTGCAGTTCTGAGAACGGTGTTGTGGATGGATGTGGCCCCCCTCTCTTGAAATTCAGGAAACTCCTCAGAAGAGGGACCATAAATTGGGCTTAGAGAAGCCCACTGGAAGACTCACAGAAAAGAATGCAAAAGATATACATCAGGAAGACCTAAGAAAAGCAGGTAGAAAACTTTAGAAGAGCTGTTCTGTTAACGACCTAGAGAAGACTGGGTTAGGGTGCAAAGATTCAGGAGAGCTGAGTAAGAGCACGGAACGACTATCCATTAGTCCACAACCAAAAGTTTTCCTTCCTACGCTTTTTCCTATCATCTGTCTCTTTTATTACTCCCCTAAGATTTCCCTCCTCCTCCAAGGAGGATATGAAACGTCAGATTTCAGCCTACATTGGCCTCATTTGTGTGACACCCAATGTCTTACTCTGGAGATGTACAGAGAAAACAATCAGGCATCAAGGTGTGCCTGTGTGCTGAAGAAGGTTTATACCAATATATCCCCTTACAGGTCCACAAATCTCCTGTAGCTTTAGCTTTTTAAGATGTTCAGTTGATGTGCTGGAATCCCACTACATGTGGGATTTCAAATTCTCCTTTCAGCAGCAACAGGAAGCCCCAGCCGCGTCTACCCAAGAAAATATTGATGGAGGGTCAACTGATATGCTTCTGTGAAGACCCTTTCTTCCTACGCTAAACCTGTAAGGTCTTGATATGAGCAACATCTCAACAGCAACTGAGAAACAGAAGCAGTCCCCAGGTCTGAGGACTTTGCAGCAAGGAGAGAAAAGTCACTCAATCAGGTGGGAAGGGTCTCAGCTTTTCACCCAGAAGGTGTGGCAGGTCCATCACAGTGACACTTTCTTCAGCTTTAACAGAAGCTGCTCTGAGCTTCTCAGCCAGAGTCAAAACAATGTTCAAAGAACTATCTCCAGCAGTGTCACTAATATTTCACAATTTTTAGAGACAAAGACCATTAAATGGAAGGTTTTTTTAAGAAAGTGAAGAATTATGCCAAAGATATGCCATATAGATGTGTGTATACATATGCATACATTTATTTATATGTGCATATACTTAATATATATGTGCATTTTATATATGTAATTTATATATAATTTATATTATATATAGTTACATGATATTGAGCCTACATAATTATTATAAATATATATGTATGTGTGTGTATATATATATATGTGTTTACATTTGAAGGCAAAAGAAGTGGAGGGCCAAGAATGAGATGGGATGGTTAGATAGCATCACCAACTCAATGGACATGAATCTGAGCAAAGTCCAGGAAGATAGTGGAAGACAGAGGAGCCTTGCATACTGCAGTCCATGGGATCACAAAGAGTCGGACATGACTTGGTAACTGAGGAACAACAAATACATATATATATTTCACCAATATCTACATACATATGTCTTTATACACGTGTGCACCGATTTTTACACACATTTACAACCAGATGAACAACAAAATATTTTGCTCTTTTAGCCTGAAGATCAGCTGACTTTGTCACATAAATGTGGTACGAATTTCCTGCTATAGGAGGAGACGAGGAGACAGGAAGACATCATTCAAGGAAAAGGATCTAAAATACCATCTTAAAATTTAATGAGCCCAAGTCTGGCTACGAACTTCTTTGTGAAAAGGCACGAAAATGAAGCCCCTTCAGCATAAAAACATTGAATTTCTGATTCTAGTATGGAAGCTGAACAACTATTCTGTTCCATGAAGCTCAAAAACAAATTTTTTTCAAAAGCTGTCCACAAGTGATGTCAAAATGTCAGAGAAATCAGCTGAAATGAAATGCATTCTCTGAGGAGTGAGTCAGCACCATCATCTGTGACCCCTGGAAGTCTTCAGTCCTGTTTGAGTCTATAAATGTCAGGCAAATGGGCTGGGGGAACTTGATTTCTACGATCATGACAGACAGAATCATAAACAATCTCACAGAGAAAACAAACCACCGATTTCTTTAATTATTAAGACTTAAAATTCACACACTGCCTGTACCCCATTTTTAAAGCACTATCACTATTAAAGGAACTTCTGCTGACGGAAAGGGGGCACGCGTCATTTAAACTGAGGTCTCTTTCAAACAGATTTATTTAAAAATCTGACCTTAAGTAGAAGGCCACATGAATCTGGCAGAAAAGTTGAGAAGAATAAACTAAAATGATATTTTAGTCTAAATGCAGCCTAAACTTGATTTACATATATCTTTAGGAGGGGAAATTAAAAAATATGGGTCTAATAATTTGCCAGCAAGTTGGCTCTGAGGCATTCATTCAAATGGAGGAATTAAAATTTAACCAAAAACCGAATTTGTACTCATCTGTCATTTTGAGAACCATATGATTACATATTTATTAGCATTTCATTTTAAATCATCAGCTGATTTTAAAGCATCACTCTCGGGATCTGAACATAATATACAATCTGCAGTTCATAAAACAGACTGCTCATAAAACTCCATGGGTAACAATGTGAACATGTACATCTCAAATATGTTCACAAGGTATTTCAACCACGTAAGTGGAATTGTACTTCTATAAAACTAGTTGGAGTAATCCCTTTCCATCACGGTTTAGAACAAATGGGAAGAGTGAAGCTGCTGAAAGTCCCCCGTACGTTTCCCCTCATTCTTCTTAACAGTCCTTTCAGAAGAGTCTGAAGCTTACAGTAAATGAAAAAGACATTCCCAGGAGGAGATGGGGGGTTTCCATCCCTTCACATCTAGATTCAGAGCATGAGAATATTGGATGGCACAATTAAACACTGATGATGCTAAAGGGGAATAATTATTTTACAATTACCTGCGAGCATCACATTTACCGCGCTAATTAGTTTTTGTTTCCCACCAAGGTTTTTCCAGGAATGTGCAGCTCTGTTTCCCTTCAAGTTCAGCAAGAGCTTTTTCTTGAGGAAAAATAAAAATGCATTTTCTGCACCGCTACGCAAGTAGCACAGTGCGGAGGCTGGCTTCCTTATATCACCTGCTCCACCCGGGTAGTGGACACACACACAGAAGGGCACGAGAACAGGGAGGGCTGATGAGCTGGAAATCACTTGCACTTCACAAAGCCTCTCTTCTGCAGTTTTGTAGAACAAATATGACACTGAGAAATAGCTAACTCTTCATCACGGCCTAATCTGCCAACACAAAGCAAAAACCGAAGCCTCCTCTGAAAGAAAAGAAAAAAAAAAATTCCGGTATTAATACTCTAAATGGGAAATAAAGATTTTTTAAGTTTGGAGGTTCAGCATGGGAAGTGAAAAAGACATCAGTGACTGATTTCTCACTGGGCTCCTTGCCACATACTGAAAATCCCAAGGTTTCCCAGTGAAATGCAAATCAGGCAAGAGATTCTGATAGTATTGACAACTGTGAGGCCTGTCTACAATTTACTACAGTGACATCAGACCCCCATCATACATGACTGTATATAAAAGCCTCAAAGAGAAAAGAGTGGGTGCTGAACTTGTAAGAAACAAAGCTACGAGAAAGGAGTAAGGAGTAATGAAAAATCTGGGGATTTATGTAAAAAAGGGAAGGAGACTGCAGTTTTTTATCAGAAGGCAAATATGCTATTATGATAGCGTTGGGGGGGAGGGGCCACTGGGGTGGAAAACATTCTTAATGAGGCTATGAAATCTTAATCACTGGGTTCATATCTGAAATCTTATCTTCTTTTTATCTTATCTTGCAAGGTTCTTATTCCTCCCAGCTGACCACATCTCATCAACAGATGCCAGAGTAATCTCAATCCAGCAAATTACAATTAAACAGCAACACTCAGTTAAAATAATACCTCTAACCCAGATCAAAGATAACATTAGTGTTCTAAATGCCAACATGGGAGGAATTTTTGGTTTCAGGAAGCAGTTGATACTGAGATAGGCACTCAGAAATCCCACCTGAAAACACTTCTTTAAAAATTTCCTTAAAGTACCATACACACCATCCTTCTTTTAGCGTCTTCACGTTTTAATTTCTTCTTATGTCTATTAAAGAATTGGGTGACAAATCTCAGCACTGTATTTTATTATTATTGGTAATGGCATTTTCCAAAAAACTTTAAATGCCATCTGAAAAAACAAAAAAGAACTCAAGGCTTTTGACTTTCATCTTGATGGTACTTGGTAAACGGAAAGAAAAGTTTTAAATTAAAATATATTTTCTTTAGTTCATGAGCTCATGGAATAACTGTGAATTTGAATCAAACAAGAGTGATCAATTCAATAACTTGAATCAAATTAGACAGTCAATCCTAAATAAGTGATAGGTATGTATCTCCTATAATTCTCCACCATTCCCAACAAAAATTCTGTCCTCTCTTCTCTCTGTATCAACACATAAACACGCGTTTATATAATACACACATACACACACATATATATACACACACAAGCGAACCACAGCTTCACCATTTACTGCCTGCATAGCATGCACAAGAATGTAATCTATTCAAACATCATCTGTAAAATGGGTGCAACACCCACCACTCTTATAGCTACTATGAAAGCATAAGTACAGTGTCCTGGTACACAGTAGGCATTCAATGAATGACTCCTGTATTTGTCCTTTTAGTGGGGAGGGGGAAGCAGTAATACCACTGCCTTCTTGGACTGGTCCCATTGCTCCTCTAACGGTTTCTTTATCTATAAAACAATGAGGTCTGGTTTAACAGCTTTAACAGTGATGTCCCTAGAACTGCCTTCCAGTTTAATTAGACCCGTATAGACATCTTTCAGGTTATCCCGACTTGGGGGCACTCAACAAAAAAAAGGTTAATGCACCAAGTTGACTCAGGGTAACTTTTTGTCTTTGTCAGTAAGATTACTCACCAAATGTTGGAGGGCGGGGGGGAGGCAGATTTCATTTTAATTTACTGGTGGCTTCTCCTCAGCATCTTACTCTTAACATCACAAATCTGAACTAATACTTTAAAGGTGCACTCATAGATTTTTCCACCTCTAATTTCTCAGTTCCAAGATAGCATCTCTTAGATTTTGTTTAAAATTTGTTTAAAAATTCAAACACATTAAAAAAAAACCAAAAACCTAATGCATACATATGATCAGTCAAAAGGTGAAACAAAGAAAAAAAATCCCCATCTCCAACTATAATCCAAAACCAATTGCCCCAGATTAAAAAAGGATTTAAAATGTCAGCTCTGGTGGTGTTTTCATTATGCTCTGTTGCAAATGACATTCTATAGTAACACAAGAACAACAAAAGTTTGATAGTTAAGATCATTTAAAGATCTATTTCCATGTACAGTTTTGATGTCGAACATTGAAAACCCCAGGACTTTGAAGCCCATGTCACAACAATTCTATACTCACTACAGAGCCTTAAACAATTCGGCTTTTTAAACACCTGATGGCTCATGGGGCCATCAAGCGTAATCATTTACCTCACAAGCTATCTGTCCATCTGCCTTAAGGACTCAAACATATTACATCTTGCAAACTTATTTAATAGATTCTTGTGGGAAAACGCCATTGAAAATATGTGCCGCAGATTTAGAAAAATCAACACCAGAAAAGCTCTGTGTCTTACGTAAGTTCCTTTTAGGAACAGGCCAATATCTAGCTGACGGCACTTCAAGCCCAAATGGCAACAGACCATAAAAGACAACGGGTCCAGAAAACAATAAACCCGTACCTCTACCCTCTCCATTGTCTGCATGTGGCAATAAGATACACTTGGAGGTGAATTTCAAGCATTTTCAACTTGTCATATTCCTTCCCACGCACCCCTATTCCCCAAAGACCAACTCTAATGTGAGTTAATTACAAACTCTTAAGGAAAACATGCTACAGTACTCTTAGGGCTTAAGGAGACATAGAATCGATATTTTGGAAACAATAATATTATTTACAAATCCTCTATTTTTTTTTTAAGCTTCAATTAAGCTAGAGTTGAAAAAGACTTTGAAAACAACTTGAGTTTAACTCAGTAATCTAACACATGGAATAACTAACACATTTGGAGAGAAATGGGTTGAAGTCATATTAGGATCTTCAGAGCTGACTCCATCCTTAAGACAAAAACGCTCTATTCAGAGTAGTTTGCTCCAGTCACATTCATCCACTAAATGAAAACGATAAATTAAATTTTCATAATTAATAATTTAACTGAAGAGAGAGAGCATCTTTCAAAGGCCATTAACACTTTACACTCAGAGAATATTCTTAGCAGGTGACCATCAATTGCACAATTATGACCAAGAAAATCTTTGGTTCGGCCTTGACACGCTAAGGAGCAGAGGAGAAAACACACAGAACTTTCAAATTAGCTACCTGTGTAAACTTGTGTTGAAGGTAGCTATTTTAGGGGCGGTGGGGTGAGAAGCCAGCGATCTCTCGAAACAAATATCATGGGAACGGTACTAATCAAGATTAACTTCACAGAGAAAACTGCCAAAGGGAAATTCAATATTTTAATTTACATTATCTGATTATCTTAGTTGGACAATGAACCTGACCACGTGTAAAAGCAAGTTAACATTCTTAATATCGACAAGAAGGACAATTCACATTTAACAGATTTTCATCCCTCTCCTCACCTTTTCTTTTTCCCCTCCTAAATCCTAGGGGCTCAAATAATTGGCCACTGCGGAGCTTCTCAAGAATCTCTCAGCTCATAACATTTAACATCCTAGAAAAAGAATCTAGCACCGTAGGGGAAAGTTAGTTGCCAGGGAAATGGATCATAAAGCTCGGAATGGCCTGAAAATTGCAACGGATACAGCAAAGTGCCAGAAAGAATATGAATGTTATCTAGGGGTGCGTACAATAGGAAACATTTTATATGTACTCTTACCAAGGAGAGCAGTCCCTTTTTCGCTCGATTAATTGCAGCTTAGATTCACTATCACATTTCTTGACTGATAAGAGACAACTGTGTATATTCCAAGCCTGAAATGGACACAGACCTTTCATCCCCACTCCTGGCAACCTTCGAGGCTGTCTTTTCAAACATGCCTGAAATACAAGCAGATCCTATTGCCTCCAGAGTGCCTCAGCTGATAAGAGTAACTTTCCTATCAAGACTAACGAGACCGGAGAAAAATGAGGCATACTTTCCTTTGCTAAGGAATCCGAGCTCTCGACTTCTCCCAATAAACTCTCTAGTTTGACGACGTGTAAAACAACCACAATCACATTAATTATTAAATTATAGGCTGCATATCAGACAAACCACCGTGATTACGTAAAAATTACCTCTAATTTCTGCAGAGTACACCTGGCTATTTTAATGTTTTGTAATTATCTCCTCCTCCCCTTTTTTTCCTCCCCCCGCCCCTCACCCCAGGAAAAGGATTTTTGCAAAGGGTAAGACAAGAGGAGCGGACAATTTGGCAAGAAGAGATCTGTAAACGGGCCACGAGAGCTCCAGCAGCCCCGAATTTCAAATGACACGAGCGTGCACGCGCTCACCCCACCCTGGGACGCCGCGCCCCGCTCGCCGATCCCCACGCCCAGACCCCGGGACCCCGCGTCCGGCTCTCTGGTCCCCGCTCTCCGCCCCACCCCGGGCTCCGCCGCTCCTCCGGACGCGCTCCCACCTCTCCCCGCATCCAGCGCCGGCTCCGAACCCAAGGGCGCGGCCGAACCGGAGCCGCCCCTCGTCCCCAGGGCGCAGGAGCGCCGCCGCCCGCCCTCTCCCTCCGCGGAGCTCCGGACCAGCGTCCCGGAGGCGGCCGGGCGGCCACACTCACATTCTGTCTGGAACTAGCAGGCGGCCCTCGACCATCATGTCCGGGAGGAAATCCAGCTTGAAGGCAGAAGTCATGTTCGCGGCGCGCGCTCTGCGCTCGGGAGCCGGGGGCGGCGGTGCGCGCGGCCGAGCGGCGGCGGGCGGCGCAGACGGGCAGGGACAGGTGCGCGCGGCCTCCCCGCGGCGGCCGCCCGAGCCGGCACTTGTCACATTCTCTCCACGCCGCTCTCCGCCAATCCCTGCCGACACCCAGCGCCCGGGCCGCGGGCCGCCCAGCGCCAGGTGCGGCGAGCGGGGGCGGAGCGCCGCGCCCGCCGCGCAGCCGCTTAACCCCTGCGGGCCCGCGCGCCCGGCCCCCGGGGGGAGGAGGGCGCGGCGGGACCGCCCCCTGGACAGATCGCCGCCCGGCCTGCGGTCCTTGGCGTCCAGACTTGCACACCCGTCCCCCGCGCCGGCTGGGTCCGGTCCCGTTTCCAGGCGCCTGGCACGAGGCCCGAATGACCGCTTGTCGTGGGTTGAATGCCACCGTATTGCCCAAGCCCCGTGCACGCCACGAGCGCACCCGAACTCCCCAACGGAAGCCACGAGAGACGGATCATCACCGGGCTTAGTTTAAATGCTCGTCGGTGGGCTGTGCTCGCCCGTGTATGAACTCACCACAATAACTGAAATAGCATTCGTGGTTGAGCCAAAGTAAATATCAGAGAAACGGCCCAAGTTGACATTTGGGGACTTTTCAGTGCTTCAAGGAGAAAGATGCACGAATCCCTGCACGATTTTATTTCCTTTTGTATCATCTTGAAAACATTGAGACGTATACGGGACTGAAACTAAGAGTGATAAATCACCTTTTCTTTTAAAACGGTACATCACGAATTGGTCATTTCCAAGTATTTAACACAATGATTAAAAACCAAGGGTGGCTTCAGGAAAGAGTGCTGGGTCTGTAATGGCCGTGAAGCGTAAATACTCATTTAAGATCTGTGACCAATTTACTAATAGGAATTGGGAAACAGGACAGAACTCTCACGAAGACAAGAAGGGAGATCGATTTTCCCAAGTGATTTGTGAAAAATTTTAAAAGATAAGTATAAGGTGATGTTCTAATTTGGCGGCCTCGTGACTTTTGTTGCTGCGTTTTTTAGATGAAACTGAAATTTTCACAAGGTCAGAAGCCTGTAAAACTTGTGTGTAGCCTATTTCACATTCTAAAGAAACCTCATAAATTGCATACTAGAAGTTTCATAGCTTGCCTCTTTTGGTAATCACTTTGAATTTTATTTTGAAATGATGTTTCACACCTAGGGGTGTAGTCAGCCAGCAGCGGGTTAAATAGGTCACGTGGCATTGTATCACGTGGCATTGTATCACGTGGCTTTAAATGTATCTGACACCATTATAGGAGAAAAAAATTGTTTTTCTCACCAATTTCTTGTATTATAATGAGATAGGATCATCTTTAGAGGTTATGAAGGAATATGGATATTTATATACCAATATGAAATCCACACATCAATTGTAAATCCTGCCTTGAGCAATTTGGAATAACAGGCCTGGTGTACTTATTTAGGTCCATACATACTTAATTGACTTGATTTTCTTCTTCAGCTGAGCAATGTATTTGGCTTTTGACCGAGATGGTTCTAAGATAGGTGAAGGGCTAGGACCAACCTTCCTCTTAAATACTGCCTTTCTGTGGAACCAGCTCTAGATTCATCAAGAACTGAAAAACAGATACAGTAAATGAATTCTTATACCCAAATGCCCCAACTTTTCCTAATAAGTTACATTTTCTCCCTACCCTCGTTACTGCAGACTCTTTGAAAGAATTTTGTTGGTCTTTCAATAACCTTGATAAAATTAGCCAGATAAATGAGACAAACCTCGACAGTTCCTGATTTTGAAGATATGATTTATATAACTCCCAAATGTAGATAAGCAGCTGACTCTATAATAAAATTATCTGAAGAACGAACGAACAGAACCGGCCTCCAGAACACAACTGCATTCATCAAAAAGGAAAATGTTTTCCAGGCTGCTATGGAATGAAGCTCCATGCACATCTACATCCTAGAAGGTAGAAAAAGCTTCATTAACATGTGCATTTCTGAAATATTTATTTTCTCTTTAATTGCATGTGAATTAGTTGGGAGATGCTGTAGGGGAAGGCCTCTTACTGACTTAAGCCTTCTCAGCAGTTTGTTAAATTCTAGGCTCCAATCCCTTGAGGCAATAGTGGATTCAAAGCAGCTTTTAATCATACTATAAGGAGGGTGAGGAAGTATGTAAGTAGGTCATAGAGAAAGAACCACGAGTGCATAGGTTACTGCCTTATTTAACAACTACAGTGTGTCCCAGAGTTTTCAAAGCACATTTGCTTTGGCCATGTAAAGTCAGAAGCAAACCTGAGGTCAGATATAAAAGAAGACTGGCTCGTACATGAAATACAGTGACAACGGGAACGAAGGAAAGCTTCGGATGTAGCTGAGCTGAAATAGTTTGGTTGCCAAATACATAAATAATAGAGTGACTGCACAGGCTCTTAATGTAGGTGCCGGAGAGAAGCAAAGTCCACACACACATACATCCACCCCATAGGGGTGTGTTTCTATGATCACAGCACCTCCACAATAGCCGTTTTAAAAAAAAATACAAAAATTCAAAAGCTCTTGAGCTTAAAAACAAAAACAAAACAAAACATCCAAACAAATACCACTTGATGAAAAGCTTCAATCTATCATTTCTCTGCTTTGGCAGAAGAAAAAAAAAAAAACACCTAAAACAACTCGACGCACCACCCCACCCCCCGCCTTTTTAATTTTCACTCTGTGACGAGCCGTCAGGTATTATGATTTGGTAGTTGGAATTATTTTGCAGAAAGCTTGACTGAGCCCTGCTAAACACACGGGGTTCAGAGACGCTATTTTATTGCCAAGGTTCTTACCAACGGCAGTGAAAGGGGGTGAGGCCATGGTGAGCACCCCCTCCTGGGCCCAACCTGGTGGGTGACCCCTCTGTGTGCTGATCACCCTGGGGACCAGGCAGTGGGGAACCACGCAATTTCCTCACCGTTTTTGCCTCACTGTAGAAAAACCTTAAGCTGGTCCCTAAGCCCATCCCCCTACCTTCCCTAATTGTCTGTTTTTTTTAATCAACTTGCTATTCATTTCCCAAACAAAAGGCAATTCAAGAATTGGAAGCACTTCAAGGGAAAGTTTCTGAATGACCTCATTTTATACGAGGCCTCCCAAGGCAATCGGGTGCACGGCGCTGTTTCAGCACTGCCCCGCTTTGCTGCCCCCCCCTCCCGCCCCCAGCCTCATCTCAGACTGAGTTTTCTCCCATGGTCATTGTTTGAGCGCTGAATTATCACTGGCAGTAAAACACACACACACACACAACCTCTCAAAAGAAACAGAGTGCTAATGAATGCATCTTTACGTGGAGTACACACTGCTCCAGTGCAAAGTATTCGATTTCCGTCACCTGCCTTCATCAATGCACCAGGATAGAGTCCCTGACTATAAACATTCCAACATTTTTGCACAAAGTTTATACCGTAACTTAAGAGACCGGGGCCCGATAGTGATAGATGCTTATAACCCAACAGCTAATCTTCTTCTCCTGCAGACATCCCTGTATATTTTATGACGAATTTCCATGTTTAAATTATTCCCACATATAACATCATGGGTCACAGCCCCTTTAAAGCAGCAGACAGTCGGCCACGCAACTATAGACGTACACATCCTGTCCCATCTTCTCAAACAGGCACCTTCACTGAAGGGCTTTTCTCCCCTCACTTCTGGCTCTTTATTACAAACTAGAATCCAAAACACCTTTTCCCATCACCTTTTCAAAGCCAAATTTTATTAACATAGCTGTTCTAGTTTTAAAAAAGCCCAGTGTGCTGAGATTCGTTTGGAGCAGGAAAGGCCCTAGGAGGGACGCGGGGAATGGGATTCCCATCACTGGGGGTTTTCCAGCCAACAAATGTGAAATCCACATGAATTTTAAGTACCTGGGAAAGTTTCTCCATGGCCATGTGTTTGTTCTTGGCTTACCCCAGTTTCATCAGCAACTTGCAAAAATAAACAACGGTGTCTTTTTCCATGTGCTTAAAAACCCCCAGATAGATCCTTAAGTGATGCATTATAAAGGTATATTTTCTTAGCTCCATAATAAAGGTATCCCTTAAATACTTCCATCACCAGTCACAAGTTTAAGTGATCTTATTATCCGCTGCCCCCTGCCCCCATTTTGAAAGGTTCTGGAATAGTGACTTTATCACATTCCTAAATGGACTTCAGTAAAGTCACACTACAGTAAAGATGACATTGTGATCAAACTCTTATTTTACTTTTTTTTTTTTTTACGGGAATTTTCAGCCGTTGCTCTACCTCGAGAGCAGCTGCTACTGGCTTTTTGCAATCTTGTGTTTTTCTGAATCTGTTTTCGACAGAGCCGAAGACATAATGGTGAACTTCCCTCCCATCTGAAGAGACCCTCCAACGGACGATGGGTTGTTTGTGTACATACCTTCGCACTTGGAAATGAGGTGCCCCTCTAGGGTTTCCAGAAGCTTCCACTCCAAGGGGATGAAATGCTAATACTGTGGACCTGGCAGGCCTCGCGCCGAGCCAGCTCATCACTTCCCTCTGGGTCTTACATTTCCCTTTTCCTTTCTTCATTCTCCTTGCTGTGGCCTTCTTTCTCTCCCTCCCCCCTCAGCTTTCTCTTTCTCTCTCCTGCTTTCTCTCTCCAACGGAAGCCAGACAATGCCAGACAGCCTTCCTCCACAGCTGCGGCGCGGAGGAGGCAGGTGACCACCAAAGTGGCAAGTCTTGGGGGCTCATCTGTCGGGGAAGTCGTTTGCCTGGTCCAAGGCTGCGTTCTCAGCTAGGAACAGCTGTCTCTGGGGTGCCCCCTCTCCACACATC
The DNA here is from genome assembly GCF_014754425.2 of Oryx dammah. NCBI lineage: Eukaryota > Metazoa > Chordata > Mammalia > Artiodactyla > Bovidae > Oryx > Oryx dammah. Next base: position 67,534,633 of record NW_024070194.1, read on the forward strand.
ATCATGGGGTGGAGCGGGGAGGATGTAAGACCGTGTCCCGCAGAGTAAATAAACAGGATTTGAAAACTGGGGAGGAGAAGAAGGCTGGCCTGGTGATGTGTACACGGAGGCACTCAGAAAACACAGCCTCCAAAGGAATGTCCCAGGGGCCTCTCAAAGATGCTGAGATTTGTCAAGACTGTATCGGGTACCTTTATCTGGTGCCAGCCTGGCGGCAGGAACAAAATTTATAGCTATCAGGATGGGGTTTTCAGTTCCCTGGCAATCGGCCCTTGAACCACCCCCTCCCCCAAATGTTTTCCCCAATCGGCCAGAAGTTCTCATTTTACTGTCACGTGCTATAAATTTCAAAAAGAGAAACTACTGTTTGACAAAACACAACAGCTGAGTGGCGACAGCTGGGTGGATATGGCAGTAGGCATAACATTAGGTCCAGAGAGAAAGCTCCAACAGGTGGGGGTGGATAAATAGAGAAAGGAAGTTTTAAGCTTTCCTGGAGGGATTGGGGGAGTAGTCTGAAGCTGATCTTGGCAAGAATCAAAATCTGGAACTGAGAGGGACTCTCCAGAGGTCTGAGAGCCCCACTGGCCTCAGTGTCTCTCCTTTTTCTGAACAAATACATCTTGAAGAAGAGGAAGGATTAAAGAGACCAAATGCTTGGACTGCGTGTAAAACAAAACACACTTACCCACATGATGATGGATTCCCCATCAAAGAGCTTTTCCTTCCAAGGATCAGAAGTCATCTGATACGGTGCATGCAGATCCCACTCTCTAAGACAAATGCTACTTGCAAGTGGGGTGAAATAGATGATAAGACTTAAGAACCAAACCTGTTGGATTCTGCATCTGATTCTGTCAGTGCAGACTGACACTGGGAACACGTCACTGAATTTTCTGATTGATCATCTAGATCTTTGCATGTGCTTGGCCATCATTTCCTCCTAGGGATGGATGGCTGAAAAAATCAAAATCTACCATGATCCTCAGATGAGAGGTACAATGTGTTAACCTAATTATTACAACAGCAATTATATAACCAATCTATTAAAGTGACATGTAGGTTGAAAATACATTAAGGTTTTGAGCACAGGAAATTTATTTTTTCTCTATAATATAGTTCAAATCTCTAACTATTTTTAGCTTTATGATAGAGGTTTTTGAAAATCCCAAATGACTTTTTCTTTAAATTTGCTTGTGATGCTAATTCCTATGAAGTCCATTAGGGGAAAATAATTCTCTTTTTCTTCCTCTTAAAAGAACTAACCAAAACCGTCATGAAAAAGCGGTGTAGTGATCTACCCAAGCTGAGTGGAAATGTGTTATCTTGTCTTATCTCTATGGATGAGTGTAAACCTTTATGTGACCTAGTCAGTTAGTCTCTCAACACTCCCTGGTGGAGGCTAACAACTGCATTTGCACCATATCATAGGAATATGGTGAAGTAAGAGCAGAGGAGCAATGTGAATGACCCTCTGGTCTGAGGAAGAAAGGGGATGAAGTGAAGGAGTTTTGTTTGGCTTTGTTTTAATAACAAAGATGAATCCAAGGTGTTCCAAGGACAACTTCTTCCTCCTGCTCCCTCCTCTGTCCTTCAAGACCCCCTCCCCTGCAATACACACTGCTTGATACCTTCATGCCCATTGTTCCCGCTCTGTTTCAAGACTGTTGTGAACTTCCTAACTGCTGAGATTATGTCACATAGTGTATCTGTTGCTTGGTTGGTTCTGATTACAGTATGACAGATTTTGGTCCCTGATGTAGGTTTAAAGACACATTTTAATTTCATCATGCTTCAGATTGCCCTATTATTCCCTCCAACATGTGTTCCCATTACACAGATTAAAGGATGAGAAAAGTGAGGCATAGGTGCTTTAATTCAAAGACCTCAAGGGAGTTGTAAGAACTCAGACGCAAAAATGGCTATGGTTTTCCCTTTCTTACTGTACAGCTTCCCTGGTATGATACTAAGTATGGACAAATTGAAGTGCATTGTGAAAATGTGGCATCAGAGGAAAATATGACTTTCAAGGGTCAAATATCCAACAGTTGTACTTTCAAGTTGGCCATGGAGGAGTTTGCCTGAGTCCTCACTTAGAATCCCTTCCACCATGGGTTATATGTCTAGGGGCATTACTTTCCCCCTCTTAGTGTGAAAAGTGTTAGTCACTCAGTCGTGTCTGACTCTTCGAGACCTCATGGACTGCAGCCTGCCAGGCTCCTCTGTCCATGGAATTCTCCAGGCAAGAATACTGGAGTGGGTAGCCATTCCCTTCTCCAGGGGATCTTCCCAACTCCAGGATCGAATATGGGTCTCTCTCTTGGTCTCAGTTTTTTTCGTCTTTGAAATGGAAATAACATAACTACCATTATCTCTTAGATATCTGGGAAGATGAAATTATATAAAATAAAAGAGGTCCCCTAGTGTAGCGTCAGGTACAGAGTCAATAAGGTTGGGATTTATTCTTAATTCCAATTATAATACTCCTACCTCTCAATCTTTATTTAAACCTGGAACTGGCAGATGGGTAAGCAAAGAGAACAGCAGTCCTAATCCTTTTGTCTTTGTAGCATTAAAGTTTTCACTGATACTTCTAAGGCCAGCAGCCCTAACCCAGGGTGGGAAGAAGGGTACAGTTTATACAGGATGGGCATTGAGCATCCGGCAGCTGGTGACAAGAGCTCCATCCCTTTTGATCAAGTCAGTTTCCAAAGAGAAAGTCAAAATGAACCCTAATTGCCACCACCAGGAATTCTCACCGTCCATCACCAGCTCAGTGCATTTCCACTCACAGAGATGCTTCCTAAGTCATCTCTGAATGAATGGGGAAGCCATGTCACAGAACCTGAAAGAGCTGAGGTCCCAGACCAAGATATTCAAAAAAGCAAGGTGTGACAATGACGACACCTGCAAGCGCCTGTACCACTGAGATGGGCAGTTTTGCAGGAGGGATGACAAGCGTCTGATTCGTTCCTGCAGCAGGTACCATGGTGCCCCTTCGCGTCAGTTCACACACCAGCTGGGAGCCAGCAATGCCATCCATAAGTTTCAGCACAGTTTTTACCGATTGCAGCTGCAAGCCTTCTCAGCCAGGGATTTGAAAAGCCACAGCTATCGATAACTTCAAACCTCATGCTCTTCGTATTCATGACAACAAAGTTTGCTGAAGTGAATGATTATGGAGGAAAATTCTGGTTTTTGTTTTTCTCCGAGGGCACACTGGCATATCCTGCTTCCTAAACGGCAGTGATTCATCACGACCCTAGGCAGCCAATCATGGGCGGGTCACCATGGAAGGGGGTGAGGGAGCAGCCGAGCTGTCCTGGTAACACATGCCACTCTGGGCTGCTGCCACCCTCCCCCACAGATGCCGTTCCCCATTAGCTATGACGGTCTTGACATACCAGAAAATGTGCTGGGATAAGTCACAGTCAGAGGAAAGCTCTGATCAGATAAACATACCTGCACAGAACAACCCCCGATGACACTGCATGAAGCAGAAGGCTGCCTCTGGGGACAAAGGGTCCTTCATCTGAAATCAGGGTTAACCAGCACATTTCTGAGTGGAGTGGAGGATCAGACACACAAATACACACGCACACACGCACACGCACACGCGCGCGCGCACACACACACACACACACACACACACACACACACAGAGTCTCTCCCTCTTACATGTACATCTAGCTTCCATCTCAGCCTGACCTCTGGAGATGAGTACCGTGGGATCAGAAAGGTGTTTCAGCTCCAGGACACTTCATTTCAATTCTTAATGGGCTACAGCCCTGAAACCTCACATACACGTTCCTTCCTCTGACACCCTCTTCCCCATGTCAGTTAAATGAAATGCCACGGATCTTAATCCTCTCCAAAAACCACTGCCTCATCTTTCCTACAGAATAAAAGTCACTGCGAGTTCAGAAAAATTCCCAAAGCCAGTAATAACCAAGAAGGAAGCAATCAATAGTGTGATGAAAGGAGAACCCACCTCCCCACCCTCAACATATCCCCCAGGAATTACCAAAATGTAGAAAGAAATTCAATGAAGGCTAATCAAGATGATCTAAGACATTACTGCCACAGAGTGAAATATACTTTTTACTATTGGAAGAAGGGCAGATAAATGCTGTGGGAGCCGCAGGAGATGATTCTTAACAAACTGCTTTCTGTTAATGACTTTTATAGAAATCTCTACACAAGAGACTGAGTCTGATATTTCTGGTTTTCTCACTGTTATGATTATACCAAATCAAGGTATGTTTTTCGTGGACAGATTCCGACCCCCTAAACACGGAGAGATCATTCCCAGGTACCACGCTTGCTTTTGGATTTTACCTTCTTTTCATCAACCTAGGTATTTCCAGGGCTGCGAGCAATGAACTTTCTATCAGCCACATTTTCACTTAATTAACCACCCTGATTACAATAATTAGTATTGATTCACTCTTCCAATGACTTCCTAGGTATTCCAGCACAATCTGCACTTGCTCTAAAGTTCTAGATATGAATATTAATCAAAGGCCTTTCTTTGTTTTTCAGCCCCAAAGGGATATTATGCAATAGTATGCACTCATATTTTGAAAAGCAAAAACCGTGAGGTTTCATTTTCACAAATAAAAGAACTCTTCGGACGTTGAGGTTACATATCTTGCAGCCTGTGGTCTGCTGAACACAGCTGCGTATTCCCGAGGCTCCTATGTGCAAGGACTCGGGTGCAACTGTGACTCTATTGAAAGAAGCCATTTTCCCAGTTTGACTCATCTGTTCCTTTTCTGCAAGTCTGGGCTTAGGATTAAAATTCATTTTGACATTTGTTTAGGTCACCTTGGAAGGGAATCATCCCAACATAGAAGTTGATGGCAGGATACAGATTGCATAGCTTGTTACTGTTGTGGAAATAGATGTGGACAAGTTGGCCAACTTCCGGCCATCTCCCACTCCCCCATCAGGCTAGAGGACAAGATAGCTATGTGCTGGACGCTGGAATGGGGGCCTCCGAATTCTGGAAGCTGGTAATGATTGGGTCAAAGCACGAGTGCGTAGGGGGTTCCCTTGTTCTTGGACCTAATATGATCACCCAGGGATTAGGGTGAATAGATCACAGATGAATGATTATAATTTAGTCAAAAATTTAACATGGAGTTTGCTAAGGTATTTTTTTATTTCAGCATGCTTCTGACAGGCAGCTGGGAAACACAGGACACTACTTTTTTTCCCCCAAATCACAAAAAAATTGCTTTGTGACCTTTGTTTTAGAAAAAAAAATTTCCTATGAAAGCAGAATCTAAGTGTGCTGGTAACAGTGGGCCAGTTTCAGATAGAAAGGTTCACCAATTACCTTTTATGAGCTCATCCAAAAGCAATTATTGGCTAACCCAATGGAATGAGCCGTTCATATCCCTTTGGAAGTAAGAGAACATAATCATAAAATCCACTTTACTTACAATGGATAACTTTAAAAATATAATTATTCTACAGATACGTTATGGGTTCAGCCAGGCTCTGAAAATATTATCAATAGAAAATTTATGTTTGAGAAGGCAATTTATTGAGCTTGCAACATGAATTTTTCACAATTTTGTATTAAATATAACATTTCAGCCTAAGTTTGAAAAATTGAATGCATGTCCAAACTCTGAAAAATAGTTAATGTTTCATAGCTGGTTTATAAGGGCTACATCTTACTCCTTATTTACTGGCAACATCACTAATCTGAACACAATATAATCCAAGAAGAAATATTTGTAATTAAATATATATATATCTTTTAAAATTTGCCCTTTAAAATAATTTCCCTTCTGTTTCTAAGAATTAGGTTCTAAATCTCAATGAATTTACGAATATTTTTCAATCTACTGCTCTGGCACAAACAGCTAATTAAAGCAAAACATTAAAATGTTAGAAAAGACATATTCCTTATGGAAACAAATGTCAGTGACATAATTTTCATGTATATCAGTTACCATTTAATCTTCTAGGATCAGTTCCTTTATAGCTAGTGTGAGGATAAAAATGTTTTTAATGTTGGAGAAGTTTGAAACTGATTTTTCTATTTTCTCTTTTTGAAGTCTCACTGTTTTCACCTGAGAAACCAGTGCCTATGTTATAAAAGGAAAGATTTTTGAAGATGTGAGACATGTTTGCCCTGCATAGAAATGCATTTTATAAGCACATAATCACATATCAAAAATCAATATATTCTGTAGAGACCTTTAACTTAACGATTTAAGAGGCTGGCTATGATAGTTTGTGACCAAAATTAGGAGGGCAAAAGTTCTCACTTGTCCTTGAATTTCTAAACTGTTTATCTACCTGGATGCCAAAAGAGGAAGCAGACACTAGAAATCATAATTTACTTAAACATTAGAAATATTCCTCTTAACTTTGCTTTAGTGCTATGTTCCGTAAGTCCACCAAACAGGCATATTTTAAATCCTCAAGCATTAAATACTGTAGAGGCATGTCTGATAACAAGGTATTTGCTAGAATGATAATGGTATTACAAGCATTCTCAATCAATGAGTTTCTTTCTGTAGTTTAACAGAGAGGTAAGTAATAAATCTCTAACTTAATCCAACCAACATAGCTGCAAAATGCAAAAAGCCCTACGAACGGCAGATATTAAATTTTTTAAATGCACAAAACCACAAACAAGCAGTCCTAAAAGCTCTTCAATCTGGATAGTCTATACAAACAAGATTAAAACAGATAAAAAGGGTGTTGAGAAAGAAGAAGGGGAAAAAAAAAAAAAAAACCCAGACATGCATTAAGCTAGTTTGACAGCTCCATTGTTCAACGGGTCCCATTGTCAGACCCATAGATGTATTCAGTGCTACAATGTCTGCTAGCAAATAAACAAAAGACTACATTTTTCAAAGCAGGATGCCAATTCTATCATAATTCTTTCTCTGCTTCCCAAAAGGTGGCTCATTCTTGGTAAGCGGTAGGACCCTTACACAGATGCAGGAAACAAATATTTGCTTTCAATACAGAGGGACCCAGGACGCCATGCATGAATAGAGGTCTTTAAACAGGTACACATTTTGGCAAACAGGATAAAGTGATCCAAACCTGGTAACACAGAAGGACTATTTAGGTAGGCTAAGTCCAGATTAGAGCGGTATCTGGAACGCAAGTCTAATATGGAGTCTCCTTAGCTCCTTTCTCGCTGAGTATTCCATGCAGAGTGCATAATAATGAAAGAGGCTTAGACATTGCAAAGGAAAAGACAAACCCAGAGCCAGATTCGGAGCCTTTAAAATTATCCACTGGCCGCGCACAAATAGCAGCAAGCAAATACATGATATGCTTGCAAAAGGCAACTCCTGCAAATATAACTCGTCCACAGGAGTCCTTCTCCTTTCTCTCGCTTGCTCTCTCTTTCTCCCAATCTTTTGGTCTCGATTTCGTTTCCCTCTTTTCCCCTTCTCTCTCTCTAGATTCTTTTTTATTTTTTTCTTCTAAGATAAGGAAGCTGCTTGATTCTGACCGTGATGACAGTCTCAGCCAGCTCTGAAAACTAGCAAGGCATACATTAAAACAAAGAACACAGCAACATACCTTAAAAGCAGCTCTTCATTTCTCATAGTAACAGCGGATTTGGGACAGCGCATGCTTTCTGCACAGATACACTGATAGTCTCAACAAAAGCCAGTTCAGAAGTGCGCTCCAACATCAATGCCACAGTAGCTGTTCACTAATGCGCGCTCCCCCCTCTCTCTCTCCCTCTCTCTCTCCCTCCCTCCCTCTCCTTCTCTCTCTCTTTCTTCACTCTCTTCTCTAGTCAAATTCTGAATGGTAGAGCAAAGGGGCTCCCGCAGATCCACTAAGTAGAAATAATCCTCTCTGACAAGTTATGTTGTCTAAGCATATTTTTACATTAATACACCGTGCTGCCTATAGGGGTCTTGCTTGCATTCGCTTGAGCCTGGCTGGTGTGAGTTCTCCTAATTACCATCTTCAGAAATTGGAAAGAAAAATAAGTCACTCATTTACCTCTTTGTCTTATACATTTCATAGCAAAACCAAGTACATGTTTTCTCTTTGCCATCTACTGTCAGCAAGCCTCGCAGATGACTCACAGAAGATGTGGGTGGGTCAGGGTGCTAAAAAGGAATTTTTGCTTCTCTTTTTTGGGACGCTGAATTCACAGCTGGATTCATCTCTTCCTCGCCCCTTGTCCTCAGAAAGAGTGACAAGGTCAAGACCCTTAGCCCAACTCTGGATTGAGGATGGGGAGGACAGAGGTTGCAGAAACTTGGAAAGATTTTAACTCTGTGAGCACCAGAGTTCCTGGAGGTCAGGGCATAACCCACCTGCAGCAGGACTTCTAAAAGAGGTAGGCAATGCAAAGACTGTTTGGTCATACTGAAATCCTAATAGCCAGTGGAGCATCTGCCTCAAAAGACCAATTAGAATGCTCTTTTCCAAAATAAGAAAAAAACTCCTGCTTCCGTACTTCATTATCCTCACTGGGCTTAGCATATACAGTTAGCCAAGGAAATACACACGGTACTTCTGTTTATTGGAATTATAAGAATTCCAGGCATATTAACCAAGTAAAACAGTAAGTTAAACACACACAGGAATGACAAGATGCCATGGATGGAATAGTCAGTTGTCCAAAACTGCAAATGAAGGCTTTGCTCTAGGAGGTGTGTGCTGATCGGAAGCCAAAAATGCGCTCAGCTTGGATGGAGCGACACAGAACACAGCCTGAAACAGAGCTGGCTCACGGAACACTGGTTTCCCCACTCCCGGGATCCAACACGTCACCTGTTCTCATCAGCACCTCCGTAATAATCTGGACTCAAAATATTTGTGGGAACAATAGTGGGGTGGGGAAAATCATGGTGCGCCCCATTATCCTCTCTTTTGGAGATCTGGAATGCACCCCAATATCTTTTTAAAAATATTTTTTAAAATGTGGACCTTTTTTTTTTTTTTTCATTTTTTTAAGTCTTTACTGAACCTGTTATAATAGTGCTTCTGTTTTTTATGTGTTTTGTTTTACTGGGGGGACAGGGAGCATGTGGCATCTTAGTTCCCCCACTAGCGACTGAGCCTGTACCCCCTACACTGGAAGGTGACGTCTTAACCGCTGGACCACCAGGGAAGTACCACATCCCCAGCATCTTCCTAGATCTCTGACCTCTAAACTTAGTCTTGGCCCACAGATAAGGAGATGAAGATGTTCTAGAGGGTGAGGATGGTGCTTTCAGGGTTACTGCCCAGTAATCACGCTTAGTTTATCAATAGGGCTGATAATAACAAGCAGCAGTGACTGAAAGCAGTCCCCATTCCCATTTCTAGACGGCAAGAAGATCCCACGATGAAGCACTGGACTGGGATCAGAGAATGAAGCCTCAGCTCTGTCCTTAAAACAAGCATATTTTCTCATTGCCTTCCTTCATCATCACGTCTGAGAGTGAATATATAAAAATGAAGGACCTTGCCAGGGAGACGTACTATGTACAACCTAAGGTACTCTTTTGGAGCAAGATCAACACCATATAAATGATTTGGAACCAGAGACCCTGCAGAGAGAGGCTTTTGAGCTATCTCCCCAGTCACCTGTGTTGAGAGCCGAGGCAGGGCTCACTTCCCCTCTCTAGAGCTCTCTTTGCCCTGTAGATAAACAGGGGCAACAAATGCTCATTTTATATTTTTAATTAATTTATTTTAATTGATTGTTAAATTAATAATTTATTATTAACAAATAATATATTTATTGTTTGTTATATATACATCACTAATATCACCCAGCTGTGCTGGGTCTTTGTTGCTGCACGCAGGTTTTCTCTAGTTTCAGCTAGTGGAAGCTCCTCTTTGTTGCAGCAAATGGGCTTCTCATTGTGGTGGCTTCTCCTGTTGAGGAGCACAGGCTCTGAGTGGGCGGGCTTCCGTAGCTGTGGTACCTGGGCTCAGTTGCCCTGTGGCATGTGGAATCTTCCCTGACCAGGGATCGAACCCGTGTCCCCTGCACTGGCAGGCAGATTCTTAACCCTTGGACCACCAGGAAGTCCTGCTCAGTTATTTTAAAGCCCTGGAAGTGTGAATAATGAAACGATGTGTTCTGTTAGTGCAAATATTAACAAAAAGTGGAATGAGTGGCTTGACACAGGCCATGGTTTTGTGCATCAGAGCAAAGTAAAAATACACCGTTCTGACACAAAACCCTATTTTAATACTTCCATCCAGTTTCTGACAGGGCTAAACTCCGAGGCAAGTACTAACACGTAGCACTAATGCATTTGCTAATCCATAAATAGATTCTTAGCACTGGAAGCCAGGGCTGCTGTGCATGGGGCTATTCCTCTAGTGAAATGAATTATGGATCCAGAGTAGCAAGGACTGGGATGGAATCAAACCATTAAATATTTTATATTCCCTCCACTTCCATTTGAGTCTAGGGACCTAAATAATGAGAAAGCTATTGAGGTAAGAGTTTAGTGCTTATCCAAACACCAGTAAGGTGACAAATTGGGGGTCTTACACTTGCCAGTTGTCTGTGCTGAACTTGGGGATAGAAATATGAGGAATATAAGACAGGTGTGTCCTACTGCACAGGAATTCTCTGACTCCAAATCCACATTGGATCAATCTTTGTATTCTTAATCCACCCAATAGAATAAACTCCATTTAGCTGATTCTTAATAAGAGTTTGTGAAATAAAGGCATGAATTTGTTTTTAACACTTGAAAAGACTTTTATGTTCCATTATTCCTTTATGTGCTCGCATGCTCACTCTCTTAGTCATGTCTGACTCTTTGCAACCCCATGGACTGTAGCCCACCAGGCTCCTCCTTCTATGGAATTTTCCAGGTGAGAATACTGGAGTGGTAGCCATTTCATTCTCCAGGGGATCTTCCTGACCAAGTGATGGAACCTGAATCTCGTGCATCTCTTGGATTGGCAGGTGGATTCTCTACCACTGTGCCATCTGTAGTTGTCTTAACAATTATGGGGTGGGGCACCACTTCTTCCTCTAATTCAAGCATTCTACCAGCACAGCTCACAACCCTGAGAAGGCCTTCCCTGACACTTTGCATGTTTCCCTGTTGAATCCCTACAACACTGCGGGGTGTGCACAGCTGGTCCTGTTACCTGCTCTGCTGAAAAAGTTCAGGCACAGAAACAGTGCCCACAGAAGGTGGATAATGACAGAGCATGGGAGCCCTGTCTAGGCCCCTGTTCTTTCTACTGGGTTGCAGTGCAACTCAGCAGCCCCACTGTGCCCAGGGCTGACAGACGCAACCGGGAAGGCAAGCCTTTTGAGTGGTATTATAATGAAGAACTTCACACTTTTCTAATGTGATACTAATAACCTTAGAGCAGCAGTCTAACCTTCTTGGCACCAGGGACCAGTTTCATGAAAGACAATTTTCCCCTGGACTGGGGGTGGGAGTGGGGTGGAGGAATGGTTTCCAGATGATTCAAATGCATTTCATTTATTCTGCAGTTTATTTCCATCATTATTACATCTGCTCCACCTCAGATCACCAGACATTAGATCCTCAAGGTTACCTATCTTAGAGGACAGATAGTAAATGAATAAAAAATTGATTCGAAGGTTGTGTCTGAGCTACTAGTATTTGTCAGTTTCTTTCAAAACTTTATTTCAAATACAGTTTGAGTTGAAACTAGACAGCCTAAGCACTTTTGGAGACCAATTTTTTGAGGTCATCTCCTATAGGAATTAATTTTTAACAACCCTGATGATTATTAAATTTGGTTTGTAGGGGAAAGTTTTTAAGAGGATAAGGATTATAGCAGTAATTAGCAAAGAACAAAAACACAAACTATTTCAATGCTCCCTATATCCAAGAAGTTTGTTATTAACTGTAGAAATTAATTGTTGAGCTAATAATGCAAGCTTGGTGAGGGGAAAACTGGAGAGGTATAGCAATTGAGAAGTATGGAGCTGAGCTGAGAATCAGCTAGATTTTGTGACCTTTCTAGATATGAGCTTCCTAAAAAAAATGTTTAAAGCTGTACTATATGTGAGTTTCTTTATATTGTAGGTAATTTCTGGGATTAAAAAGCCAAATTTCCAAATCCAGCAAAAAAACGAATTCAACTTTTTTCTGCCTTCTGTGCCTTGTCTTTGCATTTTGATATGTACATTGCAAAAGTAATGGAAAATACCATTTCAATAGAAGGGTACAATATGAAGCATTTGAGATGTACGACCTGGCTGCATAAAATCCTTTGATAAAACAGATGGGACACTAGGGACTTCCCTGGTGGTCCAGTGGTTAAGAATCTGTCTTTCAAAGCAGGGGATGTGGGTTCAATCCCTGATTGAGGAACTAAGATCCCACACGCCATGGAGCAACTAAGCCCACGTGTTGCAACTACTGAGCCTGCATGCCGCGACTAGAGAGAGTCCGTGCCCCAGAATGGAAGATCCACATGTGCAATGAAGGGCCTGCGTGCCACAACTAAGACCCAATAACAACCAGACATAGATAAGTAAATGTTAGAAGAATAAAAGGACGGGACTCTAAACAACATCGAATCTGCTCCTTAGATCCCCGTCAAAAAAGAACCATCTTGGAATGTGGAGGCACTGAAGATATTAAATCTATTTAGTTGCTAGTTTCAGATACTGCCATTGGCCATTCAGGCTGCTAAAGCAAAATACCACAGACCCGGGGCCTTGAAGAAGAAAATGTTTATTTCTCATGGCTCTGGAGGCTGGGAAGTCCTAGAACAAGGCACCAGCCTGGTCAAGTTCTGATGAAGGTCCTCCTCCTGGTTCACAGTAGGCACCTCCTTGCTTTGTCCTCACGTGGTGGAAGGGATGAGGGGTCTCTGTGGGGTTTCCTTTATGAGAACACTAATCCCATGCATGAAGATTCTACCCTCATGACTTAATCCAGAGACCTCACCTCCTAATGCATTGGGCATTGAGCTTTCAACATATGAAATTCGTTGGGGTGGTGGTGGGGGTTGTCACAAACATTCAGACCATAGCAGACATCAGGAATTGTCAGGCCGAACTAAGAAATGTACCACAGTGTTGTGAAAGGTGGAAAGAACACACGAAATCTGTGAAGCGAATACGAAGTGACAACCAAGGTCTACAAGAAATAGATTTGCTGCAAAGACCATACATGACCCCTAGGAGGTGCTCAGTAAAGTGTTAAGTGCCTGTGTGAGGAGGTGGGTTTCCATCTAGAGCTGATGTCAAACAGAAGACACAAAGTTCCCCTGACCAGGTCTAAGCTTCCGAGGAAGGGTCTCCGTGGACAGAATGAGGCAAATCGGTGAAATCTGCATGCAGGAGCCAGAATGAATGGAACACGGGAACAATCCTGTGCTTCCAGACCCCATGCTCCCTCCTGCCTTGAGAGGAAAGACCTCCAAAGCCCCAAGGATACAAGGATCACAAATCACTACCTGACACATAAAATTGACATTTGGTTTAATGTAAGACCTTGGCAGCCTTAGCAAAGAAAGGATTTGATGGTAATCTGAAGACCTATGTAACTGGAGTTCCTCTCACTTGAGGACTCAAAAAGCACCCCCAAGTCATGATTAAGAAGTAGCTGTCCCTGTGAGCAACCCAGGGGCCCCACGTTCCACATGGATATTCCTTCTCCAAGCTGTGGGATGACGTACTCGTTTTGCAAAATGGCGAAGTGGGGCTGGGGGATGAGTAATTAGTAAGAATAGTTGTAAAGCCCCTTCAAAAGATCAAGTGTCATATTTATCAATGAGTAGGTGTAAATAATAAACCACGAAGTACTTAAATCTCCAAGAAACCACTTGAAAATAGGCCCTAGATAAATTTAAGAGGTTTTATTATTATAAAGAGTAATAATAACTTGCTTTCTATAGACAAGCAGGGCCGTGAAAAGACACCACAAAGTGAGTTTGGAGATCTATTTCCACATAGGTAGGTCTGTGAAAGACAAAGAGAAGAAAGTCAAAGATTTCCCATGAAAATGGTTACCATAAGTAACCCTGCTGATAAAATAACTAACTTTGGCTTGTGAATTCATTGTTTAGTTGCTAAGTCATGTCCAACTCTTTTATGATCCCATGGACTTTAGTCCACCAGGCTCCTCAGTCCATGGGATTTCCTAGGCCAGAATACTGGAGTGGGTTACAGTTTCTTTCTCCAGGGGATCTTCCTGACTCAGGGATCAAACCCGTGTCTCCTGCATTGACAGGTGGGTTTTTAATAGTGAGCCACCAGGGCTTGTGAATTCATATGACATCATAAATAACACATTCACAATTGAGCGGTCATTTTTGGCCTAAAGTTTTGCCAAGGGCCACCCCGGGTCATATCAGAAATCTTGAGAAAACCACAGGTGAATACGTATAAGTTGGCATTAATATTTGCATGGAAAATGGGCCACTTTTATTATTGCGGTTACAGTTGGATGGTGTCATCGACTCAATGAACACGAGTTTGAGCAAACTCTGGGAGATAGTGAAGTACAGGGAAGCCTGGTGTGCTGTAACCCATTGGGTCACAAAGAGTCAGACGGGACTTAGCAACTAAACCACCACAACAAAGACAGACACATGCACACACCATCACCTTCTGCTCAGGCTGGCGCATCCCAGAAATTCTGTGACGTGACTACTGTCCCATCTGAATGCAGAGTCCCAAACAATAGCAAGGAGAGATAAGAAAGCCTTCCTTAGCAATCAATGCAAAGAAATAGAAGAAAATGATAGAATGGGAAAGTCCAGAGATCTCTGCAAGAAAACTAGAGATACCGAGGAAACATTTCATGCAAAGAGGGGCACAATAAAGGACAGAAATGGCATGGACCTAAGAGAAGCAGAAGATAGTAAGAAGAGATGGCAAGAATACATAGAAGAACTAAACAAAAAAGATCTTCATGACCCAGATAATCACGATGGTGTGATCACCAACCTAGAGCCAGACATCCTGGAACGTGAAGTCAAGTGGGCCTTAGGAAGTATCCCTATGAACAAAGCTTGTGGAGGTGATGGAATTCCACTGAGCTATTTCAAATCCTAAAAGATGATGCTGTAAAAGTGCTATACTCAATATGCCAACAAATTTGGAAAACTCAGCAGTGGCCACAGGACTGGAGAAGGTCAGTTTTCATTCCAATCTCAAAGAAAGGCAATGCCAAAGAATGCTCAAACTACCACACAATTGCATTCATCTCACACACCAGTAAAGTGATGCTCAAAATTCTCCAAGCCAGGCTTCAACAGTACATGAACCATAAACTTCCAGATGTTCAAGCTGGATTTAGGAAAGGCAGAGAAACCAGAGATCAAATTGCCAACATCCGTTGTATCATTAAAACAGCAAGAGAATTCCAGAAAAATATCTACTTCTGCTTTATTGACTATGCCAAAGCCTTTGACTGTGTGGATCACAATAAACTGTGGAAAATTCTGAGAGAGATGGGAATACCAGACCACCTGACCTGCCTCTTGAGAAATCTGTATGCAGGTCAAGAAGCAACTGTTAGAACTGGACATGGAACAACAGACTGGTTCCAAATAGGAAAAGGAGTACATCAAGGCTGTATATTGTCACCCTGCTTATTTAACTTCTAAGCAGAGTACATCTTGAGAAATGCTGGGCTGGAAGAAGCACAAGCTGGAATCAAGATTGCCGGGAGAAATATCAATAACCTCAGATATGCAGATGACACCACCCCTTATGGCAGAAAGCGAAGAAGGACTAAAGAGCCTCTTGATGAAAGTGAAAGAGGAGAGTGAACAAGTTGGCTTAAAGCTCAACATTCAGAAAACTAAGATCATGTCATCTGGTCCCATCACTTCATGGCAAATAGATGGGGAAACAGTGGAAACAGTGGGAAACTTTATTTTGAGGGGCTCCAAAATCACTGCAGATGGTGACTGCAGCCATGAAATTAAAATGTGATTGCTCCTTGGAAGGAAAGCTGTGAGCAACCTAGACAGCATATTAAAAAGCAGAGACATTACTTTGCCAACAAAGGTCCATCTAGTCAAAGCTATCATTTTCCCAGTAGTCAGGTATGGATGTGAGAGTTGGATATAAAGAAAGTTGAGTGCCGAAGAATTGATGCTTTTGAACTGTGGTGTTGGAGAAGACTCTTGAGAGTCCCTTGGACTGAAAGGAGATTTAACCAGTCAATCCTAAAGAAAATCAGTCCTGAATTTTCATTGGAATGACTGAGGCTGAAGGCTGAAACTCAAGTACTTTGGCCACCTGATGAGAAGAACCGACTCATATGAAAAAACCCTGATGCTGGGAAAGATCGAAGGCAGGAGGAGAAGGGGATGACAGAGGATGAGATGGTTGGATGGCATCACTGACTCAATGGACATGAGTCTGAGTAAACTCTGGAGTTGGTGATGGACACAGAAGCCTGGCGTGTTGCAGTCCATGGGGTCGGAAAGAGTCGGACATGACTGAGCGACTGAACTGAACTGAGGACCAGGCATTGTGGATAAAATGAGTTGACAAAACTTTCAGAATTAAGAGCAGTGGGAGTTGGAGGGTGATTTGTGAGGTATCTTGGAAAAAGCAAATGTCTTTATGGGCAGGGAACAGACATCAGAATCAGTCTAATTTTTGCTTCATCCGTTTTCAGTCAACCTGTTTCCCATATTTAACTCTCTCGATATTGGTAGGTCACCCCTTTCACCCTGGGTAGTCCTGTTCTCCTTCCCTGTTAGTTCACAAGATCCCCAGGGATTTACAGCAAGACATCCCCTTATTGGGAAGATCCCCTGGAGGAGGGCATGGCAACATGCTCCAGCATTGCTGCCTGGAGAATCCCATGGACAGAGGACACTGGTGGGTTATAGTCCACAGGGTCACAAAGAATCGGACACAACTAAAGTGACTCAGCACAGCATACACATCCCCTTATTAAGTGGCTCAGTGGTAAAGAATCTGCCTGCCAAGCAGGAGACCCAGGTTTGATCTGCAGATTGGGAAGATGCCCTGGCGAAAGAAATGGCAACCCATGCTAGTATTCTTGCTTGGGAAATCCCATGGACAGAGGAACTTGGTGGGCTACAGTCCACGGGATTGCAAAAGAGTCAGACAGAACCCAGCGACTAAAATAACAACGTTCCCTTATAAAGTTTCATCTTCCACCTGCTATTAAAAACAAAACAGTAAATGCTATTAAAGACCATAGACATATTTTCAAGGCAATTCCTAATAAGATGCCTCCTCACTTTCAAAAGTGTATTAGCTTGATTTTGTTCTTTATTGCAGGGATTGACACAAAACTTGACATTGACCTCTCTGTTCCTGTTACAATTAAATATGTTATGGTGGGTACTGGAAAAGCACAAAGAACATGACTAGGTCGTGATCATCAAAGGGAAGTTCCTAGAGGCCAAAGGAGGATGAGGCAGAGAGTGGCCCCAAGTCGAGGGAGGAGGGACACGGCATCCTGGACTGAAACCTGGCTGTCTGAAGCCATGAAAGATTTTAAATGGCTCTGGCTCTGGAAGAATGTCTCTGGTTTCAGCATGACCCCAAAACAGACAAGAGCGTGGAGTCAGGGAGATGGTAGGGGAGCTGCTGTCTGGCCATGAGGCCACGTGGCTGGCAAGATGGGTCCTCTGCTCATGGACCACTGTCTATTGGCTGGGCTTGAGGGCCTCCATGTAAGATCAAATCACTCAATTACCAGAGCAATTCAGTAAATTGCTATTATCATCCACATCACACAGATGAGGACAGGGGGGCCTAGGAGGTCAAGAGAGGCCCAAGCCGACAAGTACAGTGAAACTGGCAAAGATGGGGGGTGGGACTCAGCTCTTTTGACTGTTTCACATGGTCTAGGTGGTAAGGACTGGGGGAGAAAAGGGGGTCAAGTCACTCTAAGGACAACTGAATGGACGGAATGAAGAAAACAGCTGAGTCAAAGAAAATCCTGATTTTTTTAACCTGGAAAATTTAGCAAATGATGACACTGCTAAGTAAATGAAAACCCCAAAGAGCAGAACAGGGATGGGGAAGATGATCAGTTTCACTGGGGATGAGCTGAGCTGGAGACCCCTGCAGCTGGGTCTTCCAAGCAGAGGGAACAGCTAAAACCACTGCAGGGGTAGCAAGGGCAAGGAATGAGAACGGGTCCCAGGCAGACCAGAACTGGAGGAGGGAGGCAGAGAAAGACGCTCCTCTGAAAGACAGGGCTGAAGCCATCACTAAGGAGCTTAAATCTGGCAGGAGAGAGAAAACATATGTATATGAGGTTTTGAGTTACCTTTCCTGCTGTATATGAGATCATGAGTTATATGTTTAGATACTAAGTGAAAAAAGCAGGGCAGTGCAAATCCGATGTAGGAAGATTCAGAAAGTTTCAGGAATCAGTTAAGAACTGGGGCAGTAACTCCAGCAGGCAGCCTGATTTTAAATGGAGGAAGTAGGCTGCTTTCACACCTGCATACTCACTGGAGATGGAGGCAGGGGCGAGGTTGGTGCAGGGGCGGGGGGCGCGGGGGAAGTGATCCAATTCAAGAGGTTTGGGATCAAATCCTTGCTTGCTCCAGCCTGACTCTAGCCCAACTTTCAGCTACTTGTCCTGAATTTGAGATGGCAGTGACAAGCGCCCTGCTTCTGGTCCCCATCTCCTTGAAAGCATAACTAAAATACCAAGAAGGGAGGGGTGGGGGCTGGGGGGCTGCAGTTAGCTTGTAGAACAGGAAAGCAGTCACGCAGAACAAACGCGTGTGCTCCCACAGGCTGGCTGGGTTCAAACAGGCAACAGCAAAAGCAGTTTTTGAACATGGCTGTGCATTTGGACAGACTGGGATTCCAAAAGTTATAAGGAACTATAAACTCTAGACTTGGTGAGCATATTCTGGGGTCAAGGGTTTTAAACTTTTGAGTGGAGTATCACACACTTAGAAAAAGTGACCCACAAATGCTCCCTGAAAATTCACAGAGTGAACAGACCCGATGCAACTAGACCCATTCAACTAAACCTTGCATTCGCTTTTAATTCCATAGCCAAAGTGTGATTGGGTGACTATAAATATACAGGAACTAGAATGCTTGTGAGTAAAAGCTGTCAGGGAGACAGTCAGTCAACTGAATCAGACTTTCTCTAGAACCCATCTACTTATCACCATCACAGTCAGTTCAGTCCAGTCAATTCTTTACAACCCCATGGACTGCAGTATGCCAGGCCTCCCTATCCATCACCAACTCCCGGAGTTTTTACTCAAACTCATGTCCATCGAGTCAGTGATGCCATCCAACCATCTCATCCTCTGTTATCCCCTTCTCCTCCCACCTTCAATCTTTCCCAGCATCAAGGTCTTTTCCAATGAGTCGGTTCTTCACATCAGGTGGCCAAAATATTAGAATTTCAGCTTTAGCATCAGTCCTTCCAATGAATATTCAGGACTGATTTCCTTTAGGATGGACTGATTGGATCTCCTGGCAGTCCAAGGGACTCTCAAGAGTCTTCTCCAACACCACAGTTCAGAAGCATCCATTATTCCGCACTCAGCTTTCTTTATAGTCCAGCTCTCACATCCATACGTTGACTAGATGGACCTTTGTCGGCAAAGTAACGTCTCTGCTTCTTAATATGCTGCCTAGGTTGGTCACAACTTTCCTTCCAAGGAGCAAGCGTATTTTAATTTCATGGCTGCAGTAACCATCTGCAGTGATTTTGGATCCCCCCAAAATAAGACCTGCCGCTGTTTCCACTGTTTCCCCATCTATTTGCCATGAAGTGATGGGACCAGATGCCATGGTCTTAGTTTTCTGAATATTGAGCTTTAAGCCAACTTTTTCACTCTCCTCTTTCACTTTCATCAAGAGGCTCTTTAGTCCTTCTTCACTTTCTGCCATAAGGGGTGGTGTCATCTGCATATCTGAGGTTATTGATATTTCTCCCGGCAATCTTGATTCCAGCTTGTGCTTCTTCCAGCCCAGCATTTCTCAAGATGTACTCTGCATAGAAGTTAAATAAGCAGGGTGACAATATACAGCCTTGATGTACTCCTTGCCCTATTTGGAACCAGTCTATTGTTCCATGTCCAGTTCTAACTGTTGCTTCCTGACCTGCATACAGATTTCTCAAGAGGCAGGTCAGGTGGTCCGGTATTCCCATCTCTTTCAGAATTTTCCACAGTTTATTGTGGTCCAAGCAGTCAAAGGCTTTGGCATAGTCAATAAAGCAAATGTTTTACTGGAACTCTCTTGCTTTTTCCATGATCCAGCGGATGTTAGCAATTTGATCTCTGGTTTCTCTGGCTTTTCTAAATCCAGCTTGAACATCTGGAAGTTTATGGTTCATGTACTGTTGAAGCCTGGCTTGGAGAATTTTGAGCATTACTTTCCTAGCGTGTGAGATGAGTGCAATTGTGCAGTAGTTTGAACATTCTTTGGCATTGCCTTTCTTTGAGATTGGAATGAAAACTGACCTTTTCTAGTCCTGTGGCCACTGCTGAGTTTTCCAAATTTGCTAGCATATTGAGTGCAGCACTTTCACAGCATCATCTTTTAGGATATCAAATAGTTCAACTGGAATTCCATCACCTCCACTAGCTTTGTTCATAGTGATGCTTCCTAAGTGCAATGCAGGAGACATAAGAGATGTAGGTTTGATCCCTGGGTTGGGAAGATCCCCTGGAGGAGGGCATAGCAACCCACTCTAGTATTCCTGCCTGGAGAATCCCGTGGACAGAGGAGCCTGGTGGGCTATGGTCCATAGAGTCACAGAGTCAGCTGTAACTAAAGCAACTTAGCACAATGCCTGCAAGTCTCTAATATGGTCACTAGTTGCCCCAACTTAGAGCTCATCAGAGCTTTCCTCTTGTCCTTACAGTGAAGTCTAAGCCACAAAATATGGTTCACAAAACCCACCCACACCTGAAACCTCGTCTGGCGGGTTTTCTCAGAAGACACGCTATGCTCTCTGCGCCAGGCACTTCTTTGAAGTCCTCATGTACGTATGGTTTCTCTTGCCTCTGTGCTATTGTCCATGTTGTTTCTGACAGGGGCAAGACACTCCCAGTTATCTCCATCCCCTCACCAGATTTATTTCTGCATATCCTCCAGGACTTCACTTTACCAACTGCTGAGCACAAAAATAGGGACTGAAAAAATAGGGACTCAAAAAATACTTGCTGGCTGTCTGGCTGAATCCATGAATAAGGCGAGGACATCATCTCAGCGGCAAAGGAATTGCACAGATGTCACAATATGGTCCCAGTTTTTTTTTTTTTTTAAAGTACAACATTGTGATGAAATAAACCAAGCAGATTTTTTGTTTTTGAGGGACTAACATGCTAGTTGGGGCTTCCCTGGTGCCTCAGTGGTAATGAATCTGCTTTTGATGCAGGAGACTGCCTGCAGCGCAGGAGACACAGGTTCAATCCCTGGGTTGGGAAGATCCCTTGGAGAAGGAAATGGCAACACGCTCCAGTATTCTTGCCTGGGAAATCTGATGGACAGAGGAGCCTGGCAGGTTGCAGTCCGTGGGGCCGCAAAGAGTAGGACATGACTTAGGAACTAAACAACAAGTGAGTTATCTAAAACTGAATTCAAGAGAGGTACCAGTCATGGCCCCTGTCCTCAGTGAACGTATAAGCATGTTAGAAAGACAGAACTATGTGAAACAAAGAACAATATCGTGTCTACCGCGGGCATGTTTCATTAGCCCTGAGTTCCAAGAAAGAGAGGTGAGAGTGGCTGGAGTGATCGGAGAGCCTTTCCTGGAGGAATAAAGTTGACAGCATCTTGAGGAATCCACTTGCATTTGAACACGGAGTCAAAGGGTGAGGACACCCCTAGTGGAGGGAAGCATCATGAGGAGAGTTCATGCGGGAGACAGTGAAGACAAAGTCTGAACAGAAGAGCACAGATGCTGACAAATGTGGGGAGAGAAAAGAAATGAGGAAGAGGGTGGCCGGATTATGAATGTCGCCAATGGAGCAAGGGGTCTGGATTTCACAGGTCAGAAGAAAGGAAGATTCAATGTACTTTGTGGATCAGGAAGTGAGCATCCTTTTTGAACATGCCGATGCGAAACTGAAAAACTACTCTGGCAGCTGGTAGCTGATAGGTATGCCATGCTGTGTCCAACAGAATATAAAAATATTCAGACTCTAAAATTTCAGTGGAACAAGAGAAAGACAAAAACACTGCAACTACAAAAATAACTTTCTTTTAATAAACTGTTTCTGGTTGGAGTGAGCTGCAGGGATAGTCCTGGGAGATATGTGGGCCAGAAAAGAAACTGCATTTTGCAGCTTGCACACATGCATGCTGATATGCTGACTGGCCTCCTTGTGACAGACAGCAGCTCTGCCTTCCCAATCTTCTGGAAGGCCCCTGACTCCTGGGCCACGTGTGTGTGTTGACCTCTGTCCCCAAGGTTCCTAAGGCAGAGGCAACAAGAACTGACCTGTGTTTTAGCATCTCCTTGAATACAAATATGCATTGTTTGAGGTTCTGGCTTGCCCTGGGTTGCTCCAACTGTAATCTATTTTCCTTTTTTGACTGTTTGGCTTGTGGACATCAAGTGCCATATCTGATGCAAAAAAGCCTTACAGAGACTGCTTAACCTACTGCCACAATTACTAAAGTCAAATCCTTGTAACAACTGTGTATCTATGCATCTAACCAGAGATCAAATTGCCAACATCTGCTGGATCATGGAAAAAGCAAGAGAGTTCCAGAAAAACATCTATTTCTGCTTTATTGACTATGCCAAAGCCTTTGACTGTGTGGATCACAATAAACTGTGGAAAATTCTGAAAGAGATGGGAAAAGGAGTACGTCAAGGCTGTATATTGTCACCCTGCTTATTTAGCTTCTATGCAGAGTACATCATGAGAAACGCTGGACTGGAAGAAACACAAGCTGGAATCAAGATTGCTGGGAGAAATAGCAATAACCTCAGATATGCAGATGACACCACTCTTATGGCAGAAAGTGAAGAGGAACTAAAAAGCCTCTTGATGAAAGTGAAAGTGGAGAGTGAAAAAGTTGGCTTAAAGCTCAACATTCAGAAAATGAAGATCATGGCATCCGGTCCCATCACTTCATGGCAAATAGATGGGGAAACAGTGGAAACAGTGTCAGACTTTATTTTGGGCGGCTCCAAAATCACTGCAGATGGTGACTGCAGCCATGAAATTAAAAGACACTTACTCCTTGGAAGAAAGTTATGACCAACCTAGATAGCATATTCAAAAGCAGAGACATTACTTCGCCAACAAAGGTCCGTCTAGTCAAGGCTATGGTTTTTCCAGTGGTCATGTATGGATGTGAGAGTTGGACTGTGAAGAAGGCTGAGCGCTGAAGAATTGATGCTTTTGAACTTTGGTGTTGGAGAAGACTCTTGAGAGTCCCTTGGATTGCAAGGAGATCCAACCAGTCCATTCTGAAGGAGATCAGTCTTAGGTGTTCATTGGAAGGACTGATGCTGAAGCTGAAACTCCAGTACTTTGGCCACCTCATGCGAAGAGTTGACTCATTGGAAAAGACTCTGATGCTGGGAGGGATTGGGGGCAGGGGGAGAAGGGGACGACAGAGGATGAGATGGCTGGATGGCATCACGGACTTGATGGACGTGAGTCTGAGTGGACTCCAGGAGATGGTGATGGACAGGGAGGCCTGGCTTGCTGCGATTCATGGGGTTGCAAAGAGTCAGACACGACTGAGCGACTGAACTGAACTGAACTACCATCCATGTATCATCTATTTATGTAGATGGCTCATCAATCAATTTATCCACTTTCTTTTTCTTTTCTTTCCTTCCCTCCATCCATCCATTTATTATCCACCTTATATCTATCAACTATCTTCTATTATCTCAACTCTATAGTCTAGTACCTATCTCCTATCTATATATCTTTCCATCCATCCATTACCTATCTATGTATCTTTCCATTCATTTATCCATGTACCTATTTTTCCATCCAGCCATCCATTCATCCATCCATCCATCATCTACCTGTCTGTCTGTCTATCTATCTGTCTTATCTATCAAACCATCCATCACCTATCTATCTATCCTACTGGATCTGCTTCTATGGTTGAATCCTGACTGATGCACCTGGCCCTCCCTGAGATATTTCCCTATCCTTCCTCTATATCTTCAATACACTTCTCTTGTACCGTTTAACATACTTTAACGCCACAGTTGTTACTGTAGATTACCTACCTTGCAAATTCTTCATGCTTTCCCTCTATCATGTGACCTCGTCATGCACTAGAATGGGTAAAATACATTCTCCACTCCATTGACATTGGACTTGACAATGTGACCTGCCTCAGCTGTTGAAACGTTAGCAGGCGATATATTAAAAGTGCTTGTGTGGTATAATTGGGTGTTGACGCTCTGGGACCTGCCATGAGAGAAGCATGCCCCAGGGAACTGCTGCCCCTTCCACCTGAGCCTCAAGACAAATATACATGGAGAAGATCTGAGCCCAAAAAACATTGTTGAGCCAAGCATAGCTGAATCACAGCCTGAAAGAGAGCCACTCAGCCAACCTCTGCCAAACTACCGTTGACCTGCAGACTCATTGTGCATGAATAAATGTGTATTGTTGCAAACCACTGTACTGCAGAAGCATTTGTATGAAACCTTATTGCAGCAACTGACTAGTAAATTACTTTTCATCGGTTCCTTGAGATGAGGGAACGTGATGATAATTGCTATTTCTCCAGTGCTTCCTAAGATGCCTTATAGATAGGAGGTGCTCAATGAATGTTCTTCGTATCCTAGAATAAACAAACAAATGACTAAATAATCAAAGAACCAGAATGAAGAGAGGCATGGCACAGTGTTGTCCCATGGAAGGAGAAACTAAGAGAGGTGGACAGAATGGAAAGGAGGGAGTGAGTGTGGTGAGTAAGTAGGTGTCAGCCTACTGTGGTCCATGCACAATCATGCGATACAAACTTAGCTGCCTTTTATTTTCAGATGATCAAATGTTCAACTGGCCACAGAGGTTCCATGTGACTCAGTACCTTTGAAGAGCATTTTCTCCTGCTCTGAACTCTCATGAGTCTCTGGGGGCGGCTGACAATAAAAGCCACAGCGCCTGTCTGTAGCCACACACAGTAAGGGAACTGACAAAAGATGAAGAGCCGGAACCACCTCAAAAAAAAAGAAAAAATCAAGGAAACAAAATTACTAGGAAGTAAAACTTTCCTACTCTTCCTTCAGGTAACCTTGTCCCTGCGTAATTATCTAATCTGATGCAGTCAGTTTATAGACCCCATGGATCATTACTGTTTTCTATTATTGTTGAGAGGCTGGTGTGATACCATATGTGAGGTTCGCAGCCTGGTCACCGGAGGTCTATGCAACCTGGGCCAACACACCAGGGAGATGAAAGCAGGTCTCCACAGCAGCAGTCCTCCCAACGGAGACTGCTGTCACTGTCTTCATGACATCAGAATTGCTCCTCATGAGTCACAACTTGAAGGATGCCAAACTCATTAGTCTGCCATTCAACTTTTCAAATCTTTTTCCTTCTTTCAACAAACCGCATCCACAGATGTGCACACAAATACACACACGGGCCTGCACACACGTGTGCACATCCAACACTGACACATGTGCACACACTCCACTGTGTTTTGGAGAACAAAGAACTAGCGTGCATTTTGTTTGGTGTCAATCAGAACGTGAGATTAAAGCTGCTATTTTATGCATTTGAAAGCCACACCTGCCAAACTCATGTTAGTCTGCCTAAGCTCTGAACTTCAAAAGGAATATTTCATAGGAAAACACACACACACACACACACACACCAAAACAACAGACACTCACAAGAAAACAACACATACAAACCTCAGATGCCATAAGCACCAAAAGCATTCCTATAAAGGAAGGCTCAATGTTGGAAGACCTGCCAGCCCACTAAGGCTATACAAACCATTGGGAACACTCGCTGCCCCAAATAATACCCAAACCATGTTGATAATATAGATACTACAAGCCTGTCAATCTCATTATTTGTGAGTAACTTATTGAATCCTACTTCCAGGCTGTTTCAGGCTGAAACCAAACATTTTTGATAACAATTACTTATCTATTTCTGGGAAATAATTGCCTTTTTTTAGCCTATATTTAGCATAATACTCCAAATGATACTTATCAATATAACATACTGAATTCCCATTGAGCGTGTAACATTATACTATTAAAAACTCTACTATTAAAATGTTCTTAATTTAGATGCCATTAACTCAGATTTAGGAAAAATTTGACCATTGAATGTGATTCTTTTAAAAAATAACATTTACTGTTTTTAATGATTATCAAAGCAATTCATGTTCAAAATATTGCCTAGAAATAGAAAAAAGTGTAAAAAAGAAAAATTACCACCTAAATCTGACTAGAGAAAAATAATTGTTTAACTTTTGGTACATTTCCTTTTATTTTCAATGCATGTACTTCATCTTTTTATATACAAACAGGGGTATACTGGGCTTCCCAGGTGGCCCTAGTGGTCAAGAATCTGCCTGCCAGTGCAGGAGAGGCAAGAATCACGGGTTCGACACTACGCAGGTTCGATCCCTGGGTAGGGAAGATCCCCTGGAGGAGGGCATGGTAACCCACTCCAGTACTCTTGCCTGGAGAATCCCATGGACAGAGGAGCCTGGCGGGCTGCAGTCTGTGGGGTCACAAAGAATCGGACATGACTGTGGTGACTTAGCATGCACGTGTGAGGGTGTACTGATCATATAATTTTTAATCATTTTTTTAAAACATGAGCTATTTTTCTCCCATAAGTAGCTCCTTTTTTTTTTTAGCCACCCTGTGGAGGCTATGTGATCCTAGTTCCTCAACCAGGGATCGAACCCTGCCCCCTGGGCATTGAGTGTGCCAAATCCTAATCACTGGACCTCCAGGGAATGTCCCAATAATTTTGAAAAAAATGTTTTCTAAGGATTGCATGTTATTTCATTTTACTATGTCTCATAATTTAGTTTTGCAAGATTAGCTATTAGCAGTGTTCTATGTCTCATAATTTGGTTTGGCAAGATTAGATATTAGCAGTGTTTCTACATTTTCACTTTTATACATAACACTGAGATGAAAATTCTGAAACATGAATGTTTGTGGTCTTTTCTGACTTTCTTCTGAGAGATGAGTACTAAGTTAAGTCTTAATACAAATTACTAAATTGTTTCGCAGAAGAGGTGCAACAGTTAATACCTGCCCACAAGGTAAGAAGAGTTCTTGGTTTACCAGTCTCTCAAACACACTGACTTTCGATTTTAAATCTGCAAAAGTGTTGAGTGAAGCAACTTATGTCACGGTTTGATTTGTGTTTCTTTCTAATGAAGGTAAATATTTCCCCCAAAGCTTACTGTCCTTTGTCTTCTTTTCTGAAAGATCAGTTTCTGTGCCTCAGTCAAAAACTGGTGATTTTTGAGTGTAGCTGTAGCACTTCTCTATATATTGCTGTATTTTAATTCTTTTAAAAAAAGGTTTATAAATATGTCCCAGATTCATCATTTACTTTGCTTTCAATTAAAATAATTGGAGTGCTGAATTAAAATTTTTATAGAATTATTTCAATAATTTCCCTTATATTTTTATTTATTACATAAAAGGTCTTCCTTGTTCTGAAAGTAAATTAAACTTTGTTACCTTTATATCTTGTTGGTTTTAATTTTTACTTTTATTCACATAGAATTTTGTTGGAGAAACTCCAACTTGAGTTTCCCCTCTTTTACAAAAAGGCAGCTTTACCTCTATCATTTGTTTCATGATTCATTCTTTTTTTCAGTGGTTTCTGGGGTATGATGCATGTATTGATGTATTAGATTAAGCTCTATTTAATCTCTCCCTCATTTATTACATTGATATCCCTTTGTATTAAGTTGGAACACTTGGTAGCTTTATTTTATAACAGCTAGAATGCCCATTACTCTAATTATTACTCTTTTCTTGCAAAGGGAAATTCAAGTTGAAGTTTAAAATAATCTTGTTCATGAAAAAACATGTTCTACTGAGACTCTGAATCGTATTTGAATTGAACCCTTAAATTTCTTTGGGAAAACTTAATGTCTATACAGAACTTGCTCTTTCCACTTGGAAACATAGGTAAATTCTAAATTTACTAAAATCTTAAGTTCTGGCTCTCTCGGGGAGAACTTAATGTTTTCTTTAGTTTCCACATGTGTTACTACCCATTTGGGTAAAGTTATTGATTTGAAACGTTTGTTATTATCTTCTCAAACTCAAGAGATTTTTAGTTGATGACCTTGTTTTTTCATGATCATACTCATAGACATGCATGTCACATGCAAACATCATATTTTTTATCTTTGTGTTTCTAATTGTCATATCAATACTTCAGTTCCAGGGACTTTCCTGGTAGTCCAGTGTCCAAGACTAGATCCCATGTGCCACAACTAAGAAATCACATGCTGTAACTAGATTCTGCACGTCGCAGCAAAGACCTGGTAAAGCCAAGTAAATAAATAAATATTCCAAAACTATTTCAGTTCCATGTCTTATTGCTATGATCCAACTCCTTCCAAACCATTATTTAATAAATGTTGATAATCTGCATGCTTGCTCATCTCTCCTTCAAGGACTGGTTTAAGATAGCTGTCTTTTATTAAGTTTTAAAAAGTTTCTTTTCATTCCTGGTTTTCTCAGAGTTCCCCCCACTCCACCCCCGCCTCAGGAATAAGGGTTTAATTTTACTTACTATCTTTTGAAATCTTTTTTTTTCTTGCGGACCTACAGAGATGATGTATTATATTAACAGATTTTCCTAAAGCAAAAGCATCTTTTTATTCTTGGCATAAAACCATAATTGCTTGTGGAGGATTTGCTTTTTTTTCGAGTACTCTATCTTTGAATCATGTCAAGGGCATAAGTCAAAACAACCATCTTAACTAGAAATCCCAAAGAATATGCAATTCTTTTGGATACAATTTTAAAAAGTGATGTAACTAGATACGGTAAAGTTTAGAAAATACATGTACTCTAGCCCTGTTGTGACATATTTGTTTTCATTTAACATATTTAATTCCACTAAGTAGTATAAGTATGCCTTAGTATAATATTTACAAAAATAGTTTATTTGGGAAATTTTCCAATTTTAGGAGAGACTGTTTTGAATTAGTGAGGTTTTAGCACACTACCAGGAATGGAAAAAAATATCTCTGAAGATCAGTTAGTTTTTCACTACTGAATGACCAGACATTTTAAAGTTAGCCATTTTGCAGCCTGCTTTTTGCAATCAAGTGTCATTATGGTCTTGCCAATCTTAATTTCTTTCATTAATACCTTGAAACATGTTTCAAATAGCAGAATCAGATTGAGGTGGCAGGATTTGAAAATTAAAGATCACTACTGCCAAGAAGGCTGTCCATGGGTGACCTTCAGAAAATCTCTTCCTGACTTTTAGCTTCTTCCTGTAAAGTAAACAATTTATACACTTCTACAGCATTCTCCCAACACTTTCACCAATTACCCGCTGGGCTTGTGCTGAGCGGAGAGTCCACGGGGCGGGGGTCTTCTCTGAACGCAGGGTTCTCTCCTCCATACACTCACGCTTGGCCTGCCTGCTAAGTGCTTCAGTTGTGTCTGATTTTTTTGCGACCCTACGGACTGTAGCCCACCAGGCTCCTCTGTTCGTTGAATTCTCCGGGCAAGAATTCTGGAGTGGGGTGCTATGCCCTCCTTCAGGGGATCTTCCTGATCCGGGGATCGAACCCATGTCTCTCACGTCTCCTGCACTGGCAGGCAGATTCTTTAACACTAAAGCCACCTGGGAAGCCCTCAATACACTCATATAGACCCGTCATATTTAGCAGTAGGAGAGCATGGCCATTACGATTCCGATGCTAACACTTCCCACATAGCCTTCTAGCGAGGCCGCCCACGTGGCAGAGAGGTTGGCGTTACACTACCCATAACACGTGTGCACGGTCACTTCCGGTGTGGTTGGAACCCCTCAAATTCATTAATTCATTTTTAAAAAATCACTGAGTATCAGGACTTCCCTGCTGGCTCAATAGTAAAGAATCTCCCTGTGAATGCAGGTGACATGGGTTCCCACCCTGATCTGGGAAGATCCCACATGCCATGGAGCAAATAAGCCCCTGTGCCGCAACTACCGAGTCTGCGCTCTAGAGTCCGAAGCTGCCCTAGAGCCCGAGCTCCCCAACAAGAGAAGCCTCCACGAAGAGACGCCCGAGATCCCCAACAAGAGAAGCCTCCACGAAGAGACGCCCGAGCTCCCCAACAAGAGAAGCCTCCACGAAGAGACGCCCGAGCTCCCCAACAAGAGAAGCCTCCACGAAGAGACGCCCGAGCTCCCCAACAAGTGAAGCCTCCACGAAGAGACGCCCGAGCACTGCAGCTAGAGAGCAGCGCCCACTTGCCGCAACTAGAGAAAGCCCTCTTGAAGCAATAAAGACCAAAAACAAATAAATAAATAATATTTTTTTAAAAATTACTGAGTATCTGTAGTGTGCATGGAACTATTCTAGAGTGTAAGGATACTCAGTCTGATTATATGAGACTCTTTTCTCCTTCCTGGTTAAATAAAAACTTTAATTTCTACCATCTGAATACCAACATATAACTAGTTTCAATAATTTTAAAATTACTTAGACATCATCCATCATCCCCGTTCACCTCTAATGTGATGCATTTATCTTACATTGAAATCCTATAAAATCTATGAATTAAATAATACTGCAAAGCAGATGGGGCTTCCCCTGTGGCTCAGTGGTAAAGAATCTGCTTGCCAACGCAGGAGACACAGAAGATGTAGGTTCCATCCCTCAGTCGGGAAGACCCCCTGCAGGAGGGCATGGCAACCTACTCCAGTACTCTTGCCTGGAGAATCCCATGGACAGAGGAGCCTGGTGGGCTACAGTCCATGGGATCGCAAAGAGTTAGACGTGACTGAAATGACTGGACACACACGCAGGAAGCAGATAAATCTTTATGAGATTAGTGGAGCTCACATATGACTATGTCCATATTATAAAATACCTTTCTTAGATATTATAGGGAAAAAAACTGTATTGGTATTTGACCTATTTCAGAGTCTAGCAAAGCCTATATAGAGAGATCCTTTGATTTTTTTGACTTTTTCATAGTTTAAAATACAGAGAACACATTCTGTTTTTTAAGGTTTACACTAAATGGATAAACTTCATTGTTACTATATGTTGTAAAGAAATGAAGAAAAGTAAGAATTAATCAATTATCTACAAAATTTTTCTGTGTTCCATCTGAGAAAAACTATGTCAGTGATTAGAATTCCTTCTCAAATGGAGTTTGTGTTTTTGCATTTTAATCTAAACATAGAAATTCTTTTAACTGGAATTCTGGATGCTCTACAAATTTCCAAGAATAAGTCCACAAATTTCCTGGGGTGAGGTAGTACAAATTTTACACAAACATAGCCTACATGCTTCTCCTATGGTTTGAGAGGATAAGGTCAATGCCTGTGCCCCCATCCCCGCCCCCGGCATCTGTGTGGCTATCATCATGGTAACATGAAGACCCAGCCTTGTGACCACACATTCATAGTTCTTTAGAGAAATGAAGGAAGAGGAGAAGCAAACAGAAGGTGAGGAATCTGGACTCTCAAAGTGGAAAGCTTCTAACTCTTTATCTTATTTATTATGAAGGTTTAAAGGTCGCTGTGAATTCCAAATCTCACCAAGGACACTGCTTCTCCCATGAACCACACTCCCACACACAGCCTAGAAATCCTCACAAAAGGAAACTTGTAAAAGATGATTACCAAGCACATATATGGAGACAATGTGTTCTTTGTGATCAATTAAAATGCAAGAATAGTCTGTAGTAGGATGTCTTACAAAGGAGCCCTTTCTTCTTAGTTCTTTAAAACAGGCAGATCTATCAAACTTATGATAATGCCTTGCCATGCTGATTTAATTGTCAATTACAAATTACTTAAGTGTACTTTAATGATCTATATAAAGCCTTATTTTTTTCTTAACCTCTAATAGCTATTAATGGTTGTTAAAGAAAATGAAACCACTTTACTGAAATGTAATGTGAGGGTCTATTAAGAATAAGTTTTCAAAATGATAAAATATTATCACAAAGTGTGAACCTCAATACATTTTAATATTCCTGAGCAGGTCGATTTTCACGCCCCTGAAAGAATATTTCCTTCAAATTGCACACAATTACAGTTTAAACATCTTCACTTATATGTAGAATAAATTCCACCCAGTCAAAATGCTTCTTTGGAAGTTGGGAAAGGAGTGGGGGGGAGTATATTATTGTATTTCTTCCCAAAGTGGTAGAAGATTTGAAATACTGGCTATTAGGATAAACCTCAGTGAACTCATTCACACACATGTCTCTCTTCATCTCTGTACTGGTCCCTATTTGCTTTTAAAGTTATTGGAAGAATGCTTGAGATCACGTAAGGGAAGTGTTTTGTGCTTTACATAAGGACAAATATTTGATCAATTCAAGACACAAATGTGCCTCACTTAGCATAAAAGATACATTTCTAAAAAGAAGTACAATTCAAATTCCTATATTAAAATCATATTTTTTAGATTTTTAAAAATTGAAGTACAGTTGATTTACAGTGTTGTTTCTGCTGTACAGCAAAGCGAGTCACTTAAAAAATATATATATATATACACACATATACATATTCTTTTTTGTATTCTTTTTTTATTATGGTTTATTGCAGGATATTGAATATAGGTCCCTGTGCTATACCGTAGGACCTTGTTTTTTATAAAATAATATTTTAAATATACTTACTAATTAAATTAAATTAAATTTGTGGTGCATTCCTTTAAGAGAGAAGACTTGTTTTGTATCTGTAAGCCTGACTTTTCTGTATGGAATTTCTTTAAAGGGGGTCATACCTGTCTTGCTCTAAGGACTACCAAACATCACAACGGAAGACATTCTCAAAATGTACCTTTCCCTCTCCTCCAGGATAGCCACAGACAAAGAGCTATTAGGGATATGAAATTAAATATAATTAGAGTCAGAATAAGACCGTGTCAGGCTTATGTCCACATAACCTAAAGTAATTTAGAGACTTAACAATTATCCATTTAACTCGTAACTGTAGACAGTTAAATAAGCCAAACAGTCAAAGCAAAATAGCTATTTTAGACTCTTAATTATTCTATTTGGCCTCCTGCATTGAGCATATTAAAAAGCTATCAAAACCTTATTTAATTTTATATTTTATGATTGGATATGAAAAGTACCAGTAAGAAGACAGGTTTTAGAGTAAGACAGAGCTTGAATCAAATTCAGACTCAGTGACCATTATTCTGTTTCCTTGAGCGAGCTTCTTATCTGGAACTATTTCCTCATCTGTAAATTGGGGATAATGAATGCTGCAAAGATAAAATGATTGAACAAATGTTAAGAACCTATCACATAATATACTCTATATAAGTGTTACTGTTTCTTACCATGATCTCTTCCACCTTGAGGTCTTAAAAAGAATCAAACTCCCATGAGTGAGTCTGCCACTCTCCACTTGAGTTCAGTAATTGAGCTCAGAGCTTACAAACAAACTGAAATGTTGGTTTTTAAAGCATAAAGGGCAAGATTCAAAAGTTACATTAAAACATATTTGTCCTCACGGCTTCCCTGGTGGTCCAGGGGCTAAGACTCCATACTCCTAATGCAGGGGCCCTGGGTTCTATACCTATTTGGGGAATGAGATTCTACATGTCCCAACTAAGACTTCGCATGCCACAAGGAAGACCTAGGACAGCCAAAATGAACAAACAAATTAAATAACAAGATATTTAAAAACACACATCCACAATAATACCTACCACAGCACAGGGTTTCTATAGACATTCTGCAGAAATTGTAGATTGAATTAGCGAGTCCAGTAGAAAAACCATGTGTCTGTTCTTTTGTTCTAAAGGCTAATTTCATTTTTCCTCTGTCCCTAATCCAGTCTGCCACATAAACCATTAGGTTAGAGAGGATGTGTCAACTTAGGTACAAGTTACCTACTGAATACCACCCCCAAACACCCTTTGTTTATTTTACTATGATGTTATGTATGTAATACTGCATGGGAATACATGATACTTAAGTAAGAAGCACATCAATCAAATGTATCTCTAATTTTATTTAATAAGTTCATTTTGTACAAGTGGTCCATGGGTCTGAATATGCCTCCTGAAAAAAACTGGAGGAAAAATAATTTAAAAGGGGTTTAAATCACTGAAAAAATTAATCCCTGAGCTAAAGCGAAAAGTGAAAGTTGCTCAGTTATGTCCAACTCTTTGTGACCCCATGGACTGTATATTCTGGACTGAATTCTCCAGGCCAGAATACTGGAGTGGGTAGCCTTTCCCTTCTCCAGGGGATCTTCCCAACCCAGGGATGCAACCCAGGTCACCCTCATTGAGGGTGGATTCTTTACCAGCTGAGTCTCAAGGAAAGCCTAAGAATACTGGAATGGGTAGCCTATCCCTTCTCCAGAGGATCTTCCCAACCCAGGAATTAAACCGGGGTCTCCTGCATTGCAGGCAGATTCTTTACCTACTGAGCTATCAGGGAAGCCCTGAGCTAAACTGCTGGGTTAAGATGCAGTCCTCAAGCCAATTAAGGGTTAATAACCCCATCAATACAGCAAAACTGGAAGGGACTTCTTCAGCATGTGACAACATGCCTTCTGACAATTGAAAGGAATAAATCCAGAAGCAGAGTATTCCCATAAAATTTCAAACACGAAAATAAGTGAGGAAAGCTCTAGTGGACTTTTCATTTCTAGAGAAATGAAAGTCACTTCAAAACCAAAAGCATTTTACAAATGAAAGATTAGGGGTAGTTCTGAACAAGAATATGAAAAGTGGCAAGTGCTTGATAAATTAATTAGCTTTCAAGTAGTGGTGGAAAAATATAATCCTTGAGTTGCCTGGATGAATATGCCTCAGGTCATAAATGAATCTGGCCTGGACACAGAACCGACTTCTTCCCTTCAGATCAAAGCTGAAAGCACAGGGCAGTAAGAAGGCATTAGATAAGTTTTCTCATCCTCCGAGCTGATGAGAAGCTCTTGCCTGGCCCTAATTCCTTCTTGCTCTGGCCTCATCCCCCTTCCTTCTGGACCTCTAGCCTGGCAGAGCTGGGTTCTGTCCTCTCATCTCTTTTCCAAAGGACCCACAAGTTGATTAACCTCAGCTATGCCCCCAGGATGGCTAGGTTCATACATTTCTGTAGCAGCTAATGACTCATTTCCCAAGTGAGTTTGAAGGCTGGTTTTCTTTTGTCGGTTTAGAAATATAACGTCAGGCACATGCATGCGAAAGGGGGGTTCTGGGTCACTGTAAAACCTCCTACACCTCCACCTATGATTTCTGTGTGACCCCAGGGGCCAGAGAATCCTGTTGGCCTAAATGCCAGGAAGTAGAGGAGGTCACCTACCAAGCAGTTAGGAGCAGAGGCTTAGAGACGTGACAGATCACAGTGTAAATCCTGAGTGATCCCTCTAAATCTCAATTTTCTCAATTCTCAGATGAGAAGAGTATAATTTTACCTGCCTAATAGAATTAAATGAGGAAATTCCTGAAAAAGACCTTGGCACAATGCCTGGCACATGGAATGTGCACAAAAATGCTAGCTGTTCTTATCATTTCATAATCTCTCAGTGGGAAAGGGTTAGTGTAAAATATAATAAAATCATTGATGTCCTAGAAAGGGGAGTAGCTCTGGCCAACATGGTTCAAAATACCTGCTTTTCAGTGAAAATAATGCATGCATGAACAACAGACAATTTTGCACATATCTTTGCTATTTGTAAAACAGGTAGAGAAACCTGGGATTTAAAAAATGCAGATGGCAACTTCTGAGGCATTCATGAACTTGTGAAAATTATTGTAGGTGCTGATTCTCCAATCTTGACTACATTAGACTACATGCATCCTATTTTTTCCAGCTATTGCTTTTCAGTGCTCTCAAAATGCAGTATCAATAGAGGATTGCTAAGTGCAAGGTACAAGCCAATAAATGTTTTGACAGGTGGGTGAAGTTTAAGAAGTTTATTCCCTGCTCAGCCTTCAAACAGATCACATCGCTCCCAACAGCCACAAAGACTACAGAGAAAAAAGACCTTTGATGAGAGGCATTTTACAGAAGTCTATATCATAAAGTAGGAGAAGGCAATGGCACCCCACTCCAGTACTCTTGCCTGGAAAATCCCATGGACGGAGGAGCCTGGTGGGCTGCAGTCCATGGGGTCGCTAAGAGTCGGACGCGACTGAGCAATTTCACTTTCACTTTTCACTTTCATGCATTGGAGAAGGAAATGGCAGCCCACTCCAGTGTTCTTGCCTGGAGAGTCCCAGGGACGGGGGAGCCTGGTGGGCTGCCGTCTCTGGGGTCGCACAGAGTTGGACACGACTGAAGCGACTTAGCAGCAGCAGCATATCATAAAGTGGAATCCCAGATGAGAAGAAGGGAATAAAACATGTGCAAAGCATTCATCCATTCATTCAACAATACTTACTGGACATCTGATTTATATCAGCTCTGAGGATTTGGCTGATGAGTCACGAGGGCCCTGGTGTACCGCTAACCCACAGCACTGTGCACTAGTGGTTCAGGGTTTTTGTGACCGTCTTTGTTGGAAAAGATGAACGAGAGAGAAAGAGGCATATAAGAAAGAGAACATGAGCCCTGAGAAGAGCAAGTGCAGATTTCTGAGTCTATTGGCAGTTTTTAGGAACCATCCAGATGGCCAGCACAGCTGAGCAGAGGAAGTTAAGTGATAAGTACGAGAACGAGGCCACAAAGAATGTGGACTTCGCAGGAAAGTCCAAATAGAGACACACCAGAGCAAAGGTCCAAGAAGGCCTTTGAAGATAACATTCCTTGTAAAACATGATGGATACTGTCTTGGGAGCAAAGGAAAAAAAGACACAGCTTCTTTTACAGGAACAGTTACATCTGTAAAGAAAAAAAACTTAATGATTAGGAAGAGAAGCTCAAAAGTGCAACAAAGCAGAGTCACCAGCAGAGACACTGGAAAAGCAGAAAATAAAATGGAAACCGGGCTCGACGTGGTCCCGTGTGTCTATTTTTGCTTTTGCTGCCTGTGCTTTTGGTGTTACATCTGTGAAATCGTTGCCAAGACCGATGTCATGAAGTTTTTCTCCTCTGCTTTCTTCCAGGAGTCTTTCCATTTCAGGTCTCATGTTTAAGTCTGTAATCCATTTTGAGCTGGCTTTTGTGTGTGTGAGATAAAAGCCCCCACACTTCGGCATAGCTAAGGACACAATCAACAGAATGAAAAAGCAACCTACACAACAGGAGAAAATAGTTGCAGACCCTGTATCTGATAAGGAGTTAGTTTCCAAAATTTAGAAGGAACGCCTATTATTCAGTAGCAAAACAAAAACTAATAATGTGCGCTAAAGAGTTGAATAGACATTTTTCCAAAGAAGACATAGAACAAATGGTCAACAGGTACATGAGGAGATGCTCACCAGCACTAAACATCAGAGAAATGTAAATCAGAAAATGAGATATCACCTCACACTTCTAAGGAGGCTATTATAAAAAAAAGATAACAAGTAATGGTAAGGATGTGGAGAAACTGGAATCCTGTACACTACAGCTGGGAATGGAAAAAGGCGCAGTGTCTGTTAAAAATAGGGGTTCCCAAAGAAATTACAAGTAGAACCACCATGTGATCCAATAAGAATCTGCCTGCCAATGCAGGAGACGTGGGTTCGATCACTGTTTCGGGAAGATCCCCTGGAGAAGGAAATGGCAATATCCTTGCCTGGGAAATCCCATGAACAGACAGACGAGCCAGGCAGGCTGCAGTGTACAGAGTCACAAACAGTTGGACACGACTTAACAACAAAACAACAACAGCAACAATGATCCAACAAGCCCACTTCTGGGTAGCCAAAAGGACTGAAAGCAGAATTTCAATGAAATGTCCATACTCTTACAGGCTCCTCTGTCCGTGGGATTCTCCAGGCAAGAATACTGGAGTGGGTTGCCATGCCCTTCTCCAGGGGATCTTCCACCCCAGGGGTCTTCCACCTCCCACACTCGTAGGCGTGTTCTTTACCACGAGCGCCACGTTCACTGCAGCATTACTCACAGCAGCCGAGATGTGGAAACAACCTAAATGTCCATTAATGGATGAGCAGGAAAGAAAATGTGCACGCATGCACGTGCGCACACACACACACACACACACACACACACACACACACACTGGAATATTATTCAGCCTAAAAAGAGTCCTGCAATACGTGGCAACCTGGATGAACCTCGAGGATCTTATGAAGTGAAATAAGCCAGTCACAGAAGGACAAGTCCTATGTGATTGCACTTATAGATAGAAATGTCTAAAATAGTCTAGACTCACAGAAGGAGAGAGCAAAATGGTGGTTGTCAGGGACTCAGGAGGACGAAATGGTGAGTTGCTCATGTAGAGTTTCAGTCATGCAAGATGAATACCTAGAATTCTAAAGATCTGCGGTGCAACACAGTGGCTATAGTTATCAACACTGCACATACACTTAAAAATCTGTTAAGTGTAACCGGGACTGCCCCACTGCTTTATCGTTCTTTGACATTTAAAGGTATTATAATTTTTCTCTCTCTTTCCTTGTATTCTTCTCCCTTTCCTCTGTTTTTAGCAATTTATCAGAAAAAAGTCAGATGTCTCTTTGTGAATTATGAACCCAGGGTCCTGGTTTGCTGAGTGCCTTCTTATTTATTACCTTTAGCTTTGCCTCTACAAATGCTTTCCATGTTCTCCCTAAAAACACTGCCCTTTCACTTTCTCAAAACAACCATGCCATTGAAAAATAATCTCTTTTTATCAAAAAGGGACCAAAACATTGTTACTAAAATCTCAGCTGTTACAGGATTTTTCTCTTCCTGTTTATTATTATTAATCCTCCACCCTCTCTCCCCCTATCCCCGACCCCCATCATTCAGTAGTTTTATCAAATACATTCTGATGTAGTTATGCTTCTCCAGGAATCACGAAGTCTGATTTGCTCTAGCTGAGAACTTGGCAAATTGCAGAGCTACAATCCCACCTGATTTCTATAATAATTGTTATTTACTACCATCAAAGATTATTTAAGCAATTCCTGTGACTCTCCCCTAAAGTGCCTTCTTAGATTTACAACTTGCGGTTTGCTGACCAGTGACTCTCTGGGCCTCATCTTATCGGGACAGTTGGGAGACGCCTGCGCAGAGCCAAGAGAAGAGAATCACTGCAGCAAAGCACGGGTGCAGAGGCAGGACC
The DNA here is from genome assembly GCF_014754425.2 of Oryx dammah. NCBI lineage: Eukaryota > Metazoa > Chordata > Mammalia > Artiodactyla > Bovidae > Oryx > Oryx dammah. Next base: position 67,573,870 of record NW_024070194.1, read on the forward strand.
CTAAGTGTGCTCCATCTTGGTCTTTCCTTGCTCACAGGCAGCTGTGTTTCAGCCTTTTTTTTTTTTTTTTTCCTCCTGGAAAATGGTGGCCAAACCTCAGGCCAGAAAGTGGACGGGAAGACTTCTAAGGCAGAGAACTGGCTAGAACGTGCAAGTTGAAGGACAGTTTCTAGGTTTGGAAAATAAGAAGCCTGGACTCCTGGATACGGGCTGCACGGTAATCAGGAGCTGTGTCCTGCCAAGGAGCCAAAATTGTTTTCTTCCTGACTTCGCAAAAGGCGTGAAATATGCTTACATAAGGCTCTCTTTGCTCATGAATATTTCTGTTAATTTTCCTCATATGCATCAGCAATACTGACATTGTTTGGACACTGGGTTTTCATACTGCCCCTTTCTCTTTTCATAAGTCTTTTTCTCCTCCTTTCAGCATCCAGGCTTAGGGCAACAGCCTCCAGCATCAGTTCAGTTCAGTTCAGTCACTCAGTCGTGTCCGACACTTTGCAACCCCAGGACTGCAGCAGGCCAGGCTTCTGTGTCCATCACCAACTCCCGGAGTGTACCCAAACTCATGTCCATTTAGTTGGTGATGCCATCCAACCATCTCATCCTCTGTCATCCCCTTCTTTCCCAGCATCAGGGTCTTTTATAATGAGTCAGCTCTTCAGATCAGGTGGCCAAAGTATTGGAGTTTCAGCTTCAACATCAGTCCTTCAATGAACACTCAGGACTGATCTCCTTTAGGACAGACTGGTTGGATCTCCTTGCAGTCCAGGGGACTCTCAAGAGTCTTCTCCAACACCACAGTTCAAAAGCATCAGTTCTTCGGTGCTCAGCTTTCTTTATACTCCAACTGTCACATCCATACATGACTACTGGAAAAACCATAGCTTTAACTAGAGGAACCTTTGTTGGCAAAATAATGTCTCTGCTTTTTAATATGCTGTCTAGGTTGGTCATAACTTTTCATCCAAGGAGTAGGCGTCTTTTAATTTCATGGCTGCAGTCACCATCTGCAGTGATTTTCAAGCCCCCCAAAATAGTCTCTCACTGTTTCCACTGCTTCCCAATCTATTTGCCATGAAGTGATGGGACTGGATGCCATGATCTTAGTTTTCTGAATGTTGAGTTTTAAGCCAACTTTTTCACTTTCCTCTTTCACTTTCCTCAAGAGTTCTTCACTTTCTGCCATAAAAGTGGTGTCATCTGCATATCCGAGGTTACTGATATTTCTCCCGACAATCTTGATTCCCAGCTTGTGCTTCATCCAATCCAGCATTTCTCATGATGTACTCTGCATAGAAGTTAAATAAGCAGGGTGACAATATACAACCTTGACACATTCCTTGCCCGATTTGGAACCAGTCTGTTGTTCCATGTCCACTTTTAACAGTTGCTTCTTGACCTGCATACAGATTTCTCAAGAGGCAGGTCAGGTGGTCTGGTATTCCCATCTCTAAGAATTTTGCATAGTTTGTTGTGATTCACACAGTCAAAGGCTTTGGCATAGTCAATAAAGCAGAAATAGATGTTTTTCTGGAACTCTTGCTTTTTTGATGATCCAATGGATGTTGGCAATTTGATCTCTGGTTCCTCTGGCTTTTCTAAATCCAGATTGAACATCTGGAAGTTCACGGTTCATGTACTATTGAAGCCTGGCTTGGAGAATTTTAAGCATTACTTTACTAGCGTGTGAGATAAGTGCAAGTCTGCGGTAGTTTGAGCATTCTTTGGCATTGCCTTTCTTTGGGATTGGAATGAAAACTGACCTTTTTCAGTCCTGTGGCCACTGCTGAGTTTTCCAAATTGGCTGGCATAAAGCGTCCAGCATCACTGGTGGCTTTTGAACCTTGCCGACTTCTCTCGGCTCCCTCTTCCTAGGCAATTACTAGATAGGCCTCTCGTCTTCCCATTCATAAGCTACTATAATATTTGCAGTAGCTTTTATTGCATTCTTGGCACATAGGATACAACTTTTGAGCTCAAATTCAATCATTTTGGAAGCTGATTAAACTGTACTGCCAGTCACCCATCACCTTTATGTCTTAAAAATATACAAACCACCTCAGAGAGCCATAAAGAAAATTATCAGGAATGCTTCAGTGCTTGCCTTCCTAATTTGCCTCCAATTCAGGTCACTGATAATAAAAAAAAAATAAGTATAAACAAAAAAATCTTGAGCTAGACTACTTTTTTTAACACAACTTTCTAAAAAGAAGCCAATTGTGTCTGCTTGCCATTTGATCAATACTCCCACAAGACCTACATTGTCAGAACTGCAAGAAGGTGGTAAAATGGTTAAACTATGACAGAGACTGACTTTGCAAAGCATCAGGATCCTACGGGATATCTATTTTTTGAATAACTCAAAAACAATAGGGTCAAACTGAAAGCCTGGAAATGTTTCAAGAGCTGTTCTGTTTTGATTTTTGAGTCATATAATTTCAAAAGGAGTCAAGTATGGTGATTTCATAGGAACATTTTCTATAAATCTCTTATCAACCTCAAAAAAGTCTCATTTAATGTTAACCACTTTTCTTTGGGGATAACAATCTGGCAGAAAAACTGCTTATACCTTCTTTGGTACATCTACTCCCATGTAATAGCAAAATAGCAGCTGACACTTACTGAGCATTTACTGCACAGGCACTGGGGTTAACTCTTTGTAGGCAAGATATTTATGCCTACAACACTTCCAGGAGATGTGGAGCTACTGAGACCTCACTTTCACAGAGGGAGACTCTGAGCCCTGATGAGTTAGATACCATATTCAAGATCATATAGCTATGAGGCAGTGGGTGCAGTTCAAAGTGAACCCAGTCTAATTCCAGGGCACAGGGCAGTGAACTGTCAAATAGGCATCAAGGAACCTGAATAAACTGAACAAATACCGTGTACAAAACTCCTCCATTTCCCTTTTTAAAAACTGCACAATTCCTCCCCCTCTATAATTTCAGAAGAGGATGACATTCAGAATAAGGCTTTCTTTCCATTTTTGTGCTTCAGAGTATCCAAATTGACTCCCTCCTAATCTTTAAAATTTCTACATTTCACACCAGGAAAGACAGTCAGAGAAGGGAACGTTTTATTCCCAAGTGACATTCTGGGTTTAAATATCGTTTGCAACAGTTTTGTTTTGAAAGATTTCAGTGGTTACATATGAACCAGCCAGATGTCAATGATGAGTCTACCATGTACAATATTCCCCAGAGACTAAAACAGTCCTTGCCGATAAGAGTATTTGGAAATACCACGCAAGCCATTGGACCTGTCGCATGCCTAAGTGTCCGTGTCAGCACGTTTGAAACAACAGATGTTCTAGGCTCTCACTGTTCCTTTTGAATAACAAAATGACTCGTGAAGAGCTTCCTCTCACTCTTCCACAGCAGTTTCCAGAAGAATCGGCTCATTTCAACTTCCAAAAGGACCACCAGACACTGTGCAGGCTCTGGACTCCGCCTGCGGCTCCAGGCAGGTTTCTGCAGGCCTTTGCCTAGGATGCTGTCAAGAGTTGGTCCCAGGCACTCAGTGCTCCTGACTGAAGGGGATTAACCAGGGGGAACTTTCTAGGGGCAGGAATACCTCTCCGAGACACAGACAGGTAGGTGGGGTCTGTGCTCAAAAATAACTCAGTGATGGGGACAACAGAAAACACAATGGCTGAGCAGAGCAGACGGAAGGACAGTTCCCTAGAAAATGCACAGCAAGTGGTAAAAATTGACCTGTACATGGCAGGAGTCCAGAGGGAGACCCAGGGTTGCATTCTGAATTCCCTCAAGGGAGGAGAGTGGACATTTCTAGAAGCCAGATACTGTAAGACAAGGGAAGATGACATTCAACATAAATGAACGTGGAACTGTGGTTTGAATTGCAAGGTCAGCCATTGTGCTGATGATCACCAATTCCTTGTGTCTACAAGTGCTCTGCAATTTCCAAAGCCTCACTAAGGGCACTGTGTCACGTGATTGATTAGAAACTTGGGACTAGAAAGTGGAATCAGGTCTTGAATCTTGAAAAGGGAATAGAAGAAAAAGGGAACAAAATGAAAGGTGATTTCAATTCCTCCTCCCCAAAACTAAAGGCATGGGAAAGGAAAGGGTAAAACAGCTTAAAATAAAAAGAATCCCCAAGCCTGACAAGAGACAAGACGTCATGAAGATAAATGCAGACACAAGTTACTCTGTCTGCCGAATCGTCTCACAATGCTGAGAAGCATCAGATAGTTCTAATTTTTCTCAGGCAGAAGACCCACATTCTAGACTTGGCTTATTCAGTGAGCAACTAGGAGCCTTTGGACATGTTATTTACCACCAGGAGCCCATGATTCCTTATCTACAAAACAGGAGTATGGGATCTGCTTTCCACCACATACTCAAATGCATGTATGGTATTGCTTGGCATTTAGGAAGCGTGCAAAAATGTTATCTTAAAATGACATCAGATTCCTTTCAGGCAATCACCTATGAATGTTTCTCCACACAACAAATTCATGTCCAAGATCTCTACGAGTTAGATGTTTTTCTAACTGTACGATGTAAAAAAAAAATGAAATTGAACGCTCAGTTTGTGGACCTGTCATTAGAGAACAAGTCTTCAAACTTCTGATCCCTGGATCTTTTCACTGGGGAAAATAAATCATTTGAGCAATGTGTCCCATGTCACACAGTTAGAAAGGAGGTGAGAGACACCATTGTGCTTTATTACCTGTGAAAACTAAAAACTTCTGGCTTTCTTCCACCATCTATCCACTGTTGCTAACAAGTGACTATTACTCATTTTCAGATAAATACGTAAACAGAGTTCTGCCAATATGGAAAGATAAATCTTTGAGTCAGAGCACGGTAAAATCACTGCTTTACTTTTATGGTAAAAACAGAAGTTTGACTCCACATTAATGATCTGGAAACTAATTTCGGTTTTGGTTTATGAGCACCTGACTAGGCAGGTCATGCTATTCATTTACACACAACTTAGTTATCATAGTTGAGAGGCGGGACCAGGGAAAAGAGCGATTCAGCAAGCATTTCTTCTCCTTTCACTGATAGGAAATTGCTATATATAATCACATAGCCAGAGGGCAGAGCTTAGTATGTTAAGCTTCAGGTTTGCTTTGCCTAGGCTGCTTTAAGCCTCAAGTTCAAATCCCAGCAGAGACCATATGACTCTTCATCTCCTTGAGTTTGATCAATTACATTTCATAGATTTTTTATTATGTGAGAGACTCAAATAAGGCTTTATAACCCAAATCCGGTTTATCTTAGGGAGACTCTAAACATCTTGGACTTTTTATTTATCTAAGTATTGAATTTCAGGCTTACTCTCTCTAACACCTTCCCAGCACTTAGGAGATTATGTGAAACCTTTTAATGAAGATGAGAATGTTTCAGTGGAGTCATGAGTTATAATATTTATATAAGTCATCTGCCAGTACTGGTAAAGGAAGGGGTGCAAAAGAAATACAGTCAGGGAAAATAAAGATGCATTCAACATACGAAGTGAGAGTAACCACCATTAATAGTATGCTGTCATTTACCATAGTAAATGACTGCTATGTGCATGATACTTAATGTGAACGATCTCATTTAAGCCTCGTGGCTCCTCTAGAAGGTATCTTTATCCCCAGTTGACGGAGAAGTCTCAATGCCCTGTGCAAAGTCACATGAGCTGAGACAGGAGAGCTGGAATTTAGATACAGGTGTATCTGATTCCAAGCCCATGATGTTCCATTTATCTAGCCTGCCATAGCATCGCTGTATGCCTCATTAGAAAATAAGAATGACATGCATGAAAGGTACCAGAAATGGAGTTGAAAAGTGAAAGCCCGAATCAGGAAGGCAGCCAGATCCGGGGACTCAAGAAGAAAACTTGGGTCAAACTGTCCTCATTTTATATCAAGATTGTCCTTAAAGAGCTGGTGGCGGATCTTCCCACTCATGCCGGGCCTCTTCCACATGGTGAGTAGGCAGGCTCACAGGCACGGTCTCCAGAAGAGCCCAGTGTAGGTGGGTGCCAGGATTTAATACCCTTTCAAAATGTCACAGATAAAGTTCTTCCACCTAGTAGAGTGATACTCTGCTGCGATGCATGGCCTGGGGGGCTGGGGCCCCAGAAGTCATTACCATCTGGGAGGATATTCTGCTGTCTTCTGCTTTGTCCAGCCAACTCCCTAGGTTTCTGTATTCTTTGCTCTTGAGGAAACATTTCATCCTCTGTTTGACATTCTTGTTGGGAGTTTTGTAATGCAGACTGAGCCAGGAGGAAGTCATGGGCAAGATCAGCTCTGCTCCCATGCTTTCCAGCAAAGGGGAATCTCTGGGTGTCACTCACTAATACCATTCACTAATAGTCAGGGACAGAAACAGGGCAAAACTGAAGGGTGGACGTGGAAATAATCATATCAGTTGCAGACAAGTTGGGTTTGAATTGCCTGGAGAGCATCAAGGTGAAGAAAGTATCTAGAAACATGCAAGGGGAGAAATAGGGTAGAAATTTGGATATGTGGGTCTGAAGTGGATGAGAGGTTCAGAACTGGAGACCTATACTGAGACTCATCAATATGTAGGAGGTACTTAAAACCACAGAGAGGACAAGCTCTCCAAGGAGCGAATATAAGGAAAGAAGAGCAGTGGGTCCAAGCAGAATGCTAGGAAATACCCAAGTGGGGAGGGGAAGAGAGAGAGAATTGAGAGCCACAGAGGCTCCCAGAACCAGAAGAGCAGAGCAATGGTGGGTTCAAGGCTGAGGGGCAGCATTTCCCAAATGGTATTCCTGGTATTTTAATAAGATGAGTTTTACAGATTAACACTAGCTTGCTAATTTGCAGTGCAAGTCTTTAAAGAAGATAATACTATGTAAAACTTTCTAAAATTAATTGACCATGGAACTCATTTTCTATAAAACCTATTCATATTCTCCAAGACTAATGTTTCTTGGAACATACTTTGAGGAAACCTGGGGTGAGTTCCCTCACACAAGAAATTGCCTGTGATATCAGTATCACAGGGAGATCCAGTGTACGAAAGCTCAATAAAGGCTACATTCTGACAAACAGCAAGTCATTGATCACCTTTATCAGAGCAATTTTAGTGGAGCAATAAGGACGGGACAAGACAGGATTAACCAATAAATAAGATGTGAGGATGTAAAAACCACTGCATGTTGATGACTCTTTCAAGAGACTTAGGTTTCAAAGGAAAGACACACAGGATAGGACAATTTCAGGATGCCAGAGCTTTGTACACATTTATAGGCGGAAAGGGAAAACCAAACAGAGAGAAGCCAAAAATACATGGGGGTGTGAGAATGGGGCACAATGGACAAGCTGGAGCAAGGGACTGAGGATCTGGAAAGAAACCAGACTTAAGATAGAATATGGGATGAGGAGTTCTCATAAAAGTAACCATCTCGGAGAAGACACAGGAGGAAGAGCTCGGTACTCACTGTGAGGACCAGGCAGGACTCCTTGTAAGAGATACCCTTTGATTTGGAAGAGGTAGCCTCTTCTTTGAAGAAGCAGAGAAAAAAAGGCATGCAGGAAATGAAAGCCATACCAAAGACCCGAGTCAGAAGGAAAGGTGTGGAGTCACTGAGGGGCAGAGTGGACCCAAGGAAGGACACCTGGGATTGGAATCCTGGCACTCTTCATTTTCAGCTAGCTCTCTTATTGCACGTCACTGGTTCCATGGAATGGGATGGCTAATTGAATACGGGATCCTTAACGACGACCCTCTCCATCCGTCTGTTCATCTGTAAGTTGGGGCCCTATTTTATTACTTGATTCCCAAGCTCTAAAGAGACACACCTCAAGTTTTCTATGAAAAAGAAAAGGAGAGTGAAGAAACACACAGTTGACTGGGTGAACTGAAGAGTATAAGTAGACTAAACCAGCTAAAACCTCGGGTGTGAAAGAACCGCATGTGGTGCACTCTGCTAATACAGAGCTAGGAGTTGAATCAAATGACTGATACAAGAACAGAATCTGGAAAGAGAAGAGCCACAGACCAAACGAGATGACAGCTTCTACCCTGTTGGAATGATATCTTTTTTCTAAATGAGAAAGTGGGTGCGTTCTTGATGATTACTGTTTACCACCTAAACGTATGAAATAATCAGTATTTTGGGTCACAGTTTGAAAAACAATGATTTTAAGAGGCTTTCTTGTCTGTGCAGTTTGAACCAAGGACTTGCTAGTTAGCGCCTGCTTTTAGAGAGGACATGAATACTGGGGTTTGGATGTATTCAGAAGACATTTCAGCAAAACATTTCTGTTCTAAGCAGATGGCATAAATAGAACCTTCTCAGCTGTTTTCTTCTAAACATTACATTTCAATCTTTTAGCTAAAGTCATATTAAAAATAATAGCAGAAATGCAAACTATTCTGTTCTAAAGATGTTGCTTTAATCAGAAGCCTGCCTCAGTTGCTTGATGAAATTTCATTGTTAGTCTCTGTTAGCAGCTGGGGAAAGTTGTTTCCCACCCCAAACAAGTATTTAAACAATAATTATTAATTAGGTGGCAAATTGGTAATCTATGACACGAGCATCGACCAACACCCTATTGAAAACACGACCATTAAATGTGTGTATCTCTCACTGGAGGACAGGGTGGCGGAGGATGAGACGGTTAGATAGCATCATTGACTCAATGGACATGAATCTGAGCAAACTCTGGGAGACAGTGATGGACAAGGAAGCCTGGCGTGCTGCAGTCTGTGGGGTTGCAAAGAGTTGGACAGGACTGAGCAACTGAACAACAACAACAATGGATAAACACCTCCATTGATGTGGGAAAATCTCATATAAATAGACCTCAAATAACTACACATTACTTCAGATGTATAACTGAAGGGGATGCATTTCTACTTGATGTATGTTCTGAGGCAAAGAACTACAGAGAGCATTTTTCCTTTTTGGGTAGGGTGAAGGAAAGAGTGTGCCTGTAAGTGACTGTGTGCGTGAGAGACAGACAGACAGAAAGACATAGCATGGAATACTGGGTGTCTCAGTATGTGTAGCAAAATAGGAATGTCGGTAGTTTGCTCCTTATTATTACAAAAACCAAGGGCATAGACTGCTTCATCTACAGGCCATGATTTTGCTCATTTTTTTTTTTCCTTTTTTAAAAATTTGGTGTAGACCATTTTAAAAGTCTTTATTGAATTTGTTACAATATTGTTTCTGCTTCACATTTTGATTTTTGGGCCACGAGGCATGTGGGACCTTAGCTCTCCAACGAGGCATCAAATCCGTAACCCCTGCATTGGAAGGCAAAGTCTTAACCACTGGACAGCCTGTGTTGCACATCTTAACAGCTAAATCTCCACTTCACATAAGATAATGCACCTTCCTGAAACACGGGAAGCCTTGCAAGTCACAGTTCTTAGAAACACCTCCCTGTTTCTATTCCCTGGAATGTCTACCCTTAGCCTGCAACTTACTGGATTTTGTTTCATGCCTTTTGGGGTTCACCCAAGTCTCACATTTTGAAACTGTCTCTGAATCCATCTGTCATTGTAATCATAATTTTAGAGGTTCTTCCTCTCAGAAAAAACAAGTTCTTTGTTCATCTCTTTTGTGTATTATTAGAACTGTCTAATGTATTCTCATTCTGAACAAGGACCAAAAAAAAACCAGGTCTTTCATTATCTTGCTATTAATTTGAACTCCGGTCATCAGAAGTGTATCTCCTTAACCACACAATTAGCAACTTCATCAGTTACCATAAGGGCCTGACCTTTATCTATTCTTTGCCAAGAAAAGTAATACTGAACAGTCGGCAACTGCCCCACTGATGCCTGAATGGCTTTTTTCACGTTTTAAGCAAAAGCCATGGATAGGTTGTCATTTTGTGACACATTATTTTCAGCCTAAAGGAACAGGGTGTGAAGAGCCCTACAATTAGAATACAATACGCCTGTACCGTCACAGGAACTTCTGCATTAGTTAAGCTTTTCAAAAGTCATCTAAAAGAACTCCTGACCCCCTGCACCCATACCTCCCACAAACAGCCTCAAAAAGACAAGAGTCATTGGGTTTTGAAAACTGTAAGCTCTCATTTCTCCAATTCAACATCAGAAATCAGAAAGCAAATTATTTACATAATTTAAAATATAGCATGATACATGTATATTTAACTTTGGGAATATCGCTAGGTGGCAGCTGGTATTCTAAACATCATCACACGTTCCATCCAGTGGAATGGAACACAGATTATTTACAAAATGAAAAATTAGGTGCTCCACATTTAAAGGCCAAGACTTTTTTTTCTAGGTCAAAAGAATGAGAATTTTAGCCATCAAAAAAAAAAAAAAAGATGCATTTCCAATTCTTGACTATGAAGTAGCAATTATTCAGTTGGTGCTTTTTCCAGCCTCCCCCTCCCCCGTCCTCCCCCCTCCCTCTGGCAGCAGGCTCCGTGGCATTTTGTTGCCCTTTCATTAAGCACTGAGAGAAAAATGAGGCCAAGGCAGATCATTTTGCTCCTCTTCCCAGCTCTTAAGACCAGTCCGGAGGGACAGACATGCTGAAACTGTAGGCTTAAAGTAAAATTTTCAGATCATGGCAGATTTTAATGGTCTCTGCTCTCTACTTTCAAAGTATTGAAGATAATGAAGCATTTTTCTTTTCTTTTTTTTTTTGGCTTTAATAACCATTCACATTGCAAAGCACAACTTTTCATTGACCCAGGACGCTCTGGCTATTGGTGTATGTGAAGGAAACACACCGGACAGAAAGCCCAGGAGAGGGGCCACAAGGGACCACAGGTCCCCAGAGACCAGGCTCTGAAGTCCATCTGCACGTGTGTGCTCCAGACAACACTTCACACTGTCTGTTCCCAGCCACAGACTGAGCACAGCAGGACTGTCAAGGCAGGTCTGTTCCTGGGAGACACAGGACAGCTCTGGGAGGCAGGTTCACTCAAAGACCAGCCAGAGCTTCCACGTGGGTCTGGGATGCTTCCACCAAGCTTGCCTTCTCTCGGGGTCGGGCATGCACTGCAGCTGGGCCACTCTCTCAGGCTTTTCTGGCTCCTTCCCATTTTCTCCTGATGAAATCCTAGCAACGTGTCTCCAACGTCTCCTGCGCGTTGGCAGGCAGGTTCTTTACCACTAGCGCCACGTGGGAAGCCTGTCCCCGCCCCCCACCTCCCACACGATGGACGGGCGAGCAGCTCTCTCTGGACTCAACAGGTCTGGCTGTGCTATCGACCTGGTTATGGAAGAAAGGCACCTTGAGTTCCCCTTATCACTGGCTGACAAACGGAGAGGGCACATGTAATTTGTGAGTCGGCTATCGTGGAGCTGTGGATATACCCATAATGCTGTGCACAGTGACCATCACCTGGATGGGCCAAAGACCTCAACATGTCCAAAACAGAACATCCACCCCTTCCTCGCTGCTATTCTATCTGGGTGCCCTCTTCAGCTGGCAGTGATATAGAGCTATACCCCTAACCTTGTCCCCTTAGAAACCCAGGGTTAAGACCTGTGGTACTGTTAGAACTATCTTCGGGAGAATTACGAGTCAGACGTTTGTTAGGATTGCTTCTCATAATTCTTCTGTGGCAAAACACATTCTGAGTTCCAAATACAACAGACTCCAAATAAACGGTGGAATATGATCCATTCATAAGTTGGGTAATAGCTGTGCTAATGATGTGGGATACATTCTCATTTCGAAAATTATCATTATCATTAATCAGAGTTATTCACTCATATAGCTTGATATATTTGCAGCTCAGCTGGATTTCTTTTAGGTCTTTTGTGGATTTAGTAGTAAGTTCCTGATGACATTTGTTTCTGTGACTAATGTTGCTTTGTGCTCTTAAAGGGCTTCCCAACTAGACATTGGTAGAAATCTTAAATATAATCAAATAAAATTTGGAGGCAACTTTACACCTGAATCTAATGCAATGATCCTCAAAGTGTGGTCTCATCTGGGAATTATTAGAAATGCAAATTATCAGCCTGACTCTATACCTCCTAAATCAGAATCTCTTGGGGTGGAGCCTAGAATTGTGTTTCTAGGTGATTCTGATCCAGGCTCAAGTTCAGAAACCACTGCTTCCTCTATCTACTGTCTTCAGGCTGGGATTATATTACAGAGAAGGCAATGGCGACCCACTCCAGTACTCTTGCCTGGAAAATCCCATGGACGGAGGAGCCCGGTAGGCTGCAGTCCATGGGGTTGCTAGGAGTCGGACACGACTGAGCGACTTCACTTTCACTTTTCTCTTTCATGCATTGGAGAAGGAAATGGCAACCCACTCCAGTGTTCTTGCCTGGAGAATCCCAGGGACTGGGGAGCCTGGTAGGCTGCTGTCTATGGGGTCGCACAGAGTTGGACACGACTGAAGTAATAATTTTAGATAGGATAAAAAGTTCGTTTGTGTTTTTCTGTAACATCTTGTGGAAAAACCTAAATGAACTTTTTAGCCAACCCAATATCAATCATGGGTCAATTAAACTGTTTTAAATGTCCTATATGTAATAATCCCTGTGGAGAGTATAAAAGTGATTCCAAGAATGAGTTTCATTAAAAGTTTTCAATCAAGTTGAGGAAACACACACATGACGTTAACAGAAAACTAACAGGATAATAAAAAATGAAATGTGTGCAAATCAAATGAGTGAGTGAAAGTTGCTCAGTCATGTCTGACTCTTTGCGACCCCATGGACTACACAGTTCATGGAATTCTCCAGGCCAGAATACTGGAGTGGGCAGCCATTCCCTTCTCCAGGAGAACTTCCCAACTCAGAGATTGAACCCAGGTCTCCTTCATCGTAGGAGGATTCTTTATCAGCTGAGCCACGAAGGAAGCCCAATCAAATGATACCAAAGAGAGGAGAACCAGAAATTAACACAACATTGTAAATCAATTCTACATCAATAAAACAAAGCAAAAAATAAACTTGTGGTTACCAAGGGGGAGGATGGGAAGGAGAGGAATGGATTGGGAATTTGAGATTATGAGATGAGAACTACAATATTATATAGGCGATGGATAAGCAATAAGGTCCTGGGAACTTCCCTGTGGCTAAGACTCTTCACTCCTAATGCAGGGGCCTGGGTTCAAGCCTTGGTCAGGGAACAAGAGTGCCCGTGCTGCAGCTAAGAGTTCACATGCTGCAAGGAAGACTGAAGATCCTGAGTGCCTCAACCAAGACCCAGCCGAATAAATAAATATTCAGAAAAGTATTAAAAAGGAAAGAAAGTCCTGCTCTATTGTAGCACAGGAAACTATATTCAACGTCCTGTGATAAATAATAATTGAAAAGAATATGAAAAGGTATACACACTTGTACCTGAATCACTTTGCTATACAGCAGAAATTAACAGTATTGTAAATCAACTATGCTTCAGTAAAATAAATTTTAAAAAGAGAGGGGGGACCATATTTATTGGACTTTATCTATTTTGGATATGATTCAATATTTGCCTATGAATTTATTTTATTTATTGATGGAAAGGTAGGAGATTCTTCTAGTAAAAAGAGAACAGTAGCAACAACCTTTTTTCCTGGACCCCAAGAATTGGGTTAAAGGCAAATTTAATTGTGTCTTTAAATATACTTCGCTTTCATCATCAAAGAAAATGACGGCTCCACAGTCTTTCTCAATAAACCATGCCAGCATCTTACCAGTGTGAAAGCTGAAAGTTTTTTCATGCCCAGCTAAAATCTTTCCATATCAATCAGAAAAATAAAAAGGTTCTTCATAGCTAATTCATAATTGACACTGTGAGACAGTGGGATGGAAAAGCATTTTGTAAAGTCCGAAATGTTATACAAAACGTATATACCTGTTATTATTGTAATTATTTTTATTGTTTGATGTAAAGAGTTGCACTGCTTCTGCATGAGAGTCTTAATGATTTTGTTGATTCTCAAATGACAATATGAGAAGGGAAGGCTCACATTCAGCTTAAAATTTTAAAAAATCTATTTTCCTATTCCTTCTGTAGATGTGTCTGAAAACGTACAACAGACAAATCAAAAGCCCCAGGCTTTCTTTTGCTCTTCAGATGATATTTTTTTAAGTCGCTGAAACGACATAAAATCAAATCCCTTTGAAAGGTGGATGGCCTCACATATAATTCTATTAGACCTGATTCTAAAACTGAAAAAGGAATAATTTGCTCACTTTCGATGATCATTAATTCTCTTAAGTTACAAAAGTACCATTTAGTAAATTACCTTTTCTGGGGCACCAAATGACATCATAAAGAGTTGAAATGTTAAATCACCTTCAAAAGTGGTCAGTTTACCCCCTAATCAGTGATATTATCCATCCAAATAAATTTTTTTTTTCAGTGCTGGAGTCTGATATACATAAAGCACTATTACAGACACTGTTAAGTTTATCCTGAACACCGTAGTCAGGGTGGAGGAAGGGGGAGCCCTGAGGAAAGCTTTTAGAATTTCCCTAGTAACTAAGTAAAGGAATGCTACAGTTTCCAAATTTTTGAATCATAAAATTGTTAAATAACTGCAAAGTCATATTATCCAAATGCTGCTATTTCTCTTTTGTTGGCCAGGCTTTGCGATGCTAAGAAAGACATCTAGTCTCATATCTTCTTGATTCTAATTTATGCTTTTAGGCTGAGTGGGAGCATATGGTTTTAGATTTTAGAGTTTGGTCTAGGGGAGAATCTGCTGATTTTTTTTTTTTTTTTGACAACTGTGAACTTGGTAGGAAGTCAATGGCCTTGTTCACGAAAAGTCTGCAGGGGGTAGGTTTGTATACTAGAACGGGAAAGGTTGAGATTTCGCTGCTACATTGAGATTGGGCTCCCTGTGCTCAGGGTGACAATATTAGGAAGATAAATTCCCTCATTCACCTTCAATGGACACTTTTACCTCTTCCTGCAACCTTCACTCTGATGTCAATTTAGCACTCTTACCGAAAAGTCATAAATTAAGTCCTGGTCATGAGCTACCTTATCATTTTCCAACAAACCAATGACTAACAGCTCCCCCAAGAGTAATAATTCATCAATAAAAACACACTTACAGGAGTTCTCTAGTGGTCCAGTGGTTGAGAATCTGCCTGCCAATGCCAGGGACATGGGTTTGATCCTTGGTCCAGGAAGATCCTACATTCTGAGGGGCAACTAAGCCTATGCACCACTGAGCCTGTGCTCCAAAGTCCTTGAGCTGCAACCACTGAGCCTTCGTGCCACAGCTACTAAAGCCTGGGTATATAGAACCTGTGCTCTGCAACCAAAGACTGCACTGAAAAGCCCACGCACTTGCCACAGCTAAAGAAAGCCCACATGCAGCAAGGAAGACCCAGCACACCAAAAATAAATGATAATTTAAAATAAACACGTATCGGATATAATGGACCTGTAATTAGGTCCATACGTAGAGGAACAAGGCAGAGATTTCACGCTGTCGGGCAGAAGCTAGCCAGGGTGGGTCCTGCTCCCATCCTTCACGTAAGTGTCTCCAGTTTTCAGCTTGTACATACATATCTGACAAATTTCAAGGAAAAGCTCTAATCCTCATTGGCAAGAAATGTTAAAGATTCCCATTAAGGGGACAAAATTGAAGATGACAACTTCCTTCCTCAGTCTGAAAAGTGAAAGACTCTTTGTGAACCCAAGGACTGTAGCCCCCCCGAGCTCCTCTGTCTATGGGATTCTCCAGGCAAGGATACTGGAGTAGGTTGCCCTGCCTTTCTCCAGGGGATCTTCCTGACCCAGGGATCGAACCTGGGTCTCCTGCCTTGCAAGCAGATTCTTTAACGTCTGAGCCACCAGGGGAGCCCCCTCCTCATTCTAAGTTGTTGAAAAAGAGATTTCTTATGAAGGTATATTTTCTCTGTTATTTCAAGCATGGCAGCCTCTTTGGGCAGAACGATGAGTCTGTCCTACAGCAATCAGTGGTTCCGAGAACCCTTCAAAGCCTGTGTGTGATGATAGAAAGAGGAGCCAGAGCCGGGCGGAGAGAGTGGTAATGAGCATCCCTCTTGTTTCTCCTGAAACCTTCATTATGCGGATCCATGGGGCCTGTGGATTGAGAAGGGGGGAGAAGAAAGAGCCTTTTCTAATTTTAGATTAAATTTTTGTTTTTCATCCATATTTGATTGGGGAAAAAAAAAAGATCTGAGGGGAAAAAAAGAAAAGAAAGTATACCCAGGAAGGCAGTGAAATATTCACTTAAAAGTCCCAAGTTGAATAATGTGCAAAACATTTTTAAAACATCGTAAAAAGAAAATAACCCTAAAACCAAAACTAAATCTTTGGTGTTGCTGGCACCATTGTTTAATTAGTCACATGAAGAAACTTACCTGAATGGGAATGTCACACATTCCTTCTTTAACACAATAACATTCCACAATATATTTTTAGTTTTTGTCTTCAAGAAGTCAATATCACAAACTATAAATACACAGTGTAAGCTTCTGCCAATAAAACGAGGTCAGCTTTCCTTTGGGTCTCTTTTAAACCTTGAGATCATTAACTCTAAATCCCCTCACCTACTTGAAGAACTTACCTCTTCTCTATTTTGGGGGTGGGATGGCAGGGAACAGAGGAATTTCAGTTCCAAATGAAACTCTTTGGCCTTCCTCAGGCCTAAAAATATTCCTTATAAGAGGGATCATTTTGGAATTCAAATTCCATTGAGGAGCTGGGGACTGTGCTCAAGAAATAGGAAGAGATATCAGAGCAATGAAAAAGATTCCTTTTATCGCATTAGCCAGAGAATGCCGAACTTTGAGATACTTAGGAGCAGCTAGTTGTCTGGCTGAGGGCACAACTAGTTACAATACCTCCCTCTAAAATGTGCCTTCTGTATTTCAATCTATAAAGTTAATGCCTGATTTTTTTTAAAAAAGGAGGCAGATTCTAATGCACACCTATTAAATTCCCCATAAAAAATAAGAAACACCTAACTCTGCCTTGAGCAAAAACAACCAGCCAGATGTAACAAGAAGTCTCTGCTAGGAAATGGGATATTGTATCAAATCAAACACTCAGTTTAATAGAGTATCACCAAAAATACTAGGTATGTATTAGCAATTTGCAAGAAATGGAACACAATAGAATACTATTAATGCTAAAACAACATATTTTAATCTTTCTCTGATGATTCAAGGTGTTTCAAAATATTTCATTGCCTCTAGGTCACCATTCTGAATCTCAATTTTCACTGCGCCCAGTGAAGCATGGTTGTATCAATTAAACAGAGGTTTCCATTTGACAGGATGTTCTACCAACTAGCTTTAAGAACACAGGCATATTTCGACAATATTGTGGGTTTGGTTCCAGACGACTGTGACAAAGTGAATGTTGTAATAAAGTGAGTCCCACAAAATTTTTGGCTTCCTAGTGCATATAAAAGTTATGTTTGCACTACACTGATCTGTTAAGCGTATAATGCGTGCTTAGTCACTCAGTCGTGTCCGACTCTTGCAACTGAGTAGATTGTAGCCTGCCAGGCTCCTCTATCCATGGGATTCTCCAGGCAAGAATACTGGAGTGGGTTGCCATGCCCTTCTCCAAGTGTATATAATAACAGTATGTAAAACAATGCACATACCTTAGCTTTAAAATACATTACTGCTAAAAAAACAAACAAACAAACCATAATCTGACAAGTTGCCACAAACCTTCAATCTGTAAAAAATTGCAGAATAAAGCAACATGCAAAAACTAGGTCTGCCTGCATATTGCTTCTACTGGGTGGGTACTAACATGAATTCTAATCAGTTGGATTTTCTGCATTACATGGTGGTTCATTGGTTCAATGTCTCAAAGTGTATTGGCTTCAAGTGGTTTGAATGATAAAGTTTTGGGGAAAGAAGATTCAGACACTACACATTAGGAGGAATGGAGAGAGAAGGAAAAGTTCCTTGCGTTCTTTCTTCTACCACTGTTCTTGCAGCCCTTTTGTCAGAAAGGCTTCCAATTGCCAACATCTCATGCTTCTAGAGCCCCATGATCCCTAAGGAGGAGTGTGCCACTGGCAGAAATGACTTCTAAGAATGAGATCCAAATGCAGTTTAAAGCCATCCTGAGGGGCTGGAGAGTTTTGGAGCCTGTAGCCAGAATCCTGACAGCTTCATGTGTATACTGACAACCACAGCCTTGGAATAAAGGCATGTTGATGCTAATCCTTTTTCAGTTTGGGTCACATGAGGTGACAGCTCCTGGTGCTAATTGAAAAGGAAAACAATAATTCAATGCTATAATAGTTTGCACTGACTTCATGCTTTTTCATCCAGGAAACATTTTTTTTACAGAGGAAAATAATCTAAGGCAACCTCCCCTGGGGCTTGGGGTCAATCTCTATCTCTGAGAAGGCCAGACAATACCTGTGTGATGACAGCACTTTCTGCATCTGGATCAGGAATACCCAAGGAGGAAAAATGTAATATTCAGTCTTAGGAAGATGGTAGAATTGCCCTGAAATAACACAGGCTGGAGATTGAAGAATATTCTTATAATCCCAGCTTGGTTCTCCATGCTGAACAAATCACCTAGTTGGAACCTTATCTGTCTCCCTTGTAAAATGCAGGTAATAATTTATTGTGAACATTTGCTTTCTTCTGGGGAGAACTCAGAGTATTTTAATGCTCAGTAAATATTGACAGAAGATGAACAGGGTCTCACAACACTGATGAGAAGTACAATGTCAAACAGAACCTAGTGGGCCGTGATGGACTGGGTGACTTGGATGACTGATATGTAGAAGGCCATAACTGTGACGTGCACCGTCTTAGTCTGCTTGGGCTGCTATAACAAAAACACCATAACAGCAGACTGGATGGCTTAAAAACTAAGCATTTCTCTCTTACAGTCTGGATGCTAGGAGTCTGAGACCAGAGTGCCCACAGGGCTTGGTTCACAGTGGGGGCCTTCCTCCTGGTTTGCAGATGGGTGTCTTCTGACTGTGTCTCACAAGGCTGAGCAAGATCCTCTCTCTCTTGTCTCTTCTTAAAAGGACATTAATCTCATTCATGAGGGCTCTACCCTCATGACCTAATCACCTCCCAAAGGTCTCACCCCCAAGCACCATCACACTGGTGCTCATGGCTTAAATTTATGAAGTTTGGAGGGACAAACGTTCAGTCCATGGCAATATTAAACTGGATTTGGGGCTTTTCTGTACTAGAAAGATGTGTTGGCTGAGTCTTTGGTATGCCAACCAAGCGCAGTACATTCAGACACAGGGGTGATATGGGTGACACGGTGGCTCTCTTTGTTTGTTTGTTTGTTTGATAGATATTTATTGTGGTTGCATCAGCTCTTAGTTGCAGCACACAGGATCTTTCACTGCAGGGTACAGACTCTTGTGGTGCACTGGCTCAGTAGTTAGGGTGCATGGGCTTAGTTGCTCCATAGCATGTAGAATCTTAGTTCTCCCACCAGGGATCAAGCCCGTATCCCCTACATGGCAAGGCAGATTCTTAACCACTGGACCACCAGGAAAGTCCCCTTATTCTTTGTTTTCTAACATATCTGAAAGGCAGAGCAGTGAAATGACACTTCAAAGTGGCAGACAGGGCAGTTCCGAATCAGAGGGTCTTCGCCACTGTTTTGCCAGGATGTTCTGTGTTCCATGTGTTTGCTCCAGAGAGCCTCAGGCTGGGCTGCAAAATATCTCGGCAGATGGCTGGTTTCTCACTTCCATCATCCTGGCTCCACTGTTTGTTCTGTGTTCCCCCTTAAAAATGTGGTTCCTTCTAGAAGCAGATGCATTGGTACACATGGTCCTTCTGAGGATAAATCCCTGAGAATTCAGCTGCAAAGTCCAGGAGAAGCATCATCTCCGGGAAGAAGCCAAGCACAGATTTCAGGGCAACATTTCCCTCATGCTTGAACAAGTTTTCCTTTCTTGTTGAATCTGTTCAATTCCCTCTACACACCCTCCTCTCTAGACAGATGTAAGAAGAGGCAGACTCATGCTTCTTTTCGTCTAAACATTTCTTTGATGAAGGAGAGCTTTCAGCCAGGCTCAATTACTGACTCCTAAATAATCACTCACATTTCATCTGTCTACTTCATCCAAGCCTACTGAACACTCCATAAACATTCCTGAAGTCCTATACTCCTCTGACAGAAAACCAAAGCAGCAATGATACAGTGGACCCTCCAATTGTATCCTCCATATTCTTAGGTTCCTCATCTGCAGATGTGACCAACCACGAATAGAAAATACTATGGAAAAAAATTTCCAGAACGTTCCACAAAGCAAAACTTGAATTTGTCATAAGCCAGCAACTATTCACACAGCATTTGCATTGCATTAGGTATTTTAAGGACTTCCCAGGTGGCTCAGACAATAAAGAACCTGCCTGCAATTCAGGAGACCCTGGTTCTATCCCTGAGTTGGGAAGATCCCCTGGAGAAGGAAATGGCAATCCACTCCAGTATTCTTGCCTGAAGAATCCCACGGACAGAGGAACCTGGCAGGCTACAGTCCATGGGGTCTTAAAGAGTCAGACATGAGCAGCTAACACTTTCACTCTTTTCAGGTATTATAAGCAACCTAGAAATGATTTGAACTATACAGGAGGGCTGTATACATTATATGTGAATACTTTTTCTATAAGGGACTTGAGCATCCGTGGATTTCGGTACATGCAGGGGAGGGGCAGTCCTCGAAGCAATCCCCTGAGAATACTGAGGGAGGGCTCTGATGAAATGACCTTCTTCCGAACAATGTGAGGTGATTCTAGTTTATTTATTTATTTTTTAAGATTCTTTTGGAGGTGGACCACGTAAAAAAAAATCTTTATTGAATTTGTTGCACAGTTGCTTGTTTTATGTTTTGTTTTTTTTTGGCCATGAGACATGTGGGGTCTTAGCTTCCCGAGCAGGAATTGAACCTGAATTGCCTGCATTGGTCCATGGGGTCGCAGAGAGTGGACATGGCTGAGTGACTGAACTGAACTGAACCGAACACCTGCCTTGGAAGGCAAAGTGTTAACCACCAGCTTAACAGGGAAGTCCTGTGATTCTAGTATTTAGCCTCATATAATATCACCAGCATGGTATGAAGAACATGATCCCAAAGAGGAAAATGGAGAAGGCTAAAGGAAAACATAGTTTGTTTGTGGGTAAAGAACTTATTTATGTCTGTTCTGACCTCCAAACCAGTTTCTATCCACAACTACCAACTCTTTGCCGAATCCCAGGGACTATTCTACAATCTAGTGAGCTTGAGCTGTTGTTGAAAGCATGACCTGGTTAATTCCAGCGGGAGTCTTCCGGCCTTAACTCACATCGCCTCATAAGTGAATCAATCCGTTCTTTTACATTCAAACAGAAGGCATTCTGGGATAATCTTTAGCAAGTGAGTGACTGAGTGCATCCCAAGGGATTGTTATGGTTGTTGTTCAGTCACTAAATCACTCTTTGCCACCCCATGGACGGCAGCACGCCAGCCTCCTCTCTTCTTCATTATCTCCCACAGTTCACTCAAATTCATGTCCATTGAGTCAGTGATGCCTTCTAACAATCTCATCCTCTGCTGCCCCCTTCTTCTTTGGCCTTCTTTCCCAGCATCAGGGTCTTTTCCAGTGAGTCAGCTCTTTGCATCAGGTAGCCAAAGTACTGGTGCTTCAGCTTCAGCATTAGTCCTTGCAATGAATATTCACGGTTGATTTCCTTTAGGATTGCCTAGTTTGATCTCCTTGCAGTCCAAGGGACTCTCAAGAGTCTTATCTAGATTTAGATTAGAAACCACAATTAGAAAGCATCAATTCTTCTGTGCTCAGCTTTCTTTATGGTCCAACTCGCATATTTGTATATGACTACTGGAAATACCATACAGACCTTTGCTGGCAAAGTGATGTTTCTGCTTTTAAATAAACTGTCTAGGTTTCTCATAGGTTTCCTTCCAAGGAGCAACACTAATTCTATCTTGCCACTAACGTACCATTAGTACTAGTATTCTTCTTTCTATAAATTAACCAGGATCTTCTATCATGCTAAGTCACTTCAGTCAGGTCCAACTCTGTGCGACCCCATAGATGGCAGCCCACCAGGCTCCCCTGTCCCTGGGATTCTCCAGGCAAGAACACTGGAGTGGGTTGCCATTTCCTTCTCCAATGCATGCAAGTGAAAAGTGAAAGTGAAGTCGCTCAGTCGTGTCCGACTCTTAGCGACCCCATGGACTGCAGCCTACCAGGCTCCTCTGTCCATGGGATCTTCCAGGCAAGAGTACTGGAGTGGGTTGCCATTGCCTTCTTTTGGCACTAATGTACCATTACTACTAGTATTCTTCTTTCAATAAATTAACCAGGACCTTCTATCATAGCTAAACACAAAACCAGTTTGAATGAACTGGTGGAAAAATTGGTTAAATGACATAGAGACCAAAAATTATCATATGAGAAGAAGTCAAAACTCCAGAGTGCTGAAGCAAGGGGAGGATTTGGGTGAGAAGGTGGTTTCTTTTAAATGTTTGGGGAGCTACCCTGTGGGAGATTTTACCCCTGATTCTGAGAGCTCAGCTATCAGAGCTGGGGCCAGTCATCAAGTTATAAGGAGGTAGTTTATCTCATTATTAGAGAATCTGAGATGTAAACAGCATTGAGTATGTGAGGGCCACTCTGGTGAGCACTTTTACAAATGGTGCTCACTGAACCTTCTGCCTCACAGTCCTGACCAGTAGATATTATTTAACACTGTGGTACAGAAGTTTAACAATCAAGGTTCAGAGAGGTTAAGATACTTGCTTCAAGTCACACCGTGTAAAAGAGGCAGAAATAGGATTTGATCCAAGTATGGGCTCCTCCCAAGGTTGTACGCAGTTGATGGATGCCACGAGGTGAGGGGTGGGGACTGCTAAAAAGGGAAAGAAATATGCAAATAAAAAGAGCGCCTGAAGCATCTTCTTCTGGTGACAGGAAAGCATTTTCTCTAAAAAGAACTTTAAACCCTAAAACTTTGATGATGGGCTTCCCTGGAAGAAATAGAGTGGAGAGACCATAAGCTTTCATTCTTCTTTCTTTCACTTTTTATTAAGGGCAGTATTGTGGCAGCAATAAAGTAAAATAACTCAGTATCGATGTTCGGTAAGCTCCCCATCAAACACGGAGATAAAAAAAAGAAGAAGGATGTTGCTATAAAAATATCTGTAAACTGATGCATTCATGAAAGACAACCTTAAAAACCAGAGCAAATGGATTCTCAGTTGTCCTTTCTTCCCATCTCTTTCTAACAAGTACAATCTTTTCTAACTTAGGTTTGGGCAATTTCAAATAATGACTTGATGTGATGGACCAAAAAAGAAGATGGACACAGAAGGAAGCAGGGAGTTCTGTTGAGCATTTATTTAGACTATTGGGATCCTTCACTTCTCTGAGTTTCAGTTTCCTGATGAGTAACAGAAGGAAACTCCATATTCCTTTTCAACTGAGCCCACATATCCACCATCACAGCCCCAGAACAATATTCTGGTGTCCAACCTTATGATGGCTAATCACTCCATGTGAGCACTGTATGTGGCTGAGAATATAGCCCGATGGATCAGAGTCCAGGAGCCAGACTATCCGGCCTTAAACCTCAGCTCCCAGCCCATCATTAGCCCTGTGGCAGAGGCAGGTTATTTCACTTCTCGCTTGAAGCCTGAGTGTCCATGTCTGTGAAATGGGCACCCTGACAGGACCTACTTCATGTGGTTGTCTGACGATAAAACAAGTGAATGTGGGTGGGTGCTGCCTGTCTTACTTATTACTGAGTGGCAGTGCTTCTGAAGCTCCATGTTCATCAGGCTCCTCCAAGAAGCTTTGAAAAGGCCTCGTGTAAAGGTTCTATTCCAGTGGGTTGGATCAATAGATTTAGGATGGAGCCTAAATTTAGGATCCTCGATTTAGGATATGCGTGTTACTTGCTTAGATGTGTCTGACTCTTTTGACCCCATGGACTGCAGCCCACTAGGCTCCTCTGTCCATGGGATTCTCCAGGCAAGAGTACTGGAGTGGGTTGCCATTCCCTTCTCCAGGGCATCTTCCCAACCCAGGGATTGAACCCGGATCTCCTGCTTTACAGGTAGATTCTTTACCAACTGAGCTACTAGGGAAGCCCTAGGATGGGGCCTAGGAAGCTGCAAAGTCCCTGAGCCACCCTCATGCTCAACTAGAATTTCATCAGTTCACGTGAAATGAGAAAGGCGAGGCATGCTTACTCAGCCTGGCTGAGCAAGAAGCACACAAGCTTTAGGCCCAGACAGACTTGGGCCTGGCTTTGCAACTCCTTGAGCTTCCCTTGTGGCTCAGCTGGTAAAGAATCTGCCCGCAATGCGGGAAACCTGGGCTCAATCCTTGGGTTGGGAAGACACCCCTGGAGAAGGGAATGGCTACCCACTCCAGTATTCTGGCCTAGAGAATTCCATGGACTGTACAGTCCATGGGGTCGCAAAGAGTCGCACTGAGTGACTTTCACTTCACTTGCAACTTCTTAGCCATGTGGCCTTGAGTGAGTTCCGTGCCATCTCTGAGTCTCAGTTATCTCATCCATAAAACAGACACATCACTATCTTTCTGAAAATGTTGTTCTGAGGTTTAAAGAGAGATCTGTGGAAGCTCTAGGAAGCAATCAGTAAATGATGCTTTAAAAAATGCAGAGTTATCTTTACAGAGATTGCTCAAACCAGAAGGAAAGATAATAGAAAGGGGAGAAGTGCTGAATATCTGGAACCTTTGGAAGAACAGTTAATCATCTAAGAACCAAAGATGATGATTTACCTTTTTAAAACAATGAATGAATCTGCCTATTTTTTCCCTTTTGAACAAAACATATTTACGTATGTGCTACATATTGCTGCCTTAAAAAAAAAAAAACACTTCACAATATAACTTGGGGATTTTCCTAAATTAGTGCATAAAGAACATCCGTATTTTTATTCCACAGAAACATAAGTGTTCCGCTGGATTGTTGTCTCGTAATTTAACTTGTTTCCCACTGAGGGGCATTTAGGTGGTTTTCTTGCATTTTCTTTTACAAACAATGCAGGAATGGGTAACTTTGAAGTAAATCTCTTCACATAAATGTATCTGTGGGATAAATTCCTAGCAGTGGAATTGCTGGATTGGAAGGTTTGTACATTTGTCATTTTGTTTGAAGTTGCCAAGCTGTCCCCCACAGAATCTGTACCAATTTCTACTCCAATCAGCAACGGGAAAGAACCTGCTTCTCATGCTCCCATCAACAAAACCTCTTGCACAACTTTCTGATCATCAAAAACTGCTATCTCATTGTAGTTTAATTGGCATTTACCTTTTGAGTGGAGCTGGGCATATTTTCATATGTTTTAGGAAAATGTGAATACTCTATTCTGGGAAATGATTATTCATACCCTTGCCTATTTCTCCATTGGTTTGCTGGACTTTATCATTTTGATTTATAGCAGCTCTTTACATATTTGAGATAGCAGGCCTCAGTCCGTGATATGAAATGCAAATATTTTTTTTTTCCTAGCTTGTCATTTATTTTTTGACTTGGTTTATTGCTGTTTTGGTCTGTTTTTGTCAGTTTGCCATGCAGAACTTTTTTTTTTTTTTTTTTGGAGTTGAATTTATCTAATATTTCGTTGATAGCTTTTGGATTTTGTATCATGGTTTTTAAAAAGGCTTCCCTGCTATGATGTTATCAAAGAATTCTCCCATGACTTCTTCTGATACATTTGTTTCATATTTTACATTTAAATCTTGGATCCCTTTGAAATATATCCTGGTGTAAGGTATGGATCTAACTCTGTTTTAACTGGTTGAACTTTATTTCTTACATTGAGAGAAGAACAATTTGTAAGACATGATATGCAGGGCAAGAAAAATAAATAGACTTGAAGATTTCAATCAAAGAGAAAATGAACAATTATTCATGTTCGATAACTTCAGCAGCTTGACTTTCTCCCAGTTTTTCTGGTATGAAAGCATATTCAATATTCTTCTCCCTCTTTTCAACAGTTGTCACTCACTTACTAAAAATATTAATCTTCACAGTGAATTGAGTTAAAAATTACAGATGGTAACAGTGAGTGAAAATCTCTGATGATGACTTGAGCGATGGGGCCGAAATTTCCCCCCTTTCAGAGGATTCTTCTTTTGTGGGCATCAAATCTCCTTTATCGCCAATGCTTTAAATGCCTCCATGCAATAACAGTATAATCATAAAAGCTAATTAGTAAAGATTTTGTGTCTTGTTAATGATGTACAATTGATTATGGCTGGAGGACAGAATGAGCCTAACCAGTCATCCGTGATGAGTCCTGCATCTGTCTTCCCACAATATGGAGGTGATGGCATTTTTATTACTGTTTTTCTATTATGTAGGCAATCTGAACCCACTCACCCATCTGTTTTTCTCCAGCATCATCTTTTACGACCACTGAACCTGAGCCCTTTAAAAGTGTAGGCATCACTCTGGATGCCTGATTACAGGAAGAATGAGCAAACTTAATTACACGTGGATCAAATCGGGGACCAGCATCAGAGAGCATTCCTTCTCCACACTATCTTGGCTTAATTTCTTAAACTATAGTTTTCTCCCATAAAGCCATGGGCCATAATTACATGATACAAATGTCTGATTAAAACTAACTTTAAAGTAGCCACTGAAATAACTGCAATCCTTTTTCTGGACCATCTCATACTCATTAATTCTTTATAAAGAGAAGTAGCTAGATAGAGATAAGTGTTCAAATATTTACGTAGAAAAAGGAACAAGATGTAGAGACTCTGGGGCTCCACTGTCAAGGCCTCTTCCCAGGGTTTCATGTTCTGCCACTTTCTCCCCAAAGTCTAACTCCCTTTTTTTTTTTTCTTTCCTCACTGTCTTTCTTCTCTATTAATACCTGCCTTTTCCATGAAGCCATGTGCAATGATTGCTCTTTTTTTGAGTAGGCGGGTTTACAGAGTAAAGTGAGCACAGTGAAAGTCGTTCAGTCGTGTCCGACTCTTTGCAACCCCATGGACTATACAGTCCATGGAATTCTCCAGGCCAGAACACTGGAGTGGGTAGCCATCCCTTCTCCAGGAAACCTTCCCAACCCAGGAATCAAACTGAGGTCTCCTGCATTGCAGGCCAATTCTTTGCTAACTGAGTTATCAGGGAAGCCCCCAGTACAGAAGCAAAACTTACACCCCCAAATGTCTCTTAAGCATATGAAAACAATAAAGGCTCAAAAGACTCAGGAAGAACCTGTGACCATCCCTACAACCCCCTAAAATAATGTAGGGGACCTCCCTGGGGGTACAGTGGGTAGGAATCTACTTGCTAATGCAGGGGACATGGGTTCGATCACTGATCTGGGAGGATCCCGAATGCTGAGGAGCAACTAAGCTGGTGCGCCACAACCACTGAGGCTGTGCTCCAGAGCCTGGGAGCTGCAACTCCTGAAGCCTGAGTATCTGCAGAGCCTGTGCTCTGCAAAAACAGAAGCTACAGCAGCCATGCACTGCAAGCAGAGAAAGCCCACGCAGCAACGGAGACCCCAGGCAGCCAAAAGTAAAACAAACAAATAAAATTAAAACCATAAAATAATGCAGATGGAGGACCTGGTCCAAGAAGGGAGTGACCAACATAAACTAGTAGAGTATGAACTAGGTGTGTATCCAGGGAGCAACTCTGCTTGTTAGAATTCCTTTCTATGTCCCATTGTCTCCACGTGACCCAGCAAACATTTGTTTATCTAACAACTGCTTTTCCAATGTCACGTGAACAACCTTCCTCCCCTTTGAAGTCCCAAGCCCCGCCCCCAACATCCTCTTTTGTTTTCAGCCGAAGATGGTGTTGAAGGTGCGGGTGTCAGCCGTTTTGGTGAGTGACTCAGTTTCCCTAGGTCTCTCCCACATACACATGTTATTAAACTTTTGTTTGACTCTGTGTTAATCTGTCGTATGCCAGTTTAATTTTCAGACCAGGTAGAAGAACCAAGAAGGGTGGAGGAAATCTCCCTTCCCAACAGTGGGCATAGTCCAACAGCCAAGTTTTCAAAAGGATGGGGGTTTGGCTCTTTTCCGAGCTGGTCCGGAGTACCCAGCTGTGATAAGAAAAGTATATAATAGCTGCAGAACTTCAGCGGGTGAGGATTAAGAGTTTGTTATGACATGGCTCTTCCCTTAGAACATACAACCAAGACAGTAATTCTGGCAGAGTAATTCCCCGTTGCTATTTCCTGACATTGGAAAATGTCCAAAGACACTCTCCCTGGCTGCGTAGAGCAGCCCTGGGGCCCCGACTCCTGAGGCTGAGGGCAGCCATGCTCCCCTCTCTGACCTGGGGCCACCGGCTGTTTGCCATCCACTCGCCCTCCTGTCCTTGGACAGTGGGGCTGAAGGGGCCCTGTGGCCAGTGGGACGGCCCCAGAAGTCCCAAGCGCAGAAGACCGAGGGGGAGTCTGTCACTGGAAGAAGCCCTGGGCACTGGAGACTGGCCCCAGACACCTGTGTGGGCAGAATGCCCTTCCCCCCAGGGCTCGTCTCTTGGCTAAGCCATGGCTTTACATCTGGGCTGCTGCGTCAAAGGGGCAAGGTACAGGGTTTGAGGGACATGTGATAGAATGGGAGATGACCTCTTCATCTCTACCCCACCTTTGGTGACTAGTGAGTGAGGGAAACTTGCTCAGTCGTGTCTGACTCTTTGCGACCCCATGGACTGTAGCCCACCAGGCTCCTCTGTCCAAGGGATTCTCCAGGCAAGAATACTGGAGTGGGCCGCCATTCCCTTCTCCAGGAGATCTTCCCGACCCTGGACTGAACCAGGGTCTCCTGCGTTGTAGGCAGATTCTTTACTGTCTGAGCCACCAGGGAAACCCCCTTAGGTGACTAGGATGTGATTTAAATAGAAAAGGAAGAGCTGTCTTCTTTCCTCTTTGCTCAAGGGATAAGATGAAAGGACTGGTGTTAAGCAGGGAATACTAGCTGAACTGAAACACTGAACAGTCTGCCAATGACGGACTCCCCCTTGGTCTTCTGCACTTTGGGCTTCTGGAGTTGTCCCACCAGCCATAGGGTGCCTTCAGCCCCACTGTCCCAGGAAGGGAGGGAGAGTGGACGGCCAGGGGTTGGGGGTCGGGGGATGCAGTCTTCATCCTTCAAAGTTAGTGCCCTCGGAGGAATGAAACACATGGAGCTGTGCTCACCCACCCAATCATTCTTCTCTGTAAGTGGTAGCTGTTCATTGAACAGAAACTTAGTAACCTCAGGGCTTGAATATTTGGAACTACAGGAAAGAAGAATAGTACTAAAGATGAGTTTCCAGTTGGCTCATTCTGGTGGCTTTGGTAACCGGCTTTCATAGGCTCTAAGAGTCTCACTAAATAGTAGATCAGGAAACACAGGCTCGCCAATCAGACACAGTGATGTTCTCAAGTTACCACGATACCATCACAAAAGTAACCACTGCAACGAACACATCCCACCAAGCTACAACCCACCTGTTCTCAAATGTGATCTTCTAAGTACTTCTCATGGAAATTCTGCTTTAGTGTAGGCCAGGCCTGGATGTGTGACCTACCTTCCTAAGAAGCACTGAACAGTAGAGATTTTAATACGTGCTGATAGCTGCTGCTGTTCTGCCTTGTAGCCTTTAACGGAATTTTATGTTCTGTACTCGTGCCCTGAGGCAACATAATTGCGAGAATTACAATTTTACATGCAAAGATGATAAATAAGTAAATGGTCTCCAATTTCCAAAAGAGGGTGGCAGCAATGGAAAATCATATGTAGAAGTGGTCATTCTTCACATCTCTCTTCTGAGACCCCTGCAATCCTTCCATTCTTCCCCAAGCAGGAAGCCCCTGGTAGCTTCCTATTATTAAAGGAATCATACATCTACCCCTCCCCCGCCAAAAGGAAGAGAATATTAAGGACCATCCCCATCTCCACTTGCGGCGGCTACTGTTTAAGGGAACACTGCCTGGTTCCTTTGACCCTTTGGCCAGGCTGCCATCTGAAATCTGCTGAGTTTAAGACACTCACTCCATTGGCTCTGATCCAGCGTTTGCGGAGATTCCAGTCAGAACAGCTGATCCTACAGGGCTAAGGTCACCATTCTCCCCATGACCTCTTTCCTCTGTGTGCCCTAGTTATGTTCAGATCACGGCCCTTGCCCACTCCAGCTTCCCACCCTGCTTGAGAACACACAAGGCAGGCAGAGGCACACAGTCTGCACCAGTGACGATGCAGTGTGCTCAGAGACCACCCCGGGCCCTCCCCCAACCCCTTCTGTACCCGTGGGAGGAAGGCAGGGAGGCAATCAGAGAAGACCCTCAAGCAAGCCAGGCTCAGAGAGGGGACGGATGCTCACGGATGCTCTTTGGGCACTAAAAAATGTCAAAGATGGGTCAGTCTGAAGAAGGGGACTATCTTCCTTAGGCTAAGCAAGGGTTTTCAGCCAGAAATGGATCCTTGAAGCATGAACTGAGTCCAGATTTCTAGACGGGACTTTAAAACAACATAATAAACAGTCTGCAACTCAGAGAGAAGATCCCCCTGCCATCTCCTCACTCACATCTTACCGTCCTCCACTTTGTCCCCCAGTGCCCCCCACCCCACCGTCCACACAGTGAAATGAGGCTGGGGAGAGACCCCGGGGAGTCACAGCCCCCTGGGGACACAGGTAGGGTTGGGGGACTGATAGCCTTTTCCAGCAGATGCAGGGGCTTTGGGAGGGGGGCAGAGCTTGAAGGAGAGAGAGACAATATGGGAGGAGCTGAAGTTGGAGCAGGCTGGATGGGGCAGGCTATGGGGCGGGCTTCTAGATGGAGGGAGCAGCTTGGGCACCCTCAAATGCTGGAGCAGGGTTGTCTCATGCTTAATCTTAGTCTTCTTGGGCTGCTGTAACAGAAATCCACAGTCAGGGTGGCTTTCAAGCAACAGAAACATGTATATCTCACTGTTCTGGAGCCGGAAGTCCAAGGTAAAGGTGCCAGCAGTCCTGTTCTCATGAAGGACCTCCTGCTGGCTCAGAGCCAGCACCTTGTCCCTCTGTTTTCAGAAGGGGAAAGGGCACAGCTTGGGAGAGGAGCAGAAAATCAGGCTGAAAAGTATTTGGCCTATGCGCTATGGTCAGAGCATATGGTCATACGCTGTATGGTCAGAGTGTCGGTGTGCCTCAGATCGGCACCTTCACAACCAAGCAGCTCCCAAGCACTCTCCCTCCCCTCCAACACCACCGCCTCTGGGGGTCGGGATTTCAGCATGGCACATTCAGGGGACACAGACATGCTGCCCAGATAGCACAGGCCAAATACTTCAGCCCAGATTTCCTTCTCCTCCTCCAAGCTGTCCCCTTTCCCCCTCTTACTCTCTGGATGGATACCAGTTCCACCTCGTGTGTGTCTGTGTGAGTGTTCATTCTGGGGCACACAGACCAAGGCAGTATCTGGGGTACACAAAGGACTTGCCCCCCCTTCGCTCTGTCCAGAAGCAGGCCCTGTGTCTTCAAGGCAAGTTCAGAGGTGACTAAGGATATCCACTGGCTTCTGGTTAATTTCCAATGTGTATCCCGGGGTCTTTACCTACAGCCCAGTATAGGCCGGCAGCAAAGAGAACTAGCACCTTCACTGGGCACCTAGCTGTGCAGAGTCAGGGGTCTTCTGTGACATGTGAAGGGGTGGGGAGGGTGGAGAAGAAAAAGGAAAAGAGAAGCCTTTTCTTCATGTGAACTGTCTCCAGTCTGAGAGGAGGCCATTATGTATTCCATGTCCTATCAGTCGTCTGCATCTAATGAAGAAGGTAGCTGGGAAAATGAACTATTAGGAGATACAATGTCTCTTCTCCATTACTTGCAGAAGGACTTTCAAGGAGCATGAATAATGGTTCCTTAATCAGGCACTGAACTATCCTGTGGGGGGTATGCTTGATGCTGCCTTTTGATGTGTGCCAACTTTGTGGCCCTTAGTGAAGGATGCAGGACACAGCCTATACTCACAAAGGGATCATGGGTCAGAAACCTACTTCTGCCCTGAACACGGCCTGCCCCACCAACCATGGGGAACTAATCTAAGTCTGAAGGCTCAGTGAGTGTTGTCCAAGACGATTGCTAACTCGTTCAGCAACCTGACCTAGGGCCCGAGGCGGTCCCGTGGATGGACACGTGAATGGGCAGCTTCATTTCTTCCCTGAATCACTCGGGAGACTGGGAACAGAGACATGGGAAGTTTGTGGACCAGATACTCCAAGGCCAGAACTTAAAGCAAAGGGCCCTTTGTATCACATACAGAATCCTGTTCTGAGAAGTGGGAGAGGGTCCAGGGACTAGAAGACCCCCAAGAAGGAGTTGCATCAAGGCAGAGCTTCCTGGCAGAGGGCTTGAGATGCTTAGAATGTCTGTGGCTATTAACATGGAGAGTCTGAGGGGAGGAGGGGCAGGGTCTGAATTTCATATTAGAAACATCATTCTCACTGATGTGTTGGAAGGAGGCTAAAAAGTTCCAGGCTGGAAGAAGGGAAAACAGGTAGAGGACTGCTGACTTTCAAACAACTGAGTCTACTATCACCACTGTCCCAGTAGAAGTCATCCTGAAGTCTGCCTGGACGTGCGCCCCAGGCAGCAGGAACTGGAGAGGGTGGGGGTGGACTCTGGTCAGCTCAGTTCAGCTCAGTGCATGCTCAGGCGTGTCTGACTCTGCTACCCCATGGACTGCAGCTCGCCAGACTCCTCTGTCCATGGGATTTCCCAGGCAAACTGGAATGTGTTGCCATTTCTTTATCCAGGGGATCTTCCCCATCCAGGGATCAAACATGCATCTTTTGCATTTGCAAGGGGGTTCTTTACCACTGAGCCACCTGGGAATCCCGATCCTGGTCACCTATGGGGAAATATGAGTTTCCACCCTTGGCCACTTTGTGCTCATGAAACATGAATGACGGATCTTCTTGTTGATCTGACTGTGTCTGAGCCATCCTGGGGTACCTCATGTTACTCATTTTCCCTCAGGGTTCTGGTTCATCATCATCTCTTCCACCATCACTTCCAATGGAGATGCTCCTGGGCTCGGGCCACTCCCACCTACACATCTCCAACTGCCAAGCATACAGTTTACAATCCTCCATGTCCCACCACAGGAAACCCAACTGGGCATCTTCTTGCCTACACTCACTCTTCCTCCTGACCCCCAGATCTCCCAGTTCAGATTTTTTAGTTGTAACTTAAACTTCCCTTGGTTTTAGTTCCCCTCCAAACAACTCTGATTCCTCTAAGTTACACCTGAGAGACAGCTCTTCTCTCCAGTCCCACTGCCACCATCTTGGTTCCAGCTTCCCTTCCTCCAGATAACTCTCATATCCTCCCAGCAGCTCTCTCTGCTCCCGGTTCATCCCTCACGACAGACCCTTGGAGCTCAACCCTTCCAAAGGCGAGCTGTGAGCTTTGCTTCAAAATCTTCCACTGTCCTTCACAGCCTGGCCTACCACACACAAATGCCCCAGCTTGGCAGTCACACTCCTCATCATATGTCAAAACCTATCTCAGCTTTATTATTTCTTTTATAACCTGTACATGCCTAACACTCTTGTGAACTTTCTACCAGATCCTCCTCATCCCTTAAGAGTCCACCTAGCTTCTGCCAGCCTTTTTTCAATAGCCTCTTTACAAAGATTTTCCTATTTCCCCAAGCATTTTCTCTCTCCTCTAAATGCCATTTTTCTTGTAACGCATCTGTACAACAGATGTGTATATTTGTCCCATTATATTACTTACGGAGCTTCCCAGGTGGTGTAGTGGTAAAGAATCCACCTGCCAAGCAGGAGATGCAAGAGATGAGGGTTCGATCCCTTGCCTGGAGAATCCCATGGACAGAGGTGCCTGGAAGGCTACAGTCCATGGGGTTGCAAAGAATTAGACATGCCGAGCAAGCATAAACTATTACTTATGGCCCTGAGAGCAGAAAGCCAAAGGCCTTCTTGAATGACTCCAGGTATCTAGCAGGGAGTCTTCTGAATGCTAGGTGCTCCACAAACACTGAAAGCCAGCCACTGTTTTAGGCATCGAGGACACAAAAGTAGTAAGATACCATTCCCCTCTTCAATATGCTGCTTAGGTACACCATGCGGCATGAAATAAGTTACAAATTACAGGCATGGTAATCTGACCATCCTCACTTAACAATTACGTTTGCTGCTTCCTTCTACTCTTGCCCTCATAAATCACGGTAATTGCTTGGCAATCTGGCTAAGCTTTGTAAGGCGAAAGAGTTGTTCATGTCTTGTGTCTAATGGTGAACAGGGAGGGGGAGGAATAGGGTAAATTACTCTGCCTCCCACTTGTACTCTATCAGTTCTAAATCTTCAGGAAAAATTATGCTCAGTGTGGCCAAAGAAAGACCCTTCCAACCGAGCATCCCAAAGTAGGGTTTTAAACCGTACATAAGATTATACGCATATCTGAAACTTTGTGCTGATCTTCTGTGCTTGAGAGAGTGAGTGTGCACTTCTAGTAGATTTCAACGGGTACCTTACCTCCCCCAACTGTGCACAGAGCAAGCAGGGCAGGGTTCTGATGGTCCGACAGGGACCCATTCTGCACGTTCTAAAGACGCCTTGTGAAATGGAAAACACCACTATCTGCTCAAGTTTAAGTGCCATTCTGATATCCACTCACCGTCAATGCAGTGATGTCTAACACGCTGAGATTTCAAAATGTATTCTCCCTCAGAAAGAGGGGACAAGTAATTTAAAGGCCCCTTGAAACTGAAAACGAGCAAAATGTGTGCAAGGCAGCCAGTGGAGAGCAGTGGTCAGGAGCCTGCTGGTGCGGGAACCCCAACTTCACCACTTCCTGATTGTGTGACCTTGGATGAGTCCCTCACCTCCTTCATGCTTCACCTCCAAAGATACTGAGGCTCCTTAAAAGTGTTACTGTGAATATGGAAAAAGTGAATATTTATAAGATGCTTAAAAACAGTGCTGGGCAATAATTAGCACCAAATAAGTTTAAATGGTGCCATCATATTAAATTGACAACATTTAGACTTTATCTTAAAAAAAAAAAAACACTTCATCTTTTTAAGAAAAAAACAGAGCACATAGGCATGTCAGTTACCTCACACAGCACCCTTGTATGGCCTCATCATTATTTGGAACCCACTCTGGATTTCCCATCACCTACTGGGCAGCCACCATGATTGGTGGGGAAAGGAAGAGGGTACATTTCGTCATATACAGTACACGTTTATCGGCTTCCCAAGTAGCTCAGCTGGTAAAGAGTCCACCGGCGATGTGGGAGACTCTGGTTTGATTCCGGGGTTGGGAAGATCCCCTGGAGAAGGGATGGGCTACCCACTCCAGTGTTCTTGGCCTTCCCTGGTGGCTCAGACAGTGAAGAATCGGCCTGCAATGTGGGAGACCTGGGTTCATTCCCTGGGTTGGGAAGAGCCCCTGGAAGAGAGCGTGGCAACCCACTCTAGTATTCTTGCCCAGAGAGTCCCCACGGACAGAGAAGCCTGGCAGGCTATAGTCCATGGGGTTGCAAAGAGTCGGACACGGACCGAGCGACGAAGCACAGCACAGCACAGGCGGCGCAGTGGTAAAGGACCCACCTGCAATGCAGGAGACTCAAAAGACGTGGGTTTGATCCCAGGGTCTGGAAGATGCAGGCAATTTACTCCAGTATTCTTGCCTGAAAGATCCCGCAGACAGAGGAGCCTGGTGGGCTACAATCCATGGGGTTGCAAAGAATCAGACATGACTGAGCACACACACAGTACATTTTTATACTCACTACTCTCTTAAATGGAAGAAAAACATACAGAGAGGAAAAAAAATCTTTTACAAATGAAATTTGAATAAGCGCCCCAAAATGAAAGCAATGTAGGTAACATAACCCTCTGGATAGAGTGATGGAAATGCTGCACCATTAATGAGAATCACGTGCTGTCCTGTGGGGCGAGAAAGTCCCCCAGTCGGCCCTCTTTATGCCTTGTTTCCTTCTTCATGTGCAATTTCATCTTTCTGGGGCCGATATAAACCTCTCTCCCCCTGTATTATCTTCCCATTAGGAGCGCACGGCCATAATGACAGCCACCTGTTTCAGTGACGGAGCCAGGATGCCATCACTTTCCGCAGAATGTCGTTAATCTGAGTAACCTTCCCCTCCAGGAGCGCGGTCCCCACCCTCACGCAGTTACGAGCCATTTCCAGAGCACCTGTTCCCCCTCTGGCTTCAAAAGGTAAATTCCTCCCAAGGGGCCCCCCCGCCCGCCCCACACCCGCTCACATCCCAAACCCCTGCTACGCTCTCTGGATGAATCTTGCACTTTCGGTGGCTATGATTTTCTCAATCAAACCAGCAGGGGGAAAAAAAAGCAGTGCTGGAAACATATTGTTGGAGAATGCACATTAACATATTGTCGTGGCCCTGTCAGAAATTTATCAGCAGTTAACTGCCACCTTGCCAGACTCGAATCCCGGAGCAGCTGCTGACAGGTCCTTGCATGGCCTCCTCCCGGTCAGGTGTGTGGCACCCGTGGACGTCCCCGTGGGGTGGAGCGCCACCAACACCACTTGCCACTCAGATTCGCCCAGCCGCCCCCTCTGATCAGGCTCACCGGTGCTGCTGGCCCACGCTGGCCCCAGCTTCTCCGGTGTCAAAGCTGCTCTGCCCAGCCCAGCCACGCTCTCGACTTGGCCACACAGCCCTCAGGAGGCAGAGCGGCATTCACTGGAGACGCACAGCCTGAGGTCAGGGCTTGGCTGCTCGCCTAGCAGCCCAAGGACATGGGGCACGTCTTGTCCCTTCTCTGACAAAAGGCTATGGGAAAGTGGGTGACAGGTGCTAGCATCATACAGGGAGCAGATTCTCAGCACACGTGGTTACCTGCTTTCCTCCTTCCCCGGAACACCTGAGTCCTGACCATCCTCCAAGATACAGGCCCCCTAGTCACATCTCCTCCAGGAAGCCTTCCCTGACTTGGCAGCTTGCCAGGCTCCCTCCTGGCTACCCGAGGAGCTCCCTGCCCTGCAAACAACTCCTCCTCCCTCTACCTAAGTGCAGGTGGCAGGGCTGGAGGGAGGGAGATGCTGCCAGACATCTCCACTGGCCCCCAGCCTTGCTCTTCCTGTCCCATGTCAGGCTCAGTAACAGCCACCCCTACTCCTGGGCCACTGGCCACATCCCTGCTGCTCCCGTCTGCTCTGGGGTTAGGAGACCCGTTGAAGCTGCCAGTCCCACAGGTTGATCTAAGGCCACACACACCTTTCTTCCTCTGTCCAAGGACTTCTCCAGGCAAGAATATTGGAATGGCTAGCCAGTCCCTTCTCCAGGGGATCTTCCCAACCCAGCAATTGAACCCAGGCCTCCTGCATGGCAGGCAGATTCTGTACCATCTCAGCCACCAGGAAAACCCTTTTTCCTTCTATCCTATTTAAATGGAGGCGTTGACCGTATTCTCTTAGGCTAACCCCTTTTGCCTCCCCAGAAACTGCACCCCCATCCTCATCCTCTCTACTGATGCCTTCTATGCATTTTAACATGTATAAGTCTCTTCTCTCTTTAAGAAACAAGCCACCTCAAGTTCATTACTTCCCACCAGCTCCCAGCACCTCTCTGTGATCCCTTTCGAAGCTGAGCTTCTTGAATGAATCTTCTGGATTTGCCCCCTTGCAACTCACTGCTAAAACCACTCCAATCTCAACCTTCTTACCCTTAGGTGTATCTGCTGGATACACCTTCTTCCTCTGGTCCCTGGTACATGCAATTACTGAGGTGCTAATCTAGCCCTCCACTCTCTGCATGCAAAATGCCTCCCCTGGGTCAAATATGCCCTCACATTTCAAAGATAAACTGTTTGGTAATGGCTTCCAAAATGATATCGACACAATGGAAGAAGTGCTTCGAGGAGAAGGTGGTCAATGGTATTGAATACAACAGACAGAGTACACGCTGTGTGCACAGAAGTGTCTACACACGGGACTGGATGGCGCTGCTCATGGGCCTCTGGCAACCTCTTTAAGGCACTGTAGGTGGGGGGAGAGGCAAATCTCTACTTCATTCCATAGATCAGCTTCCTAAACCCAAGGAGGCAAAGTGACTAACGAGACTCAAAGATACACACTTAGATCTAGTAACACGTCCATAGATCCAGGGACACCTACTGAGATCCAGCACTGGAACAGGGACTCCTGACATCCAGCTCAGTGGGCGCCAAAGGCATGCTGACTATGGCATTCTACGGTGAGCAGAGACCAGGTTCCATATGGATGGAACACCACCCTTTGGACCACGGCCAGCCCACCATCAGGTGGTCAGGCTGCAGAGTGAACCCAGCCACCCTGCATAGGTGATAGTATTAGTGTTTTGAGAACAGTGTTTTTCCCAGGCCTCCAAAGTTCTTCTAGATCTTCCTGATCGTTGCACATGCAGTCCTAGAGGAGGGACTGTTTTGTTTCCTAACACAATCTGCTTGCTCTAGTAGGAAGTGGACAGTCAGGGTCCTCCTCCCACCATCTCTCTAGGCCTCAGATCCACAGGTCCTTCTGCTATCAGAGCTCAAACAACTTGTTCTTCAGCCCTCACAGAACATACTCTTGGCTTGAACTCTGGTTTCTTCTTAGCCATAGTGGGACAAATTTCAATTACCAAGTAGATAACTATCACATTTTTCTTGGCCCTATGATTTCTCTCTTCTGTATCTGCAAGGGATCAATCCACATAACCACCGATAATGAGTTTATCTCAGAACATATCCTGTAACTGCAGCAAAGACAACTCTCCATCACATTGGGATTTGGAATCATATCTGTGTAAGCACCTTCTACAGTGGCCCCCAGTGATCTCCACCTCTTGCTATTTGTGTCCATGTATAATCTCCCTCTTTTGTGCAGGGGCTGGGTCCTGTGACTCATTTGCAATGAAGACAACACTATAACTGATAGGATGTCACTTATGACATTAGGTCATAAAAAGATGGCAACTTCCATCTTGCTGGCTGTATCTTATTCTCACTCTTGTTTGCTGCCATGGAAGTCAACCCCAGTCAACAGAAAGCCAGGGACTTAAGCCCTCAGTCCAACAGCCCATGAAGAACTGAATTCTTCCAACAACCACAAGAAACCATGAGAGAAAGCTTGAAGATGGGTCATTCCTCAGTTGGGTTTTCATATTAGATTGCAGCCCCAGCTAAAATCATGACGGAAGCTTCGTGAGAAAATCTTGAAACGTGCTGCTGCTGCTGCTGCTGCTGCTAAGTTGCTTCAGTCGTGTCCGACTCTGTGTGACTCCATAGACGGCAGCCCACCAGGCTCCCCCATCCCTGGGATTCTCCAGGCAAGAACACTGGAGTGGGTTGCCATTTCCTTCTCCAATACAGGAAAGTGAAAAGTGAAAGTGAAGTCACTCAGTCATGTCCAATTCTTAGCGACCCCCTGGACTGCACCCCACCAGGCTCCTCTGTCCATGGGCTTGAAATGTGAGCCCTTGGTCAAGTCAGGCCCAGATTCCTGACTCAGAGAAACTGAGATAACAAATGTTTGTTTCTTTAAGCTGCTAGGTTTTAGGGTAATTTGTTACACTAAGACATGTTTAAGAGTAGTGAAGAATCTAAGACAATGTCTTTTTTTTTTTTTCTGATTCCTAAATCAAAATGAAGATAGAGAAATACATCGCTGGAATTCAAACACAATGACACATGTGGTTTTACTGATGGTCACTTGACTGTTGATTTCTAAGGTTAACAATTAAGAGGAAAACAGCCTTCAATACCCTTCAATTCCCACCATCCCAGCAGAATAAACGGAGGAGATAATTAGTTGTCACTTGCTTGGTGTCACTTCCTTGTTTTATTTGGCTGTTTTGGGCAGATGGGAAGTGAATCTAGCATCCAAGTGCAGAGTTAGCATTAATGAATTCCCAAAATACCCTTTTTTTTCTGGGGTGAATTTACTTTGTAACTACCACCACTGCCAACCAAAAATTAAATCAATAAATCAGTATGAGGAAATTGTCAGGCAGAGCTAGGCGTCCTGCTAGAAGGAAGAGAGTGTTTATGGGTTGAATTCCCACACCACTCGTGGCTAACTGGCCCGCCACCCAGTTCCAGGGCCATGGAGGGGCCTCGGGGGAGGGAGACGTGTCCAGCTCCTGAGGACAGGAAGATACTGGCCCCAGTATCTCTGTAACCCACTTTGCCTTCACTCCAGGAAAAAAGGAAGGAATCATTGCCAAATGCTTTCTGCTCCTGTTTCTGGCAACGAATGAGCATGTCTAGCTTATTAACCCTTTGCTGACACTGTTAAGCTCTGCTTTCCTGATGCCACTTCTCTATGGGTCCCTTTTTCTTTGAATGTGATTTATCTAGAACAATATCACTCAGGGTCCATAAAAAGGGACAAAAGAGCACAAGTTTGCACACCTGTCAGCGTTAGAGGGGTTTGTCTAGTAGAGAATATGGCCTTCTGAGGTTTTTGCATTCACTGAATTATGGAACAAGTGTGAGTGTTATAATACAAGAGTTACAAATGATTAAAACCAGCAAATAAGAAAAAAAAAAAAAAGCCAAAACCCTCCACTTACTTTGGGGAGGAGTCCCTCCTTCCAACCTTCCTCCCAACATGCCACACAGACATATATAAATACATTCAGGTCCCTGCTTGGCTAAAGAGAAACACTCTCAGGGGAAAACTATCTATTACCATAATGAAAACCATCAGAATAATAAATGCAAGTAATCACACACTATTTCTAGAAATTCCTGTGCTTAGGGCCATGTATCTGAAATATCTGTGTGATTTACTGACTGTTATACTCTTCACTCAAATATGTTAGCAGAATGTGAACAAAGTCACTGCCCATCTGCAAACATCCAAGTGACCAAGGTAGTTTTTCCATTTTTGCCTCTACTGGCCTTACCTCAAACCCGGGCTCCCCAGCTCACCCCACAAGCCAAGAAGTTAAGTCCTTTAACCTAATTCCTCGTCAAAAACTTGGCATGGATAATCCATGCAGCTCTTCAGTGATTCACAGATAATGACGAACATACATATACTGAATAATCCAAGATAAACACACTGTTAATCTTTTAAAAAATTAAGTGGATATAATATAACTGTTGATGCTAAAAGTCAAGTCCGCAAGCTCCAGACTTTAGAATTGAGGTTGTTGATACACAGAGCTGTCTGCTCTCTCGTGCCTATCTTTTCTTGTCCCGTCTCCTCATGCATAATAAATCTGGCAAGCATAAAATTTCAATGTTAGCTTGAGGACTTAAGTCAGAAGTGAGATACCATTTAAAAAAATTACCTCTAATCTTCAATCTATTACTGTTGTTGCCTGGCAGGTAGCCAATGCCAGCTTTTCCCATTTTATTTGACTCAAGTGTTTTCCTCTCTCCTTGCCTTCCTCCTCTGAATAAATATTTAAGGCTGATTGCTGAAGAATTGATGCTTTCAAATTGTGGTACTAGAGAAGACTCTTGAGAGTTCCTTGGACTGCAAGGAGATCAAGCCAGTCAATCCTAAAGGAAATCATTCCTGAATATTCACTGGAAGCACTGATACTGAAGCTGACGCTCCAATACTTTGGCCACCTGATGTGAAGAGCTGACACATTGGAAAAGACCCTGATGCTGGGAAAGATTAAAGGCCTAATGAGAAGAGGGCAGCAGAGGATGAGATGGTTAGATAGCATCACCAACTCAATGGGCATGAATTTGAGCAAACTCTGAGAGACAGTGAAGAACAGGGAAGGCTGGTGTGTTGCAGTCCATGGGGCTGGACACAAATTATAGTGACTAAACAACAACAAGAAGCATCTGCTAGGTACCAGGCACTGTCACGGGTGCTTGGATACAATGGTGACCACACCAGGAACATAGATATTGTTAATGGCCTGCTTTTAATTTGCTCTGAGGGTCGCCTGCAGATGCTATGCAGAAGCCTATAGATTCCTCTTGTTGTTGCCTTTCAGAGAGTGTCTTCTCTGGCCTTAGAAGTGCTTGGCCTGAGCATGGGGAAGGGAGAAGTGCCCATGAACGAATTCTCCCTGAGGGACATCAACCACTGAAGGACAAGGTATTATGGAACATACAGCAGCTTGCTCGCCCTTCAGTGGACGGTGTTCCATGGGGGCCCAGGGCACCCGGGCAGTAACCCACTCCTGAGCTAGCCGGCCTCTCCGCCCACCTCCCTTCCCCACTCCCTCATGTTCTTGGACTCCAATCTATGTCTCAAAGGTCTTCTTTGTGCAAACCCACTGGGGGAGACACAGAAAGGAAACTCCAAATTGTCACAAAAC
Source organism: Oryx dammah (assembly GCF_014754425.2). Classification (NCBI taxonomy): domain Eukaryota; kingdom Metazoa; phylum Chordata; class Mammalia; order Artiodactyla; family Bovidae; genus Oryx; species Oryx dammah. The sequence goes on from NW_024070194.1 coordinate 67,616,053, forward strand.
TCCTATTTTTTTTTTCCAAATAGGATAACAGCAGCATGTTATAATCATTCAAACTGAGAATTATCTAAACCTGAGTTCCCTGGTATGTTTGCAATGGTATTTTAACATGTTCCCAAGAGTCACAGAAATCCATAAAGCATTCATTCAAATGAAATTTGAAGGACATAGAAAACACAGGCAGAATAGTCTCTGAAAGAATTATCATGCATTGCCTTACATATAAGGCAGCAGCATTTTTCATTCTCTAAAGAGAATCCTTCGGTATTTGGGTCTTTTGGACTGGCTGGACTGTTCAGCTTTTTGTTCAACCTAAATAACATTTCCTATTCTGCAGAATAATATAATACCCTGAATCAAACCAGTCCTACTTGGTAAACTTTACTTGAATGCTATTTTTCATCAACATCACATGCCTATTAGGAAAGAAAGAACAGCTGGCTTTTCACTAAAGTAATTATTTTTCATTATTGAATTCTGAGTATTCAATGTTACCTATCTTTTTCTATATCTCTCTTGAGTCATCCCAAATTAGTCTGCAATATCCAGATACCTCAGTTTACTTTAGTAAAGGGGATAGCATGAATGGGAATAGAGGGGAAAGAAGAGAAGTAATATTGCTTCTAGAATACTTTGCAGGCTCATATGGAATAAATAAAACAAAGACAATTTTATCATCTGCATAGTCAATAAACGCCAGTTTCCAGGAATGAGCAAGATAACCTGTGAATTGACTGTAGTGTTGAGGCTGATTCCTGAATATGAATGTGAATACATATATATTCATTGTGTCATATTACCAAGCTGACACTGTTTACAGTCACTGATACAGAATGAGAACATCTGGGAACTCAATTACTCGACATAAATAAGTCTTTGTATTTGTAAAATAAAAACTTTCTAATAGCCAAAGTTCTGGTTTCTTCTTCAATGGGAGCTGCTCATCATAAACCCAGAATTGAAAGTCAAATCTTGATTGATATTGAATCCTAAACTCACATGGGCTTGATAACCTAAGATTGCCTTTATATAGTTCAATACACAGGCTGCTACAGTGGGTTTATAGTATCTTAGACTGAAAAGAAATTACCCCTGCAGTGCCAGTTTGCAGAACACTCTCTAGCATCTTCTCTAAAAGGAAACAAGCCAACCAGAGGTAAGAGATAATAAAAGTACTGTATTCCTAAAGATATGGATGCAGAACTTGGAAAGTGATGGGGACTTCTTTCAAACAAGATGTGGCTTGTGGGTCTGCAGTTCCTTGCTGCTCAAGGGGTGGTCAGAATCAGCTTGTTTGCAATGCAGAATTTGGGGCCTCATCTCAGACTAACTAGATCTGACTATGTATTTAAATAAAAATCCCCTGGTAATTTACAAGCACATTAAAATCTGAGAAGCACTATTTAAAAAAAAAAAATTTATTTGGCTGGGCCGGGTCTTAGCTGCAGCATGCAGGGTCTTCGCTCTTCACTGAGGCCTGTGAAATCTTTAGTTGTGGCATGTGAATTCTTAGTTGCGGCATGTGGGATCTAGTTCTCTGATCAAGGATGGAGCCCTGGCCCCTTGCATTAGGAGTTTAGGGTCTTAGCCACTGGACTCACATGTCCCCTCTGAAGCATTACTGTACACTGTGATACACCCAGCATCAACCGAATCTCTATACCTGGCTTTCATTTAGTTGAAACAAGGCTTTCGTGAAAATACTGAAAATGAAGATTTTTGTCCCCAGGGGAAGGTAGGGAAGGCAGACAGAAGAAAACTGAGAGGAAAAAGATCTCAGAAAGTAGAAAACAGGCTTCCAGGTCTATGACTCCAAGAACAGACCCTGAAATGAACACAGACTCCAACCACACCATGCAAATATTGACTTGCCCAGCAAGCACAAAGAGTGTGGTCACTAAAACTGGCTTCTGACTTTCTGATACTCAGCTTATTCATCTATAAAATCAGGAGGTGATGCAAGATAAGTTCCATCTAACTCAAAAGTCCTCCCACTGGACTTATGAAAAATAACAGGCCAGGTGGTGGTGGTGGGGAGAATATTCACATAAGAATATTTACACAATTCTTATGCAGATTGCTTTGTGATCTTGAACAAATTTTATGTTGAAATTTGATTACTGCTGCACTGAGAGTAACCATTTCTTCTTTTTTAAGGAAAAGCATCAATTTATTTAAAAAATTTTTTTGAAAAGTGAATCTTTCTATGCTTGAGTGAGAGGAACCATTTCTTGACCTTTGTTCATTCTGAAGATCTTACTGCTGCTTTCTACTTCAGCAAAGTCAACTACAACGCATATATACATTAGAGAAGGGAAGGGATCCACTGAGAGCTTGGAACAGGAAGAGAGAAGAATAAAATACATAAGAAATCTTTGTGTTCTCGGGGTTGAGAATTCACAACTGCTCTGGCTTCATCTCACTGTGTCTTTAGTTCCTTTCACAGAGTTTCATTTCCCAGTTTTCTAAAGTACTATTGTGCTTCACTTGAGCTCAAAACAGAAACATAACTTTTTCACCCTCACAGGCATCTCTGTAGGATGCTTGAATGGCCATACACATTCATAAACAAAATTTAAAATCTACAAGATTCAACAACCCCAGGGCTGATCTGGGGAACCAGCTCCCAGGTGGCTTTTATGACCTATTGTCCCTTAACGGTAATTCTTCAAGTTGTCCTAAAGCATTCCTAAATAACAGGCTCCTGTATAGAAAATATTTTAATTTGTAACATTTCGGCAATGCTGCAACCGGATTACAAAATGAACGGATAAAATGCGGCATTGAACTTGGGTTTCCATTCTCCCTGGTATTAAAGAGCCTCTAGCATCTTGGAACTTGAACTTGGATAGGACTTTCTCAACTGAACACAGTCAACTGCCAGAGCTTCAGGCATGAACCCAGAGAAGATGAAGCTCCAGACGTGATGGAATTAGCCCAGAAGCACCAGGCCAAGATGAGAAAGGCCAAATGGGAGCAGGAAGCATATAGAATTCAGCTGCCAACCCAACCCCTCCAGGAGTGCCAGGTACCACGTTCTCATAGTGAGTGTCAGAACCAAGCTGGCAACTGAGGTGGGCATTTAAGGGGAGGGCACAGTCTATTAAGTCACCCTAGAGAACTTCCTTTATTCATTCTCTTGAGAAATTGGCAGAATGAACTCAAAACCACTAGAGTATTACGCTTATCTCTGCTTCAACATCATTTGTCCTCATGGACTCAGTATCATATTTGCATCTTGCTTAATTTGGCAAAGGATGTCACTCTGACAGGGAACCACAAAACCCATGTGTGCACAAGATGACTTCAACTAAATTTTCATGCAAGCAATCCCCAAGATGCTTTACTACTTAATGCTCAAATCTGCAATTCCAAATCCACAAGTGTCCCTCACCCTCCACCAGAAATGTTCATCAAAATATCTGGCCTTTATCTCAGATTCGTGTGTGTGTGTGTGTGTGTGTGTGTGTGTGTGTGTGCTAAGTCACTTTGGTCGTGTCCAACTCTTTGCAACCCCGTGGCCTGTAGCCCGCCAAGCTCCTCTGTCCATGGGGTTCTCCAGGTAAGAACAATGGAGTGGGTTGTCATTTCCTATTCTAGGGTATCTTCCTGACCCAGGGATCGTGCCCACGTCTCTTATGTCTCCTGCACTGGCAGATGGGTTCTTTACCACTAAAACCGGGGAAACTTATAAAGCAATCCTCTTTCTAGCTTCACATCTCCCAACAAGCCCTCTCCAGACCTCCCTCACGGGGTTTGGTGGATGACGCCAATGATATGCCCAAAGTGGAAACTTTTTCTCCACCGCCTGAGTTTCAGCAAGCAATACTGATTTGTGTTTTCCAATATTATTTGTAATCAGTCATTGATTTTTTTCCCTTTCTATAAGATCAGTCTAGTTCATGCATTTATTATCCGCATTTGAACTATTTGGAAAAACCCTCACATCCATTTACCATTTCATTTGGCAGATATATGAGCACCTACTGCGCCCCATAGGCACTGTTCTAGGTGCTGAGAATAAAAGAGATGAACAAAATGAGACTTAGTCCTAGCCCTCTCGGAGTTTATGGTTTGCGCTGCTCTTGCCAGAATAATACATTTTGCAGGACACCATCAGAGTCATCTTGCTCATACACTTTTTGAATCACATATTCATCCAACTCAAACACCTCCAATGGCCCACTGAAAACAAAGTGAAGCAAAATGAAAACTCTCTCATCCTTTTAAAGAGTGCAAGCCGGCTTCTACCTACACCTCTAAACTCATATTTCATTATTCTCTCAACAAACCATCTGGTTGAAACCAGCTGGCTGCAATCCCCATTTCAGAACTCCATATTCCTCACTCTTTGCCTTGTTACTGCTGTGTCTTTTCCTAGAAGATCTACATCCTCCATGGTGAGATTTTTCTAATCACCTTACTGAAAAATGTTGCCTTTCTCCTCTAAACTTAAGTGCTTGCTCAACTTAAATGGTACTTAATGTATTCAATAGAAATGTTTTCATCTCATTATTGGACAGACTTTGTCCTAGGCACAGAGAGTTAGTGAAGAACATAGTTTCTCCTACTATAAACCAGATTTGCACATTTAGATAGTTTGGTTCTTAAAAGCAGAGTTCATCATACCTTGCACCTCCACAGGATATCAAGAATTTCCTTGCTCACACGGGTGCTTGGTGATGCAACTAGTAATAACAATCTTGTTAAATGTCAACAGATTAAAGTTTCATTGTTTATTATGTCCACAGGCATCTTCATTATTCGTTACATATATTTTTAAATTGTGAGCTAGTCACTGAAATCTATTTCACTGAAAGCCTAATTTGGGAATGATTTCCCTTTGCATCAAGGAGCTCAAGGGGAACCTGGTGCATTATAGTAAGTTACAGATGACCAAGTGTCACTTTTGTAGATGCTCACCCGTGTTCCATAGGTCTGAATTAGCCAAGCGTGTGTGTGTGTTCCCAGTCATGTAGTTGTGTCTAAGTCTTGGCAACCCAATGGACTATTGCCTGCCAGGCTCCTCTGTCCATGGGATTTCCCGGGCAGGAATACTGGAGTGGGTTGCCATTTCCTCCTCCAGAGGATCTTCCTGACCCAGGGACTGAACCCATGTCTCTGGTGTCTCCTGCATTGGCAGGTGGATTCTTTACCACTTCACCACCTGGGCGGAGAAGGCAATGGCACCCCACTCCAGTACTCTTGCCTGGAAAATCCCATGGATGGAGGAGCCTGGTAGGCTGCAGTCCATGGGGTCGTGAAGAGTTGGACACGACTGAGCGACTTCACTTTCACTTCTCACTTTCATGCGTTGGAGAAGGAAATGGCAACCCACTCCAGTGTTCTTGCCTGGAGAATCCCAGGGATGGGGGAGCCTGGTAGGCTGCCGTCTATGAGGTCGCACAGGGTCGGACACGACTGAAGCAACTTAGCAGCAGCAGCAGCACCACCTGGGAAGCCTGAATCTGACCAGGAGATGGTCTCAAATGTCATATTGTGGTGGTGAAGCAGAATTTCCACTTCCTCACTGGATAATCCTGCTCTGGATATGAACTCCTCTTTAGCACCCTTTATGTAGCTCAGCGTCACTCCTTGAAGTTCCATCCTTCCTCCCCCACCCGAAGTGTGACAGGCAGAGGGTTAAGGATGAACAGTCAGGCTAAATGGTGAATTTATTTTCTCTGTTGGCCTGTGTCACTGCCTCAGTTTGGTTTTATATAGTGGCATGTGAGTTTAATATAGCTTATTTGAAAAATGAAACCAGCATTGGATACTTGAGTGGTTTGAGCCCAACAGGAAATCTGTATATTTGCCAGAAGGAAGGCAAAGGGAAATACATAATAGAAACATTTACAAAACCTAATCTGAAAAGAAAGGTTTCTAAGGTTTAAAAGTGTGTATGTATAAATGAGTTTTGTTAATTTATATGATCTTGGTAGCTTGAACATTCCAAACACTGATGGAGGCAAATGTTTGAGAAGGTATAATAAAAAACAAACCCATCCTGCATGGGAAGAGAAACGTTTCCACCTGGTGTTTTGTCAAAGCTCAGTGGACGGCAAATCTGAAATCCTTCAGGGAAGACCGAGACGCTTTTCTCCTAATATGTTTTATATGACAAAGCAGTATCAGGCAAATATGAGGAAAATGTATTTAATGTAGTTTTATCTTGGCAGCATCCCTTTAAATACAAAAGAAAATGAACAATGGAAGGTGATGAAACAGAATTCTTTACCCAAGAGGCTCCAATAGCTCTCAGGAGGCTTAGTCCTAGAATTCTCCTGTCCTCTGCATTAACCCTTCTTCCAACAGGCTGTGTGTGCGCGTGTGTGTGTGTGTGTGTGTGTGTGTGTGCGTTTGTGTGTGTTTCCTTCTACCCCCTCAAGAAGTGCAACTTATCCATAGCAAAGAAGGAGTTCTAATTGCAAAATTACATCTTTCCTGGAATCCATTTTCTACCCCTTTGCTCTAGAAGTGCTGAAGATATGAACGCTTCCACAAACAGAATGAATAAAGCCCCAATTCTCTACGGTGACAAATTCAGGAAATGGTAGGTTTTATCTTCAAGGAGTTCAACGGCTCCACAAAAGCTCTCATGCGCAAATAATGGAATTCTCAAATTGGGATAAATGTGCTTTTAAGAATTTTTATTTTGATCGTTTATTTCAGGTAACACTTGTGGATAATATAACACAGCTTTGGATGCCTGAACAGATAAAGAAAATCTAAAAGGGAAAAAAAATTAGGGCAGGCCTTTATTAAATTTTAAAGTATGCCTTTGCTACACTTTTATAAAGAGCCAAATAGGGTATCGAAATCTCTGGAGATCGCCAGTATAATTTCTTTATCATGTTCCATTTAAAATTTAATTATGCAGTCTACAAGAAGAATCTGAGCAGTTTAAATAGGTCATGCAGTGAGTAACTTAACAATATTCTAAAGTTTTCCTTGTAAAGATGGTTCCTTTGATAGTCTGTTACACATCAGAACACTATATTATAAAACAAGTGTAATTTGATTCAGTCACTACAGACTCTTATACACTTCCATAAAGAAATGTTTTGATTTAGATTATCTGGAGAATCAATGAAAACCATGTTCCTGGTAGAGCTGCCCAGGATAGATAGGTGATGTGTGCATATATACTTTCTTTGGGTAATTGTTATTTTCATGTGTCATAGCAAGGTCAAGGGAATTTTATATTTAATAATTGGGGCATTTTGTTTTAGATCAATAATCATCCATAGCAAGGCAAAAGATCTAGCCACAGAATAATTAATATCTGAATGAGAGGTTTCTATGGCCTGTGGCTTAACACTCCTTCATTCCCCATCACAAATTTCAACTAGTGTGCAACTCTAACTTCCTTACAATAAAGTAAAGTAGGCATTATTTTGAGTACTTTACACCTATTACTTTATTTCATTCTCTGAACAACTGTTCCTATAATAAGTTCCAATTTACAGATAAACAAAACGACGCACAGAGAGGTGAAGAAACTTACCCGAGATCACGGAGCAAGTAAGGAGCTGAACAGGGATTTGAACGTATGTTGAAGTTTGTCTCCAGAGTGTATGTGCTGAACCACTTCACCAGAGTGCTTCTTGTAAGGCAACAAGGCATCTTGTCTCAATAGAAGCACAACCCAAATAATGAGCATTAAGCTACCTCTGAATCCACCACTTTAAAAGCTACCATCTACTGATTACTCCTTGGGTGCCGGGCTAAATACTCTATATAGATTATCTTCTCTCAATGACACTATGAGATGGGTAGCATAGTTTTTCCAAATTTTCAAATAAAAACTGAGACAGAGATATTAACTCACTTATTCAAGGTCATGTGATTAAGAAAGTACAAACACAAGATTAAAGCATGTCTGAGCCCAAAGCCCAGTCTCTTAACCTCTGTGCTAACAGACTCAATAGCAATAGCTCTGAGCATCCTGGTAACAGTCAAATTTAAGTTTATAAGTTTCCAGCCAACAAGATGAATTTTTCTGGTTGGCAAGAGCAGAGTGAGAAGGGTGATCGAACACAGAAATCATATATCTGGTCTAAGACTGGTAGTCTGTGAAGTTTCTCCAATGCTTCCTCTCTCCTTTCCTCTCAGGAACTGAATGTGTCCCCCCACCCCCCAAATTCATATGTTGTTTAGTCACTAAGTTGTGTCTGACTCTTTGCGACCCCATGGACTATAGCCTGCCAGGTTCTTCTGCCCATGGGATTTCCCAGGCAAGAATACTGGAGCGGGTTGCCATTTCCTTCTCCAAAAGACCCTCTTGATCCAGGGATCAAACTCGAGTCTCCTGCACTGGCAGGCATGTTCTTTACCATTGAGCCACCAGGGAAGCCCACAAAATTCATATGTTGAAATCCTACAGCCCAGTGTGATGGGGTGGGGAGGTGATGGGGTTTAGCTAAAGTCATTAGGGTGGGGATCAGAAGAGACCAGTGAGATGGCTCTTCCTTCTCCCCTTCTTTACCCGCTCCCCTACCCCCACCTGGTGAGGGTACAGAAAGATGGCAGCAGGCAGTAGACCAGGAAGCTGGCTCTCACTCAGATGCTGAATCTGCCAGCACCTTGGTCTTGGACCTCCCAGCCTCCAGAACTGTGAGAAACAGATAAGTTTAAGTCACCCAGGCTCTGGTATTTCGTGATAAAAGCACCACCAGACCAGGATACTTCCCAATTCAAACTTTTATTCATTCGTTCAATCATCTGTTCACTCAAAGACTTCTGTAAATATTAATTAAGGGTTTCCTATGTTCCAGGCACTGTTAGACACCGAGGAAAAACGATGAACAATAGTGGGATCTCAATGCATTTCCTAATTAGTGGAGATCTAAAAGTCCTCTATTGAACTCTATTATCAATGATACCGATGCCAGCATAGGGGTTAGCACTTGGGCCTTTGGAAACTACAGGAGAGGCACAGAACCATTCTGGAGAGGGACGACTTCAGAGCAGAAATGCATCTAAGATGCGTCTGGAGCACGGCTTGGTCAACTTTTTCTATAAAATGAAATAAGGGATGTTTTTGGCTTGTTGGGTCATGCAGTCTTTGCCACAACCACTCAGCTCTGAGTTGGTAGCACAAAACCAGACATTGGCAATATGTAAACAGATGAGCTTGGCTTTGTCCCAATAAAAATTTATTTATAAAAACAGGAAACTGGCTGGATTTGGTCTATGGGCTGTACTTTGCCACCCTGTATAGGGGATGTGTAAGGGATAGGTTGGGGAAGGAGAAAAAGAACAGGGAGATGATAAGAGACTTTCAAGCAGACAAAGAAATGAAGACAGAGAGACAGGTCCTCAGTTTTCTTCTCTCTAAAATGGGGGCTCACATGGTCACTCAGCAAACATCGACTGGCTGCGATCTCTGTTGGGAGTCCTGTGAACGGAGGAATAAGCAAGAAAGCCAAAGGAGATTCTGTTCTGGGGGTGAAGGGAGGGGAACAGACAATAGGTAAATGGACAAATAAACGAACACAAAATGACAGTTCCTCTGTGGGCACTATAATATTGCAACGTGACAGTAACTTTGCTACAGAGGGGACTGCTTAGAGTGGTCAGAGGCAGGATCTCTGCAGAAATAAGAGGGAAGACAGGCCAGTGGGTCAGCAACAAAGGAGAGGAGAGGGCGAGCAGGAGGTAATGAGGTTGCTTAGGCAGCCCACGGAGCTTCTCGGATGCCAAGGCACACTGTGTGGACTTTATTCCCAGCAAGAGCAAACGTGCTCACTTTGAAGCCAAAAGCAATGTGGTTTGACTGATGACTTTTCAAAGATCTCTTCGGCTGCCATGTGAAGAATGATTTGCAAAAGAGGAAATGGAAGACCAGTTAGGGGACATTTTAATAGTACAAGTGGGAGTCTACAACGGCTTAGAAAAAGATGGAGAAAGTGGCCAAGTTAAAGATGAAATTTGAGACTGAGTCAATAGATTTGGCTGATGGATGGTCTATTAAGTGTGAGAAAAAGAAAGGCAATATAAATGACTTAAGGATTCTCCTTTCAACAGCTGGGTGCCTGAAGTTAAGGTGGTTGGGGGTAGATTTACAAGTTCTTTTTGAGGGACTTCCTTGATGATCCAGTGGTTAAGAATCCACCTTGCAAGGCAGCAGATACATATTCGATCCCTGGTCGGGGAATGGGCAACTAAGGCCGTGTGCCGTAAGTATTGAGCCTGTGTGCCACAACTCGAGAGAAGCACCATGCTGCAACAAAGAGCCCGAGCACCGCAACTTCGGCCTGACACAGCCAAATGAGTAAATGTTTTTAAAATGGGGTTCTTTTCCATCACATCAACTTCAAGATTATATATCCAAGAAGAGATGTTAAACTGATGATTGGGTATTCAGATGTGGAACTCAAGGGAGAAGTTGAGGGTGGAGATATGAAAATGGGAACTAGCCTTCTTAAGGTGAACTTGAGGACATCTCTCTCCACATCCTCTTTATGAATGAAGAGAGAAATGGACAAGGGAGGCCCTGGGAAGCTCAGCACATAGAGTTCAGCAGAGGAGGAAGAACAGGCAGGCAGACTGGGAAAGACCAGCCAGTGAGAGAGGGAGAAACCTGCGAAAGACTGTTGTCCCGGAAACTCAGATCGTTCTTGTTTCATGAAGAATGGAGGCCCGACTTTGAGTGCAGCTGAGAGACCAAATAAGAAAACAGATAAATGGCCACTGGACTTTGCTGGACAGAGGGTGCTGTTGACCTTGATCAGGCCAGTATAGTGGAAAGAAAGGGTTAGGAACCCACCCAGCTGGAATAGGCTGAAGATTGAGTAAGAAAAAAAGTTCTTGTGGCAGATACCACTTTCTAAGTATGTAAAACCATTTTCCCCCTACCTTGACTTCTTCCTTTCTTCTTAATGGCAGAATATGTCTCCGAATATAAAGGCTGCAAATACCAGAAACCCAATTTCCCCTCCCTAAGAACGCAGACATGGGCAAGAAAGTCTTCCCTAAAATAGAACACATAATAAAAAATGCCCTTCTTCTCTGGATGTGATCATGTCTCCATGTGATGGCTGGAGCTGTGGCAGTCACATTGTAAACATGAGGCACATCATACCAAGAGATACTGAAAATGGCAGAGGAAAAAGAGAGAATACATAAGGTCACCATATTAACTATGGGTTTTCTCAAGATTTCTTGAACTATAGCTATAAACTCAATCTGCATTTTCTACCCTGATATAGCTACAATGCTTTTTATTAAATGGCTTCAACCTGGGATAGATAATAAAAATACTATAAGAGAAAGATTCAAAATTTAGTCATAGGCTATGAGTGCCTACTGCTCTCCACCTGGGTCCCCTTTCCCAATAAAATGTCTTGCTTTGTCAGCACATGTGTCTCCTCAGACAACTGAGTGTTAGACAAGAGCCCAGTTTCAGGCCCTGGAAGGGGTCCCTCTTCCTGCAACAAATGGCGACTCTGGTGGGACTCTTCTTCACTGACCACTCGGGGTACTCAGGGGCCAGCTTGCCTGCCAATGGACCAGACCCAGCAGCCACAACTGGGACCCTTTTGTCTCTGGTCTCCTCCTGACGCAGACAATTGGCCAGAGTGCCCCGACCAGTAAGAAACAAGAGACTTTATTGACCTCTCTCCACTTCCCTCTCTCTTTCCTCTCCTTAACCCTTCCTATCCTTCCCTGTTTTTCTAGTCCCCTGGTTCTGGATGCAGGAATCTGGTCAAAGGACCCTCAGCCTGAGCTGAGGATTGGAGACTGATCACCTCCTCTTGGCAGAGAACTCAAATTCTGGTTCTGGTCTGGGTCTGATTTCTGGTAGGGCCGAGTTCCAGTCCTCCCTTCTCAGGAGGCCCAGGGAAAAGTCTCATAACGCCTGGGTATCTGCAGGTGGCCGGAGACATCTGTAAGGCCAACCCTTTCACCCCTCCTCCCCCTTCTTTCAACCTGGCTTCCTTTCCTCCCTTGAAATCTTTGATGTTAGTACTTGGATCTGAAGTTCTGTGTCTCTATAGGAGGTTTTCTGAGAGACTGTATTCTTGTATTTAAGGGCTTCCCTGGTGGTGCAGAGGTTAAAGCGTCTACCTGCAATGTAGGAGACGTGGGTTCGATCCCTGGGTCGGGACGATCCCCTGGAGAAGGAAATGGCAACCCACTCCAGTATTCTTGCCTGGAGAATCCCATGGATGGAGGAGCTTGGCGGGCTACAGTCCATGGGTCGCAAAGAGTCGGACATGACTGAGCGACTTCACTGTCACTTTCATGAGTGTGGGGGGTGGGGTGGGATGCACTGTAAAAGACAAGGAGGTGGGGGTTGGGAAAGGAGAAAGAACACTTCTTACCAACTGCAACTGTGGTCACAGAGTAATGGTGGGTGCTATGAGCAGGAAATTGGGTAGTGTAAGGTTTGAAAACGATCACTTAAACCAGAGGGCTTGTTTTCTATTGTTAGCCAAACAGTGACTCTGAGAGAGGGGAGCTCTAGGGATTGTAAGGTCTGGGAGTCCCGTGGGGTACCCTGTGGAGAATATCCAACTTTTTTTTTCTTTCCCCAAATCCATTCTGTCAATTTGCCCAGATGACTCTTCTTAAACAACAGTTTAGAACTCTTCTTGGATGAATAATAATCAAAGAGAAGAACAGCTCCTCAGACTGGTGTCTAAACTCTTCACATCAAGTGATCTCTAAGTGCCTCTTCTTGTCTCTGCACTCCCTCCAACAAGATGGCCCCACTTCCTGTTCCCTGCACAGCCCCTGCACACCTCCTCTGGGGATGATGTTCCCTCTGTGTGGGGCACACAGCCCCCTGCACCGCCATATGGTCAGACCTGAGCCATCTGTCCATGCCCTGCTCAGAAGGTTGACTCACAAGGCTGTCCTTGCTTCCTCCAATTAGAGGTGGCCCATCTCACTCCTGAAATTCCCTGGTACCTTTTGCTTGCTTATATGTCTTTCTACCTTTCTTATGACATTAAACACTTTCCACCCAGCACCGTGATTATCTCTACCTGCTATCCTAGACTATATTACTTAGGAGAAGAGACAGTGATCAGTTTGTTTTCCACCACAGAGCCTATAACCATTCTTTGCATATAAGTAGTGCTCAATGCACCTTTATTGAATTAATTAATAAATGGTGGCTGTTGTAAATATCAAACTGCAACAGACCTGGGTCCCAGGAAGCTGAGAAAACTGTTCTTTCTTAGGGATAATAAGGAAAATAACAAATATTCATCAGCTCTAGATTAATTAGTATGAGATTGGTCTGGAACTAGTAGCATTTTTCCCCATATTTCCTTAACCCTGTCCCCAGGTGCTGGCAACCAGTTTTCTACTTTCTATGTGTTTGACTTTTTAATGTTTTTATTGTGACTTTTTTAAAGATTCCACATACAAGTGATATCATGCAGTATTTGTCTTTGTCTGTCCGGCTTATTTCACTTAGCATAATGCCCTCAAAGTCTACCCATGCTGTCACAAATGGCAGAATTCCTACTTTCTCGTGGTCAAATCATATTCCAGTGAATGTGCATACTATGACTTCTTTATCCGTTCCTCTACTGATAGGCACTTGGGTTGCTTCCATAGCTTGGCTGTTGTGAACATTGCTGCAATGAACATAGGAGTGCAGATATCTTTTTTAAATTCTGCTTTCCTTTCCTTTGGATACTCAGAAGCAGTAATGCTGGATTATGTGGTAGTTCTATTTTGAATGTTTTGAGGATTCTCCATACTATTGTCCATTGTAGCTGCACCAATTTACATTCCCATCAATAGCGCATGAGGATTGCCTTCCTTCACATCCTCACCAACGCTTGTTATCTTGTCTTTTGATGAAAGGCATTCTAACCAGTGTGAGGTGATAGCTCATTGTGGTTTTGACTTGCATTTCCTGGATGATTTGTGATGTTGACCATCTTTTCATGTACCTGTTGGCCATCTGTATGTCTTCTTGGGGAAAATGTCTATTCAGGTCCTCTGCCCATTTTTAAAATCAGACTGTTGAATTTTTTTGCTATTGAGTTGTGTGAGTTCTTTACATGTTTTGGATATTAAACCTTAGAAGACATGATTTGCCATTATTTTCTCCCATTCTACAGTTTGTCTTTTCATTCTGTTGATCGTACCCTTTGCTTTGCAGAAGTGCCTCTCAGATGCAGACCTGCTTTTGTCTACTTTTGCTTCTGTTGCCTTTGCTTCTCGCGTCACCAACATTCGTATCTTCTAATTGCTAAAGGTCTTTCAGACGACAGCAACTTAATTGAGGACTATGAGAAATATGAGATTGTCTTACCTACCAAGCCCCCACAGGGGACTGAACATCTAACTGGAAACCCATGGTGCGTACATGGTGAGCTGAGCTGCCAGACATTCTTTAGTTCTCTTTGTCGCCACGTCTTCCCTGTGCTGCTACCTGATCAGTGACACTCCTGACTGAGAAACCTGATCAATCAGAGTTCAGTCTTGCCCTTCCACTGTATGAAATATGCCGAGTTCAAATTTCAGATAACAAAGACCTATAACTGAAGATCAAAATTTCCTAAGTGAAACTGCCATGCCATGACTTTTTTCTCTGATAGTCACACCAACCAAGTTCTAACTTCTTGGTTCAGTTCAGTTCAGTTCAGTTGCTCAGTCGTGTCCGACTCTTTGCGACCCCATGAATCACAGCACGCCAGGCCTCCCTGTCCATCACCAACGCCCGGAGTTCACTCAAACTCATGTCCATCAAGTCGGTGATGCTATCCAGCCATCTCATCCTCTGTCATCCCCTTCTCCTCCAGCTCCCAATCCCTCCCAGCATCAGTCTTTTCCAATGAGTCAACTCTTCACATGAGGTGGCCAAAGTACTGGAGTTTCAGCTTTAGCATCATTCCTTCCAAAGAAATCCTAGGGCTGATCTCCTTTAGAATGGACTGGTTGGATCTCCTTGCAGTCCAAGGGACTCTCAAGAGTCTTCTCCCATACCACAGTTCAAAAGCATCAATTCTTCGGTGCTCAGCCTTCTTCACAGTCCAACTCTCACATCCATACATGACTACTGGAAAAACCATATTCTTGACTAGACGGACCTTAGTCGGCAAAGTAATATCTCTGCTTTTGAATATGCTGTCTAGGTTGATCATAACTTTCCTTCCAAGGAGTAAGCGTCTTTTAATTTCATGGCTGCAGTCACCATCTGCAGTGGTTTTAGAGCCCCCCCCCAAATAAAGTCTGACACTGTTTCCACTGTTTCCCCATCTATTTCCCATGAAGTGATGGGACTGGATGCCATGATCTTCAGTTTCTGAATGTTGAGCTTTAAGCCAACTTTTTCACTCTCCTCTTGCACTTTCATCAAGAGGCTTTTTAGTTCGTCTTCACTTTCTGCCATAAGGGTGGTGTCATCTGCATATCTGAGGTTATTGATATTTCTCCCAGCAATCTTGATTCCAACTTGTGTTTCTTCCAGTCCAGTGTTTCTCATGATGTACTCTGCATATAAGTTAAATAAGCAGGGTGACAATATACAGCCTTGATGTACTCCTTTTCCTATTTGGAACCAGTCTGTTGTTCCATGTCCAGTTCTAACTGGTGCTTCCTGACCTGCATACAGATTTCTCAAGAGGCAGGTCAGGTGATCTGGTATTCCCATCTCTCTCAGAATTTTCCACAGTTTATTGTGATCCACACAGTCAACTTCTTGGTAGAGAAGCTCAAATGATAATCTGATGGTATATACTGATGTTCTTAGCCTTGGGTGTTAAAAGGCTTAAAAAAAAATTGCTACCACTGAATGCTTATGTTTCCAAACCTCCTCTGAGAAAGCATGAAAAAGATTAAGTTACAGGATTAAAGTAGAAGAAAAGGGACTTCCCTGGTGATCCAACGGCTAAGACTCTGTGCTCCCAGTGCAGGGGGCCTAGGTTTGATCCCTGGCCAGGGAACAGACCTCATATGCTGCAACTAAGAGATCCCATATGCTGCAATGAAGATCAAAGATCCCAAGTGCCTCAACTAAGACCTGCTGCAGCCAAATAAATAGATAAATATTAAACAAATAAGTAAAATAGAAGAAAAAGACTGTGTATCTTTTATAACTTTAATCTTTGGCCCCTGCCTCCATTGGTTTCTGCTAAAATCCATTAAAAATAGTTATCATATTTATGTATTTAATTATTGTAAGCTTCATTTACCAATCCTTCATGTTTTTCAAAGAGCATCCTGACCTCTGGGTGTTGAGCTTTAAAAACTGCTCATGAATCTCTACTGGCATCTTTAAGATGCTCCTACTAGGGTCAATTAAATAGCTTTATTTTCTATTCTGTTTAGTTTATATTGAGAAACAGTAGATTATGTTTAAGGAATTAAAAAGCTCTCTCTTTTTCAAAAACAGCCACTAATATTGCAAGATCAGAGCAAAACCTCTGTTAATAAACACTTTGTTGACACCTTCACTCTGCTATCCATAATAAAGTTATCCCTCTGTATAGGCATCCCTTATACTAAAACCCCAGTTTATCATAACTAAGTTAGTATCTCCATTCTGCTTGAACAACTGGGGTTTTACCATGATTTAATTAGCTTCTTGAGAAACCTATATGCAGGTCAGGAAGCAACAGTTAGAACTGGGCATGGAACAACAGACTGGTTCCAAATAGGAAAAGGAGTACGTCAAGGCTGTATATTGTCACCCTGCTTATTTAACTTATATGCAGAGTATATCATGAGAAATGCTGGGTTGGAAGAAACACAAGCTGGAATCAAGACTGCCGGGAGAAACAGCAATAACCTCAGATATGCAGATGACACCACCCTTATGGCAGAAAGTGAAGACGAACTAAAAAGCCTCTTGATGAAAGTGCAAGAGGAGAGTGAAAAAGTTGGCTTAAAGTTCAACATTCAGAAAACGAAGATCATGGCATCCAGTCCCATCACTTCATGGGAAATAGATGGGGAAACAGTGGAAACAGTGTCAGACTTTATTTTTTGGGGCTCCAAAATCACTGCAGATGGGGACTGCAGCCATGAAATTAAAAGACGCTTACTCCTTGGAAAGAAAGTTATAACCAACCTAGATAGCATATTCAAAAGCAGTGATATTACTTTGCCAACAAAGGTCCATCTAGTCAAAGCTATGGTTTTCCCAGTGGTCATGTATGGATGTGAGAGTTGGACTGTGAAGAAGGCTGAGTGTTGCAGAATTGATACTTTTGAACTGTGGCGTTGGAGAAGACTCTTTAGAGTCCCTTGGACTGCAAGGAGATCCAGTCAGTCCATTCTGAAGATCAGCCCTGGGATTTCTTTGGAAGGAATGATGTTAAAGCTGAAATTCCAATACTTTGGCCACCTCATGCGAAGAGTTGACTCATTGGAAAAGACTCTGATGCTGGGAGGGACTGGGGGCAGGAGGAGAAGGTGACAACAGAGGATGAGATGGCTGATGGCGTCACTGACTTGATGGATGTGAGTCTGAGTGAACTCCGGGAGTTGGTGATGGACAGGGAGGCCTGGCGTGCTGCGATTCATGGGGTCACAAAGAGTCAGACACGACTGAGCGACTGAACTGAACTGAACTGAAGCTAAACACCGTGCACATTAAAAGAGATCTTGAAAGACATGCTTGTAATGGAGAAAAACAATTGTTCCAATTGCTAAATTGATCTTTGCTACAGCAAAATAAAAGCTTGAAGTCTTATGTAAGATTAGAAATGATCCTTTTTACAGCTCAGGAAATGGACTCATACATTCCTTTTCCAGAACACCTCAAGATTAAGAGGACAGCATGAGTAGAACACATAGCCAGTTGTAAATATTTGTTTTAATCCTGACAAGAACATTGGTTTTAATATTTATAATATGATTACAATGCTTAGTGCATATTGCTCATATAGTCCAGTTTTTTCTGGTGACATATTATAACTAGGCTTTAATTTCAGCAATGGTAAGAATTCCAAAAACACATTTAGGTTATCATTAGTGATGAAAGACAAAACCAGGTGTCTGTTCAAGTACCTTGTGCATATACCTCATCTCAACCTCAACCCATTTTTAACAGCCAAGAGAGGATTCACTGCTATATGATCTGTACATTTCACAGAATAGTTCCAATCAGTGGCCAGCTGTGTAAAGCAATTAAAGTTGAAATTTCTCATCTTTGCGCAATATTTGTAAATGGTCTTTCTGAAAATTTCAAGATAATCAAAGCCAAGGAAAACCAAAACATAAACCTGCTATAAAATGCCACTGTCTTCCTTTCCAGCTACATATCACAAGGTAGCAGGTGCCTGAATTACAATTTTCCATTTTTCCTAGATGTCACCACAGAAGCACACTTTTATGACTAAAAGGATAAAACCTCCAAAGTGTCACGTTCCACTAATCATTAGCCGACAGAGTAACGACAGGTGTCTTGTTCTAAACGCACTAAGGTTTTCCAGGGCTCATTTGCACTATCCCAATGACAAGCCTAAGAAATTTTTTAAAAAGGCTAAAAAAGGCTGAGAGTTGAACACCTGATTGAATTCTATAAGACGGTACAAATAAACAAACGCTAGCAGCTGGAAGAGGGGATGCCAAGAGAAGTTTTCATCATCAAATAGTCACATTATCTCGTGTTAATGTGAAGGGAAATAATTGTCAGTGGATAATGTCCTAAACTGCCCCCAGGGAGAGTCAAAAGAATGTCCAGGGCTACATTAGAAGAATAATTGAGAAATAACTGACATATTATTTCTCATGCCCTTGCTGCCATACATTACAATGATTACATGCTGCAGTTAGAATGAGATTGGTGTTGTGTTTACTCTCAACACGATTCAGTACTGAAGTAACAAAAATTCATGGAAAGAAACAATTAGTAGGGTCATTACTAAAATACCTCCCACAAAACTCAAGAAGTGAGCTGACTCCCTCCATAAACCAGCGACAACCAAAGATTGTTCTCGATGAATGTGGGAAACGCCACTTGATATTCACAACAGGATGCTAGTTAATAGAATTCAGGGTGTGCACCAGATTTTGCAGACATCTGAGTAATTTTTATCTTCATGATTACAGTTCTGCATGGGTCTTATCTGACAATACAGGGGTGGTCCACCCCTTAGCCATTCTAGAAAAGTTTAAAAGTCACCCTTCATTCCATTATTTGAGGATTAACTTCTGCACCACAAACACGAGTAGATACACAACTCTCTGTCTCTCAGAAAATGACGAGATGCCGGGTCTTCCACACGAGACTCTTTCCAGACTGAAAGCAGAGGACAAACACAGCCAGTGGAGACACCCGCACCAGAACGCGCAAACGCTTTTAACCCTGCAAGCTAGCCTTGAGATGGCATCCAAAAAATCAAGATATTCAGTCATTTAAATATTTGGATCACAGAAAACGGTTTTCTGGCCATTATTAGTTATGATCCTATAAGCAAAGATTTTCTTTATGTTAAAAAAAAAAGCAACCACATGAGCTTATGTGCTGGAACGGATGGCGACGGTTCCCTAGTGTTGTTCATCATCACATTCCGTAAGCTCTTCTATCGCTTCTTCTTGAGAGTCTCTACATTTCCTTTCCCAGCACTTCCCAGGCAAAACCCCATGCCCTATTCATTCATTCACCGAAGGACACCAAGCAGCTTCAAGGACGCGGGCACGATGCTAGGTGCTCTGTGTGATGCCCAGAAAATCTCTCTTAGAACATTCCTGCCTCCTTTCTTTCTTTCTTTTCCCTAATAGATAGTGGTAATCATTTCTGACGGCTAGCTGTCTATAATTGGCACTCTGTTAATCATGTCTTCTGTCAAATGGTGACATATCCAAAATACATTAAAGACATCGATCAATTTATATACTGATTTCTTTCCCAAGTGAGAAAATAACTAGTTATTCAAATGATGATATGAATTACAAATGCATTTATGCTTTCATCAAAACCATGACGCAAGTTCTTCAGGGGAAGCTCAAAATTTTCACAAATCTACAAATCCTTGAAGACCATACCACTAATGGATATCATGGGAAAGAAAAATTCAGTATGTCTTTAGATTGTCAATACCCATGAATATAGCACAGGAAGGAGCATGTTTATGATGGCGGTGGAGAAAATAGCTCCAATGGACCCCTGTGTGTATGTGATATAACTTCCATGGGACGAGAATGACTTCTCTAAGTCACGTATGGACACCACCTTCACTTATACCCAACTTTTGGCATTTACATGGTGAAGCAGAGGTCTTAAAATCTAACATGAGGAAGAGAAAATGAAGAATACCTCTGCTTCATTCTGCTACAGCTCTTCTGTCACGGGGGTGTATCAGAACTCACGTACAGAAATAAACAAAGCTCACTGCTCACCTTGGTAGACTTCCAGCTAATTCTGTGGTTGTCTCTCTGGAAGAAAAAGACGATAAGCATGATTAGCCTATTTTGACAAATTATAAATATGTGTTTAATAAAGCCATAATCTAATGTGCCAAGGCATTCCAGTATCATATGGGTGCAGAGGATACTGTATTTGCAGTTGTTTAGAAACTTAAAATCAACACATCACGTTTCCAATTAATCCCCCTAAGCGTTTCAGTGGTTACTTTCCAAGGAAATTCTACACACATGCAAAATATCTGCCTCTGCTTTCTGGTGGCTGAGCTTAACTGATTTTAAAACATCCAACTTTAAAATGTACAACATATAGAAGGAGAATAAGAGGGAAAAGAATCCCAAACCGAGTTTTGGATGTTTTCCATTTGAACAAAGCACCTGTTTCTCTTTCTGAGAATCATTTAGGAACGAATTTCTTTGACGGTGTGTCTTTGTACTGCTCTCTGTCACCTTAGGTTTATGAAGTAACATGTCCAGCACAGAATCCAGTTCTTTTAGCAGCAGATTACTGGGTAGCTCAGTGGTAAAGAATCTGCCTACAATGCAGGAGACCCAGCTTCAATCCCTGGGTTGGGAAGATCCCCTGGAGAAGGAAACAGCAACCCACTTCAGTATTCTTGCCTGGAGAATCCCATGGACAGAGGAGCCCGACAGGCTACGGTCCATGGGATCACAAGAGTCAGACACGGCTTAGCCACTAAACCACCACCACCACTGTTTTTCATTTCTTTGTTATAATGTCTTACCAGGTCAAAGGATGAATCACAGATGCTATGACAATTAAAATGGCATAAATGACAAGTCACTGATGGAAGTTCTGTAGCACATGAGTAAGAACGACCAGAGACACAGTTCAGAGCTAACCTGTTCCGATTACACATCTCATCTTTTGATTACAGATGTGTTCCTGGAAGAAATGGGTGCAAGGAGAAGGAGGAGATGGAGGCTTACTGCTGAGATATTCTAAAAGCAGAAGTGGGCTTAACTTGAGACAGAGGGATGCAAAATATAATTCTTAGAACAGTGGTGCATAGTCTTCATGTCATATAATCCCTTTAAGACTCTCATAAGAAGAGATAGTATATACAAATGCAATGGAATACTACTCAGCCATAAAAAGAATGAATATGTCATTTGCAGCAACATGGATACAACCAGAGATTATCATATTAAGTGGCTAAATTGGACAGAGAAAGACAAATACTATATGATGGAGTCAAATACTTATAAATGGAGTCTAAAATATGACACAAGTGAACTTATTTATCTCCAAAACAGAAACAAACTCAAAGACATAGAAAAAAGCTTATGATTACCAAAGGGGAAGGGGTAAGGAGTGATAAATTAGGAGTTTGGGATTAGCAGGCACAGACTACTCTGCATAAAATAGATGAACAACAAGGTCCTACTGTATAGCACAGGGAACTATACTCAATATCTTGTAATACACTATAATAGAAAAGAAAAGAGACTCTCATTGAAGATATAAACACCTGGGGTGGGAGGTGGGAGGGAGGTTCAAGGTGGGGGGACAAGTGTATCCCTATGGCTGATTCATGTTGATGTATGGCAGAAACCAACACAACATTGTAAAGCACTTATCCTCCAATTAAATATAAATTTAGAAAAGATACAAACACCTTATGCAGAAAAAAATAATGATATACACATGACATGCCCATATTTACAAAACATGGTGTAAAATTATAATGCTTCATGGACCTCAGAAAGCCAATATGTCAATCCTGAGTTAAGAATCTCACCTTGAAACTTGCATTGTCTTTATATACTCATTTTAATCCAAATAGAGGGCTTCCTCCTAGTTTCTAGAACTCCTTCCCACCTATTGTCTGTGACAGCATCCAGGCACTTTAGGGACAGGCTGGTTCCCATAGTGCCATGCTGCTTTAAAAATATAAGTGATTATAATTTCGGCTCCTATAGAAATGCTCTTTCCCAAATAACCACACACTATTAAAGCTTTGGCCTTCATTGCTATAGAAATTGGCTTTCGAGAGAATGCTCCACTCCTTCAACAAAACCGCAGTTGAAAGCCTTGTCCACTACATTGTTGAAGGCCTCATATGTATTCATCTCATTTAAGAATTTCATGCCTGCCTGAGAAATTTTTCTTTCAAAACAGAATCTGAAATTGTGGACACCAACCCCTTCCTCCCCTAGCTAAGAAGCACCCTTCTTCAGTCTTCCTTTATAACATGGTATCACAATAGAAGTATCTTTTAAATTCTATTTTTTTACTTATCATTTCATTACTTGAGACCAAAAGATATGAACACTCAGTCAATGCTCATTAAATTTGTAAGGAAGGAATTAATGAACTTTTCTGACCTACTTGTTGACCTTAAGGGTTAATTTTATATTTAGAACTTGATCAGAGTAATAGCAGCACCCCAGGGTAAAGGTACAATTCCCTTTCCTTTTTTTGCTCCAAGACGATACATGTTTTAATATAATAAGTCCCCCTGTGTGTGCTCAGTCACTCACTTGTGTCCAACTCTTTGCGACCCCAAGGACTGTCACGTAGCCTGCCAGGCTCCTCTGCCCATGGGATTTCTCAGCAAAAATACTGGAGCGGGTTGTCATTTCCTTCTCCAGGAAGTCCCAGCGGTATCTAATATAACTACATTGGGTCTATATTACCATAAATCCATTTAAACCACAGTAGCGGTACTTCTCAATCTGGGCACTATCAGGACATTTCGGGCCAAATGATCCTTCCTTGTGAGGGACTGTCCTGTACTTTGCAGATGTTCAGCAACATCCCTGGCCCCTAGCCACTGGGTGCCCATGGTATTCCCCCTCCGAGACTGTGACCATCAAAATGTCTCCAAATGTCCCCTGGGGTCAGAACCACTGCAGCCGAGCAGCAGAATCCAAATATCTGCAGCTGACCTCTGTTTCAAAACCTTCCTGGATTAACCAACAATCTCCATTCTCTTGGAAGAACATGGTGCCTGAGCCCTCTCAGGAGGGCCTGTTTCACTTTGCACCATCACATAAGTTTGCACGCTTACCAAGAGTACACTGTGTTTGTTCCCCACCTGTTTATGTTAGTGGGACTCATTTTAATCTCTAACTAAACATGCTGTAAGGGCTTCCTAGGTGGCGCAGTGGTAAAGAATCTGTCTGCCAGTGCGAGAGGCGCAAGAGACCTGGGTTCGATCCCTAGGTCAGGAAGATCCCCTGGAGTGGGAAATGGCACTCCCGCTGTAGTATTCTTGCCCAGAAAATTCCATGGACAGTGGACCCTGGCGGGATACAGTCCATGGGGTTGCAAAGAATCGGGCATGACAGAGTAACTGGGCACACACAAACATGATGACAAGTACTGAAAAGCTCTTGTTTCTAGGAAAACTGAGCTGGGTTCTTTGGAAAGATTAAAAATGACAAGCAGCTTATCAATGAAAAAATGTTGCCTTCCCTCTCACTTAAGAAAGGATGCTGCAGCCACCAAGCCACCACATTACAGCTGCTCTGACAGAACTTAGGAAACAAACAGGATGCCTACCATCCAGCAGTCAGCTGCTGCAGTCACCTCCATCAGTGTGCCCAGGGGAGACTCACGATGAGGAAGGACGGGCACTGGCCACAGATAGCCGGGGTGCACGTCAAAGGAATGATTTCAGTGAGCCCAGACTCCTGCATCTTTCCAAACATAGAGAAGAACTGAATTCCTTAACTTGAGATATCTGGTTTTCTTTAATAGGAACCTTTCAATGTTTTGACTACCTGGTCTTTGTTGCAAAAACTCTGATTTATCCTGGCTTCTCTATGGAGCAGTTCCTCAGAGCTATCTGAGAGGCTGCATCCTGGGCTTAAGTCTTCAGTTTCATCTGCCAAATGCAACATAATTCTCAACTTTTAGGCTGTACATTTTTTTTTTCAGTCAACAAGCTTAAGAAAAATTGATAGTAAGTTAGGTCTAGGGGCAAGACAACTATAAATACTGCGGAGAAAAAAGACATGGTTGTCACAAGTTTCTCCAAGTTCTTATTCCTCTTAAGCAAACTAGAAATTCCTAGATGGTGAATTATAGGTGTGATTTACGCACAAAAGACAATGCAGAATTCCGTTCAGTACATCCACAGACTCAAGGTGTTTGCCTTGCCTTTACAGCAAAAGACAAATGCTAGAGAAAAGTTATGCTTTCCACACAGTACTAGCAGGGGAAAATTTATCTTTTATATAGCCATGTACTCACATTAGAATTACAGACGTTACTTCATAAGAAATGTAATTTTGGGTGAACATAAATGAATGGGTGAACACAGTTTAATTTATGTTACTGACAAAACCTGATGATTCCTCTGGAGCATGTAGTTCCATGATTAAAAAAAAAAACAAAAACAAAAACAAAAAAACAGAAAGAACCACTGTATCTGATGGCAGAATGTGGCAAGGACTCACCAACCAATGGCCATTTTTTGAGATCATCAGAACACCAGAGCTTTTAAAATAATAATTTGTTCACTTTTATTCTTTCTTTATTTCTAACAAATCATCTGAATCATTCACATTTCATGAATTTATATCTTTTGTAAAGAAACCCTTGAGGAAAATAAATGAAGCAGCATATGCTAAGCATCTTTTATATAAATTTCCTTCATAACCCAATTGAGAGAACCTAAAGAAGATGCCATATGGAAAAATTTTAGGGCAGTCAAGCTCCTCTTATGACACCCTAATGGTAGACACATGTTAACACACATTTGTCCAAGTCCATAGGATGTACAATACTGAGCCCTAATGCAAACTATGGGCTCTGGTTTCAACGTAGGTCCATTAGTTGTAACGAGTGCACCACTGTGGTGAGGGATGTTGATAGTGGATGGGGCTATGCGTGAGGAGGGGTTGGGGGCGTAAGAAACATCTCTGTATCTTTCCCTCAATTTTGCTATAAGCTTAAAACTGCTCTAAAAAATTAAGCTTTTTGAAAATAAGATGCCATAAGGATGACGCTTTTTCAATAAACTTATATAGATCACAATGTCCATTAATAACACTCCTTTCTAAGCATAAATCATCTTCATCAGTAATGTTTATTCAACGAGCATATTCACTGAGCACTGAGGCTATGTTCAGCACAAACTGTGCTGGGTGCTTTCAGTGGCACCAAGAAGAAATAAATCCTGATCCTTCTTTCCAAGTGTTTACACTCCAGTAAAGAACATTATGTAAAGTATTAAGTGGTGAATAGTTTTGAGTTTTGCACTAGTGAAAGCTCCTCTAAGTCAAAGATCGCTTCTTGTTCAAGGTTTTGGATACTCAGTGCCTGGCACCTACCAGACACTCAATAAATGTGCATGCAAGAGAACCATCAGACATTGTCTGCTGACAGGTAATTCCAGTCTCTTAATTTTCTAAAATGTCCATTTTAGTTATAGCAATATTTAGAGTTTAATTGCACTAATTTTCTTTCCTTAGTTGTCATGATCAAGATAATCTGATTTCAAGAAGAGAGTGGAAAGCTAAAAACTGAACGAAAACAAAGATGAAAAAGATGACAAAGTGAAGTCATATGTTCTGAGGAACAGAGTTGTCCTAGGGGCTAAGAAATAGACCAAAATGATGGAGGGCGTTCACTTCTGATAGGTTGATATCCTTGGGCGATTCTTTCTGCCTCATGGGGTTGCTAAGTCCCAGAATGGAATAATAATGCTGCCCTTTGATCTAGAGTTGCTGGATCAATCATCAATGTGAACAAACAGGAAAGCTCTCTGCAAATTTGAAGTTGGGCTATAAATTCCATTTTACCAAAGAGGGGAAAAAATAAACCAGAAGAGACAAGTATTTTCAAAAGCAGACAAAGTGTCTCATGTGTATTTTACAGTTTTTGTAGATTACTTAGCAATTCTTAAAAATGATTTTAATTTTAAACATGTAGAACATTTGCCAGGGTGCACAGAGTGATGCCAGCTCTTCTTAGCTGTTTGAAATAGCGGTCTTCCTCATCCTCTCCTATCCCATCCCATTCTTGAACTATGCAAACAGTTCTTTTTTTAGGACGTGTTGAAGCAAGAGCTATCTATTTCTGTGTGGCTTGCCAGCTTCCAAAATTAGCTGACAACTATAAAACAGAGGACATGAGAACCCCCCTGTTAATTGTGTGTCAGCATGATAAATATTTTTAAGATTTGGACTGTTTCTCTCCATTGGCACCTCTGATTCTTCCAAAAGTACAAAGACTAAAAAAAAATGTTAAAATACCTTTTATTTTTATTGCTTGGCCCTGTAAATGATTTAATGTTCTGGTCATAAGAGGTAAGGGTAAAAGTATTACATAAACTAGATTTTATTCTTTTCCTTGTCTGTGTTTTTTTTTTTTTTTTTTTGGTCACCCAGTGCTTAGGGCAAACTGTGGGCCTTTAAAGCTGGATATATTTCCAAATAATACGTAGATAAAAAAGATTAGCTTCAAGGCATCATTACAAATTCATATATCAATTTAGAACAGTTCAGTTTTTTTCCTACATGGTGAACCTCAAGTCTGGGAAATCTAAAACACCTTAGAGATTAAAGTGTCTTCTCTGATAAAGTCAAAGACACTTCTCCTTCCACTCATCCCAACA
Organism: Oryx dammah; assembly: GCF_014754425.2. Taxonomy (NCBI): domain Eukaryota; kingdom Metazoa; phylum Chordata; class Mammalia; order Artiodactyla; family Bovidae; genus Oryx; species Oryx dammah. The sequence continues at coordinate 67,642,980 of NW_024070194.1, forward strand.
TCTTTCTTTCTGATAAATTCTCTGAATTTATAATCTCTTTATTTTGGCCCTTCATTTCTTCTCTATCACTTTATCCTTCCTCAATTTTTACTCCCATAATTAAAATGTGTGTGTGCTGGTGTGTACGTGTGTGTATAAATGCAAGCAATTACTCTTACATGGTGAAACCTACACACATACACACACCACACACTCACACAGCATAACTCACATTAACTGGGCTCTTATTTAATACCAGCCACTATTCTAGGCCATTTACATGCATTCACTCACTTAACTTATCTAAAAGCCTCATGATGTTGTTACTATGATTCCAACTACAATAGAGATGAGGAAAATGAGACAGAAAAATGTTAAATAGCTTCCTAAGGCCAAACAGCTAGTGATGGACAGAGGCACTCTGGCCCCAAAGCCCATGCTTGTGATCACTATGCTCCCTTGCTTGCTCTCAGCATCTACCAGATCTGATGTATACATATTCTACATCCACTCATTTATTCTGGGTTCTGTGCTAGAACAGAGAACAACCACAAAACATGGCCCTGTTGTTGGAAACTGTACAATCTAGAAGCGGGAGACAGACAAAAAACAAATAAGCAAACGGATATTTATGACCACCTTACGAAGGCTTCACCGATGGCTCGGTGGATAAAGAATCTGCCTGCAATGCCGGAAACACAGAGGAGTAGTGGGTTCAATCCCTGAGCCGGGAAGATCCCCTAGAGTTGGAAATGGCAACCCACTCCAGTATTCTTGCCCAGAAAATCCCACGGACAGAGGAAGCTTGCAGGCTACAGTCCGTGAGGTCACAAAGACTCGGCTATGATAGCACACGGCACTACGTAGCATATGTCATGAAGAAGGATGAGGCAAGGTAGGAGATAGTATTCATACATAATAGTAGGAGTCACGGGGGGCTGTTATTTCCATAGGAGGGCTATTTCTATAGAAAGGGGACTGAATATATGAAGGCATGAAATGCAACGACTTCTACTCCCACCTTCATTTCTTATGTCTATTTCTTTCCTTTGCACTATTGCATTTCATCTCTTTTTTTTTTTCCCCCATCAGTTATTCACTGGTACCCAGTGAATGGAGCAGGCAATATGAGGTAACTTAAAGAAATGATCGTCTGGACCTGTACTTTCTAAATACTGATAAACTAAAAGGGGAGATGAGATCCTCAGAGAAACTCACCCAGTCACTTAGAAAACTGCAGGTTTCGACAAGAGACACTTCATATCGCTAAGAGGCCGGCCAGCCTCTCAAGTCCACTCTGGCGTGGAAGTGAATGAGATATCAGCCGGCAGCATCCACAGAAGTGGTCCCGCCTGCAGACCTGCTTCACAAGAGGCATCACTTCACGCTCCTTCTGCCTCGTCTGTGCTCGCAGGGGTTAAACCCACCATGCCTGAGTTTATAGTCCACCAGGTGGAGTCTCTCTTTACATCACTTAGGTATTTAACTCAGGCTGAGGGCAGCCACCAAGGCGAGATGGGACTTCTGCCCACCAAATCCTCAGGAAACAAAGTCATACAGGCGGTTACTGGGAACTAGCATGTGGGAGCGGGCAGACGTAATGTGGGTTGCCAGAAGACTGGCTGCATGAAGATTGACTTAATCTAATCACTGATGTATCCAGCCTCCTTCTGAATTGTCACTGCTGTTTAGTTCATCAGTCGTGTCCAACTCTTTGTGACCCCATGGACTGTAGCCCGCCAGGCTCCTCTGTCCATGGGATTTCCCAGGCAAGAATACTAGAGCGGGTTGCCATTTCCTTCTCCAGGGGATCTTCCAGACCCAGGGACTGAACCCAAGTCTCCTGCATTAGCAGGCAGGTTCTCTACTGTTGAGCCACCATGGAAGCTCTTTCCTTCTGAATCGGCCAGTCTGACTCAGAGTCCTTGCTAAGATTTGCTTGGGCTCCAGATTTCTTCAGATTATTTTAGTACTCTTCCTATATAACAGCCACAAATGCGTGCCTCTGGCTCTGCTCTTGTACTCACGGGCCTTAAGAACAAAATCACCCCAGGTTTCTCTTAATCAAATCTGCCTCAGGTACCATGGCACCCGGACTGTCATCTGTGAGTTGGGCCACTATTCAAACAACACTGCTGCTGTCCCTTCAGTCAGTGGAAGATGGTGTTAAGGGCTTTTGTGTTCTTTTCTTTCAAAAATGTCATCTTGACACTTAGCTCAGGAATGCACTGGAGAGAGAGATGGCTGTCCTGGACTTTGTTGGTGGAATCAACAAATCAACTTTGTTGGTGGAAGAAGGAGAATGACATTTCCACACTCATGGGTTTACCTCTTAATCATTTATGCTCTTTCTGCTCTGTTAATCCAGCACGGTTACATGATATGATCCAGTAAGTACCTGAATCAACCATCCTTCAAACACTCGGCTCCTGCCATGGGGAAGGGTGTTAGCTTACTACACCCTCTAGGTAGTTACTAGGTTACTACAAGACCTCTGCATTTACTTTAATCATTGAGCTGGAAGCTGTACTGCAGTTCACAAGTGAGCTTCATAAGGGAAAATATGCCCCCCCATGTTATTAATTGAAAATAATTTTTTCTTTGATAAGTCAGTTTAAAATGAGGCCCATTGTGCAAAAATAAAAGCCTAATTTTTTTTTTTTCTCTCCTAGCTCCCAGAGACATAATATCACCAGTAAGTCCTCTTAATGAGAGAAAATCATCCCCACTCCTGATAATTTCTGGATCAAAGAGGGATTTGCAAACACCAGCCTGCATTGTAATGTTTGACTAATGGCCTAATCCATCAACTGACGTGTATGGGTATTGAGTTCATTAGCATTTGTCATTAGCATTTACTTATTAATTTGCTCAACAAATATTTCTACAGCTCCTACTGTGTGCTGGTTTCTATGTGCTGAGGATGGAGTGGGAAATGAATACACGTGAACCCCTCCCTCACAAGGCTGACCACCCAGTAGGGGAGTCATCCACCAAGACCAAGGCCCACACACAGGGATGCCCACATGTCAGGAGCAGGGTGAGATTTTATCCATGCCAGAACATGATGAGCCCCTCCTGTGGAAGTTTTTGGAAAACAAATCCAGAGCGACTTCATCAGTGTAACTGCACCAAAGTCCTGCCTGATGAAAAGACTTTAGCAAAAGGAAGGATATTTTGTCTTATAGATGCCACCCTTCCCAAGAATATAAAATACAAAAGCCAGGGACTTCTCTGGCAGTCCAGTGGTTAAGACTCCACACTTCCAATGCAGGGGTGCGGGTTCAATCCCTGGTCAGGGAACTAAGACCCCACATGCTGTGGCCAAAAATAATAAAATGAAACACAAAAGCCACTAGCCAGTCTGAGGTGGATGTGAGAGCTTGCAGGACATTGTGGGCATTCCTGGAACGGGCTCTGGCCTGGGGGAGGGCAGCAGGGGACCAAAGACACAGGGAGGATGGTAGGGGGAGACAAAGGAGGAGGAGGAGGCTTCTGACAGCCACAGCCAAACTCCACGGGGGATGGAGCTGCTTAACGAGAAAGATGGAGAGATGGTTACACCAGCTCTTGAATCCCTGGCTGGAGACCGGCTAGGAGTCCAGCTCCTTCCTCCCCTCTTTACAGATTGGCCCTACAGGCCCTGCCAGGCACCAGGGGCTGTCAGGCTTCAAGGAGCACAAGCTGGAACTCAGGCCTCTTGTCCTTGTTTGTTTCCACCCAACATCCTGAGTGAGGAACAGATGCGCTTCTGTTCAGGGTGCAGAGCGGCCCAAAGGACAGGACCTCAGGTGGCTTTTCTCCGCGCAGACCTGGTGACAACTGGTTGTCAGGAACGGGGCTCATACCAAGGCATTAAATGTTTTTTTTTTATTAATATAATTTAAAATTTTAATTAGAATAAGTTATTTTTTAATGAAAAAAAGACTCCAGAAATTTTGTCAAAGCTTATCCAGCTATGGTGAAAGCTTATAGTAGCCATCCATGGGCACTGAAAAGTAATAAGTGGACATAATAAATGCATAGTAAAATGCCCCTTTCTCTGGAAGCTAAAGAACCCACTTCTTTTCGATTTTCAATCTGCCCTGGTATAGTCCTGGATGAGGAAGTGGATTCCCCATCATTATGCCTCATTTTGCAGACCAGTGAAGTGAGGCTCTGAGAAGTTCAGGGCTTCCCAGGCGGCTCAGCAGTAAAGAATCCACCTGCCAATGCAAAAGACGTGGGTTCAGTCCCTGGGTCTGGAAGGTCCCCTGGAGGAGGAAATGGCAACCCTCTCCAGTATTCTTGCCTGGGAAACACCATGGACAGAGGAGCTCGGGGGACAGCCCATGGAGTTGCAAAGCATCGGACACGACTGAGCACGCATGAGCTGCACTGCTAAGAGGTTCAAGAGTCTGCGACCAAACAGTCAACGCAGGGACTCCTGCCCGGCCCTTCTGACTATAAAGGGCAGGGAGGTCTGGTCAGACGCAGAATTCCATCGGAGTTCTGAACACAAGGGAGGAGTGAGAGGAAAGCTCTCCCATTCACGGGTGCATCCCCGCTTCTTTAATTTACCCGTCTGAAACAACTCTGAGAGCAGAGGGGTGGTTAGGGTGCTCTAGGTGTGCCAGACGTGTTCCCTCACATCTTCCAGGCCACTTCTTGGATCCTGCTGGGTAAATCACATTTGGTATTCATCACTACCTCTGGAAATTCAAATCTGTGTATTCAATCAGTGGGTCATGTCCAGTTCTCTCCTTCAACAATTGCCATAATGTCTTTTCTGTGGTGATGGGGGTTTTGAACCAACCCCAGATGAAATCTCCAACCTTCAACACATTCACAGATGACAATCATATCTCTACAATTGCTAAAAAATAAAATAAAATAAAACCAACAGAAACGAAATCAGTGGTAAAGGAGCTAAATTACAGATAACAGAATATTCAGAATCTGTACCTCATCTCTTGAATGTGGGTGCACTGTCTGTATGCCAGAATTTCTTTAAGCCACTGGTGATATTCAGTGTATTGCAATCGAGTGCAATTACAGTTAGCTATAATTAAGAACAATTACAGCTTTTATTTCTCTACTTGTTCTTTAAAAGCACATTTGTAATAAAACTTTTTTTTTAAAGGTGAAGAATATAATTATATATCCTTATAACGTCTCAAATAATTAGTCTGACTAAAGTTTCTTCTGGAACAATTTTCATTTTAACTGTCAGATCTGCCATTTATAGTCAATGAAACATACTTAAAAAAAAATTCCATCATTAACCTTTTTCACCCCATCTAGCTGTATATGAATTATTGGTACAAATAGAAGGTTTCAGTATTTAAATCTCCAGGGCCTGCTGCAACCTAGAAAACAATTTTCCCTTTTAGTTGTGTATGTATGTATGTCATTTAATTGAAGAAAAAAGAAAATTAGATTTGTAAAGTATGTTTTCCTGCTCAAGATTTTTGGGAAAAAAAATTGCTTGTGTTCGAAAGACTCATTCCCTTGTTCTATATGACAGACCACTGTCTTTTTGTTAATTTATGGCATACTTACGCAGTGCCTAATCTATATAGTGCTTAAACTATGCAATGCCCAAACCAAGACATCCCTGAATTGTGCCAAATCTGTCTCTTGGCTTAGTATGTCATGGAGCACAGGGTCAGTATCAGCCTAATAGAAACAGTGCCTAATTACTATCAGCAAAACGTTACCTTCTCGTAATTCTAGACTCCAACTCATACGCACTTTAGCGCTGGCTCTCCTGCTAGACTGTAAAGTTGCACAGGGTACTGTTCATCTCTATCATCAGCACCCAGAATGGACAGTGGTCCTTGGAAAGTGCTCAATAAATTGAATACGTTGAATCAATGAAGATTCAGTTCCTTCCCGTTGATGCAGGGAATGATTGAACATTAATCACCTGAATGACTTTGATGATAAAAGACAATTAGGTAATACCACTTTGGGAATTAGGGAATATTTTCACCACTTATCTGGTTGAATTAGCTGTCCTGGGAAATAAATTGTTAGGCCAGGTCTGTACACCTGGGAATGACGTGAAGGGAGTTAGAACAGATCGTCTTTTAAGGTCCTCTACAACCTTGAGATTATCCCCAAACTTAGACCAAACATATGGGCAATTAACATAAGCCTAAAATGGGCACGTGCAGTGTGTGAGAATAAATAGATAGTAATCACATCCACAGGATAGACTATTAGTATCAAAGATGCTAATACATTGAGCCACGGCTCTTGTTAAAAATTCGCTCAAGGGACTTCCCTGGTGGGCCAGTGGTTAAGAATCTACTTCGCAATTTAGGGGACCTGGGTTTGATCCCTGGTTGGGGAAGGAAGATCCCACATGCTGGGGAGCAGCTCAGTCCATGTGCTATAACTACTGAGCCCGTGCACCACAACCAGGGAGATGCAACGAAAGACCCCACGTGACATAACTAAGACCCGATACAGTCAAACACACACACACACATTTGAAAAATCCCCTCGGTATTAAAAGCACTGAAATAGACTTACACTGCAGAGTTTATCATTTACTCTATAGCAGCCAGCAACCACATACTTACTGTGGTTTGATCACTTAGCACTTTATAGAAATTCCATCTTCTATTTTCCTCAGGTGTGAGATACTTATATGATGCCCATTTTTCAGATAAGAAAACTGAAGCTCAGAGAAGTCAATCTGAACCCAGGCCTGTCCAACTCTACCATAAATGATTTAAAGAAGAAAACCACACAACACATGGTTAATCATGGTCAAAAGACACCAAAAATAAGATGATAATCCGGGTGGATCTCTATAGAAGTCTAATGGCCAGAGTGAGAGAAAGGAATCTAAGAAAAAAGTTTTTCACTTTCCAGTTTTACTAATAGTAATCTATAAGCTTTTATCTTATTGTTCTGAGACAGAGATACTTTCTGTGGAAGAGGTCTGAACGTACTAGAAGTTTTGAGAGCAGATAAGACATCAAACAGTACTTCTCAGGGTCAGGTTTATGGTTGAAGGTTAAACTACGTGTAGGCAGCACAGCAGGCTTCCCTGGTGACTTAGTGGTGAAGAATCCCCCTGTGAGGCAGAAGACGCAGGAGATGTGGGTTTGATCCCTGGTTGGGGAACAGCCCCTGGAGGAGGGCATGGCAAGTCACTCCAGTATTCTTGCTGGGAGAATCCCATGGACAGAGGAGTCTGGCAGGCTACAGTCCATGGGGTCACAAAGAGTCGGACATGACTGACGTGACTGACCATGCAAGCACACAGGCATCACAGTGCTGTGTGTGACTGAAACCGTCTACATGCCCACAAATAAGGCCACGGAATAAACTTCCATGTCCACATTGTGGAGTGAATATGGAGCCTTTGGAAAGAATGAGTTAGCTGTGTAAGTGCTAAAATGGACAGAACTCCAAGGCATACTGAAGGATAAAAAGAATAAGCTGCAGAATACACTGAGTTTTAATGCGGCTGATGTTGGAGGTGATGGAATTCCAGTTGAGCTATTTCAAATCCTAAAAGATGATGCTGTGAAAGTGCTGCACTCAATATGCCAGCAAATATGGAAAACTCAGCAGTAATCACAGGACTGGAGAAGGTCACTTTTCATTCCAATCCCAAAGAAAGGCAATACCAAAGAATGTTCAAACTACCACACAACTGCACTCATCTCACACACTAGCAAAGTAATGCTCAAAATTCTCCAAGCCAGGCTTCAACTGTATGTGAACTGTGAAATTCCAGATGTTCAAGCTAGATTTAGAAAAGACAAAGGAACCAGAGATCAAATTGCCACACCTGTTGGATCGTTAAAAAAGCAAGAGAATTTCAGAAAAACATCTACTTCTGCTTTATTGAGTACACCAAAGACTTAGACTGTGTGGATCATAACAAACTGGAAAATTCTGAAAGAGATGGGAAGAGCAGAACACCTTACCTGTCTCCTGAGAAATGTGTACGCAGGTCAAGAAGCAACAGTTAGAACCGGACATGGAACAGCAGACTGGTTCCAAATTGGGAAAGGAGTACGTCAAGGCTGTATATTGTCACCCTGCTTATTTAACTTATATGCAGAGTACATCATGCAAAATGCCTGGCTGGATGAAGCACAAGCTGGAATTAAGACTGCAGGGAGAAATATCAATAACCTCAGATATGCAGATGACATCACCCTATGGCAGAAAGCGAAGAAGAACTTAAAAACCTCTTGATGAAAGTGAAAGAGGAGAGTGAAAAACCTGGCTTAAAACTCAACATTCAAAATACTAAGACCACGGCATTCAGTCCCATCACTTCATGGCAAATGGGAAAACAATGGAAACAGTGACAGACTTTATTTTGGGGGGCTCCAAAATCACTGCAGATGGTGACCTGCAGCCATGAAATTAAAAGACACTTGCTCCTTGGAAGAAAAGTTATGACCAACCTAGACAGCATACTAAAAAGCAGAGACATTACTTTATCAACAAAGGTACATCTAGTCAAAGCTATGGTTTTTCCAGTAGTCATGGATGGATATGAGATCTGGACTATGAAGAAAGCTGAGAGCTGAAGAATTGATCCTTTTGAACTGTGGTGTTGAAGAAGACTCTCGAGAGTCCCTTGGACTGCAAGGAGATCCAACCAGTCCATCCTAAAGGGAATCAGTCCTGAATATTCATTGGAAGGACAGATGCTGAAGCTGAAACTCCAACACTTTGGCTAGCTGATGAGAGGAAATGACTCATTGGAAAAGACCCAGATGCTGGCAAAGACTGAAAGTAGAAGGGGATGACAGAGGATGAGACTGTTGGATGGCATCAGCAACTTGATGGACATGAGTTTGAGCAAGCTCCGGGAGTTGGTGATGGACTGGGAAGCCTGGTGTGCTGCAGTCCATGGGTTGCAAACATGATTGAATGACTGAACTGAACTGAACTGATGTTACAAGCAAACGGAGTAAGACATTCCATGGGTCCGCTGGAGGATGGAAAAGCAGAGAAACAGGCTTGGGAGGCTGCAAGGGAGGCAGGTAAGTGTTGGCCTCTGCAGGGAGGGGAGAGTTGGGCATAGAAAAGTTCAGTTCTACACACAAAACATTTTGTTTAAAAGGGTCGTGCAGCCAACTTGAGGCCCTAATGGTGGAGGTTCCTTTTCTGGGCAGTAGTTCTCTGGGGAGCCAGGGTGCAGGGCCCTCCCAGGTGCACAAGCTGATCCATGCATCTCCAGAAAGGTAGCAGGAGGTGGGCACCACCTGTGCCCCAGGTCCCGGGGAGGGCTGCAGGCCAGTCTGGGAGGGGACGTTTGGGTGCGGACTGGTCCGGGGCGTGGACCAGGCTTGTATACACGACCTGCTCCCACTTGCAACACCTGCCTGTCTGAGAGGGGACACTCACCACTCCTGTCACCACCAGGCCAAGTCCAGCCACACCACCACAGAGCCATGCATGGCAGAGGGCGAGCATAGGCCTGGGGAATGTGTCCTGGAGAAGGGCGTCAAAGAACCCAGGTCGCCCCTCGACAGCTGAGCAGAGGGCCTCCTGCTAGGGGCACCAGGAAGGTCCCTGAGGTCCCTGCGAAGCACACAGATGTAGTCAGGGGAGTCCTGTGGATGCTTCACTGCCAGCTTCCAGGGAACCTTGGGATGATGAGGGGGGACACCTAGGACCAGAGGGGTCCATTCACAGAAAGGGTTGCTTTTACAAAAACCTCCTTTCACTCAGTCAGGCTGGCTTAAAGCATGTAGACAGATTCCTGAAGTGCATGCAAAGCCATTTTTATACATATATATTACATTAATTTTATATGTCCTCAGAAAGCTTTCTTATTTAAAAGAGCCCTTTGGGGACTTTGGGTAAAGAATATGATCCATCTCTTGCTTGTTTTACAACTTGTATCTTCCTCAATCAAGCCTGCTTATTGGAATATTTTGTAATGAACAGAATCCTCTGTGGTAAGGGTTAAGTAGAGAGTGAGGAGGTTTTTTCTACTAATAGAAAAACAAGTCCTGGATGATAACTGTGGCCTGGGTTCTATGTGGAGCCCTTCGCTTTTTCAGCTAACATCCTGGGAGGGGAAAGTTTTTAGTTTTTTCTGAGACGGTGGACTGCCGCAACCTTGATGTTCCACAGATATCACAGAGAAGTTGCTAAAAGTTAATGTAACTAGAACGATGCAAACAAGCATCCCAGTGGGACCTGCCTGGTAGCTCATATACCGAGCTAAGACCAATCAAAGCAGGAGACATTGGGCGCTTGAAAGAAATTCTTTCCTTTCCCTCTCCTAGCCTCCCAGATAGCTTCCTAGAGAGCTGAAATTCCCCTTTCTCCCTTCCTCTCTTCCTTCCTTCCTTTCTTCTCCTCCCCTCCTTCTCCTTTAGGAAGAGTCCATCTCTGCTTTACTAAGGTATAATTACATATAATAAACGGAGTATCCTTAAAGTGTAGGATTTGATTAATATTTGGCCAATGTATACACCCATGAAACTATTGCCACAATCAAGATAATGAACATACCATCTACCCCAAGAGTTTCCTTCTGCCTCATTGTAATCCCTTCCTCCCATCTCTCCCTCCATCCCCGAGTAACTGCTGATTTGCCCTGTCACTCTGTATCAGTTTGCATTTCCTAGAATTTTCTATAAATAGAATCATACAGTATTACTTTTTTAGTCTGGCTTCTTTTACTCGCGTAATCACTTTGAGATTCAGACATGTTGTAGCCTGCATCAATAGTTCCTTCTTCCTTATTCCTGAGCACATTCTGAGAATGTGCCATGGTTTGTTTATCCATTCTTTTCTTGATGGACATGTGGGTCATTTCCATCTTTTGACTATTACAGATAAAGCTGCTGTAAACATTCATGTAAATGTCTTTGTATGGACATTGTATGATTTTCTTTCTTTTGGGTAAACATCCAGTAATGGAATGACTCTATCATATGGCAGGTGTATATTTAATCTTTTTTAGGAAACTGCTAAATGGTTTTCTAGGGTGACTGTATCATTTTACATACCTATCAGGAGTGCAGGAGAGTATACGAAAGTTTCATGATTTGGTATGATCCGTCTTCAGTTTTAGCCTAGAAATTCAAACAGGTGTAGAGTGGTAGCTCATTGTAGATTTAATTTGGGGTTCCCTAGAAACTAACAATGTTGATCATCTTTTCATGTACTTATTTGACATCTTTATACTTTCTTTGGAGAAATGCCTGTTCAAATATTTTGTCCAATTAAAAAAATTGTTTTTGGTTTTCATTTTCAGTATTTTTTAAATCAGAGCCACAATTTACAAATTTTTCTCCTAGTCTGTGAATTTTCTTTCTCTTCATGATTTCTCTCAAAAATAAGGATATTTTAAAATTAACTCCAACCACTAACTTTTGAATCATTACTTTTAGAATTGTATTTAGGAACTCTTTGCCTATCCAAAGCCACAAAGATTTTTCTCTAATGTTTTCTTCTAGAAGATTTATAGTTTAAAATTTTGTATTTAGACCTATGGTAATTTTGAGTTATTTTTGTATGATGTAAGAATCAAAGTTTATTTATTAATTTTTTTGCATGTGGCTATCTAGTTGGTCTACCATGATGTGGTTGCAAAACCTATCATTTTCTTACTAAACTGTCTTTGCATCTTTGTTGAAAACCAGTTGTTTGTATATGTATAGATCTCTTTCTGGGTTCTTTTGTTTTATCTTTTTGTCAATATCACACTGGTTTGATTACTGCAGCTTGATCATAAGTCTTTAAATCATGCAGTGTTAACTTTCCAAGTTTGTTCTTTATTTTCCACAGTTATTTTGATTATTGTAGGCCTTTTACATTTCCACATAAATTTTAGTCAAAAGCCTGTTGGAATTTTTATGGGTATTGCATTAAAACTATAGATCCATTTGGAGACAACTGACATCCTAACAATATTGAGTCTTCTTACACATAAATTGGTATTACTTCTCTCCATTTACTTAGGTATTCTATAATTTCTCTCTGCATGACTAGTGGTTTTCACTGTATAGATTTTCACTTCTTCTGTCAGATTTACTCAAAAGCACTTGATATTTTTGATGGTATCATAAATGGCAGTATATACAAACAACTCATGCAACTCAATAATAAAGAAACAAACAACCCAATCAAAACATGAGGAGAAGACCTAGGCTGACATTTCTCCAAAGAAGATATACAGATGGCCAACAGGTACATGGAAAGATGTTCAATGTTGCTAATTATTAGTGAAATGCAAATCAAAACAACAGCGAGGTACCACTTCACACTTGTCAGAATGGCAATCATTAAAACGTCTACAAATAACAAATGCTGAAGAGGGCATGGAGAAATGCGAACCCTACTACGCTGTTGGTAGGAATGTAAGTTGATGCAGTCCCTATGGAAAACCGTATGGACATTCCTTACAAAACTAAAAATAAAGTTGCCATTTGATCCAGCAATCCCACTCCTGGGCATGTATCTGGAAAAGGGAGAATCTCTAATTTGAAAAGATACATGCACCCAATGTTCAGAGCAACACTATTTTCAGTAGCCAAGACATTCATGAATGGATAAAGAAGGCATAGTATATATACACAATGGAACATTATTCAGCCATAAAAAGGAATGAAATAGTGCCATTTGCAGCAACATGGATAGACCTAGAAAATGTCATACTAAGTGAAGTCCAACAGAGGCAGACAATTATCATATGATATCACTTACATGTAGATATAAAAAATAATACAAATGAATCATTTACAAAACAGAAACAAATTTACAGATATAGAAAACAAACTGACAGTTACCAGGGGATGGTGGAGGATAAATTAAAAGTATGGAGTTAACAGATAAACACTACTATATATAAAATATAGCAGCAACAAAGATTTACTGTATAACACAGGGAACAATATTCAATATCTTGTCATAACTTTTAATAGACAATAATCTGGAAACAAAATATATAACTGAATCACTTTGCTGTATACCTGAAACTAATACAGTTTTGTAAATCAACTATACTTCAATACAAATAAATGCTAATAAGTATAAATAAATTAGCTTTACTATCACAGATCTCATATCCTGTCAATTTGCTAAGCTTATTCATTAGTTCTAGTAGCTTTATATAAATTCCAAAGAATTTTCTACAAAGACAACAATAACATTTCCTTCTTCCTTTACAATATAGTTGTCTTTTATGCTGCACTTTTATATCAGCTTTCCTGATGGTATTGGCTAGAACCTCCAGTATAATGTTGAATAAAATTGAAGAGGCAGACATCATTGTCCTAATTCCACGCTTAGATGAAAATCATTCTTTCCCTATGAAGTATGATAATAGCAGTTAATTTTTCATATCAGCCTGATTGATATCACTGATATGATCAGATTGAAGCCATTTCTGTCTAGTCCTGGTTTGTGGAGACATTTTATGCAGGAATGCATGTTGAATTTGGTCAAATCCCTTTCTGTGACTATTGAATGATTTTAGTTTGTTAATTTGGAGAATTATATTAATTGACTTTCAAGTGATGCCACAAGTTTGCATTCCTGACATGAAAGCCACATGGTTATCATGAATTTTCCTTTTTCTATACTGTTGGATTCATTAAAGTTTTGTCTCTTGTTGCTCAGTTGCTAAGTTGTGCCCAACTCTCTGCGACCTCATGGACTGCAGCATGCCAGGCTTCCCTGTCCTTTACTCTCTCCCATGGTTTGCTCAAGCTCATGTCCATTGAGTAGGTGATGCCATCCAACAATCTCATCCTCTGCCACCCCCTTCTCCTCTTGCATTTATATGTCTGTGTTCACAGTGGGTACTGATCTGGAATTTTCCTGCAGTGTCTTTGTCTGATTTTGGTAATAGGTGATGCTAGTCTATAGAATGAGTTGGAAAGTATTCTCTTCTTTTTAATTTTCCTAGGAGAGTTTGGGTAGGAATGTATTATTTCTTCCTTGAATATTGGAAGAATTGGTAGAATTTATCAGTAAGCCCCTCTGGATCCGGAGTTTTCTTTGTGAGAAATGTTTTAACTACAAATTTAATTCTTTACTATATATAGGACTATTCAGGTGACATTGTCCCCTGATGTCCACGAAGCATTGGTTCCAGAGTCCCCCAACCCCAGGTACCAAAATCTGTGGATTCTCAAGTTCCTTATATAAAATAACATGGTAGAGCTGGCCCTCCATATCCCAGGTTCCACAACTCTGGATATGCAAGGCCCACTGTATTTATTTCTCCTTCAGTAAGCTTAATAATTTTGTGTGTTTCAAGGAATATGTCTATTTCACTTAAGTCAGCAGTTGGCCCATAGCCTGCAAAATAACTTTTTGGTTTTTTTTTTACATTTTTAAAGATTGGAAAAAAGTGACATCGACCATATGTGGTCCTCCAAGCCTAAAGATTTTACTCACTGGTGCTTTATAGAAAAAGTCTGCTGATACCTAATCTAAGTTTCAATTTGTTGGCATAATGTTGTTCATAATAATTTGCTATTATTCCTTTAAATATTTTTAGAATATCTAATCAGTCACATCTTTTGTTTTTGATATTAGTAAATTAAGTTTTCGTTTTTTTCCTAATCCATCTATTTAAATGTTTAGCAATTTTATTAATGTTCTGAAAGAACTAGCATTTGGTTTCATTAATTTTTTGTGTTGTTTTTCTGCTTTCTATTCCTTTCTCATCTTTATTATTTCTTTTATCTTAAATTCAGTTCAGTTCAGTCGCTCAGTCATGTCCAACTCTTTCCAACCCCATGGACTGTAGCACGCCAGGCCTCCCTGTCCATCACCAACTCCCAGAGTTTACTCAAACTCATGTTCATTGAGTCGGTGATGCCATCCAACCATCTCATCCTTTGTCGTCCCCTTCTTCTCCTGCCTTCAATCTTTCCCAGAATTAGGGTCTTTTCAAATGAGTCAGTTCTTAGATATTTTGTTCTAAATTAGCTCTTTTTGTAGTTTCTTAATGTAGAAATTGAAGTCACCAATTTGAGACTTCCCTTTAAGCCTCTTATCCTTATCCATCAGAGGACAGAGAGAATGAAAACCATAATCACAGAAAACTAACCAAACAGATCACAAGGATCACAGCCTTGTCTTACTCAGTGAAACTATGAGCCATGCCACGTAGGGCCATCCAAGACGGATGGGTCATGGTGGAGAATTCTGACAAAATGTGGTCCACAGGAGAAGGGAATGGCAAACCACTCCAGTATTCTTGGCTTGAGAACACCATGAACAGTATGAAGAAGCAAAAAGATATGACAGTAAAGATGAACTCCCCAGGTCAGTAGGTGCCCAACATGCTACTGGAGAACAGTGGAGAAATAACTCCAGAAAGAGTGAAGAGACAGAGCCAAAGAGAAAACAATGCCCAGTTGTGGACAGAACTGGTGATGGAAGTGAAGTCCGATGCTGTAAAGAGCAATACTGCAATAGGAACCTGGAATGTCAGGTCCGTCAGTCAAGGTAAATTGAAAGTAGTCAAACAGGAGATGGTAGGAGTGAACATTGACATTTTATGAATCAGTGAACTAAAATGGACCATAATGGGCAAATTTAATTCAGATGACCATTATATTTATTACTGTGGGCAAGAATCCCTTAGAAGAAATGGAGTAACACTTGTGGTCAATAAGAGAGTCTGAAATGCACTACTTGGATACAGTCTTAAAAACAACAGAATGATCTCTGTTCATTTCCAAGGCAAACCATTCAATATCACAGTAATCCAAGTCTATGCCCCAATCACTAATGCCAAAGAAGGTGAAGTTGAATGGCTCTATGAAGACCTACAAGAACTTCTAGAACTAACACCAAAAAAAGATGTCCTTTTCATCATAGAGGACTGGAATGCAAAAGTAGGAAGTCAAGAAACACCTGTAGTAACAGGCAAGTTGGGCCTTGGAATACAAAATAAGGCAGGGCAAAGGCTAATGGAGTTTTGCCAAGAGAATACATTGGTCATAGAAAACACCTTCTTCCAAAATCACAAGAGACGACTCTACACATGGACATCACTAGATGGTGAAATACTGAAATCAGATTGATTATATTTTTTGCAACCAAAGATGGAGACGCTCTATACAGTCAGCAAAACCAACACAGGGGGCTGACTGTGGCTCAGACCATGAACTCCTTACTGCAAAATTCAGACTTAAATTGAAGAAAGTAGGGAAAACCACTAGACCATTCAGGTATGACCTAAATCAAATCCTTTACGATTATACAGTGGAAGTGACAAATAGATAAAAGGGAATGGATCTGATAAAGAGAGTGCCTGAAGAACTATGGATGGAGGTTTGTGACATTGTACAGGAGGCAGTGATCAAACTCATACCCCAGAAAAAGAAATGCAAAGAGGCAAAATGATTGTCTGAGGAGGCCTCACAAATAGCTGAGAAAAGAAGAGAAGCAAAAGGCAAAGGAGAAAAAGAAAGATATAAGCATCTGAATGCAGAGTTCCAAAGAATAGCAAGGAGAGATAAGAAAGCCTTCCTCAGTGATCAATGCAAAGAAATAGAGGAAAACAATAGAATGGGAAAGACTAGAGATCTCTTCAAGAAAATTAGAGATACCAAGGGAACATTTCATGCAAAGATGGACTCGATAAAGGACAGAAACAATATGGACCTAACAGAAGCAGAAGATATTAAGAAGAGGTGGCAAGAATACACAGAAGAACTGTACAAAAAAGATCTTAATGACCCAAATAACCACAATGTTGTGATCACTCACCTAGAGCCAGACATCCTGGAATGGGAAGTCAAGAGGGCTTAGGAATCGTCACTACGAACAAAGCTAGTGGAGGTGGTAGAATTCCAGTTGAGCTATTTCAAATCCTAAAAGATGATGCTGTGAAAGTTCTATACTCAGCATGCCAGCAAATTTGGAAAACTCAGCAGTGGCCACAGGACTGGAAAAGATCACTTTTCATTCCAATCCCAAGGAAAGGCAATACCAAAGAACGTTCAAACTACCACACAATTGCACTCATCTCACACGCTAGCAAAGTAATGCTCAAAATTCTCTAAGCCAGGCTTCAACAGTACATGAACCATGAACTTCCAGATGTTCAAGCTGGATTCAGAAAAGGCAGAGGACCAGAGATGGAATTGCCAACATTCACTGGATCATCTAAAAAGCAAGAGAGTTCCAGAAAAACATCTACTTCTGCTTTATTGACTACTCCAAAGCCTTTGACTGTGTGGATCACAACAAACTGTGGAAACTTCTGAAAGAGATGGGAATACCAGACCACCTGACCTGCCTCTTGAGAAATCTGTATGCAGGTCAGGAAGCAACAGTTAGAACCGGACATGAAACAATAGACTGGTTCCAAATTGGGAAAGGTATACATCAAGGCTGTATATTGTCACCCTGCTTAATTAAATTAATTTATATGCAGAGTACATCATGCAAAATGCCAGGCTAGAGGAAGCACAAGCTGGAGTCAGGATGCTGGGAGAAATTTCAATAACCTCAGATATGCAGATGACATCACCCTTATGGCAGAAAACGAAGAGGAGCTAAAGAGCCTCTTGATGAAAGTGAAAGAGATGAGTGAAAAAGCTGGCTTAAAACTCAACATTCAAAAAACTAAGATTATGGCATCTGGTCCCATCACTTCATGGCAAATAGATGGGGACACAATGGAAACAGTGACAGACTTTATCTTTTTGGGCTCCAAAATCACTGCAGATGGTGACCTGCAGCCATGAAATTAAAAGACGCTTGCTCCTTGGATGGAAAGTTATGACCAACCTAGACAGCATATTAAAAAGCAGAGATAATACTCTGCTAACAAAGGTCCGTCTAGTCAAAGCTATGGTTTTTCCAGTAGTCATGTATGGATGTGAGAGTTGGACTATAAAGGAAGCTGAGCATCAAAGAAGTAATGCTTTTGAACTGTGGTGTTGGAGAAAACTCTTGGAGAGTCCCTTGGACTGCAAGGAGATCATCCCAAAGGAAACCAGTCCATCCTAAAGGAAATCAGTCCTGAATATTCATTGGAAGGACTGATGCCGAAGCTGAAGTTCCAATACTCTGGCCACCTGATGCAAAGAACTGATTCATTGGAATAGACCCTGATGCTGGTAAAGACTGAAGGCAGGAGAAGCAAATGACAGAGGATATCATTGGGTGCTATCACCTTCTTGGTGGACATGAGTTTGAGCAAGCTCTGGGAGTTGGCGATGAACAAGGAAGCCTGGCTTGCTGCAGTCCATGGAGGATCACAAAGTTTCGGACATGACTGAGTGACTGAACTGAACTGAACTGAACTGACTTTGTTTCTAATATAAGACTTTAGTGCTGAAAAGTCTTCAAAATATTGCTTTGGTGGCATCCCAGAAATAATAATATGCTGTGTTTCTGATTTTATTGAGTTCAAAATACCTTGTGATGTTCTATTTGATTTACTTGACACATGGATTCTCCAGAATTATATTATTTTCATTTCAAATATTTAAACATTTTCTGTTATGGATTTCTAATTCAATTCTACTTAGTCAAAGTGTACTTTGTATCACTTGAATACTTTTAAACTCATTGAGACTTGTTTCCTGGCCCAGAGTGTGGCCTATTTTATAAATGTTCCATAGGCACTTGAAAAGAATATGAATGTTGTTGCTGGGTGTAATGTTCTATAAATGTCAATTAGGTCAAGTTGGTTCAAGTGTTCAAATCTTTTATACTCTTATTGATTTCTTGTTTACTTGTTCTATCATTTCTTAAGAGAAGAGTGTTGAAATGTCTGACTATTGTGAATTTGTCGATCTTTTCTATGTTTTCACTTCATATATTTTGAACCTCTGTTATTATACATAAAAGTTTAGGATTTCTATATTCTCTTGATAAATCTATAATTGACCCTTTATGATTATCAAATGACCCTATTTATCTCTACTAACAGCCTTACTATTAATAAAGCCACTCCAACTTTCTTTTGATTAGTGTTACCATGGTGTATTAGTTTCTTAGGGGTGCTATAACAAAATACAGAAAATGGGGGGATTAAAAATCAGCAATTATTATCTCACAATTCTGGAGGCTAGTAGTCCAAAATCAAGATGTCAGCAGGGCAAAGCCATCTCTGAACTCTCTAGCAAAGAACCCTCCTTGCCTTTTGCTTCTAGTAGTTGCCAGTCATCCCTGGTGACCTTGGCTGATGGCCACATGCTTCCAGTCTCCGTCTCTATTGTCACATGTCCATCTTTCCTGTTTGTGTCTGTGTCTCCTCTCTTCTTACAAGGACACCAGTCATACTTGATTTAGTGTCCACACTAATCCAGTATGCTTCCCACCTTAATCAGTGACACCTGCAAAGACCCTATTTCCAAGTAAGTCCCATTCTGAAGTTCTAGGTAGACATACTCTGGAGGGAGGGGGGGACACTATTAAACCCAGTACAGTTTGCTCTCTGGACCCCCCAGTTCACACCCATTCACATCCATGGGTGCAAAATACAGTCATCTCATCTCAACATCCCCCCCAATTCCCTTGTCCCTTAAATTATCCAATTATAAAAAGCTGTATATCCAGAGAAAACCACAATTTGGAAAGATATGTGCACCCCAATGCTCATAGCAGCACTGTTTACAATAGCCAAGACATGGAAAATACCTAAATATCCAACAGTGGATAAATGGATAAAGAAGATGTGGTACATATATACAACGGAATTCTACTCAGTCAAAAAGAGAATGAAGTAATGTCACCTGCAGCAACAGAGATGCACCTGGAGGTTATCATAAGTGAGGTATGTCCAACAAAGAAAGACAAATATTATATGATACCAGTTATAGATAGAATCTAAAACATGACACATGAACCTATCTATGAAACAGAAACAGAATCAGGGACATTGAGAATAGACTGGTGATTGCCATGGAAGGGGGTGGGGAAGGGTGGGAGTCTGGGGTTAGCAGATGCAAACTATTATTATACAGGATGGATAAACAACAAGGTCCTACTGTATAGCACAGGGAACTATATTCAATATCCATGATAAACCATACTGGAAAAGAATATGAAAGAGAATGTGTGTGTGTGTGTGTGTGTGTAAATATGTATGTATAACTGAATCATTTTGCTGAACAGTAAAAATTAACACAACATTGTAAGTCAACTATACTTCAAATAATAATAAAAGATTGTGGGTCAAAAGTTTGACCACCTTTCCGATCTTGGTTCTGTCCCCTGTCTGCATGTGACCTTGGCAAGTTACCCCACCTTGGCAACTCAGTGTCCTCATCTGAAACATGTTGATAACTCTGGACTCTTATATGGATTAAATTTGATATCAGATGTTAATACTCAGCACAGTGCCAGGCACACAGCAACTAGTGTTCACTTCTCAATAAATGTTAGCTATTTAGTTAGTTAGTTGTTTTACTTCCATTTCAGCATATTGCCTAGGTGAGCAATGTAAGGGACGTTCATTAAAAATAGAGTTTTGGCTTTCTCAACGGACAAACTTTTCCAGTTTATAACTTGCATGCATGCAGCATGCTAAGTCACTTCTGTTGTGTCCAGTTTTTTGCAACCCCATGGACTGTAGCCCACCAGGCTCCTCTGTCCATGGAATTCTCCAGGTAAGAATACTGGAATGGGTTGCCATGCTCTCCTCTAGGGGATCTTCCCAACTCAGTGATGGAACCTACATCTCTCACGTCTCCTGCATTGGCAGGTGGATTCTTTATCACCGAGCCACCTAGGAAGTCTGCATACTTGAGAGAGTAGGAAATCATATTAGATTTTCAGTGGATCCATCTTCCAAGTTGATTCACCACAGGGTTGGGAAGGGGACTCATCTTGGGGCAGCATGCAGATTAACTCTGGGAACTGAGTTAGTGTCATTTAAAAACAGTGTACCTGATAGACTGCCTGCTTTTAATACAGATTTTTTTTTTCAGGTAGTGCATTTTATAGGTGAACACAGTAGAATACACTTTCTAGTTAATCATCCCTTTCTTAAGTTCAGATAAGCTTATACAACCAGGTATGATTGAAAGTTGATGATATAAACTAATAACCATGAAAAGGAATTTTCACATTATCTTTGAAATAGCCCTATGTATCTATGACTTTGATAAAGAGGATCCACTTTAGAACAATACCAGCAAAATCAAGTTACTCTTAGCATCACACTGTGTGGTCAGGTTACTTACAATTCAAACCTTGGCAATTTTAGATGTTACATTAAAACCATCTTATTGGCACATTCAACTGGTCAGAAGATTCATCTAGGAAATCTACTAACATGCTACCAACTCATCTACTCAGACCCCAATTTTATTCTATTTGGCTCTTTATAATCCATTTTAAAGCTCACATTATACTTCTTTAAGCTGCAAGTTTTGGCCTCTGGGCCCAAAGAGGAACACTTCTGAGATTACCTCCAATTCTTTTTGGCCCCAAATGAAAAATCTATCACATGGACTTTCTCTGCCCTGTGTGAATCATGTTAAAAACGTTTATTGTTCAAATTATCTTGGAGGTTCTGCCCCACATTCACTACTGTTGCCGGTGAACACAGCCATTCTGGTCCAAGAACTTTGAATCTAGAAATCATAGAGCACATCCAGTGCTCACCTTCCCAAACGAAGTTTGCTCTGGGAACCCTGCATAGAAGACCCAGGCCATGGTTTTAGGTCCTGCAGCCATTTATAAGAGTATAGAGGCAGCTCTCTACTCAAACACAGACGCTTGCATTCTGCTCCTACCTGACTCTGGGGTTTAAGCTGATTGCTCCTCACCTCCAACCCACTCCAGTATTCTTGCCTGGAAAATTCCATGGACAGAGTTGCCTGGCAGGGGCTACAGTCCATGCAGTCGCAAAGAGTCAGACACGACCGAGCATGCAATGGTTGGCTGGCTCCCCACCTCGTGGCAGTTGATATGGCAACCACTTGGCCTGCAGAGGAACTGCTGGATGCCTCAAACATCAGGAGTTTCCTATCATCTTAGGCCTCCAACAATTAAGATCTTTCTGTATGTGTCATTGCTTCCAAGTCACTCAGAAACTTGCTATGTGGCCTTGGGCAAGTACTTTACCCTCTCCTGTGTCTTTGTGTGAATATCACCCCCCCTCCCCTTGATCTGTGAAGTGAAAGGAACTGGATTGACCCCTCTCACTGGGATTCGGGCTGGATTCATTTGTCGCTGTATTTGAAAGGCAGTTAATTCTAATCCTCGTTTCAAAGCAAGAGGTTCGAATGTTCTGTTCTTGTGCTCTTCCCAAAGCCCCGGAGGAGCCACTGCTGGGAATGAAACAATCAAGAGGAAATCGTCTTAAGGAAAACACGACCGTGAAAAACGATATCCACATTTCACTTTTGGGCACATTCTCGTTTCAAGTACAATTATCTCCATCTGAGACTAAGGAATGACCAGTCCCTAACCCTCTACAAACACATCTTCCTGTGTTTGCTTTCAATTGTAACAAGTCATCTTTCTGTGCTTTTGATCTTCCATATTGCAACACAATGCCGCCCTCCCTGATGGCCAGGTAAAACTCAGGAGTCAGACTGGCCGTTTTGGGGTGAATTGGAGCAATCTGCAGAGCCCAATGGCGGCTCAAGAGAATGGTTAGTTCAAGTTGACGATGTGTTGGAGCTAGTTCAAGTTTCAATGTGAACTTGGTTTGCCATTATGAGAGAAGACAAATAACAACAGTAAAAACAAACAACAACAACAAGAAGCCATGAATGAGACAGTTTGGGGAACAAGATGTTTTGAAACAATCAGAAATTTCTATTTCCAGTCTTTGTGCCTGGAAGTCTTTAAAATGAATCCATCCACTCTTGTGTGTATGCGCACATGCTCAGTCATGTCTGACTCTTTGTGACCCCATGAACTGTGGCCCACCAGGCTCCTCTGTCCGTGGAAACTTCTAGGCAAGAATACTGAGTGGGTTGCCATTTCCTTCTCCAGGGGATCCTCCAGACCCAGGGATCAAACCTGCGTCTCTTGAATTTCCTGCATTGGCAGGCAGGTTCCTTAATACTGCACCACCTGGGAAGCCCCTAACCACAGGAACAGAAAAATGTACCTTTCCATGTGGATGGAAAACATGTAAAATGCTCTGGCTCTGAGAGTCAGTGTGCGCACAACAAGATGCCAAGGCGAAGAAGGGGTTCAGAAAGAATCACGAGCAGATGTGACAGAAAGAGCTACACGGGTTCAAGGCTTCTAGTGGGAGAGGCAACCTTGGACTAGCAACTTGAAGTCTACGGCCCCCAGGGAAGATTTCTGCTCTAACAGCCTCTGATGGCGACCCTAGAAATAAATATCTTAGAAACTGTCTGGATTTTTAGCAAATCTAGGCTGTTCACTTGTTTTCTTACTGACGTCTTGCCCTCAAAAGGGAAGTTCAAGAAAACAGCAAAAAGCAATGTAGATCATAGAGTTGATAAATATTTGGGCTCTAATTAAATAAAGGTTTTATTGCCTGTCATGGCTTGAGTTACTTGATAAATGTCCGTGTCTTAGAATAATATAAAACCTCTGACACAAACACATCTTTAAGAACAAGTTTTGCAAACTGTACCATTCAAGAGGCAAGAGTTATAAGAAGCCCCGATGTCTGTGTCACACTCAGAACGCACTGTCATTTGGTTCTCCCAGTGATCCTATGAGGATTGAAGGCCCAATATTAACAGCACTTCACAGATGAAACAACAGGCTTAGTGTGATTAACAGACTCTTGCAAGACCTCCAGGGTGATAAGTGACAGGATAGAGACACGAAGCCAAAGGTTATTTGACCTTAAGGCCTGGAGCTCTGTAAAGCCATCCATCCGGCTCATCTAGCAAATAAATAGTAAAGCAGCAGCATGGAGGAGTGAAGCGAACTAAGGCCTAAAGTCGGATGGGGGTTGGAGTCCCAGCTTTGCGTCTTAAAAGCTTTCCAAGTTATGCCAACCATGTGAGCTGATGTTGACTCATATGAAAAATGGGAAGTAT
The DNA here is from genome assembly GCF_014754425.2 of Oryx dammah. NCBI lineage: Eukaryota > Metazoa > Chordata > Mammalia > Artiodactyla > Bovidae > Oryx > Oryx dammah. The sequence continues at coordinate 67,666,901 of NW_024070194.1, forward strand.
GACACATACCTTTCAGGGCCGTTGTAAGGATGAAATTACATGAGTTGAAGTATGTCAGTACCCAGTACAGCATCTGACACATAGAAGAAATTCAATAAAAGTTGCCTATTATTATCCTTTTTATTAATGATAAAGGTAAAGCTTTTGGATTTTGTCATTTCCAGTTTTTAATTTCTAACACTATCAGCTACACTTTTTTTTCTTTTTTGCAATCAAAATAGATTAAGAACAAAGTGCTTCTATTTCATTTAGTTTGTTTTCCAATTTCTTCATTTCTTCTCTTTTTTTGATGTTCTTTCTTAAGCCTTTATCAAGCATAGTAGAAAAGCTTTTGTATACATATATATAAATAGTATTCATAGTATATATATTTTAGAAAACATGAATTTTTGCCTAACGAAAAAATTTATGACATTTTGATTCTACTTGTTTGACTTAGTATGAACAGATGCTAGATTTCTAATTTTTTAAAAAAGATATGCAACAAAGATTTACTGTATAGCACAAGGAACTGCAGTCAACATATTGTCAAATAACCTATAATGGAAAATAATCTGAAAAACAACATGTATATGTATAACTGAATCACCTTGCTGTGTAGCTGAAACATTGTAAGTCAACTGTACTTTAATAAAATAAATATATTAAGAAAAAGAAGAACAAAAGAGCATAACTATTTTAACTCTAAACTTATCACTCTGCTATGCTAGCAGAGAGGGTAGAGAAAGGAATAGAAATTTTAGAGGAAGGAATAGAAATTCTACCATGGAGTCTGACACTCAGGGTTAGTTGAGGCTGCAGGCTCCTCACCCCAGGGGCCTGCTTTGGCCAAGGATTTACATCAGAAGAGGGTTAACAGCACAACTGTTGTTCAGTCACCAAGTCTCCTCTGACTCTTTGTGAGCCCATGAACTGCAGCATACCAGGCTCCTCTGTCCTTAACCATCCCCCTGAGTTTGCTCAACCTCATGATGGTTGAGTCAGTGATGCCGTCCAACAATCTCATCATAGGAAAAGCAGTATGAATAATCACAAACAGATCATCCTCAAGTTATTTACATTTGTTCAGACTTAAAGCATGTAGTTCTAATCTCTTGGAAATAATTTTAAACAAAAGAGAAGAATCAGTCTGAGCCCTGAGCTTCCCCATGATGCTCGTTTCTTCAGTCGCTTTCCTCTTTTGCTTCCATCGTGGAAATGGAAGATGCTGCCTTGCACGCTGACAACGGGCAGAGCAACCGAAACTGAAGCCTGCTGCTCTGTCAACGTGCAGGTGAGAGGTACTTGGGGCTTCAGAAGGCGTGGCATTTTCTTTCCACAAATAGAGAGTAAACTAAATTGCATGTGTCTGAATCAGATTGGGAGGAAGCATCTGTAAATTATAAAGCAATAATTTCAAGGACTGTGATAAGAAAGAACTATATTGTGTCTTTCAGTTTTCAGAACACTTTCTCTGTCATTCCATGGAGCTCAGCCAGTCTTGTAAGCCGACCTTGTAGAATGAGGTTGATGAGATGCAGAGGGGATGGGCACTTCCACAGCTGCAGACTGGGAGTCTGTGGTCTTTCCACACTACCTCACTCTCTGTGATGAGGACAATGCATTCTTCGGCACTCCAGACCCAGCCACAAAGCTCCCTGAACACCACTGATGTCTAGAAATTTGGACAATAGTGGATTGGATCCTCTTCCACCTTGGTATGTCATTATCTCTTCCATTTGGCTATTAATTGTATTCTCAGTTTGAAATGAGAGAAGAAAACAGTCAGAACTAAAGCACATCCACAAGTCACTAAAATTCTCTAAGTTGAGACTTAGGGGAAAAAAAAATCTCTTCATTACTTTGACCCCATGTTTTACATCTCATTAATCTGCATACTTTTGAGTTTCGATTAGAAGTTCAAGGTTGAGCAACATTGGTGTAGGATTCTCTTAGCTGTCGCTGTCCCAAATTTATCAAGCATAGGAAAGAATCTAGTCTCTCTAAGTCAGTCATTACTGAGGATGGGCTGTTTATTTCTCTCAGAATCAGAACCAGTCCCTTTGAAACTCTCTGTTGTTCTATTGTGTTACACATTCAGAGGGGAGGGTAACTTCCTGTCCAGCAGGCCCATGGTTGGAGGCGGCAGAACTGAGTCTCTTCGGCTGTATCAGGTCTCAGTTGTGGCACTCAAACTCTCGAGCTGTGGCACGCAGGCTTATTTGCTCCTAGGCAAGTGGGTTCTTGGATCCCCAATCAGGGATCAAACTGGAGTCCCCAGAACTACAAGGCGGATTCTTATCCACTGGACTCCAGGGAAGTCCCAAGGACTGAGTTCCCCATATCAGTGCTCAGTGCAGACCAGATCTGAACACCTGCCATCACTTTCATCAGAAAGCCAAGGTCAGATGGACATGGGCCTGCGACCGCTCAGGAGGTCTTTTGAAATAAAACTGATCACCTGGATCTTGCATGGGTGTGGTTTCCAGAGATTCTCCAGTTATTCTAGAGTATGTGCAAAGCCTGATTTTAATGAAAAAAATCACTCACAATAATGCATACTTGCTTTGGGGATGACAGAAAGGCATAGAAAAGAAGAAACAAAAAAAAGGGGGAAAAAGTATTATCTACAGTGATAAGCATCAGCTTATTTATCACTGTTTTGTACCATGCTGTCTAGAAAAGAAAGACTCCAGGACCCCGTAAGGAGAGTACAGTATATGATTTCTTTGAAACTTCATTACGTGTAGATTAACCCCTGCAAAATGCCTCCATCACATGGAATTACTGGGAAGAAGCGAAAACAACAAGAGAGCAAATCCATGGATTTCAGAGTGAAAATCCCTGAGGCTTACTTTCTTCTCTGTTGGATCCGCCCACATGAACATTTTATATTAGAGGATTTTAAATTTTACAACCACCCTCTGCTTTCTTCATCAGAGAAGATTTTTACTCTAAGAGTTTCACGTTCTTGGACTTGATAAGAAATAGAGGGTGATGGGCTGTTCCTTGGACTTCTTGGTGTTTCTTCTCTGGGCACCGAATCATTCAATCATGAATTGGCAGTCACTGAGAGGTTCTGATCTTCTGGGACAGGGCAGGCATACAGAGGTCAAGGTCACATGGTCATGACTCACAATCTAGGGGGGTTGCTGGAAGACCCTGCCAATGCAGGGATGCAGGTTTGGTCCCTGGTCTGGGAAGATCCCATGTGTCAGGGGGCAACTAAGCCCATGCACCACAACTGCTGAGTCCTGTGCCTAGAGCCTGTGCTCCACAACAACAGAAGCCACAATGAGAAGCGCAGTTACTGCAAACAAGAGTAGATCTGCTCACTGCAGCTAGAGAAAAGCCTGCGTGCAATGAAGACCCACTGTGGTCAAAAATAAATAAACAAAAGAAGTGTGTTCAATGTGCTCACGGACTTCAGAAAAGAGATTCCAGTTTTGATGAGAGGTGGTGATGACTCTGTTCTAGATCTTAACAAACAGGTAAGAGAGGATTTCAGGTCGAGGGAACAGCTTGAGCAAAGGCGTGGCTCATGAAAAAGATCAAGTTTGAGTGTTGCAAGCTTTGCACTGTGGCTGGACTCAAGTCACGTGTTCATGGAACACGGGTATGAAAGCAGCTAAAGGAGGGTGGTCAAGGTGAGCTTTGCTTCTCTCTTTATTCAGGAAACATTTTTTCTTTAAAATGAAAAGCTCTGCTCATCACTTGTTACCGTCATAAAGACCAATTCATTTATTTATCTGGACCTTATGATTGCATGTTACTCTACAAACAAATGATAATATTTAGCTTTGCTGGAAGTTATGCTTTGAATTGAAATGGCTCCCCCCAGTTCTTCCCCCAAAGACTTCAATTCAAAGGAAAGTCTTCTCTGTCCCTCTTAATACCCTGTGTGCACAATTAAATGTCCTTCAGAATGTTTCCAGCGAGCAACTCTTTAGGAATATTCTTTAGGCTCCCATCAAACCCAAGGTGTTTTCCTTTTCTTTCTTCTTTTTAACCACTTAACTCTTTTGCCATTTAGAATTGAATAACTCAAACAATTTGCCCTTTCGTCCACAAGTCTCATGCCCATATATACACTTTTGCAACAGTCCCCCATATCCATACTGGGGCATTACAAATTGAAACAGAACTGCACTTTGTCTTTGCTTCAAGACTGTCCTGTGAAGCTGGACATACACAGCTTCATATTCCACCAAAAACACTGATGTATTAATTTCTGAGGGAAAAAAAACACCGAAAGACATCTAGAGACACATTTTCAAAGTATGTATAATAGTCTGGAAATGCCTCCCAAAATACGCAAGCAGCCAAATAGTCTCGTCTCTCTCAGTTCTGTAAGAATTTGTTTTGCTCACTCCGCAGAAGCCAAGCAAAATCAATGGGACAAGAGGGCCTGTCAATTCAATTGAACTCTGCAAACTACCAGGCGGTCATAATAATATGAGTGAAATGCTTGCCTTACGTAACACAGCTCTTATCACATGAGATTTATCAGCAGCCACATTTTTCTTGGGAGGCTGGAGCCCAGTGAAGTCAATGGTGAGAGAGCCCTATTAATCACAGCTGAACCTGGCGTGCTATCTGTGATACCTTGTGAAGAGGAGGGTGATAAAAAAAAAAAGATGCACAGTGACACTGCCTGTCAGAAATGCTTATGGGATGATGTGCTGGTATCAGATGGCTTTGCAAGTTGGATTGGCATTAAACATTCCACAAGTGGAGTTTAGAAAAAATAACAATGCTACAAACCTGGAAAGGAACAGCTGTAGGCTTTTGCCAGTCCCCGGCTATTTTAGACGTGGTGAGAGGGAGCTTAAAGGCTTAAGGGAAGCCGCCGAGGCGTTCATTCTCAACGGCAAACTGAGGAGGCTGTGGCACCTGGACAAAACTCTGTGCACTGCCCACCCTCCACCCCCTTATAATCCCACCCTGTGTAGAAATGCAGCCGCTGTGACCGCTCCTTGCTTGGCCACAAACAACTTACAAATAATGCCCACACACCGCTCACTTTGTGTTTTAATGCACAGAGATGTTCCACACTTGCTGGGTATCTGTGTGCAACAGTCTCATCTGTCAGAAAGTATGAGAATCAGGAGGGCAGCCCCTCTGTGAGCAGTTTGGCAGCATTTAGGAATTTGAATGTTCAGTGAGTGTTCTGTCATCAGGATGCCCCAACTTGTTGATGGAAGGCTCATCCAAGGAATAGCAAGCGGGGTGACAGGCAGGTTCTCACAGCTCCGTCTTAAAGGATCAGTCACAGGGGAGATGGGAGGTCCCGTGACTTCTCTTGTTATCACTAGTCTGGGCTAAAACAGGTAGCTGACACTTACAGGTACCTACAGAAAGAAGGGAAGGCAGGAAAACGATCTTGGATAGAATGCTGATTTAAAAACATAAAAGGCCATCTGTCCAGACCATTAGACCATCTGGGAAGACTGAGTTCTTTCCAGTATCATAAGAAATGGAAGGTAGAATGATAACTCTTCAAGGGTCTCCAGATTCTGATCCCTGTGGATATGCTACATTATATGGCCAAAAGGGACCTTGCCAATGTGGTTAATTTAAGGGTTTTTAGTGGGAGAACATCCTGGATTATACAGGTGGGCCCACTGTCATCATAAGGGTCCTTGTAAGAGACAGAGGGAGGGGGCCATTCGCAGTGAGAGAAGGCAGCGTTAGCACCAGCAGCGGTTCAGTACAGAGCATCCCTCGTCACTTTCTGGGTGGCCACAACCCCTTCTGCCCATGGCAGGCCTGCAGAGGTCCCACTCGAAGCCAGCCACTGAGACATACGCAGCTCCAGCTCTCAGTAAAATCCAGTTTAGTCACAGTTATTCTTCATGGAGTCATTGTTACAGAGTTTTAAAGCTTTGAGATGATTTATTTTTTTAAAATGTAACAGAAAGAAAAAGGAGAGAAAGATTGGGGTTCCTTGCGGATTCCTAAATCACAATCCCAAATGGCTCTGGATAGGGAGGTGAGGATGAAGGGGAAGAAGATGGGGAGGAGAAGTAAGGAGATGGGGGGTGGGGAGGCGAGAAGGGGAGGGGGAATATTAGAAGAGCACCTCACCCACGTCACCTCTGACATCAGCAGTATCAGGGGAAGGTATTAGGTTAAGACATATGAAACAGTCGTTTTCATGGGTAAAACATGGTCAAACAGAAACAATTAGATACGGTTTAATCGGTCCCTCATCCACTCCCCACCTCCCCACCGTACATCTTCCTAAATGCCTCTGGGCTTATGTCACCTGGACCACAGCAGCCCAGATCCAGCGGTGGGACCCCACCACCCTGGAGGCAGGCATGACATGGGTTCCGATCACAGTGTTGGTAGCCTACCAGGGACTTCTGAGAATGATGCAAGACAAGGAGTATGCAGTTCATCTCAGCAGCATCTAAAAGGGCTACTCCCAGCAGCAGCCTCCATGGTGACCAATGGTAACACAGAGGGAAGAACAAAGAAGGCCAGTTTGTATACAGAAGGCACATTTAAAACAGAAATCCCCTCAGAGATGCTCCAAATCTCAACACTACTGCTTGAAGAAAACATTTTTGTTTTCCGTATACTGGAGGACATAAAACTTTAGATCATGAAAAATGCGGTACTTTTCAAATTTTATTCTTTAAGTGCTCAATTTCTAGGGGAAAATTTAAACCTAGAGAATTCCCTGGTGGTCAGGTAGTTAAGACTCAGTGCTTCCAATACAGGAGGCACGGGTTGGATTCCTGGTTGGGGAACTAAGATCCCACTCGCCCTGTGGCACAGCCAAAAATTAATCAATAGAATAGAATACGATAAAGCTATAAACAAATAGAATGCAGCTCAGTTAACATACAGTCTCATTTGTTGTGAGTACTTTTTTTTTTTCTTTAATATACCTTTGCTTCTCTAGTCAGTATTCAGGTTTGCAAAGCTTTCTGGAGGCATTTCTCCTGAAAGTAACAGCCATGCAGGCTACCCTTGGAAAGGTGACTATGTCTGTTACCAAGCTAGCAAAATGACAGTATCTTATGATGGCCTATTAAAATATCATAAAAATGAAACCAAACTATCTTTCACTCCCAGCGCTATCTTATCTTAATTAAAAAGTATAAAACTAACAATTTGAGAGTCAGGGAGAAAGACAATAAGCACTTTTGCCATCCTCCAATACCCAGAGCTTATAAACTAGTGAGGAGAACAAGCTTTACCCTAAAGTCAAGACAAGATCATAGATCGGAATATACTTGGCCTCTGCTTGCATTGAGGGGACAAACCAAAGGTCCAGAGCTGAATCTTGAATCCAGAACATGATGGGTATTGTTCAGTGTTTCACATTTTGGAATAAGAGAATAATAAAATAAGAACAGCAGCAATAGTAAATGCATTTTATTTATTTATTAGGAGCCCAAATCAAAGGAAAACCTTTGGGGGGAGAATTCACATGGGACATCCTTGTTATTAAGTATTATTTTTTTTCCCTTTTAGTAATATAGTTTCTGTTGTCAATGAACGAATTGCTTTTTAGAGCAATAAAACCCAATGGAATAATTCAATTTGTTCATGTTAGCAGTGGGATTTTCCAATAATGAATTGAATTTCTTGAGAAAGAGAGGGCACATTTTCCTAGAGATGAATGAGGATTAAGCCAATATAAACTTCCTTCCTTCTTCAGGCAAGTAATTTAGTGACAAAGGAACACTTTCCCTTTGCGGTCAAGTAATGAGAGTGGCGATGAATTTAAGAAAACCAACTGTGAGGGAAACCACATTTCAACTCTGCTCTTCTGCAGCAGTTTAAGCAGCGGTGGGCTCACTCCACAGATGCTCTGCTTTCTTACTTTCTTTCTTCTTTCTCTTCTCTTCTTCACTTAAGTTTTTTAACTTCCTCTTCTAGCTAATGGTTTCAGTTTTTGAGATGAGACTGAAAGTGTGAGTAAGAAGATGCAAGTCAACAGCCCTCTATATTGATGAACATTCTGGAGCAAATGGGCCATGCAGCCAAATAAAAAGAATTGCTAGCAGTGATCGAATTCGTCAGAAGTATGATGGTGTTCTGCTACCTCTGCCTGATTCACTTTCCACGTTTCTTCTGCAGTGTCCTTCAAGACACACTGAAAGAGGCAAAAATGCAGTAGGACTAGCAAAGAAAACTATCAATTGAAAATACCACTAAGCTTTGGGAGAAATTATCCCCAATTGCAAAACAGATCATATTGAATTAGGAATCATATCATTGTGCCTAGACTTCCTTTTTTTAGATTATTATTATTTTATTATTTTTTTTTTACTTTTTGGCTGTACCACATGGCATGTAGTTTCTTAGTTCTCAACCAGAGACCAAACTCACACTCCCTGCATTACAGAGTGTTAATCACTGGACCACCAGGGAAGTCCCATGCCTAGACTTCTGAAACTCAGTAAGGTAGAATCATACTGGATAAATGACTGTCAGGCAGCAGAAGGGTTATGCGGCATATACCCAACAACTTGCTTTCAAGCTTCAGATCTGAGAAAGGGATTGTAGCAGCACCAGGGAGACTCTGGGAGATGAATTTGTCAGCAGGCAAGGGCTGGGTATAGAAAATCTTTTCTTTGTTTGAGAATTAGTATGAAAAACAGAACAAATGTGTAATTGGGAGGAGTCTGTGCAAAGAACACTACCATAAAAGAAAGGATCCATTCTCCTGTAGATGCAATGGAAGTGTACCTTACATAGCATGCTGCCTATAGAACCATTTCATGGCTGAGAACGGGGATTTGGAAGCCACGCTTCTGGACTAAAATCAGAGCTTTCCCATCTATTAGTTATTAGTCAACTGGGATGAGGATAACAGTACCAAGTGGTGTGAAGATGAAATGGATTTATATACACAACACCCTTGATGAGTAGATATCCATCATTTGCTGTCACTGGCAGCATCATTGTCATCATCACCACGTGAAACTAAAAACTATGGGCCTCTGCGCTTGGTCTTCGAGTATCAAGGAAACACGGATTTTTAGGAATCAGGAAATTACAATATTAGAGGGGAGTGGATCTGGGCAAGGTATGAAAAAGCAACTGACAGAGAAGAAATTCATGTCAGAAAATAAACACAGGACTTCCCTGGTGGTCCAGGAGCTGAGAGCCTACCTGGCAATGCAGGGGACACGAGTGCAGTTCCTGGTCCCAAAAGATTCCACGTGTTGCAGGGCAACTAAGCCCGTGTGCCACAACCACTGAGCCTGCACCCTAGAGCCTGCGCTCCACAGTGAGAACCCTGGCAACACAACTCGAGGGTAGCCCCTGCTTACTGCAACTAGAAAAAAAGCCTGAATGCAACAACAAAGACCGAGGGCAGCCAAAAATAGATAAATCAAATTTAGAATAAAGAAAATGAACACAGATGCCAGAATAAATGAAAATGTGAATTCAAAGCAACAAAGAGCATTGACATTGTATAGGAAATATGCAGTTGACACTGAGAAAAATTGACACACTGACACCAAGAAAAAATACAGATCATATAGAGGAAAACAAGTGCTAAGTAAAAGAGATCAAATAAAAAACACTGATAATCCTGTATCTAGAAAGTCCACGTTCCCAAGAAAGAAGTCACGAGAAAGGATATATAATGTCACATCTCCATGGTGTAAAGACAGCTTCTCCTCTTCCACCTAGACTTTTTAGTAGCTGTAAAAGCAGGAGGTTATCATTTTACTGATGTGTAACATTTATATAAATATATGCATAAATATGGGCTTCCCAGGTGACACTAGTGGTAAAGAACCTGCCTGCGAATGCAGGAGATATAAGAGATGCAGGTTCAGTCCCTAGGTTGGGAAGATCCCTTGGAGGAGGGCACGGCAACCCACTCCAGCATTCTTGCCTGGAGAAGCCCATGGACAGAGGAGCCTAGCAGGCTACAATCCATAGGGTCACAGAGAGTTGGACATGACTGAAACAACTCACCATGCACACATGCATGTATATATATGCATATACATACATATGTACATATCTATATAAATATAAATGTATATATGTGTATACATATTTATGTGTATACATGCACATATAATTAAATCAGCAATGTATATTAAAAGTGTTTTTTTTGTTGTTCAGTCACTAAGTCACCTCTGACTCTTTGCAACCTCATGGACTGCAGCCTGCCAGGCTTCTCTGTCCTCCACTATCTCTCAGAGTTTGCTCAAATTCATGTCCACTGAGTCAGTGATGCTGTCAAATATTACATCTTAATATAGTAGCATCTTAATATAGACACTAAAATTCAGTAAACACATTTCTGAACTAAGAAAAATGAGTCAATAATAAAAGATTTATCTGTATTCCAGAAAAGAATAATAAATGCAAAGAGACACATACCTATACATACACCAACACTTTTAAAAGGAATGCCCTAGTGGTCCAGTGGTCAAGAATCTGCCTGCTAGTTCAGGGGACACAGGTTCCATCCCTGGTCTCAGAAGACCCCCTATGCCCTGGGCAGCTAAGTTCCATAACAAGAGAGGCCACTGCAATTGCAAGTTTATGCAACTAGAGAAAAGTCTGTGCAGCAACAAAGACCCAGCACAGCCAAAATAAATGAATAAATAAAATTTTAGAAGAAGATTAAAGATGCTCTAGTCAGAAAATACTCTAGTCTGAAGTCAGATTGGGGATTTAGCTGACTCTTAACATTTTTCTTCTTTAACAAAAGAAAATAGATTTGAAGTATATATGAAAAAATATTTCATTATTTAAATCTGGATAGTGGATTTACCTTTGTCTAGTTTTACTAATCTTTGGACACTGGGTTAAAATATTTGATAGTTTAATAAAAAGAAGGCCTCTCTTGCTCAGACTTCTCTTTCTAAACTGCAAATTGCAGGAAAAAAATGAAGTCAAACTTTTTTCTTAAGAAAATAAGTGATTACTCATGCATTCTGTACATAGCCAGATGGCTTTCAGATTTTAAGGCAACAGGCAGTCTTGCTTGTAAGGTCTCTGAAAATATATAATCCACGTAGCAGTTCTACAAATTTATGTAAATCTATTCCAGTTATAAATGAGGTGAATCAAAGGCTGAACTTAAGCATGGGAAAGTCAAGGTATAAAAGGACTCTGGTGGCAATTAAACAAGTGAAACCTACAGATTTACACTCAAGCAACAGCTAAAACTAAAGGTACAGAATTAAACATGAATGTTGGAAATAATTTTTGAAAGAAAATATTTGTTGCAACAATTTACAATTTAGTAATAAATATGATTAAGTAGTAATAACCAGGGTCTGGAATCTTATATCACTTACTATTAGCCAAAGGGTGATGGGGAGAAGTAAAATCATTCTAAATTTCATATTATATGGAAGGATGAATTAAAATAATGGTTCTTGAATCAGTAAATAAAGCTTTTCTACCTTTTAGAAATGGGCCTTTGTCACCACCAGGAAAAAAAAAAATAAAAGCACAAAAGACAGATAATTATGGAAAGATTAAGGCATATAAACATGAAATATTTAAAATAATATGACAGAAGTTTGTTTAACCATTTGGTTAAGACAGAAAATCATTGTTTGAACAAAGTTTAAAATCCCCTCTAAGAATTTGTTAAACCAAAATCCAACTATAAGCTATTTTAAAGGGAAAACAAAAGGACAGAAAACTGCTAAAAAAGAAAAAATAAATTAAAAAGATGAGCTCAAATGTATCAGGTAACCACAAACAGAAAGAAAACAGTGGTGGCAATAATAATTGAAAATAAATCTGAATTCAGTACAAAACACTTTAAATGAGAAAGAGTATCATTTTCATTCCTGAATCAATTTTCTTAAAGAAATTCTCAAACATGTAGGTGACAATTCAGATAGCACTATAACAAATCAAACACTTAGAAATAAAAGAAATGAACCAAAACAAAATTATGTGAGAATTATATCTCAGTCTTTCAAAGGTGAAAAATTTGAAAAACAAGGAGATTAAAGATTTGAATATCATAAAACAGATAAAATTGAACAAATATATCTCTATCCGGCTTTATATTGCACAAAGCAGCCAAGATCTTGATCCAATAATAGGCTATCAAAACATTTTAAAAATTCCTTTAAAAAGGAATCATAAATGCCATAGATTACAACCATAATGCAATAAAGTCAGAAATATGAAAATTTAAGGAAACATACCAAATCACTTGGAAATCTAAAGCAAAATAAAACAAAGCTAAACAAAAAGTCTACTACACAACACTAAGAGAAAAAATTTTTTAAGCTTTACAAACTATTAGAGAATAAAAATATTAAAATATAAGATAATAAAAATTTATAACTGGGGTAGATTTATTCAACTATGAGTGAAAATAAATTATACTTATGAGAGTAAGCAAAAGATAAGAAAAACAGAAGGATAGAAAAGATATTAGTAGAAATTATAGAAAGCAAAATCAAAAGCAAAAATAAACTCAGAAATCAGTTAATGAACCACCTGTTTGGGAGAGGAAAGTATATCAAGAAAATTAAAACCACAAAGGCAACAAAAACAAAAATATACAAATAAAGAATAAACAACTAGGAAACAAAGATAAATGTCAAAAGCATCTGCAGAGCCAATGAAACCATCAACAGTTACCTATAGAGGAATGAAACTGGACCCCTATCTCACACCATACACAAGAACTTACTGAAAAATGGATTAATACTTAAGTCAAAGATCTAATACCATGAAACTCTAGAAGGAAACACAGGGGAAAGATCCTTGACGTTGATCTTGGCAATGATTTTTTCAGATTTGATGCCAAAAGCGAATGCAACAAGAGTAAAACATACAGAAGTGGGACTACATCAAACTAGAAAGCTTCTGCACAGTAACAGAAACAATCAGCAAAGTATTTGCAAACCAAATATCTGATAAGGGTTAATATTCAAATACACAAGGAAGATATACAATTCAATTGCCAACAGACAAATCACTCCATTTAAAAATGGGCGAAAGTACTTCAATAGACGTTTTCCCAGAAAAGACATACAAATGACCAAAGTGTATATGAAAAGTGGCTCAATATCACTATTTATCAGAGAAATGCAAATCAAGATCACAATGAGATATCACCTCACACTTGTGAAAAAGATAAGAGATGACAAGGTGGAGGAGAAGGAACGCTAGTACACTGTTGTTGGGATGTAAATTCGTGTAGCCATCATGGGAAATGGTACGAAGCTTCCTCAAGAAAGTAAAAATAGAATTACTGTGTGATGCAGCAATTCCACTTCTAAGTATTTACCTGAAGAAAATGAAAACACCACCTTGAAGAGATATAAGTACCACTATGTTCACAGCAGTATATCTACAATAGCCAAGCTTCCCTGGTGGCTCAGAAAGTAAAGAATCCACCTGTAACACGGGAGAGCTGGGTTCGATCCCTGGGTTGAGAAGATCCCCTGGAGGCAGGCATGGCAACCCACTCCAGTATTGCCTGGAGAATCCCCATGGACAGAGGAGCCTGGTGGGCTACAGTCCACGGGGTCGCAAAGAGTCAGACACGACAGCGACTAAGCACAGCACACACAAATATAGCAGCAACCTAAGTAGTGTTCACTGATGGGTGAATGGATAAAGACGATGCAGCCTCGCTCTCTCTCACACACAGGAATATTATTCAGCCCTTAAAAGGAGAGAAGTTTTTATCATTTGTGGCAATACAGATGAACCTCGAGGGTATTGAAGTGAAATAAGCTAGAGAAGGACAAACACTACACATGAGCTCAGTCGCTTCAGTCGTGTCCAACTCTGCGACCCTGCGGACTGTAGCCCGCCAGGCTTCTCTGTCCATGGAATTGTCCAGACAAGAATACTGGAGTGGGTTGCCATTTCCTCCTCAAGAGGCTCTTTCCCAACCTGGGGATTGAACCCTTGTCTCCTGCTTTTGCAGGTGGACTTTACCACTGAGCCACCAGGGAACCCCATAGATTGCATAAACAGGTGTAAAAATGCTTCAGGTGAAATGGGATCCAAAGTAATCTTTCTTAACATGACGAAAACCATCCATCTATATTTTAAACCAACAAACACCATTCAGGTAATCGAACACTGGATAAACTAGGTTAAAAACATCAGAAGTACCGTGATTGAAATGTGTTGTGGGAGAAATTTCTCAGTCCTGAAAAGCCATCCAAGCTTCTCGGGCCCCGAAGACTCGCTGCTTTGCCCAAGTTTCTCCCCTGTCACCCTTTGGAGGAGATGTTATTCAGATTTGTGTGAGGTGGGTAGGGGGCACATACCTTCACCTCCTTTTCCAAAGCAGTTGTTTCCTCAGCGCCCTCCTGATACAGACACTTATTGCTACTCCTATTGGCTTCGAACTGTTCCCAGCTCCTCTGAATAATAGTGTCCTTGCATAATATTATAGGTCTTCCTTTATTCCTCTCTCAGTTTGCTCTTTATGCTTCAGAAATCATGCCCCTCTGTATCCAGATGCCTCACATATTTCAGGAGTAGAGAGTACAACCAGTGCCTTTATAACCCCAGATCCCATTTGAAGGATCTTTGAGGTGAGTGCCATAGTTTCCTGAAAGGATGTGGGTCAGAGATGTGTTTCCCAGCATCCTTCTTTTATTGATTTATCTATTTCTTTATTTTTGGCTGTGCCGGCTTTCTCTAGTTGCGGCAAGCAGGGGATTTCATTCGTTGCGGTACATGGGCTTCTCACTGCGGTGGTTTCTTTTGCTGGGGCTCAGGGGCTCTACAGCGCAGACAGGGTAGTTGCAGCTCATGGGCTTAGCTGCTCCTCTGTGTGTGGAATCCTCCCAGACTCGGGATCAGATCCATGTCCCCGGCACTGGCAGGCACAAATTCTTAACCACTGGACCCCCAGGGAAAAATGCCAGCGTCCTTCTTTATTTGATCACATTAAGCAATGAGGCCAGAGAGCTTCTAGACTGTGTTTCTCACCCCTGCGGTCCCTCTGTTCTGAATATTCCTGCCTACAATGTAAATGCATTTAAATTTTCAGACGCTTGTAAAGATAGCACAGATCACAACATATGCCCCATTAACAGGAGCTCTGGGAGAAATCTGACTCTTTCCAAACCCAGATTCCAGGCCGATCCTTCCTCCCTGATAGCCCAACTCCTGACAGTGTCCATAACTAGCAGGAACCAATCCAAGAAACTGCCTTGCCTTGTACCATCCCTTCATTCATTGCTGCGTTCTTTCACTTGGCTGTTCACAGATTTCAGATTTACGGTCCTTGAAGATAGGAACCTTATCTTACCCTTCCTGACTCCCAGTAGATTGAGTGCATTTTTTTTTTCTATTTAGCAGGCTGAATAAATATTTGCTAAATGGATTTAAAAAGGAAAATTGAACTGCTCACGTTCACCCTGTTTGAGATTTCTCAGGAGGTTAGATGGCAGGTTTTCTAATTAGGGAGCTGGTCCTCTCTGATGCCATTACTGTCAGACTCGACAAGAAAGTCCATAAAATGTGCACATGGTGAGGTGGCAGGTGGGGTTGGGGAGGGTGGACACAACTATGTGAAAACATCAGAACCATTCCCCGGCCAAAGATGAGGCCTAGGGATAGGATTGCCAGTTATGAAGGAGAGTTGGAGAGAGACAGCATTTACTCTCATGTTGAAGGCAGAATGGACACCAGACAAAGGGATTACAGTGGAGTGGAAAGAATCCAGACCATGATGGAGGAGAGATTTCCTGAATTTAGTCGCAAAAGATTTAGACAGTCGTCCTGTAGACGCTTCCTAGAGAGCTTTTCAAATGTAATTGCCACCTACTCATCCAGAGTACTTGGGTTTCCCTGGTGGCTCAGACGGTAACCAATCTGCCTGCAGTGCGGGAGACCCGGGTTCAATGTCCTGGGTCATGAAAATCCCCTGGAGAAGGAAATGGCTACCCACTTTAGTATTCTTGCTTGGAAAATTCCATGGTCAGAGGAGCCTGATGGGCTACAGTCCACGGGGTCACAAAGAGTCGGACACAAATAAACGACTAACCCTTTCATTTTCATTCAGAATACTTAAAATGCAGGAGGGTGTTGGTCAATTTAAGCACCATATTTTATTTACTATCCTGAGAATCTATCACACGAACAATGTCAAGAAGGAGGTTTTTCAAATTTTTTTATTTATTTATTTTTGCCTCTGCTGGGTCTTTGAGGCTGCATGCTGTCTTCCTCTAGTTTCGGGAAGTGGGGCTTTCTCTCTAGTTTTGGCTTCTCATTGTGGTGGCTTCTCTTGCTGCGGAGCACTGGCTTCAGAGCGTGCAGGCTTCAGCAGTCGTGGCTCACAGGCTTAACTGCCCCATGGCACATCGGATCTTAGTTCCCAGAAAAGGGATCCAACCCATGTCCCTGTATTGGTAGGTTCTTAACTACTGGATCACCAGGGAAGTCCCAAGAATGAGTTTTGGGATAACCCAGCTCTAAAAGAATTAAACTTCCCTTTTAAATGCATGGGCCAAATAGAAGTTCTAAATCCAAGTCCTAGTCTGGGTGTTATCAGGTTGCATTTAAAAATATTAGCCAGAGTGTGGCACTGCTTCTTCCACACACTGGAGAAGTGCTGAGGAGTGGGTGCACAGACACGGTGAGGAGCTGCCAGCATCGTTTCTCTGCCTTTGCTAGATGCATGGACTTGGATTCCCCAGGCCTCTTCTTTAGATGTTCAGCTGTTTAGAAAAGTGACACCCTGTTTACTTTCCATTAGGAGGAAGTCCATTGCTGTGCAGGCTTGGAATTAACTGTTTTCATTTGATTACCTAAACGATAGCTACCTGTGGGTACAATCTTCCCAATTATTCCCGTAGATATAAAGAGACAAGTAATTAATGGCCCCGTGTGCATCTTTGCCAAAGCAAAAAGGAATGTGGAAAAGCCCTGAGAGTTAGGCATGTGAGAAGTAAAGATAAAAATCTTCATTGGCTTTTTGAGACCACGTATTAGAGGGCAGTCAGAGCTCTTCACCTCTCCTGACCTTGATCTCCACCTGGAGCTCAACAGAGACCAGGAGACGCTGGGATACAGCTGTAATCAGTACAGTGTCTTTCATTTGTATATTTATGAAAAAGAAAAAATAGTGTTTCTGTCATAAATGATGGTGTGATCTCCATCCTAATCAGAAACAAACATTCTTTCCTCCAGGAGTGGCTGGATACTGTTACTCAGAATGCCTTCCCCTCTCCCAAGATGGGGAGGGCCTGGTAACACGCACCACAGTCTTGAGAGAACATCCGTACAGCCATGGGAAGTGCTGTCAAGGCCAGAGCTGGGACTTCCCTGGTGGTCCAGTGGCTAAGACTTTGCACTCCCAATGCAGGGGGCCCAGGTTCCATTTCTGCTCAGGGAATGAGACCCCACAGCTAAGAGTCTGCATGCTGCAACTAAAAAAAAAAAAAATCATATGCTGTGAGAAGATCAAAGATCTTGCATGCCACAACTGAGACTCTATACATGTAAATAAATAAATATTTTTTAAAAAACAGCTTAAACAAAGATGCAAGCTATCAACTAGGAGAGGCCAGAGGTTGTGCCAGGCCTGTTGAATATAATATGCATGAAGCAAAACTGGTCACACTGTCTTGAAGGTTGGGATGAAGGAAGGTTGAACTATTGCTGACCCAGATCACCCACACGGCCTCTTCTTGATCTATTCACAGTGTACATTAACTGCTCACCTTTATGGAGCCATATCTGAGACGTTCTAGACATATACTAGTTTAGGACTCTTCTAAAAGGATGTGAAACTGCTCTAGATAAGAGTAGTGGAAAACAGCCTTCCAGATACCTTTCAGCTGAGGAAATGTGAGTTCAGGAAGTTCAGGTAAGGACCTCAATCTCTACATGCATGTAACCACACATGTGCAAATAAACACCTTCACGCAGTGACCAAGCGTTGCTATGTTTTTAAAAGTGTCTCCTAATTTACATCTGAAATTTCACCTTCATGTGAAGGAGTGTGGGATTCTGATTCTTTCCTGGCAGCATGTTTTAGCAGCAGGAAGGAAACACAGGAGAATGTAAGAGAATGAATCCTTTAAGCGGAGGAGCATTGCTTGAGGGAAACCCAACACACACAGAGAGGGCTGGGGTCTGTGAAGAGCCATGTATATATCTCACAAGTTTGCCTTCAGAAAATCAGAGTGGTCAAACCATTAAACCTGACCGGCCTCACCAGACGCAGCATCTTTCACCACACATGAGAGTCTACTCTATGTAAGAGAAAGAGTCAAAGAGGATTCTTACTAGGCACCTAAGTTCTAATCAGTGGTGGGACTCTGTCAGGCAAGGTGGGGACCCTGTCTCCGAGCATTTAACTCTAAGGTTGAAGAAAATTTCCCCAGACTGGCCCATTGTGAGAGTTCTCGTCCAGAGCATTATCCCACTTTTTACCACTTGGCATTTCCCCTGCCCTAGTCTAAGAGAAGACATTTCTCCAGTTGGTCATCAAATGGAAACTGACATTAGGTTCCCTTCTAACAGACTGCTGTAGGTGAGGCTTTTTTATATGGCCCTCTGTTCAAATCTAGAGATTAAAATGAGCCTCAACATAAACCACAGGGAAGAAGGATAAAAATGATCGTGAACTACACAGATGCCCAGCTGATACCTGTAAAGCGCAATTGTGTTTTAATGATAACACTTTGAAACGGCTCAGGTAAATAGAATGTTGTATGCAAAGCTTTCAGATCCCCACAAATGCCACCAGTACTTAGGATTCCTGTGGGTAGGTTTGCTCTTGCTGTGTTCAAGTTTGAATGGAATATAAATGCACCATTAAACCTGCCCCAGAAGTACAGAGAGCGGCTATTGCATAGTTAAGTGAAAAAGGCAGCATTTTATGTCTGATAGAGCAGTCATCTTGTAAAGAGCAAATTGGTAGAGAAAGGTAGGGGGAAGAGATATATGGAGAGTGGCCTCCACAGGAAAGGCAAATGGAAGTCTAAATTCTTTTATAAATTCCTTTTAAGTAACATATTTTATTGAGCTTTTAGAAGAAAAATGCTGATTCTTTCCAAGGCTTAGAAATAAGGTGCCTATCCCCAAACTCTCATTCAACATACACATCAAAGCCACTCTGATCACTACCACCATTGTTAGTAAGAAGAGGAGAAAAATAGAAACAAGAAGAAAAGTCATCTTTCACTACAGTAAACAAAGTGAGTTTATCCTGTCACTGTGAATGGTGGATATCTACCTATCACTTTCCCAAGGAGAGAGAAACCAAAGGTTGTGTATCAATTTCTATAATTTTAGGGCTGGAAGATAATAACTCTGCAGAAATGGAGCAGACTATATAAAAATCCTCTCTGAAAATGTGATTACACATAAAAATCCATAAAAATGTACAAAGTGATAGATGAACCAAAACTAAGCAAATGTAGTTTTTTATCCTTTTGGAACCAAGCAGAAATAGCATATGTAGAAAGAATAATTTTATTTTGTGTTTTTAAAAGAAATATTTGGAGCTTAATTGAATTATACTTGTGGTGGGAATTGAAATTTTCAGATGGAATATCGGGTTTTATTTTAAATTGAATATTCTATTGAAGAAATAAAGAATAAACCATCAGTGAAATATTAGCAATAAAGATGACAAATTTCAAAAAACAACTTTAAAAGCTAGGCATAATATAAGCTAGCATACTGTCTTTCTACACTTTCCTTACCCTCAAAGAGTCTCCATCAATTATTCTTGATAATTCTAATAAGGAAATCATCTTTGATCTGCTCTAATTAAATCCAATTTACATATGATATTTATTCTTGAGATTCTTAAAACAAATCAAAGTTAAAACCTTTTTTGGTGGTTTCCCTGCTAAATTTACTGTGTCCCTCATACTTTCAACTTATTATTATGAATAAATCTGGAACATGCATCAAGATGCATGTCTCATTTGACTTTTTCCTTATAAGTTATTAAATTAATCCCAAATATTGTTTTTTATTTATTTTGTTATTTTATTTATATCAGATTTTGTGATGTCCCTATCTGACATATTTAACCAATAGTCATGTAAAATAATGTGTAATTAATTTTTTTGCATTTAGAAATTACACTGATGATTAATATTTATTTAATGATTATAATCAATGGGGGAGTGATGCCCTTTTCTGCTATAAACTGCAAAAAGCTGGTCTCACAAGTCCTTAGAGGTCCACTTGTATTTTTCAACTTATGGTTAGCAAGTAAGGACACGTCATATAAGATAGGTGAGATGTTTTCTCTGTAGTGTGGGTAAAGGGTATTATAAACACAGTGTATAGTTTTTAATATGCAATTTCAATGTATTATTGACACCAACTAGATTTAAAGGATGTATGGAGGCTAGGCTAACACCATGCTACTCAAGCAGTACTTTAAATGGCCATAAGGAATAACAGCACACACAGAACTTGGCTTCTAGCAACATGTTTCCTCTACAGTCTCAGAGGAGGGCAGACCAAGGAGCAAGTTCTGATGATCAATGATGAGGGCTCGGGAAAAGGAGACGGAGACAGATGACAGATGGGACAAATGACTTCCTGAGCAAGACAGAGGAGACGGAATTCTCAAGCCTTGGGTTTACTACTAATTTCTTCAACATCTGATGACTTTTAAAACCGTGGGTAAAAACCCATTCAGGTTGTTTAAACTTTCACCCCTCAGCTGCCCCAATTCTTAACAAAAGAGACCTGGTAAGAACTGACAATAGTCTAGGAGCGGGCAGGTACCTGTTATAAACACTCTGAACTGCAATTCATCTTACGAAACATCTTGGACAGGATCCAGCTGAGAACTGTAAAACGCTGTGGAATACAAGATGCTGTCCCCAAAGAAACCTTGTTTGCTTATCAAAGAAAAGGCAACCAATTAATAGTTTTATTACTAATACCACTGCCCCCAAGGGCTCAAATAAAGTTTATTTATTTATTTTAAGTTCAACCTGCTAAATTCCATGCTAACACCCAACAAGGTACAGCTCGTATTACAAATGAATAACTTAATTAAAAAACATTGATTTTGCTCATTGACTGCTGCAAATTTTATTAAATATTCATGATAACATTTTGTATTTTTTATACGAGTCATGAAAGTTTTATGTGCTCTCTCCCCTACAGCAGACTTAGGTTTTATGACAAAATCTTAGGCAGCTCAAAGTACAAATATAAATATTGCATTGACCAGCTTGGTACAATCTATGTGTGTACATAAGCCAACGAGTTGATGTGTGCACATTTACCCAAAAACCCACTGAATTACAAGAGCTGACTCAACGCAAGCAAGGGAGAAACTTGAAATGTTTGTGTTTTGTTTTAACCACCAAGAGGGGTCATCCAGAAACTCTTGAAACAGGCACTCTGTGAGATGGGACTTCAGAATCCTTATAACTGAGGGTGTCGTCTCCCCAGATTCTGTGGGTATGTGTGATATTAAGCACATTGGTCTAGAAATAACGTAATTTCACAGGTTACAAATTCTCCATGGGAAGAGGTTTCACGAAAAGGACAAAACACTCCTCTTTTCTCAACCCCTGTGCCCTCAAAGCCAAGAAAAAGTCCACCAGGCTATGGAAGAGCCTTTAAAATTTTGTTAGAAGTTTTCCTGGTTGTTTCTGTGGCTTTATTTCCCCTGTTTATAGTGGAGTCAGTTTAGGCATTTATCATGTAGATGGAGCAGAAGTAACCCTTATCTGTTCCTCTAAGCTCTTAATGGGAACCATAAATGTTTGGAGTCCGCTGACAGCTGTGTGAAGTGAATCAGAGGACACATTATTTGGAATGTTTTTATCAGTATATGGAAAATTTCACTTAAAATTTTGCAAAGCGTTCAGCAGAACATCACTGCGACTTTGAACTTCGGCAGTCTTTCTTCTCTCTCTGTCTCAGACATTTAGAAACAATTGAGAAGTTAAGTCACTTCCTCAAATCACCTCGCAGGTCAGAGGGACTGGGTCAGGTCTCTGACCTATACAGTCTTCCTTAATAAACTTAATAAACTTCCTTAGGAATACAATCATAGCAACCCAGGCTTGAAAAACAAACCTTCAGTATTACTAAGTACTGTCAAAAAGGTTCCAGCCGTACTTGGCCTACTTTGCAAATGCTCTCATGGTGAAAGGTGAGGGAGGGAGAAGGGGCAAAAACATGCTTTTCAAAAGGACATACTTCACAGGAAAAACAAGAGGCATTTCTTAAAATGGGGAACTAAAAGGCAGGTCAGAGGATCTTTGAAATATACACTATCATATGATATCACTGATATGTGGAATCTAATTTTTAAAAGTAATACAAATGAACTTATTTACAAAACAGAAGCAGATGCACAGATATAAAAGCAAACTTATGGTTACCAAAGGGGAAATGTTTTGGAGGGGTAAATCAGGAAACTGGGATTAACATACTCATATCCAAGTGGCACAGCGGTCAAATAATCCACCTGCCAATGTAGGAGATGCAAGAAATGCGGGTTTAATTCCTGGGTTGTGAAGATCCCCTGAAGAAGGAAATGGCAACTTGCTCCAGTATTCTTTTGCCTGGAAATTTTCATGGACAGAGGAGCCTGCTGGGCTATAGTCCATGGAGTTGTAAAAATGTCAGACACGTCAGAGCAACTGAACCCACATGCACGTACTACTGTATATAAGATGGATAACCAACAAGGACCTACTGTATAGCACAGGGAATTCTATACGATATTCTGTGATAGCCTATATAGGAAAAGAATATGAAAAAGAATGAATATACATATATAACTGAGTCACTTTGCTGTACACCTGAAACTAACGCAGCATTATAAATCAACTATACTCTAATAAAATAAAAAAAATGCAAACATACATTTCTCTGAAAAGCAAAATATATTTTTGTAAGACATTCACCAAAGGTAGCGTGTGGAAATCCTTTAATTCAATTTTGCTGTTAACTAGTGACCCCAGTATGTTTCAGCTGTGTATGGCCTTCTTCTCTGTCCCCCGATCACAATGGTTCCGGTGGGCTCTGGTAGGTCGAATCCAAAGATTGTACCTCACTCTGGGACCCTTGGCAGCTGTTTCCTGTTGGGTTGGGTCAATGAGACAGCAGATATAAAGATGGAAGCAGAGAGATAAAGGGATTGCCTCCCGGCTGCTCCCAGCCTTGGGCTGAGTTATCAAGTTTCTGCCCTGTTTGTCTTCTCTGCGTAGACTCTTTCCTTGTTCCTGGTGCCTCCTTCTGCTTCTGGTTCTTGGGTTCCTCTTTCTGGCTTTGGGTCTTTGGTCCCTTGGTGGCTACACACCCAACAATCTTTCATGAGAAATCCTTTGAGCTGTCTGAGTTAGGATTTCTTTGTGTCTTTCTTTTCCTGCTAGAATTAGCACTAGCAAAAGCAAAGAAGTTGTAGCTCTTCTTACTAAGTGTTCTTCACAGGTGGGGCTACTGCAGTCCCCACACTTTTTGGCACCAAGCACCTGTTTTGAGGAAGACAATTTTTCCATGGACCAGGCTGGGGGAGGGATGGTTTGGGGATGATTCAAGTGCATTACATTTACTGTGCATTTTATTTCTATTATTTCTTTATTTTACCCACTCCAATGTTCCTGCCTGGAGAATCCCCGGGACGGGGGAGCCTGGTGGGCTGCCGTCTATGGGGTCACACAGAGTCAGACACGACTGAAGTGACTTAGCAGCAGCAGCATTTCTTTATTTTAAAATTGTTGGCTGCATTTGGTCTTAGTTACTGCACATAAGCTTCTCTAGTTGTGGTGAGTGGGGGTTATTCTTCATTGCAGTGCTCACGTTTCTCATTGCGATTGCGTTTCTTGTTGCAGAGCTTGGGTTCTAGGAGCGAAGGCTTCAGCAGTTGTGGTTTGTGGGCTCTAGTGGGCTAGCTCAGTAGTTGTGGTGCATGGGCACGTGGGGTTTCTTCCTAGACTAGGGATTAAACCCGTGACCCCTGCATTGGCAGGCAGATTCTTTCTAGACCACCAGGCAAGCCCTCATTTCTATTATTATTACATCAGCTCCACCTCAGATCCTCAGGCATTAGATCCTAGAAGCTGAGACCCCTGATGTAAAATGACTCTAGAGGTCAGATCACAGGTAGGTTTCAAAAAAGAAACTTTCTAAAGAATATCAAAAGATGATCACCAATCAATACATGAGAATTTGTGTCTACAGATTCCTGTGAACTGAGAGATCTGCAAAATACCATGCATTTACATCAGTATTATTTCCCTTTCTGTTGTGGTGAGCAACCAGGAAAAACAAAACAAAGCAATATATATATATATATCAGCCAAACAACCCAACCATTCCTTGCAAGGAGTCCAGTGAGAGACCTCAGGGCATGTGCTCTGTAAGTGTGACACATTTTGAAAGGAACTCATGTCCCTAGCTCAGCTGGACTGTGAACCAGGTCTAAAGAGCCACCTTTAGTCCTCCCAGGGAATAAATTAAATCTGCATCTTGACTGTGTTGCCTGGAAGAGCTTTTTAAATTATTTATGGTGCAGTAGCAGGGAGCTGCTCTTCCCTGCAAGCTGGGGGTGGGGTGGCATGTCTACTGCCTTTTGTGGATTGCGGGGCCACTGCGCTCCTAAATTCAGTGATGCCTAGGGAACAATAACCGGGCTGGAGGCAACCAAGACACATTAACAGGCAAGTGGCAGTAAATCACTTTTTAGTTGGGAGAGTGCTTTCAGACTGGCACGGCTGCCACTTTGCTCTGGCTCTTACTTGGCAGGGCTGATGTCGCTGATGCCTGGCTGGGGAAGGCTGGGCAGGTGATGGGCCGAGGACCCCACAGATTCAGGGTTGAAGTTTTCAAAAAGGAAATAAGAAGAAACTCAACAATGTGTAGAAGAGACTTTGCTCACTTGACTTCTGCTTTTATTGTTGCTGTTGGCGTGTTGGACTCTGCTACCCCATGGACTGTAGCCCTCCAGGCTCCTCTGCTTCTGCTTAGTTTTATGTATATAAACTAAGAGTTTTGGTCTCCATTTATATACATACTCAATGTTCAAATGGCTTTACCTTGAGAATCAGAGGACCTGACTGGTTCCTACAGGGGTGGTTCACAGGAGTTCCTTAAAGCTTCTCAAGGATTTACTGGTAATTTGGAGATCGGGGAAGCACAGAGCCATGGGGAGAGCTTCAGTGGTTTTCCTTCAGGTGAGACTTTCCTGGTTTTGGCAGTAGTCATGTATGGATGTGAGAGTTGGATATAAACAAAGCTGAGTGCCGAAGAAGTGATGTTTTTGTTGTGGTTTTGGAGAAGACTCTTGAGAGTCCCTTGGACTACAAGGAAACCCAACCAGTCCATCCTAAAGGAAATCAGTCCTGAATATTCTTTGGAAGGACTGATGCTGAAGCTGAAGCTCCAGTACTTTGGCCACCTGATGTGAAGAAATGACTTATTTGAAAAGACCCTGATGCTAGGAAAGATTGAAGGCAGGAGGAGAAGGGGACAACAGAGGATGAGATGGCTGGATGGCATCACCAACTTGAGGGACATGAGTTTGAGCAAGCTCCAGACTTGGTGATGGACAGGGAGGCCTGGCGTGCTACAGTCCATGGGATCACAGAGTCTGACATGACTGAGCGACTGAACTGAACTGAACTGAGCCTTTCCTGTGGACCCTGATTCCTTGTGCCTTGATGCCCAAATTGCTTTAACATGAATTTAAAACCTATTGTATAGTTACAAAGAAAATTTAAATTCACACATGTCCTGGGACAACAAATACATTAGGCATCAAGGTAAAGTTATCTCAATGACAAATAGTTGCTTTTAAAAAAAGATCCATCATGTAATAAGGCCTGGTGGAATAATGCAGTGTGGAGGAGAGGTCAGAGAGCAGACACTACACAGGAAGAAAGATGGGGCGGTGCCAAGGACTATCTGGTCTGTCATTTTCTTAAAAACAAGGCTTAGTAAGTGATTTGTCCTACTTGTCTGGACAGAGGGAAATTCTATCCTAAAATGCATATTCAGGACCCATCTTTATTTCAACTTGGAAGGGTTATTAGTAGCTAATTTCATTGGAACTAAAATAGAAACTGAGTATCTGAAATTTATATGAACTTTCTTCCCAGACCATAAAATCTCTCCTACACCTTGTCTGATCTCTCCATATCCAAGTTAAGAGACCACCTTATTATCTCATTCTACTATTAAAGAAAGTAAGGCATGGAAAAATGGAAAATTTTGCTTTCCTTGATAAATAGATGGGTAGGTAGATAGACAGATAGATAGGTTCTAGCTATAGCAATACAGATAGAGATATATGGATATACGAAGTAGTTTTATTTATCCTGATATTAGTATGTGTTGCTGTAACATCCTGACTTTTATGTATGTGGTAAACATCAATTAATTCTCTAATCTAGAAGGAAAAGTGCTAAACTTGGAGCAATACCTATCATTGGAGGTAATATCCAAAATACATACGAAGAATTTAGTACCAAAAATGCATATTACACATTTGCCAGCAGGGAACCACAAATTCTTACCATTTTCTAAGTGCATTATTTAAGTAAAATGTGCATAGAGAAAAGTAACCATATCATTAAGTGATTAATTCATTAATCTGTGTGTGTGTATATATATATATATATACATATATATATTTTAATCTCAACGTAGAGATATGAGAGTGCAGAGTTGGACCATAAAGAAGGCTGAGTGCCAAATAATTTATTCTTTCAAACTGTGGTGCTGGAGAAGACTTGAGAGTCTCTTGAACAGCCAGGAGATCAAACCAGTCAATCCCAAAGGAAATCAATTCTGAATATTCATTGGAAGGACTGATGCTGAAGCTGAAGCTCCAATAATTTGGCCACCTGATGCTAAGAGCTGACTCATTGGAAACCCTGATGCTGGGAAAGATTGAAGGCAGGAGGAGAAGGCGACGACAGAGGATGAGATGTTTGGATGGCATCGCCAACTCGATGGACATGAGTTTAAGCAAGCTCCGGGAGTTGGTGATGGACAGGGAAGCCTAGTGTGCTGCAGTCCGTGGGGTCGCAAAGAATCAGACACGACTGAGCGACTGAACTGAACTGATAGGTCAGGTAGTAGAGGAGCCAGTAGGAAGGAGCCAGGTAAAAACTAAGAGCTTTAGCACCACAGCAGACTGTAGGCTCCAGAGACGACAGCAGTCATACCTCCATCCCCTAAGCTCTTCTGCAATGTGACCTTTCTATTCCTTTATCAGGAGGTAGAGTTTATGTCTCTCCTCACTTGCATCTGGCTGGCTCTGCAACTGCTTTGACCAACACAACACAGCAGACAACACACTGTGTCCTTTCTGGGCACAAACTGATAGTGGTTTGGTAGCTTTAACTTCGCACCTCCTGGAATATCTGCTCTTGGTATGTGCTATCTCAGAAGCTAAGGTTGGGCTGTAAGAAGCCCAAGTCACACGGAGGGGCCACACGGAGGGGCCTCAGTCACTCCCCAGCTGAGCACCCAGCCAACAGCCAACATCACCTCCCATCCACACAAGTGCCATCTGGATATCTCACTCCGTCAGGACCTCAGATGACAGTTGCTGCAGTCAATACCTGACATCAATTACATGAGCTGGTCCAGTAAGAAGAGCCCAGCTGTGGCCAGTCAACCCACAGACCCATGAGAGATAGCATTACACGGTTTTAAAGCCCCTGCTTTTGGAGGTGGTGTGCTAACTAAGAACAGATAGCTAGAATATGTACCAAACCACCCATACTGGAATTCGGCTTTGACGGAAAAAAGGCAGAAAAGAGGCCAAAAAATAAGTGAGATTATAGATACGTTTCCAGATTGGGTAAGAAATGAGAGGTGAGATTTGGAAGCATATCATTTGGTAAGAAAGAGAAAAATATGGAGTCTCAGATTTTAAAAAGGGATACATATTTGAAATATCAGATATGTGTAACTTAAGACAGAATCCAGCAAAAATTCACTTACATGCTGATGTTGTAAGCTATAAACGTGAAGAATACCATTTGCCAGGAGGCTGGGATTTCCCCATCTGTGCTCAGCTGTCCAGTTAAGAGAAGAAAAATCCAATGACAGGATTGATCTTGGATTGCAATTTTAAAGAGTGTGTGAGGAAGGAAGAGAAAGCAAGATAGCTGTGGGTTCAGGTAGGTATTATTTGAAGCAATGGACCATGGATTTTAGCCTGTGCTGCTGCTGCTACTGCTGCTAAGTTGCTTTAGTCGTGTCCAACTCTGTGCGACTCCATAGACGGCAGGCCACCAGGCTCCCCCGTCCCTGGGATTCTCCAGGCAAGAACACTGGAGTGGGTTGCCATTTCCTTCTCCAATGCGTGAAAGTGAAAAGTGAAAGTGAAGTCGCTCAGTCGTGTCTGACTCTAGCGACCCCATGGACTGCAGCCTACCAGGCTCCTCCGTCCATAGGATTTTCCAGGCAAGAGTACTGGAGTGGGATGCCACTGCCTTCTCCGTTAGCCTGTGCAGGGAAAAGAAATGAAATGGGGAGATACCTCATAATAGGAGTGAAAGAAAAGAAGAGGCAGAAATTTGAGGCCTAAAAGATTACCATGCAAGAGAAGGGCTTCCAGAAGTTGGAGAGGTTCAGTTTTGACCCCAAAATAGAATATTATCAAATTTTTTGCTGTTTTTAATAACCTTAAAAACAGGGGAAAAAGGAATTTTTTTTAATAACCTTACTAGTAACAAAAGGTTATACCTATGAAATATTAAGGACTGTGCGTTGTCTGCTCAGTCGCTCAGTCGTGTCCAACTCTTTGTGACTCCGTGGACTGCAGCCCACGAGGCTCCTCTGTCCATGGGATTTCCTGGAGTAGGTTGTCATGCCCTCCTCCAGGGGATCTTTCTGACCCAGGGATTGAATTCACGTCTCCTGCACTGATAGGTGGATTCTTTACCACTGAGCCACCTGGGAAGCCCCTAAAGCTTCAGTAGCATTTAAAGACTAACATATGTATTAATAAAAATCCAAACCAATTAATATTTCCACTTGGCAGTCATCTGTAAGCAACCCTGGACGGGAAGCTGATTCAGAGGGGAGGTGTAATTTGACCACACCCAGGGGTGAGAAGCCCACTCACATCCACTCATGAGAGCTGACTGTGTACACCTCAATGTTTCTGCTCAGTGACATCACACTGTAGCTTCACACCGGCCAGGGTGAAACATTTACAAACTACCGAAATTTGCAGACACCACACATCAGGGCTTTTGTTTCCCAGAAAGTGGGTGTTAAATATTTTCCAGCACACTACCACCTATTCTGTCCCTGTAAACTTGTTTCCACCAGAAAGAAAAGTTACTTTAGTACATTCTTGTCAAGGTCTAGTAGCTTATGCCTTATTCTGCAAAGGGCATAAGTGGAAGGTTATTTCCCCCTACTTTTATTATCTGCATGAAGCACAACTGTTGGATTCAAGATAAGTGATTTACCACATATGAAGACACATATGTGTCTTCTCTCCCTTTCCGAGCCAGAACCTTCCAAGACTGAAGGAAAAAGGCAACAAACAAGCTGAAGTAAGCAAGGTTCAGCCACGTGAAGATGTACGTCCTATAACAGCTATGGAATTGGAAAAAAGATTAACTGTGAAAAGATTATTTTAAGAGGGGAAAACTGGCATACTTTAATCTTCCTTCTCAGTGACCTTGTGGTGGAGATGAACTGAAGTCAGAAGTATTCCTTGTGATCCCCAAGAATACGCCCACCCACCCTGCTACTCGCCAAAACCCGCTCCCCCACAAATGAACACATTCCTACTGCCTTTAGCTTTCAAACATTATAATACAGGCACTGAAAGTGAAGTCACTCAGTCGTGTCCGACTCTTTGCGACCCCATGGACTGTAGCCCACCAGGCTGCTCGGTCCATGGGATTTTCCAGGCATGAATACTGGAGTGGGTTGCCATTTCCTTCTCCAGGGGATCTTCCTGACCCAGGGATTGAACCCGGGTCTCCCACACTGTAGGCAGACGCTTTACCGTCTGAGCTACCAGGGAAGTACAGACACTGAAAAGAATACTAAATAAACTAACCACTAATAAAAATAAAATGTTACTGACCACCCCTATTTGTCCACTGAAGCAGCTGATATATTATAATCCAGGGCCAAAATAGGGCGAGAACTTCCTACTGCACTTTTAGGAAATTTTTTTTCAGGTTAGTTTTCAAATACTGTCTGCATCTTTCTTTCTCCCTCATTTTGCTTTATAGTAACAAAAAAGTAATAAATTAGCTCAAGAATAAAAGGTTCCTGGGAATATAAATGAAAACATAATCCTCAGAGGATTTCAACCTAGCAAGTTTGAAATAAGACACAAAAATTTTATCTGCTAGGCAAAGCAAACCCGGGAATTTTGAACTGTTCTTTAGTATACTAAAACTAGATTAATATTTTTTCTATTCATTCAATAAAAACTTACTGAGAATGACTTAGATGTGAATATAAGGGTAATAAAATTCTTTGTGACTCACTCTCAGAATTGCAATATAGACTTGAAAGGTTTCATTAAAATTAGAAGCATGTTAGCTTATTCTGTTTCTATTAGATGCACTTTATTTGGGGGAGAATTAGAAGAGATGAATATGTAATAACTAGTGTTAAAATGCAGATTGATGTTTTTGAGACAGAAGAAGAACCTAACAAAACATTCTAGTTGAACTCTGGTTGGCGTGACATTCTTTTCTTTTTTAAACATTTATTTATCTGTTTGGCTGTGCTGGGTCTTCATTGCTGCATAGGCTCTTCTCAGCATTTTTTTAAGCGAGCAGTTCTACTCTCTAACTGTGGTGTGTGGGCTTCTCATTGCAGCGGCTTCTCCTGTTGCAGCCTGGGCTTTCGAGCTGCAGCCCGGGCTTTCGAGCACAGGCTCAGTAGTTGTGGCACACCGACTTACTTGCTCTGCTGCACGTGGGATCTTCCCAGAACAGGGATCGAACCCGTGTCTCCTGCACTGGTAAGCGGATTCTTTACCACTGAGCCACCAGGGAAGCTCTGCTGACATTCTTTACGCAAATGGCTTCAGTGATAATCCCATTAGGCTTTTGCAGGTGTTATGCTGGTCTCTAGATGGCCTCCTTCCATATTTTCCCCTGAATACAGTAGGAAACAGACCATATTTCCTTCTGAGACCAAATGATAAGTAAGGCATGTGGTGAATTCTGTTTACTGGTTACACTGTTGAGTGAATGAGAATTATCTAGCAGGGAAAAATAATTTTCCTTATTGTTCCCTCCAAGGACACTTATTAAAATGGATTTTTAAAATGAATATGCCATGATACAGCAAATTAAGCTCATTATATCAAAACAACAACACACTATGAGATTCTGAAGATATGCAAGTTGTAAAATTTTTATATAAGGGGAAACTACTATATTGTGGATATGTATTTTCTTGTTCTTTTTTTTTTTTTTTTCAATCACTCCTACATGACAGTATTTGGGGATAAGAAGAGGCTTTAAAATTTCAACAAGCAAGGAAAAATGACATGGGAAGTGCTATGGATTTGTAGATGAAAGCTACAAATGTTTGTTTGTTTGTTTCTTCCCCAAATCCATATGTTGATGTTCTAACTGCCCAAGTGATAGTATTTTTGAGATGGGGCCTTTGGAGGGTGATCAGGTTTAGATGAGGTCATGAGGATGGGGCCCTTGTGATGGGATTAGTGCCCTTAGGGGAAGAGACAACAGAGGGCTTGCTCACTCTCTTTCTCTCTGCCATGCATGGGCACCATGAGAAGAGTCTTCTGCAAACCAGGAGGAAAGCTCTCACCATGAATTATGAGAGAAGCTCTCAGCAAATTGGCTAGAACCTTGATCCTGCACTTCCCAGCCTCCAAGTCTGTGATAAAATAAATTTCTGTTGTTTAAGCTCCCAGTTTATGGTATATTGTTAGGGCAGCCTGAGCTAACAGATAGTCTATGCTCTCAAAGAACTCAGTCTAGAGAAGTACACAAATTAATTTAATAAGTACTGTGGCCACAATATGCATGAGGTGTTAATAAACTACACTGAGAAATGACTTTGTTCTCCTCTGAGATATAATAGGTGACAAGGTAAAGAAACTGCCCAGATACTTTACTTTTTTTTTTCTGGCCACACCACACAGCATGTGGGATCTTAGTCCTCCAACCAGAAATTGAACCTGTACCCCTTGTAGGAGAAGCAATGAGTCTTAACAACTGCACTGCCAGGGAAGTCTCAGAAACTGCTGAGATGTTAAAGTGACTGGCCCAGGTTTAAACGATGGTTGGTAGCAGAGGCAGAATACTGAAATTTTTTGTGTGTGTGCATATATTTGGGCTTCCCAGGTGGCTCAGTAGTAAAGAATCCATCTGCCAATGGAGGTGATGTGAGAGACTCAGGTTCGATCCCCAGGTAGGGAAGATCCCTTGGGAGTAGGAAATGGCAACCAGTTCCATTTTTCTTGCCTGGAAAATACCATGGACAGAGGAGCCTCATGGACTACAGTCCATGGGGTTACAAAGAGACAGAAACAACTGAGCACAATGTGCATATAATTAGATGAATAAATACATTTTTTACCCATTCACTTGGTGAATTTTTACTGTGTGTTAACTTCTATAATGCATGTTTACATGAATATCTAATTCTGTACTCGTAATCACCCTGGTACCATTTGACAGATGAGAAATCTGAGGTTGAGCGAGATTTACTAACTTGTCCAAGGTCAGCTAGCTAGCAGAAATCAGAGCTTCACTTTGAATCAAGACACTGGAAACATCAAAGTTTTTGGAAGGTAAGAAAGTGAAATTACTTAAAAGAAACAAAATCGTATATGAATGCTGATTAGTAGATGCCTAACACTTTCTCACTTGCTATTTACACACATGAAAATAACACAAATTATATCATTTTCTCTTCATTAAATTTGGGATAATACCTTCTTCAGAAGGTAATGGGACTCTAAGGAAGCTTCTCTCTCATTACCTGGGAAGGTGTACCCACACTCTCTCCAGACCATTGCAAAACCACTGTCACTTCGAAGCTCAGGGCATCTGGTTTAACCAGCCTCTCACCGTAGCTGGGGCCAACATTCCTAAGAGCCCTAACTGTGGCCGTGTTAAAGGGAACTCCAAAGTCTATGCAGATGATACATCCAACACTCTGGCTCAGTGTCTTTTCTGACCACCTCCCACAGTGCCCTGCAGCCCCCCAGCCATCACATCCTCGAGGCTGCTGTCACATCTGCAATCACAAGTTCATGCCTCTCAGTCTCCAATCACAGCCTCCTTTTCCCTCCAGCTTGCTCAGTTAAAGAGCTCCATTGAAACTGCCCTTCAAGTGGATGAAGAACTACCTTCCAACACACGGGATATGTTCTCTCCCCTTTGCTTTCATCCCGTTTACCCTGCTTGGATCTCATGTCCCCCGCTGGGGGCGTTCTTTTTGTTTTTCCCTCCTTCCTTGTCATCTTCACGGCACAAAGGGAAATTATTCTACTTACAGAAGCCCTTGCCTAAGAGCTTTCAAAATGGAATGTTGTGTTTTATCACAACCGGTTGTAACATCAGAAGCTTGATAACAGATTTTGAGTGGCCTGGAATACCAGACTTTTATTGGACCTACTTGAAATCTCTTTTCTGACTAACAGAGCAACAAAACTTTAAAAAATGAACTCTGTATGGACTTATGGATTCCTTCCATTCTATCTAGAGTGCTGCTTTTTAATCCTTTAATTAGCGTAATAACTATAAATCATCTCACTATCAATATTTAATGACCTCTTTTTTTTTTTTTTCCCTAACTACTCAGAGCGTTTCTCCACTGATGTATTTTTCTTGCCTGGAAGGCAATAAAATTGGCTTTGTATCTTTTTAAAGCTTTGGTGTTATTTGTTTTGTTTTTTGACAAGAAAATCCCAACTCTAGATAGGTTTAATCTGTCTGCTTCTTTACATCTTGATCTGAATAGTTGAAAAACACTGAAGAAAAAGAGCACTAACTCACATATTGTTATCATTAGATTGTGTTTAAACAACATCCCAATTGGGTGGTCTTGGTAGCTGGCTCTAGTGAAATTTTCTCAAACCCCAGGGATTACTCATATACAAGTCAATGGCATATTCTTCGTCTTCCTCAATTTAAGCAAAGAAAATCTGGACACTGTTGCCCAGTCACTACTATGTTTTATAATATTATATTCCTTTGACTGACATAATTCTCTCATTTCTTCTTATCTATTCTTATACTGTTTCTTTTTTTTTTTCTACTCACCCCTTAAACCAGAGCTCTTCTTCAGGGTTCTATTCTTACAATTTTTCTAATGATGTCTTCTGTCCATGGATCGCTACGTGCATGAAAGTAATTCTCACAATTTCCAAGTCTAGATCTCCATTCAAGAAGAGTCCTTTGATTTCTGGACCTAAATGTTCAGCTGTCTGTTGGACAAACTTGTGATGGCATTCTCTGAAGGAAGGGAGGAAAAGAGTATTCCAGTGGGGGTGAGATGGGGCTGGTTGGGGGGAGGCTTAAGAAGGAGGGTATACGTGTACGCACATAGCTGATTCGCACTGTTGTACAGCAGAAACTAACACAGCATTGTAAAGCAATTATACAATTTAAAAAGTATAAATAAATAAGCGATTAGTCTGTAATTCAACAAAAGCATATTCTAGGAGGACTGTGCAGGGAAGGGGCTAAGCAGGTGGGCAAGCAGGTCAAGAGACAGCGGGGGGAGGGGAGGCAGGGCCCACGGACCTTGTACAGCCTCAGGGATCATCAGAAGGTCTTTCTACCTGGAGATTTTTGAGACTGACTTAGGCTTTAAAAGAATAGTTTTTCTGCCAAGGGTAAAAGGATGGAGCACAGATAGAAGATAAGCCAGGCAAAAGGTAAAGAGAGACTTTCAGTCTAAAATTCATACAGGACTTTGTTTTCAAGCTTTTTCTTAGGACATAAAATTGTTGCATCCAAAATAAAAGAGAGGCATCATATTGTCTCCATAAATTACTGTGAAATTCAACTTAATTTAACTTTGTTCTAATTCTAAGTCCTAAATTAGAGTGTTCCATTTTAACGCATCCTAAATTCTGTCTTAGCAGATAAACTATGCTGAATCTGGTTCAACTCTCGCCATTAGGCCAAGCCAGTATCCAAAGTCCTTACAGGTGACGGATATTTTTAGTTTTGGGAATCAGGCTTCTGCCTCCCTCATTTATTGCCCACTATTAAATGCTTATAATTCTGTGCATATTTCTTTTTGTTTTTTTTTCTTTGTCCTTTTTTCACTTCCATATAGAAAGTATGCTTATATTTGTCAATGTTTTGTTGATAATATACAAATCTTTCCTTTATGATCACATTTTCATCAACCAGAAGAATGAAACCATCCCTCTCTCAATAGTTTCTAGACTCAGAGCTTATTCAAACAATTTTTAATATTAATACAATATCTAATTTAACAGTAATTATATCAATAGTTTAGCAATTTGCAACCTTTAACAAATTAACTTCAGAACAAAAGAATTACTTAGAGTTTGCTTTCTGAAAAAGGTTGCTTCCTTTACACACACTACAGCTATTTTAACAATTAAAATTAGAATTCTGAACATAAGTTGTTTTCAAGTGATCATGAATATTTTTAATTACAAAAAGATATAATACATTTTACCAATATTACCTCGTTTCCATGGGAGATGTTTTTCTTCATTTGAAAATATTAAAGCAGGCCCTCCCAGCCTTATGTGGTGTGCTCATTTTAAAGCATGTCTAAACGATTGAACACACCGCCCATTGAAAGGTACCCTAATGCCTTCCCTGTAACCAGCAGACAACAATGGAAGTGGTGCTGAGTGACCTCTGAGGTTGCATCAGAAAAGACTGAATGAACCAGCCAGGTTCTGCATGAGAAGATTGAAACTGTCTTGTAGAAAGTCTATGCCAGTTTTGATTGACAGCCCAGCTGAGTCCCAGTTAACCACCTACATCAATCCTCAGGCAGATGACGGAGCCAAATTGGAAATACACCCCTGTCGAGCCTTCAGGTCATGTTACAGCCTAGCCAACACAAGAGACCTTAAGTGAAAACTGCATTGCCAAGTCTTTCTTGAATTCCTGGCCTGCAAAACTGGGAAAAAGTAAGAAATTGTTTTAAGTTGCTAACCTTGGTGATAATTTTTTCACAGCTAGTAACCAGAATACACAAATATTAGAGTCACTACATGGAGTTCCCTGGTGTCTCAGACTGTAAAAAAAATCTGCGTGCAATGCAGCAAATGTGGGTCCAATCCCTGGGTCAGGAAGATCCCCTGGAGAAGGGAATGGCAACCCACTCCAGTATTTTGGCATGGACAGAAGATCCTGGCAGCCTTACAGTCCATAGGGTCGCAAAGAGTCTGATACAACTGAGTGCCTAACATTTTCACTTTCACATGTTTAAAAGTCCCACATTGTCATCTGACCTTACAACCTTGCAAGCTACAAACAAATATTTCCAAAGAAGTATACTTTCACAGATAGAAGTCATATGTTAATACAAAGAACTAGTTTTATTTTTATTAAAATGTCTCAAGAACCCTGATTGTAAGCATTTGGGAGGGCTGGAGACAATGAGAATAAAAAAGAAAATAGGTTCAGGCTGCCAATTCCTTTTATTAGACCTATTGTGTTTTAAAGATTATGTCTAATTACTTAATGATTACGAAGTCAAGGGCCTTTGTCTACTTTTGAGCATATTAATTATCTTCCATCTTGGTTTCATGAACTCAAGGATGTAAGTAATTTTTACCCTCCTGGATCATGTCTTCTAGGAAACATTGAACACTTTTACTTTAAAATAAAATATTTTAGAAAATAATTTTGAAAGTAGGAAGTTCCAATTCTTGAGAGATATTAGGATGACAGGTAAGGAGGGGGATTGGGAAAGCAGAGTTGTTGCTTTGTGGTTCTAGTGGCTGGAGGCTAACTTTTTGGATGGATTTATCTATGGCATCATTCAAAGCTGGGAAACATTCTAAGGATCATTTATTTTTACAAGACCATGCATATATATATATATATATATTTTTTTTACAAAATGTATTATGTCTCATCATATAAAATTTATCAACTGAATTAAAATCAAGTTTTGCCAAAGGAATCATTGCTAAAGAAACCAAAGGAATAAAATTTACTTCTTTCTCTTATACTTTTGATTACTTTTCATTTCTTTTTTATGAGTCATACAATTGCCATCAGGAGACACTGGTCAGAGAGAGAAGCTCTTTGAACTGGTTAGGACAGACATTCTCAAAGTGCAGCCTGGGGATGCCTGTGGGTCACAGAGACCCAATCAGGAAGTCTGTGAAGTCAAACTATTTTTATAAGGATGTTTAAACTTTATTTGCTACTTTTCATCTAACTCTCTCACGAGCGCACTGTGGTGTTTTCTGGAGGCTGTGATATTTTCTGGAGGCTGCATGGTGTGTGATATTGCAACAGACTGAACCCAGAGCTCTATACACAAGAACTCATTTGTCTTATTTTATAGGATATTAAAAGATTATAAAACTATAAAATAATGCCACTTTGTAACTATTTCTTGAAGGAAAATTATCTTATAAAATTGTTCACAAAAATAATATTTTTCTTTAAAAGTATTAGCATGTGATGGATTTATTATTATACTGAATAAATTAATCATTTAAAAATTTCTCAGCTTTAATCTCTAATGTAAATATTAGCTAGACACAACACATATAAATAAATTGTGTTTGAGATCCTTAAAATTTTTTAAAAAGGTAAAGAAGAATGGGGACCAAAATGTTGAGAATTTTAGAAATTTATCTGAGGAAACAAACATTATTTTACTGACAACAGATAATAACATCTTTCAGTTCAATTCAGTCGCTCAGTCGTGTCTGACTCTTTGTGACCCCATGAATCGCAGCACGCCAGGCCTCCCTGTCCATCACTAACTCCCAGAATTCACCCAAACACATGTCCATTGAGTCAGTGATGCCCTCTAGCCACCTCATCCTCTGTCCTCTCCTTCTCCTCCTGCCCCCAGTCCCTCCCAGCATCAGAGTCTTTTCCAATGAGTCAATTCTTCACATGAGATGGCCAGAGTATTAGAGTTTCAGCTTTAGCATCAGCCCTTCCAAAGAACACCCAGGACTGATCTCCTTTAGGCTGGACTGGTTGGATCTCCTTGTAGTCCAAGGGACTCTCAAGAGTCTTCTCCAACATCACAGTTCAAAAGCATCAATTCTTTGGCACTCAGCTTTCTTCACAGTTCAACTCTCACATCCATACATGACCACTGGAAAAACCGTGGCCTTGACTAGATGGACCTTTGTTGGCAAAGTAATGTCCCTGCTTTTGAATATGCTATCTAGGTTGGTCACAACTTTCCTTTCAAGGAGTAAGCGTCTTTTAATTTCATGGCTGCAGTCCCCATCTGCAGTGATTTTGGAGCCCCAAAAAATAAAGTCTGACACTGTTTCCACTGTTTCCCCATCTATTTCCCATGAAGTGATGGGACCGGATGCCATGATCTTCATTTTCTGAATGTTGAGCTTTAAGCCAACTTTTTCACTCTCCTCTTTCACTTTCATCAAGAGGCTTTTTAGTTCCTCTTCATTTTCTGCCATAAGGGTGGTGTCATCTGCATATCTGAGGTTATTGATATTTCTCCCGGCAATCTTGATTCCAGCTTGTGCTTCTTCCAGCCCAGCGTTTCTCATGATGTACTCTGCATAGAAGTTAAATAAGCAGGGTGACAATATACAGCCTTGACATACTCTTTTTCCTATTCGGAACCGTCTGTTGTTCCATGTCCAGTTCTAACTGTTGCCAATCTCTAAGGTTTGTTAGAGATGCTATGCTGCAAGTTTTAAAAAATTCTTATAAGAATCAGAAACATCAGAGTGTATTATACAGTCTAATAGCACTAGGTTAGGCCAGGCAGGTATTTGGAACTCTCTGGATCAAGGATTCTGGCTAGTATAAAAAAGTGTGTGTGAGATTATTTGACAGAATGACAGGTTAACCAGAAAAAATGTTCTGTGTGAAATGCTATTAATTGAGGAATTGGCTTATTTTCTCTCTAAACCTCTCTCTTCTCTTTTCAGACCAGATAACAGGTCAGACCACGGAGGCTACCCATCATTTCCTTGTTTACTTAGCAAAATATGAAAAATGGTCAGATCCTTCAGTTCCAAAGGATTCTTATCCATTTAGCCTCTACCAAAAAAATGAGGATATTGAATCCTTTTTGTTTAAGAAATCCTGAAATTAGATTCTAATTAGGATAATAAGAATTAGCCACCCTGACAAAGCTGAGCCTTCAACCAAGACTTGGTCTAAGGATTACGTTTTAAGGAAATGTGCAGTTTGTTTTTTTATTGTTTAATGACATGCGTTCAGGTTTTTAAAATCCCACTTGTAGTCAAAACCAAGTGAAAAAACGAATAACTGTGCCCCTCCCCAATAAAAAAGGGAAAAGAGGTGGGAAGTAGCATAATTTTCACAACTACCTGGAAAGTCCAGTTCTAATAGTATCTTCTTATGGTTTTGAATTTGCTGTGTGAAAGTTGGTTCTTCACAGAAAAACAGATACCTACTTATTATCTGTTAGTTATTAAGCACCTTGCAGCTATCACAAAAGATAAAGAAACCAGTTATTCAACCCTAATATTAAATTATACCTATACACATAGTACTTTATCAAGGTTGTGAGACAAAATACATTTCTTCTTAGTCTATAAACTCCTTGAGTTTCTGAATCTTTTAGTTGAATTAAAAAGATAATACTATCTAAATGTCCTACTGAAAAGCAGAAATGGTATATCCTACTACTTTTCAGAAAATATATATATCCATCCCTGCATTTTTACATTAATTCAACAACTATTTATTGACCAAGTACTAAGGACTGGAAAAGAGAAGATGTCAGAGTACTCTATTATAATGGAGTAGATAAATTAATAATTAATTTGATTTTGATTACTTGTAAGTGTTAGGCAGAAAAATAAGATAAGAATATAGAGTGTGATAGATGTGGAAGGAAACATGTATAAATAGAATGGGTAGACTGCAAACGACCAGACATTCTATCTCACTATACCTGTCTGTTTGAAATGCAGCTTATCAAAATATAGAGTATATTTCTCTAGCCTAAGAATCTGGCCCAGATCATGTGAATGGATGTGCAATGGGCCATTAGAAAATCAAATATAAGTTCTTTTTTTTTTCCCACTTGGAATATAATTGCTTTAGTGCTTCCTACGTGGTACAGTGGTAAAGAATCCACCTGCCAATGCAGGAGGCTCAAGAGATGTGGGTTTGATCCCTGTGTTGGGAAGATTCCCTGAAGTAGGAAATGGCAACCCACTCCAGTATTCTTGCCTGGGAAGCTCCATGGACAGAGGAGCCTGGATGTCTGCAGTCTATAGGGCTGTGAAGAGTCAGACAAAACTGAGCACACACACACACAAACACACACACAGAGTCACTTTATAATGTTCATCGTGCTAGTTTCTGCTGTACAATGAAGTGAATCAGCTCTGTGTATACACATGTCCTCTCCCTCTTGGACCTCCAGCCCATATTGCCCCCCATCCCACCGGGGCATCAGAGTCATCATGAAGCACCAAGCTGAGCTTCCTGTACTTTACAGCAGGTTCCCACCAGCTATTTTACAGATGGTAGGAAAAGTAGTTTGACACTGGGGTTTCCCTCTCTTGTTATTCCTTCTACCATTCAGGCAAGCCAGGTGTATCCTA
Source organism: Oryx dammah (assembly GCF_014754425.2). Lineage (NCBI taxonomy): Eukaryota > Metazoa > Chordata > Mammalia > Artiodactyla > Bovidae > Oryx > Oryx dammah. Next base: position 67,707,549 of record NW_024070194.1, read on the forward strand.
CTGGACGCTGTGAGACCTCACACATACCTCCCAATCCTGCTTGGTACTTGTGAAATTTTTGGATCTGTGGGTTTGCAGTTTTCATTACATTTTGAACAATTTCAATTATTATTTCACCAACAATTTATTCTGCCTGCATTCCCTTCTGGAACTCCAAATTATGTTTAAGCCCACTTAAAATCCATCCATAGCTCAGTGGAGCTCTGGGTTTTTTTTTGTTTTGTTTTGTTTTGTTTGTTTGTTTTCAGTATTTCTTCTCTGAGTTTCTTTCCAATTGGATCATTTCTGTTGCTATGTCTTTAAGTTCATTCATATTTCTTTTATAGTTTCTAATTTGCTGATGAGTCCATTTAATGACTTAAAAATTCAGAAAGTGTATTTTTCAATTCTAGAAATTCCCTTCATGTGGTTTATATATTCTGTTTCTCTACTCATCATATTCCCGCTTCCCTTTAAATCCTTGAGAATATTTATAATAGCTGTTTTAAAGTCCTTCCCTGATAATTTCATCATCACTGTTATTTCTAAGTCTTTTTTTTTATTGGTTGATTTTTCTTTTGGCTACATTTTCCTGCCTCTTTGTAATCTCATAATTTTTGATGGGATGTTGGACATTTTTAATATTGCTCTGTTGTCTTCCATTAAGTGTGTTTTGGAAGGCAATTGAGTTACTTGTGGGGCAGCTTAATCCTCCTGAGATTTCTTTAGCTTTATTAGGGTGAATCTGCAGTAGCTTTTACTCCAGGGCTAGTTTAGTCCTACTACAAAGAAGTAGTCCTTTTGGGGTCTCTTTTGAATGGTTTCATTGTCAACAAGTTCTCTCCATTTGGTCTGGTTGAAATTCAAACATCTCCCACCCTCTGAGAGCTCTGTAAATTTTTTAGTTTGTAGAATCCCTGGTTGTTCTTATCCCAGCCTTATGGAGATTCACCCAGCACATGAGAAGCTTAGAATTAAGTCAAAGACTCGAGGCAATTTCATGGATTTCTGGAGCTTTCATTCTGCAAAAATCCTTCTTTTCTGGGTCTCTTCCCTGAAAATTCCAGCTTCCTAAGCCTCTCCAAACTTGAATCTTTTTGCTCTCCAGTCATTGATACTGCTCTTCTTTTCACGGGTATTCCTTCCTGTGCTGCAGTTCAGAAAGTGCCTCCAGGTAGAAATCTTGGGACTCACCTCACTTGTTTCCCTTCTCTAAGTGATTAACATCCTTTGGTGCCTGTTTTCCAATATCCAAAAAAAATTGATTTTATAGCATTTTACTCCAATATTCTAATTGTTTATGATGGAGGTCAAGTCCAATACTGATTTCCCAGTCAAGTGCAAAAATAGAAGTCCAAAAGACTGTTACTTATTTGTTTACTTGTTTGAAGATGGATGATACTATAGCAATGTTCTATGCCAGCAGGAATGATCCAATTAAGAAGGAAAATCTGGTGATGTTTCAGAGAAAGGATATTTCAGAGGCAGATCTGGTTGGGGCATAGAGTTGAATTATTGTGATATTGAATGGTTTGCCACACAATTGCACTCATCTCACACACTAGCAAAGTAATGCTCAAAATTCTCCAAGCCAAGCTTCAACAGTACTTGAACCATGAACTTCCAGATGTTCAAGCTGGATTTAGAAAAGCCAGAGGAACCAGAGATCAAATTGCCAACATCTGTTGGATCATCAAAAAAGCAAGAGTTCCAGAAAAACATCTACTTCTGCTTTATTGTCTACGCCAAAGCCTTTGATTGTGTGGATCACAACAAACTGTGCAAAATTCTTAAAGAGATGGGAATATCAGACCACCTTACCTGCCTCCCGAGAAATCTGTATGCAGGTCAAGAAGCAACAGTTAGAACTGGACATGGAACAAGATACTGGTTCCAAATTGGGAAAGGAGTACATCAAGGCTGTACATTGTCACCCTGCTTATTTAACTTATATGCAGAGTACACCATGAGAAATGCTGGACTGGATGAAGCACACGCTGGAATCAAGATTGCTGGGAGAAATATCAATAACCTCAGATATGTAGATAACATCACCCTTATGGTAGAAAGTGAAGAAGAACAAAAGAGCCTCTTGTTGAAAGTCAAAGAGGAGACTGAAAAAGTTGGCTTAAAATTCAACATTCAGGAAACTAAGATCATGGCATCTGGTCCCATCACTTCATGGCAAATAGTTAGGGAAATGATGGAAACAGTGACAGACTTTATTTTCTTGAGCTCCAAAATCACTGCAGATGGTGTCTGCAGCCATGAAATTTAAAGACGCTTGCTCCTTGGAAGAAAAGCTATGAAAAACCTAGACAGCATATTAAAAAGCAGAGACATTACTTTGCCAAAAAGGTCCATCTAATCAAAGCTATGGTTTTTCCAGTAGTCATATTTGGATGTGACAGTTGGACTATAAAGAAAGCTGAGTGCTGAAGAATTGATGCTTTTGAACTGTGGTGTTGGAGAAGACTCTTGAGAGTCCCTTGAGAGAACTGCAAGGGGATCCAACCAGTCTATCCTAAAGGAAATCAGTCCTGAATATTCATTGGAATGACTGAGGCAGAAGCTGAAACTCCAATATTTTGGCTATCTGATGCAAAGAACTGACTCATTGGAAAAGACCCTGATGCTGAAAAAGATTGAAGGCAGGAGGAGAAGGGGACAACAAAGGATGAGATGGTTGGATGGCATCACCAACTCTATGAACATGAATTTTAGTAAGCTCCGGGAGCTGGTTGATGGACAGGGAAGCCTGGCGTGCTGCAGTCCATAGGGTCACAAAGAGTTGGACATGACTGCACGACCGAACTGAACTGAATTTAATATAGTAATTAAAAATCAGTCAATGTAAAAAAAAGAAAAGAAAAACAGACAAACAAACAAACATGGACTCCTTTGGTGGTCCAGTGGTTAAGAATCTGCCTAAAATGCGGCAACAGGGGTTTGATCCCTGCTGGGAAGATTCCACATGCCAGAGGGCAATTAAGCCCATTCACCACAACTACTGAGCCCAAGGGTTGAGCTCCTTTGCTGCACAGCAAGAGACACCACCTTGGTCTTCCTCCAGTGAGAAGCCCGCAGACCACAACCAAGAATAGCCCCCAGCTTGCTGCAACTAGAGAAAGCCAGCACAGCACAACGAAGACCCAATGCAGCCAAATAAATAAGAAAATGTTACAATTCTGGTTTATTCTTAGTTAGAAAAGCCAATACCATTTTGTATATGAAATGGGATTAATAGCCACATAACAGAGCTAACAGGGTTAGTGTTAGGGTTAAAATTAAATACAATTAATGTGGTAACCTTATTTGTCACTGAAATACTAACTTCTCTCTCTTCTCCTTCCTAGATGGTGGAAATCCTGGCTCATATAGTTCTGCCTTGAAATTAGAAATGTTAAGTTCTCTGGAAGATTAACTCACTAGGAAGACAACATCAGATACCACCCACCAAAGAAGTTTGATAATTCAGTTCCCTTTTCCTCTAAATGCTCTTAATAGAATTACTCTTAGATCTAGTGTTTTCAAACTGAGATCGCCTCACCACTTTTCCTGACTTTTGTCTTTTTTGTTCATTCATGGATCTCCTGGGCTAGAATCATGCCTAGCACATAGCAAAAATCAGTAAGTACAAAGTTGGAAATTAATGCTGAATATTAGTGCCTTTGAATACCTCCAGGGATCCCAGTATTCTATTCAACAAACTTCAGGAACTGCTGTCACGGAGAATAATTCAGTTTAAATTAACCACCCTGATTCTTTTCTATTGAGACGTTCTGTAGCACAATGAATGGGTAGCTAGCTTTCTTGGTATATGTCAGAAATGAGCGATATCCCAAGTCTGGCGGCTAAACCTTTTTAAGTCACAATCTGTACAGGGTTTATGTGCCAGAGATGGTGAAGGGATTAAGTCTGCCTCTGCTCTGCTGGCCGTTGGTGACAGGGCACTGCATTTTGCTATTACCAGGGCCCCTGTCCTCTGCTCTCCCCTCAGTGCCGGGGACTTGGACGGGCAGGCTGTGTACTGCTGTTCCGTGTACACATGTCAGCTGCAGGAAGTCCATCCTAGGTGACAGCAGTGTCACTTTGGTATCACATCCTCTTTCACACCTGATCACACTTGCAGATGGGAATGCCAAAAGCACCTTGGAGTTACAAGGCCGGGGGAAGCAACGGAACACTGGATGCCAAGTGGACATCTTGACATGCAGAGGGGGCCCAAAGACCCTCCATGTGAGTGCTGGGAACAGAGACAAGGCTTGCGCATCTCGCACAGTCTCTCGCTGGGACTGGAATCCAGGTGCACAGCGGGGTGAGACTTCAGGGGCCACAGAGAGGCATGTGGGCCTGCATGTAGACTCAGAATGCACTTTCCAGACAGGCGAAGACGGCCTTTCGTCTGTTTGGCAGTTACACACTCGTTGTGTCAGGGGCGTGAACTTACTCATCCATGCCTAACAGTTGGACTTCGTCTGTAATGCTTCACCTGGAATCCACTTCCTGAGCACCCGTGTGTGATTAAGTCCTTGTGTAACAGGGCCAAACATTTGTTGTTCAGTCACTCTGACTCTTTGTGACCCCAGGGACTGTAGCACGTCAGGCTTTGCTGTCCTTTACTATGTCCCAGCATTTGCTCCTGGAGAAGGCAATGGCAACCCACTCCAGTGTTCTTGCCTGGAGAATCCCAGGGACGGGGGAGCCTGGTGGGCTGCCGTCTATGGGGTCGCACAGAGTTGGACCCAACTGAAGCAACTTAGCAGCAGCAGCAGCAGCATTTGCTCAAACTCATGTCTACTGAGTCAATGATGCTATTCAGCCATCTTGTCCTCTGCCGCCAAATGTTATTCTGAGTGAAAAAGGCATTTTATTCTTCTAGTCCTTCGAGCACCTTCAGCCATTCAAGGCAATCAGGTAGATTCAGTGGGAGTGACAAGAGGGGTGATGTTATTTGATTCACATCTAGATATCTTTATATTTATATATAAAATGGTGAGGGTGGGTTTTGGACTGAGAGTTGAAAGAGGAAGAGAGATTCCTCAGGTTTGGTGTGTAGTACAAAAGGAGAGTCCAGAGCAACGTGGAAAGAGGTTTTGGGAACTGTGGCTTCTAAACTCAACATAATTCATTTAATACTTTTGAAAATTGTTAGCCACTCAGTTGTGTCTGACTCTTTGTGACCCCACAACAGGCTCCTCTGTCTGTGGAATTCTCCAGGCTGGAGTGCTTGCCATTTCCTTCTCCAGGGGATCTTTCTGACCCAGGGATTGAACCTGGGTCTCCCGTGTTGCAGGCAGATTCTTTACTGTCTGAGCCACCGGAGAAGCCCTAATACTTTTGAGGGAAATGCAAATAAAACTGGAATCATTTTTGCCAATAAATAGTTTTGGTTCTTGGACTATAATTTTCTAATGAATTATTGGGCCGAGAATAGGCCATGTGGACCCTGTGATTTACTGGGGTTAATTTTTTAATTGAATCCATTTCTTATTTGTGACCTCTCAGCTGACTGATCTCTGTACATCCACTTCTAGAGTAAATGACCATTCAGGTAGAGCCCTTTGCAGGTTTGGCTCCAATGCTTTATCAGAAGTCACAGCATGTATATTACCTGACTCCTGAGTCTGCCTTGCTTTGCAGTTTTTCATAGTTTGGGCCTCAAACACCTAAAATAGGTACACACCGCTAAATTGTTCCTTAGGCAGGGATAGCTCAGGACAACACCTGAGCAGACCTAAGACTCATTTTTCGCTTCCTTATTTCAGGTCCTCCCCTTTTCTGACACAGAACTCTTCTAAATGTCCACATACACATCTATACTAATATTTCAGTGAACTGGCATTTTCGCTCTACCCAGAGAAAGAATAAATTTAAATGAGCTATCAAATGAGGGTTAATGCTTAACATGAAAATATCCCCAAATGATGGGACTTTAGAAACTTCACAAAGAAGGAATTGAGAGGGTAGAAAAGGTGCCTTCCAGGTCCTTTGGAAACACCACCCCCCACCCTTGACTTTTGCACAGGTATAAGAATGAGAGTGAAAGAGGAGAGTGAAAAAGTTGGCTTAAAGCTCAACATTCAGAAAATGAAGATCATGGCATCCAGTCCCATCACTTCATGGGAAATAGATGGGGAAACAGTGGAAACAGTGTCAGACTTTATTTTTTTGGGCTCCAAAATCACTGCAGATGGTGACTGCAGTCACAAAATTAAAAGATGCTTACTCCTTGGGAAAAAAGTTATGACCAACCTAGATGACATATTGAAAAGCAGAGACATTACTTTGCTGACTAAGGTCCGTCTAGTCAAGGCTATGGTTTTTCCAGTGGTCATGTATGAATGTGAGAGTTGGACTGTGAAGAAAGCTGAGCACTGAAGAATTGATGCTTTTGAACTGTGGTGTTGGAGAAGACTCTTGAGAGTCCCTTGGACTGCAAGGAGATCCAACCAGTCCATTCTGAAGGAGATCAGCCCTGGGTGTTCTTTGGAAGGAATGATGCTAAAGCTGAAACTCCAGTACTTTGGCCACCTCATGCGAAGAGTTGACTCATTGGAAAAGACTCTGATGCTGGGAGGGACTGGGGGCAGGAGGAGAAGGGGATGACAGAGGATGAGATGGCTGGATGGCACCACTGACTCGATGGATGTGACTTTGAGTGAACTCTGAGAGTTGGTGATGGACAGGGAGGCCTGGCGTGCTGTGATTCATGGGGTTGCAGAGTCAAACACGACTGAGTGACTGAACTGAACCGAACTAAAGTCTTGCTCTCCCTTGTAACATCCTTGTTGAGACAGATGTTCATCACAATGGGTCACATGGCATCATTTCTCCTCCCAGACGGCTTCCTGGTTTCCTCCAGTGGAGCCCTGCCTCTTGCACTGTGGGGAATTGAGTGCAATGTTAGGTTTAGATGTCTGTGCCTCCCTAAGGAGACCACAAAGGCCAGGTCGTTGCTCTCGTTGTCTCTATATGGCCAGGAGGAAGGAATGTGAGTCCTTCAGTGAAAGACCTTTGTAGGCTGGACTCTGGCCACGAGCAAGTGATCTTATGACTAAAAAATGCTTGGCGTGCATTATTCTCAGCCACTGCGCCTCCCAACCGCCTGTTCCTACCATGAGACCACTCTATTTATGTGGTTTCCTTTCCTAGACCTCCAGAGCTGCTTCTCTTTCTGCTCATTTCCAAAACTGGTTCTGCAGCCTTCTCTGAGCTCCTCAGATCCTTCCTCTAAGTATCCTTTTTCTTTCTTACAGTAGCTTGATAATTAAGCCTGTTCTTGTAACTGCAACTAAGAATCCAGGACTGATAAACAGGGAAAAGACAAAGTTAAAATGACGATGAACAGTTGCATTGTATGTGCACAAACCCTCTTGGGCCCAAATAATCCTGTGTCCTAAAAAAGGATCCATAAAAATAAATTGCACATCTCCTGTCCTGTCTGCAACGTCAGTGTTTGGAAACTGAAGACCTGAATAAGGGGATTTTGTCTCATGCTGTTGTCTTGAGATACATGTGTATGTTTTAATTTAATTAAACTTTTCCTTTTGAAATAATTATAGATATAGCTAGTTACAAGAATTAATACAGAGATCTTTTACCCTTTAATTATTTTTCCACAATGGTAACACCTTGCAAAACTTATAGTATGATGTCACAAACATGGACACAACTCATGGATCTTATTCAGATACAATCCATGGATCTTATTCAGATTTCCTCATTTTTTAATGCACTCATTTATGTATGTATATTTGTGTGCATGCTCAGTCGCTCAGTCATGTCCAACTCTTTGCAACTCATAGACTGCAGCCCGCCAGGCTCTGTCCAGGGAATTTCCCAGGCAAGAATACTGGAGTGAGTTGCCATTTCATTCTTCAGGGGATCTTCTTGACTCAGGGATCAAACCCGCGTCTCCTGCATTGGCAGGTGGATTCTTTGCCAATGAGCCACCTAGGAAGCTCATCGGTATATTTTATGCAATTTTATCTCATGTGTCCAGGGCTGTGTACCCATCACCACAGTCAAGACACAAAGAATTATATCACCACAAGGGTTCCTCTTGTTCTCCTTTCATAATCATAAAACTCTCTTGTTGCCCCTTCCCTTCTGATCCCTAGCTCTGGCAACCCTAATCTGCCCTACATTTCTATAATTTTTTCACCTAACAGTGTTATATTCATGCAATCATGAGTATAGCTTGTAATCTCTTAGAACTGAGGTTACTGAACAACTGAGGTTACTGAACAACTGAGGTTACTGAACAACTGAACACTTTTCACTCAGTATAATTTCCTAGAGATCTACCCAAGTTGTGTAAATCCATTTGTTTCTTTTGTTCTTGGGTAGTACTCTTTGGTATTTATGTACCTCAGCTGGTTTAAACATTCACCTGTTGAAGGACATCCAGGTTGTTTCCAGTTGGGGCGTTACAGATGAAGCTAGTATAAACATTCACGTACTCATTTTTGTACAGAAATTCAAATTTCTTTGAGTAAACACCTAGGAGTAAAATGATTGCATTGGATGGTAGCTATACATTTAATTTTTTAAGAGACTAGCAGATTGTTTTCTAAAGTGACTGTATTGTTTTACATTCCCAACAGTGGTATATGAGCATTCCAGTTGCTCCATATCCTTACTGACACTTTCTATATTCAGTTGTGTAACTGTAGTCATTCTAATCGATGTACAGATCTAGCTTATTCTAGTTTTAATTTTGCTAATGACTAATGATGTTGGAAATATTTTCTGTGCCTGTTGGTCATCTGTGTCTTCCTTGGGGAGGTGCCTATTCAAATCTTTTGCTTATTTTTAAAAATTAGGTTGTTTTCTTACTGTTGTATTTTAAGAGTTCTGTACATAGTCTGGACATAATTCATTTACCAAAGATATAATTTGTAAATATTTTCTCCCAGTCTGTGGCTTATCTTTTCAGTCTCACTGACATCCTTCAAAGAGAAGAACTTTTGTTTTGTTGTGCTGTTTTGCTTTGTTGTTGTTATTGTTCAGTTGCTAAGTCACGTCCGACTCTTTGTGACCCCATGAACTGCAGCACACCAGGCTTTCCTGTCCTTCACTATCTCCTGGAGTCTGCTCAAACTCCTGTCCACTGAGTCAGTGATGCCATCCAACCATCTCATCCTCTGCCGCACCCTTCTCCTCTTGCCCCAATCTTTCCCAGCATGAAAGTCTTTTCCAACGAGTCAGTTCTTCACATCAGGTGGCCAAAGTATTGGAGTTTCAGCTTTAGTATCAGTCCTTCCAATGAATACTCAGGGTTGATTTCCTTTAGGATTTCCTGGTTTGATCTCCTTGCAGTTCAAGTGACTCTCAAGAATCTTCTCCAGCACCACAGTTCGAAAGCATCAGTTCTTCTTCAGTGCTCAGCCTTCTTCATGGTCCAGTTCACACATCCACACATAACTACTAGGAAAACCATAGCTTTGTTGATAAAGTGATATCTCTGTTTTATTTTAATGAATTCCAATTTATCAACTTTTGGATCAGGGTTTGAGGGTTACATCTAAGACATCTTTGCCTACACAGGGACACAAAGACTTTCTCTGCTACCTTTACAGGAAATGATGGCATGAGGAACAAAGTTCACTTCTTGCATACAGACTTCTAATTGTTCCATCATCATTTGTTGTTTATGGTAGGAGTGCAAGTCTGATACCTAAAAGCTGCTATGAGCATTTGTTGTGTGAACTTCAGTTTTCATTTCTCTGGGACAGATGCCCAAGAATGCAACTGCTGAATTTTATTAACATCTGCCAAACTATTTTCTAGTATGTATCTGAAAAAAGGAAGATGTAAAGGTTAAGAATGGAATGAATCTGGCTTCTGCTTCTTCCCTGTTAGTAATCCTGGGCAACTTACTGAATATCTCTGTGCCTTAGTTCCCTTATTTATTCATTTGTTTCATTTCATTCAGTCGCTCAGTCGTGTCCGACTCTGCGACCCCATGAATCGCAGCACGCCAGGCCTCCTTGTCCATCACCAACTCCCAGAGTTCACTCAGACTCACGTCCATCGAGTCAGTGATGCCCTCCAGCCATCTCATACTCTGTCATCCCCTTCTCCTCCTCCCTCCAATCCCTCCCAGCATCAGAGTCTTTTCCAATGAGTCAACTCTTCGCATGAGGTGGCCAAAGTACTGGAGTTTCAGCCTTAGCATCATTCCTTCCAAAGAAATCCCAGGGCTGATCTCCTTCAGAATGGACTGGTTGGATCTCCTTGCAGTCCAAGGGAATTGCAAGAGTCTTCTCCAACACCACAGTTCAAAAGCATCAATTCTTTGGCGCTCAGCCTTCTTCACAGTCCAACTCTCACATCCATACATGACCACTAGAAAAACCATAGCCTTGACTAGATGGACCTTTGTTGGCAAAGTAATATCTCTGCTTTTCAATATGCTATCTAGGTTGGTCAAAATTTTTCTTCCAAGGAGTAAGTGTCTTTTAATTTCATGGCTGCAGTCACCATCTGCAGTGATTTTCGAGCCCCCAAAAATAAAGTCTGACACTGTTTCCACTGTTTCCCCATCTATTTCCCATGAAGTGATGGGACCGGATGCCATGATCTTCGTTTTCTGAATGTTGAGCTTTAAGCCAACTTTTTCACTCTCCTCTTTCACTTTCATCAAGAGGCTTTTTAGTTCCTCTTCACTTTCTGCCATAAAGGTATCATCTGCATATCTGAGATTATTGCTGTTTCTCCCGGCAGTCTTGATTCCAGCTTGTGTTTCTTCCAGCCCAGCATTTCTCATGATATACTCTGCATAGAAGTTAAATAAGCAGGGTGACAATATACAGCCTTGACGTACTCCTTTTCCTATTTGGAACCAGTCTGTTGTTCCATGTCCAGTTCTAACTGTTGCCTCCTGACCTGCATACAGGTTTCTCAAGAGGCAGGTCAGGTGGTCTGGTATTCCCATCTCTTGAAGAATTTTGCACAGTTTGTTGTGATCCACACAGTCAAAGGCTTTGGCATAGTCAATAAAGGCAAAACAATACCCAGTTGTGGATGTGACTGGTGATAGAAGCAAGGTCCAAAGCTATAAAAAGCAATACTGCATAGGAACCTGGAATGTCAGGTCCATGAATCAAGGCAAATTGGAAGTGGTCAAACAGGAGATAGCAAGAGTGAACGTCAACATTCTAGGAATCAGCGAACTAAAATGGACTGGAATGGGTGAATTTAACTCAGATGACCATTATGTCTACTACTGTGGGCAGGAATCCCTGAGAAGAAATGGAGTAGCCATCATGGTCACCAAAGAGTCCAAAATGCAGTACTTGGATGCAATCTCAAAAATGATAGAATGATCTCTGTTCGTTTCCAAGGCAAACCATTCAATATCACAGTAATTCAAGTCTATGCCCCAACCAGTAACACTGAAGAAGCTGAAGTTGAACAGTTCTATGAAGACCTACAGAACCTTTTAGAACTAACACCCAAAAAAGATATCCTTTTCATTATAGGGGACTGGAATGCAAAAGTAGGAAGTCAAGAAACACCTGGAGTAACAGGCAAATTTGGCCTTGGAATATGGAATGAAGCGGGGCAAAGACTAATAGAGTTTTGCCAAGAAAATGCACTGGTCATAGCAAACACCCTCTTCCAACAACACAAGAGAAGACTCTACACATGGACATCACCAGACGGTCAACACCAAAATCAGATTGATTATACTCTTTGCAGCCAAAGATGGAGAAGCTCTATGCAGTCAAGAAAAACAAGACCAGGAGCTGACTGTGGCTCAGATCATGAACTCCTATTGCCAAATTCAGACTTAAATTGAAGAAAGTAGGGAAAACCACTAGACCATTCAGCTATGACCTAAATCAAATACCTTATGATTATACAGTGGAAGTGAGAAATAGATTTAAGGGACTAGATGTGATAGATAGAGTGCCTGATGAATTATGGACGGAGGTTCATGACATTGTACATGAGACAGGGATCAAGACCATCCCCATGGAAAAGAAATGCAAAAAAGCAAAATGGCTGTCTGAGGAGGCCTTACAAATAGCTGTGAAAAGAAGAGAAGCGAAAAGCAAAGGAGAAAAGGAAAGATGTAAGCATCTGAATGCAGAGTTCCAAAGAATAGCAAGAAGAGATATGAAAGCCTTCCCTTATTTATAAGCAGGTACAATAATACTGCGGAGAAGGCAATGGCACCCCACTCCAGTACTCTTGCCTGGAAAATCCAATGGATGGAGGAGACTGGTAGGCTGCAGTCCATGGGGTCGCTAAGAGTCGGACACAACTGAGTGACTTCTCTTTCACTTTTCACTTTCATGCATTGGAGAAGGAAATGGCAACCCACTCCAGTGTTCTTGCCTGGAGAATCCCAGGGACGGCGGAGCCTGGTGGGCTGCCGTCTCTGGGGTCGCACAGAGTCGGACATGACTGAAGCAACGCAGCAGCAGCAGCAGCACAATAATACGGCCCACCTCCCTGGCTTACTATGAGGATTAGATCATTTAACAGCAAAGAATTTAAAAGAATGCCCAGGGCTTCCCTGGTGGCTCAGTGGTAAAGATTCTGCCTGCCAACACAGAAGACGTGGGTTTCATCCCTGGTCCGAGAAGATCCCACATGCCACGGAGCCACTGAGCCCGTGCGTCACAACTACCGAGTCTGTGCTCTAGAGCCCGGGAACTGCAACTACAGAGCCCACATGCGGCAACTTCTGAAACCCGTGTGCCTGTGAGTCTGTGCTCTGCTATAGGAGAAGCCACTACAACGAGAAGCCTGCACTGCAACTGGAGAGAAGTCCCTGCTCACCACAACTAGAGAAAAGCCCACTCAGTGACACAGACACAGTGCAGCCTAAAGTACAGAAAATTTAAAAGAATGTCTGAATTGCATTTTCTTTTTTACATTTGCAGGTTTTCTCACAAGTATGAATTCTGTGGTGTCGAGTAAACCTTTTGTGCCATTTAAAGACTTTGCCATCTTCTGTACACGTGTAAGCCTTCTCCGTAGAAGGAGTTTCCAATGCTGGGAAAGGTACGCATGCTTGTTAAGGCTTTGCCACACTCTTTATATATAAAAACAGAATGCCTAGCATGCAAAGCATGATCAGTAATGTTAGCTGTTATCAGTTGCAGCTGGTGTTGCTACTGTCACATCTATCGTCTTTTGTGACTGTCCAGCCCTCTCCTGCAGTGCAGGAGACCCGGGTTCCATCCTTGAGTCAGGAAGATCCCCTGGAGAAGGATATGGCAATCCACTCCAGTGTTCTCGCCAGGGAAATCCCATGGAGAGAGGCTCCTGGTGGGCTACAGTCCCTGAGGTCACAAACAGTTAAGACACAACTGAGAGACTAACTCCCTTTCAGCACTCTCAAACAGCCTTCCTACATTTTGATAATTTTCCATGTTATGAAATCCCCAGAAGGAGCCAGAAGGATGCAGTCCCATCGTTTCCTGCAAAGGCATGTGATGGCCCTGGTTTCAGAGGTAAACAATAAAAGCAGATGGTCGCGTGCCAGCGATTCACTTTTCAAGAACTTCTAGGGGCAGCCAGAGCAGGGTTCCAGAATTCAGCTCCAAGCAGTATAGGTACTGAGCCGTGCCATATGGCTGGGTTTTCTTGTTTTCTGGAGAGAGTCCTGTCTTTTGTTTGGGCTATTTAAAAAAAAAAAAACAAAAAACAAAAAAAAACAACTAGTTGTGTAGCTTCAGAGCATGGCTGTCTGGCCTTTTTGGAGATTACCCTACTATCTAAAACTATTTAATAATTTCCCTTGCCACTTAAATTATTCAATTACCTTAAATTATTCAATTACCTTAAATTATTCAATTTTAAAAGCCATATGTCTGGAGAAAATCACAATTCAAAAAGATACATGCATCTCAATGTTCACTGCAGCTCTATTTACAAAAGCTAGGACATGGAAGCAACCTAGATGTCCACTTACAGAGGAATGGATAAGAAAGACGTGGTATATATATACAATGGAATACAACTCAGCCGCAGTTAAGCTGACTGGCCTCTGTAAAGCCCCACTTCCAAGTCTTATCACCCTGGAGACCGGAGCTTCAACATATGAACTGGGTGGGGGACACAAACATTCAGTCTGGAGCAGACAGAGAAGTTGTTTTCAGGCTTCTTCCCCTTCACGCCCCTCGCCAGGCAGTTGCTTCCTGAGACTATGCGAGGGAGTCCACAGTCATGAACTGCAGAGCGAGGTACTCCTTAGATGCTACCTAAAACGTGGTGGAATTCCCTCTCCGGCTCCCCCTCCAATCTCAGGCTATAATCACCATTTTCTAGATAGTTGAAGAAACTTGATAGAGATAAATGAAATGCCCTTTTCAATTTACTTGACTGGAAGAGACAGGAATAGGAACCTCTTCTTTTGATGGCCCTTCTCTGTCTCCCCAGCTGACTTGAGAAGATGACCCTGAGCACACAAAAGCCAAAACAAATCCTTCTCCTTCTACCCTTCAGGGAATAGACTGGCAAAACCCTACGACATCATGGGAGCCTTCCTGGGAGCAGAGAAAACAGAATTCTTGCCATAGCTCGCCTTCTGTTATGCGTGACTCTGAAGTGCTTTAATTAAAGACTTCTATCTTAATCCCATTCATAAACTTCAGCCAAACTTTTAATTCCCCATGAAGTGTCTTCTGGTGAAAAGCGACATTCCTAATCTTTACTACCAGTTTTTTCAGTTTCATGTGTCATGCTTTTAAAGACAGTGCCACTTCAAATGATCCCACCTCAAGATTCAAGGCAATGCCACTAATTTTGAAGTTGCGACTGCACAGAGAGGAAAGGCATATTGGCATGAACATGACATGCATAAAATGGTTTCACTCCCTATAACTCAAGAGCATTCAAACATATTCAGGACCAGGCTAGCTTTGTTGCAATGAAGAGGTACTGAACAGATCAAATAGAAAAGCTTTTACCTAAAATGCACTTGTTTAAAAGGGCAATTTCATATAGGAGAGGGAAATGAAATTTCTTCCAAAGGATTTAATCTGAACTGATATGCACACTATAGCAGGAAATTGTAATCTCCAGTTATCTGATGGACTCGTATACTCTGAGAGCAAGAGAAAGGAGAGAGGGAGACAGTGGGAGAAACAGAGAAGGTGGGAGGCAAAGAGATGGTCCTCAATATATTCTGTGATAGTTGCCTTTGGGTTAAAATTCAATACTTACTAACTTGACTGTATTCACTTTTCACAGAATTACTTTTTCCTGAATGTATGTTAAATGTTGTATATTAAAATTCAGAAATCACCATGTGAAACTTGGCTGCCCATTAAAAGCTCAAAGATGCATAGAATTACACCAGGTCTTAGCTGAGATCAAGCAAATCAGAATCTCCAGGGGTGGGGCTGCACTATGAGGGGAGAACCAGTGCTTTAAACTACATACTCTACTTTCTACAATCAACATGCTTCCCAAAAAGGAAACCTTTTCACATTCACTTGAACTTGATATTGAAAGTCATTCTATAATGATGCTTTTTCAGCATGAAAGCCATTCTCCCTTTCATAAAGGTGAATCAAATATTTTTACATTGTATTAATATTTGCTTCAAATCATGTGAATGTTTACACAGAGAGGTGACTGTATAGAACAAAAGGGTGTTTCTTCACACACGTGATTCACAGGGGTACACCTGGACTTCACATTTGCATTTATTTTTCTCCTAGAACAGTTTCTCATTTGAGCTTGAAAAGTAAGTAGGTCAGATGGAATCATTGCTATTTTACAGACTGATGAGAAGTCAGGGAGAATTGAAATGACTTTTTAAAATTATCTTTGTGAAAGGACTAGCATACAGTTTTCTTTGCAGTTCACGCAATGCTCTTCCTCTTACACTTTTATGGCCTTATTTACATAGATATAAATATAAATATAGACAGTGGAAGCTACAGTATGTCTACATTTATGTGCTGAGGGTGTGCTCAGTCGCTCAACTGTGTTCGACTCTTTGCAACCCCAAGGACTGCAGCCCACCAGGCTCCTCTTTCCATGGGATTTCCCAGGTAAGAATACTGGGGTGGGTTACCATTTCCTACTCCAGGGGATCTTCCTGACCCAGGGATCCAACCTGCATCTCTTGCGTCTCCTGCATTGGCAGGCATGTTCTCTACCACTGGGCCACCCGGCAAGCCCCTGTAACTACATACAGATGAATACATCTCTATCATCTATATAGTGGAAGACACAGTAATATGTGATTAAAAGCCATGTGTGCATGCAAAGTCGCTTCAGTCATGTCCAACTTTGTGACCCTGTGGACTGTAGCCAGCCAGGCTCCTCGATCCACGGGATTCTCCAGGCTAGAATACTGAAGTAGATTGCCATGCCCAGCTCCAGAGGATCCCCCCAACCCAGGGATCGAACCAGCATCTCTTATGTTTCTGCATTTTCAGGCGGGTTACCACTACTAGTACCACCGGAAAGCTCCAATAATAAATATATAATATTATAAACTTTATAAATATATGCCATATATAATTATATATTATTATATAGGAGTATATGTTATATAAATTTATTTATATAAATTTATTTAAATTTACTTATGCATACCTATATGTATTAAATATTTCTTTATATATCTATACACATATATTTACTCAGGTATATAAATAAATTTACATGTAAGTAAATTTATATAATATGCATTTCTATATAATAGCATAGAATTATATTTTTACATGTAACAGATTATTCCATATCACTATGTTTCTCACTCTTGTTAATATACGTATATTTATATATATAATGTACATACCTGTCATGTAAATAAAAATACTAAAGTATGCTTAGTTTTTTTAGATCATCTTCTTCAAGGTTAATAATGGACTCAGCTATCAAAATTGTACATCAAATATGTAAGTAATAAAAGAAATCACATGAGATGTATCTTTCTTAACCTTAGGCGAGCAGGTATGGGGAAATTGCAAGAGGGAATTACAAACACAAAACCAAAACCTGCAATCACTTGGAAATGTTCAAATCTCATTTAAACAGCATGTACAATAGTTTGGTGCCCAAACTCAATTTTTACTTTAGGAAAACATAACTTTTCCTTAGACTATTTTCAAAACTCATTTCAGCAAAATAGAACTTGATCTTCAGATTCATAATATACCACACTCTGCTTGCAGGCACACCTACAAGGGGGTCTTTCTGCTCTGTGTTAAGTGGAAACTCAAGGTCTAAAGCTTCCATTACAGATCTGGACCATTCAGGGTTTCACACTGGCTTCCCACGTTACACTCAACTCAGAAGGCAATTACTGCTTTCTCTTGCAATTTATGGATTCCTTTTTAAATCTTTATTCCTGGTGATAAAAACATCAAAATGCAGACACGTTCTTGAAAAGAAAGTGACAGGGAAACTATCACATACATAGATTCTTCTGGGATTTTTGGAAAGTTATTTGCTTATCTGAACGATATTTGCCAAGATGAAAAGAAACCAGCAAATTCCTTAGACTCTCACTGACCAGGCACCAGCTGTGGCTGTTCTGTTGATATAGAGAACATCTGTGAAAAAATCTGGGCAGCGAGTGGAAAGAGTTCACTGTCAGCAAAAAAGCTCCAGGAACAACCGCGTCCTGGAAAGCATGAAGAAGTCAGGAAACAACACTGAAACATGGGGAAAGGAAAGAGTCCTGTTATGTAGAGTTAAGCATGAGAATGTTGGGGCTGCACACAAGAGGATGAATAGTCCCCAAGATTGTTCAGGGAAATATCTGCTCTTGCTTGAACTCAGGGATATTGGAAGGATCCGTCAAATCACAAATGCCTACAATAAAAGGGGCCTCGCAGGTCAGTGACCCATTTTACAGATGGGTAAACAGATGCATATGGATGCCCTGACATCCTGACTTACTCTACTGAATTAGTGAGTTGTTCATCACTGAACCAAATGGCTAGATGCTATCTAGTTATATTTCCGCTTTTAGAATCCCTCTTTGACCTCTATTTTCAAGGCACTGCCTTTCTTTTGAAATTGCTCAGAGACACACAGCAGGCTTTTAGCTACAACTTATGTGTGTGTGTGTGTATGTGTGTGTGTGCATGTGTATTGTGTTATTTTCTTTTGTTTTAAAATTTTAGGGAGTTTCCACAGATATCATGATAACACTGGGTATTTATAAAAACAGCTCCCATTTTCTCAGAGCAATGAGCTGAGGCATAGTGTACAGGAAACTGGGGCTATGTTTTCCTTCTTTCTCCCCTTACACAAGCCAATTTGCACTTGGAAACCTGTATAAAACAGATTTCTCATTTGCACATTCTAAGAATGAGCCTACCCTCTCAGAGACTCCGGTTATTCAAGCAAGAAAATGGCCAAAGCTATTTCCCATCTATGATGGCAAAAGCCACTTATCATTAAATAAAACATTTAAGCAGTAATTTAAATATTACAGGCTATGAAACTGCTTAGGCAGTGAACAGGAACTGGCATTTGAGAAGACCCAATCCTGTCCTTGAGCAAATAATTAAAACCTTGCTGTTTCTCACTCTTGTCTACAAAAATGGAATGAAAATTCTAGTCATTCATCCATCTAACATGAAGCTCTGAGAACTAATGAATAGTTACAAGGCTCTTTCTCAAAGGGAAGTCCTTGTGGGAGAGGTAAGCAATAAATAGCAGCTGTACTTTCCTGAGTTTCCAAGACAATTCTGATTGTGAATTTTCTGTCCCTTTGTCAGGTCATAGATCAGGCTTGGGCCAGACTTTTCTGCTGAACATAACCAAACTGCCCTTCCTTGTGGACCTAAAACAGTTAAAATCCTCTAAAGTCAGGGAGTCCCAAGAAAACCCAACAAAGAATACGTAGAGAGGAGACACTTAGGAAATTTCTCTAATATTAGGTATAAGATATATGCTAATTTGCACAGCTGACTTACAGACGTCATAAAAGAGCCATCTGTCAAAGTTTCCACAGGTTCATCACTTTTCTGGGGATATAAGTGCAAAGAGCAGCGGAGCAGGTCTTCCCTGCACTCTTTGTCCCCACTTAGCAGAATCTTCCTTGCTATCCAAGTTCAGGCATCCCTAAGTTCAGGTGTTTTAAAGAGCTCTTTCTTTTAAGCAATTTTATTTCAGGAAAAGATAGCGGGATAGCAAGAGAATCACTGGTTTGGCTAGAAATATTGATAAAGACTCCTTAAATTTCTTCAGCTTTTTTCAGAATCATCACTTTATCTGGCTCACAGGGAGGTATATATATTTTTACTCTTTGCTTGAATATTTTAAGACAAGTCCTTCTTATTAAAGAATGATCTTGGGGAAAAAAACAGAAAGATATTGAGGCACCTATTGACCCACTTAGGTCCCTCAATGAATATACTCTTATATATTGGTCAGAAGTCACAGATCAGGTTTTGTTTAACCAAGAACATCTATTACTGAGGACAAAAATAGCAGGACTCTGAGGCAGAAGAAAGAATAGGAGCAAAGAAGAAGAAAAAAATCAAAGTAAAAAGCATCACTAAGAGAATCCCAGAGTAGAAAGGATCTTAGAAATCTAATTCCAATTTGTCCTGATTCATGATTCCCTTCCACAGTGTCCTCTACAAGTGGTTGTTGGCCTGTTATTTCATAGATCTAGTGCCAAGGATACTCATTTTCATAATTCATGGAAAGACAACTGGGTTAGATCAGAGAGAACTTGGATCTGTACTGTTGGGCAGTGGTTTTGTTTCAAAGATCAAGACGTAGTTAAGTGCCTCATACCCCTGTCAATGGCAGCCCACTCCAGTGTTCTTGCCTGGAGAATCCCCACAGACAGAGGAGCCGGGGGAGCTGCAGTCCATGGAGTTGCAAAGAGTCGGACACGAGTGAGTGACTAAGCACAGAGCAGAGCACACCCCTGTCAATAACAGATCAAGCAGGCAGAAAACAATAAAGACGGAGACGCTGTGAACAGTACAACCAGTGAACTTGATGTAATTGACGTTTATGGAATTCTTCATCCAAAAATAGCAGAAGACACTATCTTCTCAAGTTTCAGTGGAACATCCACCAAAACAGACCACATGCTGGGCCATAAAATACCCCTCAACAAATTTAGATGAACAAAATTCATATACGTATATTCTTGGATCACCACAGAATTAAGCTAAATCAACAACTGAAAGATAGCCATAAAATTCTCAAATATTTGGAAATCACACTCTGCAATTCTAAATAAGCTATGAGTTGAACAGAAGTCTCAAGGGTACTTTAAAATAATCTGATCTGAAGGAAAATAAAAATACACTATAACACAATTTGTGGTATGCAGCAAAAGCAGTGTTGAGAGGGAGATTTATAGCACTAAAAAAAGCATAATAGAAAAGAAGAAAAATCTAAAAATCAATAATTGATTTATTCTTTATGATATTAAATAAGGAAGAACAATGTAATCTTATAACAAGAAGAAGAAAAGAAGCAATAAAAAATTAGGGCAGAAATCAAAGACTGAAAATAGGAAAATAAAGAAAATCAATGAAACCAAAACTAGTTCTTTGAAAGGTCAATACAATTCATAAACCTCGAGCTACGTGAGAATTAAACTAGAGAGGATTAAACAAATTGCCAATATTAGAAGTTGAAGATGGATCATCATTAGT
Source organism: Oryx dammah (assembly GCF_014754425.2). Classification (NCBI taxonomy): domain Eukaryota; kingdom Metazoa; phylum Chordata; class Mammalia; order Artiodactyla; family Bovidae; genus Oryx; species Oryx dammah. The sequence goes on from NW_024070194.1 coordinate 67,728,146, forward strand.
GATTCGATAGATATTAAAAGGATAATAAAGAAATGTGACTAAAAGCTGAAGAACTGACGATTCCAATTCCTGGTGGGATGTGAAGCAACAGAAATTCTCCTTTGTTGCCGATGGGAATCCAAAATGGTACAGCAACTTTGTAAGACAGTTTGGCGGTTTCTTAAAAAGCTTATTAGCTTATGGCCTAACAATCATGTTCCTAGGTATTTATACAACTGACATGAAAATTTATGCCCACACAAAACCTGCACATAAATGTTCCTAGCAGCTTTGTTTGTAATGATCTCAAACTGAGGGCAACCAAGATATCCTTCAATAGGTGAATGGATAAACAAATCGTGGTACATCTATATATTGAAATAGGATTCAGTGATAGTGAGGAACGAGCTACCAGGTTGGCACGGAAATACACAGATGAATTTGAAATATATATTTGGAAGTGAAAGAAGCCAGTCTAGAAAGGCTACATACTGTATGATTCTATGTATATGACATTTTGGAAAAGTCCAAACCATAGAGACATTGAACACATGAGTAGTTGCCCAGCAGCTGGAGTGGCGAGGTTGAATAGATGCCCCACAAGGAAATATTAGGGTTGTTAAACTGGTCTGTATGATACATGATACTGCACTTATCAAAACCCTCTGAATGTCACAGCACAAAGCGTGAACCTACATTTATGCAAAGTTCTGAAGAGCTTATTTAAGATCCCAGGATGGAGTTCAAAATGTGTCAAAAATAATCTAACTATATTCAAATATATGAAACAGCTTTACCAAATGTGATAAAGGGGGAAAGATTTTGATCCAAGTAACTCTGGAAATAAGAGGAGTCTATAAGACTAGAGGCAAAAGGAACTATCCATAAGCACTGTACTCCAGCTGATAGCTGTCCTCCAAAGGGGTGTGAGTATGGGTGAACACTCTGAAATCACTATACCTTAGATGGATGGTATAAGCTGAGACCTAAGTATCTCATTGCTAGAGGGAGAGTTTGCAAATAAAGGGAGAAGGTAATGGATAAAAGCGGGAGACATCGTTATGAACTTATGTTTAGCTCACTTTTTTAATATTTTTAGAATAATTTAATGTATTTATTTATTTTTGGCTGTGCTGGGTCTCCATTGCTGTGTGGGCTGTTCTCTGGTTGCAGTGAATGAGGGTTACTCTCTAGTTGCGGTGTGGAAGCTGCTCATCGTCGTGGCTTCTCCTGCTGCAGAGCGCCGGCTCGGGGGCGTGCCGGCTTCGGTGGCTGTGGCGCACGGACTTAGCTACTCCAAGGCATGTGGGATCTTCCTGAACCAGGACTGAACTCATGTCTCCTGCATTGGCAGGCAGATTCTTTACCACTGAGCCACCAGGGAAGCCCCTAGCTTATTACTGACATTGATAGTTTATATATAAATATTTGGCGATTAATATACATGTATATATTTCCTTGCTCTGTCACCTGAGAGGCCTAGATGCAATGACAACTCAGTAGTAATAAGCACACCTGATCTTGCTTTTATATATGTATCTTCTGGCCACACCATGCAGCTTTTGAGATCTTAGTTCCTCAACCAGGGATTGAACATCCTCTGCAGTGAAAGTGCAGAGTGCTAACCGCTGGACTTCTAGGAAATTCCCCTGATCTTGCTTTCTAATGCCATTCTCCAATAAGTGGAACTGGGGTTCCTTCAAGAAAAGGGTGATTCTAGGACTCAGGCAGAAAATATACAACATGCACACAGAGCATCCTGTTTTTGAGCAAAAAAAAAAAAAAAATACTCAAAATATAACAAACCAAAGAGCCCTCAAGGATGCAGGTATGTCAAAGAGATACCAGGGCCAACTAAAAGAGCTCCCAATGGTGGAAATTGGAAACAATTTGAGCAATAGAACAGAGAAGTTAGTATTGGATTGTTATCCAAAGTATAAAACAAGTATCACGGGTCCATCCTGATGTAAATAAGTAGTTTAAGAGCTAAGTAAATGGGGGAACAAGAGACAAATCTGCTTTCAAATAATTTTTGTAGCTACTCTGCCCTCTGGTAGGAGGAGCAGAGATCGCCTCCACTTCTTCAGTATGGGATGCACATTGTGACTTCCTTCCAAGGAGCACAAGTGTGGAAAGGGGGGGAAGTAACCCACTTGGGAGTAGAGAAACATGACAGGCACTAGGAGATTAAGTCAACATTAACAGTGACAGGCCATGTGGATCATATGCACGTTTGATATGATGAGACTGGCGGCAATTTATCTCTCTGGTCACCAACCCCCCAAGCCCACAAGCCCAGTCGTGAGAAAAATACCAGACAAATTCAAATTGAGGGACACTCTACAAAATACCTGACCAGTACCCCTCAACATTATCAAGATAACCAAAAAGCAAGAAAAGCTGAGAAACTTTCATAGCCAAGAGGAGACGCCTAATTCTCCTTAGGTATGATGACTGAATGTAATATGACATCCTGAGGGGGTCCCTGGACTAGAAAAAGAACACTAGGTAAACATTAAGGAAATCTGAACAAACTATGAGCATTAGGCTATAATAGTAATAATACGTGTCAATAGTGATCGTGAATTGTAACAAATGTGCCTAATATAAGATATTAATAATAGGGAAAACTAGAGGTGGTGTACCCTGTGCTTTCTTTGTAATTTTTCTGTAAAACTAACCCTCTAAGGGTTAAAAAAAAAAGGTTATTAATAGCAAAACAAAAACATAGTCATTGAATCAGGGTCTTGTCACTTGGTAGCAGTTTTCCTCCAGAAGGCATCTAGGCAGTTGTGTGGGTAAGTCTGTTCTTGATGCCAACTCCAAAGTTAGGAGGAAATGAATGGAAAATGTCACATGGGTCAGACAATACTATGTACTAATATAGGTGAGATTTTGTGTTGGGAAAATGTTTAATGCAAAGTCCACTGTAATCCTGACCCTTTGGGAAGAGATGACATGAAAGATAACATGAATAACAGCAGTCTTTGATAAATGTCATTCTAGGGGCCACAGACAGAAGGTGCCTTGGAAAATTCAGAGGGAAAGATCAGGGCAATTGTGAAAACCTCCATGTAGGAGTGGGGACACAAAGAAGCTTGTGAGCAGGGAATTCTCGGCCTAGGAATGTATGTGGGCAGAGGTAAAGAGGAAAGAAAGTAACAGGATGAGTTCAGTTTGACCAGAATGGAGTATTCAGATGGAAGACAAGCTGACAGTGAGGTGAGAAAATTTGGGGTTTATGTTACAGGCAGTACACAGCGAGCCACGCAGTTTCTCACTAAAGAAGTGACGGAATTAAATAAGGATTTTAGGCAGTGCTTTGCCTGCACACACTGCGTTGCTGTCTTCTTTTCCCGTTTCAGCCCGGCCCCGAATGGCTTCTCCCTGCTGGGCTCACTGCCTCAGTACTGTCACATCTAATGGTCACATTGCTAGTTTTAGCTCCAGTTTCTCAGCAGTATCTACCTCTGCTATTGAGTACTCCCCCTTGAAACAGCGTTTTCTGTTAGTTTCTGGAACATCACCCTTTCCTCATTTTTCTCCCTGTCCCTCTGGCTACTTTTCTCTGTTGGATTGTAATCCAAAATTAAGCTGTGCTTAATTGCTCAGTCTTGTCTGGGTCTTTGCAACCCCATGGACTGTAGCCCGCCAGGCTCCTCTGTCCATGGGGATTCTCCAGGCAAGAATACTGGAGTGGGTTGCCATGCCCTCCTCCAGGGGATCTTCCCAACCCACGGATCAAACCTAGGTCTCCCGCATCGAAACCAGTAATCCCACTCCTGGACAGGTGGAATCTTCACCGTCTGAGCCTTCGTTCTCTATCCAGTCTCTAAGTGATGGGATTCTTCCAGTTCTCTGTCCCTTTTCTTCTTTCTCCGTAGACTCATTCATTTCCATGGCTTGGTTTATTTCCTTCTGCTTGATTTTCCTCTCATAATCTATTATCTCTAGCCCAGAATTCTTTTCTGAGTGCTACTCTTATGGATACAGCTGTGTAGATGACACCTCTGTGTGGACACCTGAGTTATATCAGAGTTACCTGAAATTTAACATGTCCAAACTTGTTCTCTTGATCTTCCAAGCATTCTTCTCAAATCATGCCCCAATTTCCCACATCACTAAACAGCACTACTGTCTTCCTAATTCTGTACAAAACATCCTTGATTCTACCGTTTGCCTCATCTCGCTTGGTCCTTGCCCCATCCAAATCCATGAGCTGGTTCTATCAGTTTTGCTTTTTAAAATTACCTTAAAGAAAATGTAGTATACGCATACAATGGAACATTATTCAGCCTTAAAAAGAAGGAAGTCCTAATAGATATGTCTTCAGAGAAGAAGACATATAGGTGGCCAACAGGTACATGAAAAGATGCTCAACATCACTAACTGAGAAATGCAAGTCAAAATGCTGCTGCTGATGTATCACCTCACTATGGACAGAACGGTCATATCATCAAAGAATCTACAAACCATAAATGCTGGAGAGGGTGTGGAGAAAAGGGAACCCCACTACATGGTTAGTGGAAATGTAAATTAGTACAGCCACTATGAAGAACAATACAGAGTTTCCTTTAAAAACTAAAAACAGAGTTTCCATTTGACCCAGTAACCCCACTTCTGGGCATATATCTGGAAAAGGTGAGAACTCTAATTTGTAAAGATACATGTATGATATATCTTTATAATATATGTTGACAGCAGCACAGTAGACTAAGCATGGAAGAAACCTAAATGTCCATCAGCAGATGAATGGATAAAGGAGATGTGGTACATATATACTATGGAATACTAGTCAGCCACGGAAAAGAACTAGATGATGCCATTTGCAGAGACATGGATGGACCTAGAGATTGTCATACTGAGTGAAATAAGTCAGGCAGAGAAAGAAAATATCATATGATATTACTTATACATGGAATCTAAAAGAATAATACAAATGACTTATTTACAAAACAGAAATAGGCTTACAGACATAGAAAACAAACTTCTGGTTACCAAAGGGGAACGGGCAGGGGAGGGACAAATGAGGAGTTTTGGAGTAACAGAGGCACACTACTATATATAAAATAGATAAACAACAAAGTCCTGCTGAAGAGCACAGGAATTATATTCAATATCTAGTAATAATCTATAATGAAAAACGTCTGAAAAAAAAAAACCTGAATCACTTTGCTGTATACCTGAAACCAACACAACATTGTAAATCAACTATACTTCAATTATAACAAAAAAGGAAGGGAATCCTGCCATTTGTTGCACAATCAGGATGGACCCAGTGAAATAAACCAGACGCAGAAAGAGAAATGCTACATGATCCCACTTATATGTGGAATCTAAAATAGTTGAAATAATAGAACAGAGAGTAGAATGATGGTTACCAGGTACTTGACAAAGTTTCAGTTATGCAAGATGAATAAACTATGGAGATTTACAATATAGGGCCTATGGTGAAGGACAGGGAAGCCTGGTCTGGGGCAGTCCCTGGGGGTGCAAAGAGTCAGACACAACTTAGCAACTGAACAACAATAACAATAGTATCTGGTTATAAGATGAGCAAGTTCTAGAGATCTAATGTACAGCATGGTGATTATAGTTAATAATATTGTACTATGTGCTTGAAAGTTGCTAAGAAGTAGATCTTAAATATTCTCACCACAAAAAAAGAGATGATAATTCTGGGATGAGATGCAGGTGCTAGCTAGCTACAGTAGTAAGCATTTTGCAGTATAAAACTGTATCAGATCAACACGAGGTACCCTTTAAAATTACACAATGTTATATGACAATTACATCTCAGTAAAGTTGGAACAATTTTGCTAAGAGGGTAGATATTACTTTAAGTTCTCTGACTAAAAAAGAAAAAAAATTAAAAATAAGTAAATTTAAAAAAATTTAATTACCTTAAATTTGTTGCCCTTTCTCCATTGCCTTAGTCTAGCCATTGTTATCTCTTGCATGAACACCTGAAGCAGCCTCATAACTGGCCTTTCTAGTTCCTTTCTTGCCTACTTCTGTCCTTTTTCTCTGTCATAGCAAATCTTTTCAAGTCACCTTCTATTTAAAACACTTTTGTGGCTTCCTGTGGCTCTGAGGATAAAAGTCCAAAAATTTAATGCACCCTGCATGGTCTGACCTCATCTCCACCTCTGGCCTCACCTTGATTCACATTTTTCCTTGCTCTTTACACTTCAATCATACCCGTTTCCTTTCGGAACCTAAAATATAAATCTCATCAGACAACCACCTTTTTGTCAGTGGCCTCCATCTCACGAGGAAGAAAACACAAAGTCTTTGACTTGAACTAGAAGACCCTGTATGACTGGCAATGCACGCTCACTTTTTCTGCCTCATGTCATTTTGCAGAAAGACAAGTTCATTTACATCCTGCGACTTTTCACCTGTTGTTGCCTTTCCTGGCAATTTCACTCTTGACCTTTTATAAGCTCCATCTCAGCTTAAATATCACCTCTTAAGAGAAGTCATCCCAGGCCACCTTATTTAAGCAGGTTCCTCACTGTTCTCTACCCCAGCACCTTATTTATATTTTTAAAAGCTCTACAGTCTTATAATTATGAATTTCTTTGCATGTTTTTGTCTATTTCCCTGGTAGATTATAAGCTCCTAAAGGACAGGGCTACACCTGTTTTTTGCCTACCCTGGCATAGAAGCTCAAAGTCTGATGCATGCTAAGGATTTAAATATATAAAAATGAACCTTGTCACAAAGTACAGGTAATTTCAAGATGCGAAGAAAAGTTCGGTGGATAAGGCAAAAGTCCAGGTATCACATCTTTGACTTACACTCGAGCTTCCTATATAAGGGAAAAAAGGGTATTAGTCACTCAGTCATGTCCAACTCTTTGTGACCCTATGGACTGTACCCCACCAGGCTCCTCTGTCCATAGGATTCTCCAGGCAAGAATTCTGGAGTGGGTAGCTATTCCCTTTTCCAGGGGATCTTCCAGGTATCCAACTCAGCTCTCCTGCATTGCAGGCAGATTCTTTACCACCTGAGCCGCCAGAGAAGCCTCCTATATAAAGGAAACAAGGGTGGGGAAGCACAAATGTGGGAGACATTTATAAAGCAAGAGAGACAGAATTTTGTTACTGGTTGATGCAGCTGTAGACTAGAGAGGAAAAAGGATAAAGATGATTCTAAGGCATCGCGTCGGGGCAGATGTATTGGCTGATCATTGAAACAAGACTTCTGGACCGGAAGCAGAACAGAAATATTGTGTCTGCCTATTAGGAATCTGCCCCATAAATATACAAGGTTTCCTTTTGTACTGCTGGTAAATTCTACACTTTTATTATATTTCACATAAGGCTAAATTTTCCTCTTACGTGTGATGTTAAGAGGTTTAGTGAGCTTGATGCTTATGGAAAGGGAAGAGGCTTTCGGATCAAGTAAAAAAAGTCCCTGCCCTGCTACTCCCTAGGTGTGTGTGTGTGTGCTTGGCATGTTAATCAGCTTCTCCAGTACTTGGAATCCTCTGCAAAATGAGGATAACTTCATGTTGTTATGAGAGTTAAAATCAGGTAACATACTTGCCCCGGCATGGGCGTGGCCTGTCAGGTGGCCCCTGACATCCCAGCGCCCCGCCCCCCCTTTCTAATATGGCTCTGTTCCTATGTGTCCCTGGATCCTCCTGATTCAAAATCCTTGACTGTATCCCTATCTTGTTTCAAGGGACAGGGTGAGAATAAATGAGATAATGCTTCCTTGTCACTGTTACCCACTTTGCTGCTTGTTTACAGAGAGCTCTTTCTCTTGGTTTGGCTTCATCCTGGCCCTAGGAGGTATCTTAGCAGTTTCTTTATACTCTTGGTTGCTGAGTGTTCTGGAAATTAGCCCTAATCTAACATTAGTCTAATGGACACAGTTGCTGCTACTGCTAAGTCGCATCAGTCGTGTCCAACTCTGTGTGACCTCATAGACGGCAGCCCACTAGGCTCCCCCATCCCTGGGATTCTCCAGGCAAGAACACTGGAGTGGGCTGCCATTTCCTTCTCCAATGAATGAAAGTGAAAAATTAAAGGGAAGTTGCTCAGTTGTGTCCAACCCTCAGCGACCCCATGGACTGCAGCCTACCAGGCTCCTCTGTCCATGGGATTTTCCAGGCAAGAGTACTGGAGTGGGGTGGGGGTGGGGATATCATTTACATTCCAAAATCGAGCACAAATGCCCTTTGAAATGATTGGTGGTTTTGAATTATGTCTGCTCTTGCTTCATTTACATTAACCAGGTTGATTAGAGCGGGCTACACTGCGCTGTGTGCTTAGCTGCTCAGTTGTGTCCGACTCTTTGTGGCCCCATGGACTGTAGCCTGCCAGGCAAGAATACTGGACTGGGTTGCCATGGCCTCCTCCAGGAGATTTTCCCAAGCCAGGGATTAAACCCAGGTCTCCTGCATTGCAGGCGGATTCTTTACCATCTGTGCTACCAGCAAAGCCCATGAATACTGTAGTGGGTGAAAGTGAAAGTCTCTCAGTCATGTCCGACTCTTTGCAACTGCATAGACTATACAGTCCATGGAATTCTCCAGGCCAGAATACTGGAGTGGGTAGCCTTTCCCTTCTCCAGGGGATCTTCCCAACCCAGGGATCGAACCCAGGTCTCCTGCATTGCAGGCGGATTCTTTACCAACTGAGCCACAAGGGAGGCCCAAGAATACTGGAGTGGGCAGCCTATCCCTTCTCCAGCGGATCTTCCCATCCCAGGAATCGAACTGGTGTTTCCTGCACTGCAGGTGGATTCTTTACCAACTGATCTATTAGGGAAGCTCACTGTAGTGGGTACCCTATCCCTGCTCCAGGTGATCTTCCCAACCCGATTCTCTACCAGTGGAGCCACCAGGGAAAACCCTAGAGTGGGCTACATACCATAATTCTGAAAAAGACATAATGCTCTTTGGAGAGAAAAACCATAAAGTACTACCACAAAAGTTTTATGCATGAGGACAGACCCTCAAAAGCGTGAAAGGGAAGAAATGGCTTCATTTTATTCTCCTTGCTGAAATTTTTGCCTCACAAAATTCACATTTTAAAATACCTATTTATGCCCTTCTCAGTGTGTATTAGGTTCAAAAGCTTGAAAAATTGCCAGTTGATACACCTGGCATGGAGAACCCCAAAATGCTGTCCTTGGGTGAGTCCTAGATAGTTGAGAAAGCTAGTTTTTCTAACCAAGGCATCTCATGCTTTACTGCTTTTAGTGACAGGCTAAATTTGTTTCATTTTTTGTTTGTTTAAAAAATGTATATTTTGCTGTGCTGGGTCTCAGTTGCAGCCTGAGGGATCTAGTTCCTTGACCAGGGATTGATTGAACTAGGGCCCCTGCTTTGGGAACATGGAGTATTAGCCACTGGACCACCAGAGAAGTCCTCAGGGAAGGCTAAATCTGAATTGTGCCTGCTTTTCCCTCCAATTCTAGTGCAATGAATGCATGTTTTCACAGGTTGTTTATTTAGGGTATTTCCACATTAGAAACAAGGAAGCGGGGAGGAGAGAAGTAACTTTGAGACTATAATCAAGAAAACTAGAGAGAAGATGTAGAAATTAGGCAGAGTCCCTGACCCAAATCATGCTATGCTTAGTCACCTCACTGGTCATGAATGTCTTAATGGACTTAACCTCATACCCATCACAACGCTATAATCATCCTAGAAAGGTTTACCCTCTCCTTTGTTCTGTTAGAATAGCATTCGTCAAGAAGTTGAGGTCCAAAGTGAAACTGCAAAGAGGAGCCTTGACTATTTTCTTGCCTTTTAACTGATTCTTGTGCTAGGAGTTGATCCCACTTGTCTTCATGTCTGGGATCTTACAAGAGGTCCCAAGTATATTCAAATCTCTCTGCCAGTAGCTCTAGAATCTCTGTGTTGAACCCATTTGTGAAAAATGCTTTCTCTTTGAAAGAAAAGCTGTGGTAAACCTAGATAGTATATTAAAAAGCAGACACATCACTTTGCCAACAAAGATCCATACAGTTAAAACTGACTTTTCCAGTAGTCATGTATGGATGACTATGTATTCCAGGATGTGAGAGCTGGACCATAAAGCAGTTTGAGCACTGAAGAATTGATGCTTTTTTTTTTTAAAATTAATTAATTATTTATTTATTTATTTTTTATTTTACTTTACAAATCTGTATTGGTTTTGTTTGAACTGTGGTGTTGGAGAAGACTCTTGAGAGTCCCTTGGACTTCAAGGAGATCCAATCAGTCCATCCTAAAGGAAATCCACCCTGAGTATTCACTGGAAGGACTGATGCTGAGGCTGAAGAAGCTCCAATACTTTGGCCACCTGATGGGAGGAGCCAACTCATTGGAAATGACCTTGATGCTGGGAAAGATTGAGGGCAGGAGCAGAAGGGGGCAACAGAGGATGAGATGGTTGGGTGGCATCACCGACTTGATGGACATGAGTTTGAGCAAACTCCAGGACATGGTGAAGGACAGGGAGGCCTGGCGTGCTGCAGTCCATGGGGTAGCAAAGAGTCTGACATGATTGAGTGACTGAACAACAACCCCACATGTTGTTCACTCAGCAAATATTCATTAAATACCAACCATGTGCCAGGCACTGAGCTAGTTTTTCTTGGGGTGACTGACACAGGACAGGTTGCCCACATAAACATTAGGCATCAAGTACAACATCGGGGGTCCGCTTGTACCTGGTGGAATGAAGAGCTGCCCCATATCCCTACCCTGTGGATGAAATATCCAAGAAAACTGAGCTTATCCCATTCTCATTCTCTTTCAACACCTCGCTTTAGGAGGTATTGCATCACTTCTTTGGGCTCAGGGACTTTGTAGGGAGTTGGTGCACATTGGTCTGTGCCAACCACATGGCACAGGAAGACAGAAGGGGCTATGTAAACCCTATTCCAGAAGTGCCTTTGCTATGCTTTGTATAAGCCATGACCCTTAGCCAACCCTGAGGAGGTAAACACCAGGGAATCTGGGATCACATTCAAGTATCTCAGAATACTCATTACACCATCAGAAGTCAACACTGGAGCAATTTGTTCTAGAATAATGCTAACATACTTGAAATTTGCAATGGGGAATTTAATGCATCTCTGCACAAAACAACATTTCTTTCTTTGTTCTACTGGCTTCAGGAAAAAAGAAAAAATATTCTTCCAGTGTGTCAACACTGCCCATTTCTAGCACTTTTAGTTAATTTTAGGCCATTCTCTTTGAAGCAGCCTCAGACAATCCTAACACTGAAGCAAGATCGGGGATCAAATGCAGAGTTAAACAATGTTGGAGTCATCAGAAATTTGGAATTTTATATGGTGACGTCTATTGTTTTTAACACACTGAAAAACAAATTAAGGGAGTAGATTCGTTGACAGATGTGGACGATTGAGACGAAAAAAATAGTTTTGCAATATATTTGTGTTTTGCAGCTAGGCAACCCCAAATGACTAACACACAGGAAGTATGTACTTGTGTGCTTCTTCTAGCCAAATTATGGGAATTATAAATCTCTTATTTTCTTTATGTGAATAATTTCTATGTAAAAGAAAAAAAAATGAAAAGAAATAAAGCCTCTCAAGTTTAGAGGGCTTGTTTTCCACCAACTTCTCTCCCACAGTCCTTTTATTTTCTTTTCATAGCTTTTCCCACAGGGCATCAGGAGTGGGAAGTTCTGTAAAAAGGAAAAAAAGGAGTGGATTGTAAGCCATTACATTAAAAAAAAAAAATCCTTCAAGGACCCAAGGAAGAATACCGTAAAAGGAGGAGTCAGTCTTGGCTTCATTATGGAGTGACATATTACATACACATATCTTTTAAGCTTTCAGGAAACAGACTGGCATTGAAGTAAAGACTATAGATATAAGTAGCTGTGATTACATTGTAATTCAGACTCTAATGATCTGCTATAAATATTGTTTGTATTATTATTGTAGTTCTACAATAACTTCCTGTTGATCTTTTTTTTTTAATCCATGGCATTTAATGCTCACAATTTGTGCCACCCTCTGAAAATCTTTTCACAGCCTAGGCTAAACAATCGCATTTATGTATCAAAGTGCAGAAATGTTCATTACTGTACATCATCCATGCATTGTTGAGAAAGGGGTCTTATAAAACTTATCAACAGGAATTTCTGTACCTTGACCCTCGACTGGCTTTACTCCAATAATCTCTTTACACTGAAGTTAGGCAGGCAAAGAAGCAACTAAGATATGATACCACATAAACAATGCTGGGGAGAAACAAACCTAAGTTGGCCAATGGACTACAGCTTGTTTCTGCTGGATTTTAGAAAACACAGTTGTATGTTAAAAATGGTCTTACATCACTTCCAAAGATTAGCCAACTACAGAAGATTCTGGGGAATCTGATGACAACATTTGCATCACATCCACAGAAATGAGCCTCTGCAGGACCAATGGTCAACTCCCTAGGTTCTGCCACGGTCACCGTGTGCTCTCACCTGTGTCCCTGTCCCCTCAGGGTCTCCCTTTTGCTTATTGTCTCTGGGGACATTGGCTGCCTGAAGGCTGAGATGCAGAAGTACATTTTTTTAAGCTTTCCTTAGAAAGGTGCCCAGAAGAAATCCTTGTACCTTACACCCCAAAGCCTGCTGTACCTACAAATCTGACAGAGTAATTTCCTTAGATTAACTTCTGGTAAATTAATCTGGGAGATATTTAAATCCAGATTCCACAAAATTATTAAGAATTAAAAATTACGTATCTCTATCTGTCAACCTACTGATCTCTCTCTCTAGTATACAAGTTGATTATAATCATTCAAAATTTCAAAACCATTAACCCATAGAAGTGCTTCCCAGGTGGCAGAGTGAAAGAATCTGTCTGGCAATGAAAGTGATGAAAGAGATGCATGTTCGATCCCTGGGTCAGAACAATTCCCAGGAGTAGGAAATGGCAACCTGCTTCAGTATTCTTGCCTGGAGAATCCCATGGACAGAGAAGCCCACTGGGCTACAGTCCATGGGGTCACAAACAGTCAGACACGAGTGAAGAGACTTGGCATGCACATACGCGTGCTCATTCCCAATACATCTACCAAGGCGCAGAGATCCAGATTCTGTCATGGAATTTTGTCTGCAGGTAGACTGGCCCAACCAAAATACAGGATGCCCAGTTAAAATAGAAATTCAGATGAATGACTAATAATTCTTTCTGTATAAGTGTATCTCATGCAAAGTTTGAGACATACTTACAATAAAAAATTATTTGCTGCTCTCTGGAGCTCAAATTTAACTGAATGTTGTATGTTTTTATTTGCTAAATCTCGCAACATCGAGAACATGAGTCCTGTGGGTGTGAAGTCCATCTTGGCCACTGGTGGATGAATAACCAAGAAGGTTACACCACCTCCATACTCTTCGGTTTCCTTACCTGTTGATAAGGAATAACTTAACCTCCTCAAGGGAGGATCAACTCAGAATAATTGGTTACTTGGGAAAGACTGCTGATTTTTTCCCTATCTAATTAATATTAGTGAAATATTTGCATGAAATTTATTCAGTGAAAGTAGGAGTAAGCTGTTTTATTTTAATAATAAAGGAATGCTCGAATGAGAGGTTTAACTTATTCAAAACCAAACCTCTTATGATTTGATGACCCTGGCATTTGTGTTTGTGAGTGTGTGTATGTGTGTGTGTGTGTTAGTTGCTCAGTCATGTCCAACTCTGCGACCCCATGAACTATAGCTTCCCAGGCTATTCTGTCCATGGAATTTTCCAGACAAAAATATGGGAGTGGGTAGCCATTCCCTTCTCCAGGGGATCTTCCTAACCCAGGGATCAAACCCAGGTCTCCTACCTTGCAGGCAGATTCTTTACCATCTGAGCCACCATGGAAGCTCCTATCTGTGCCTATGTAGCCCCTTAATCTGAATTTGTAAGGATTAATATTAGAGACTGTACTTCAAGCTGAGTATGGCTTCTTGTGCTGAGCATGGCTCTTTCAAGGTAGATAAAAGTTGGCTTAAAGCTCAACATTCAGAAAACTAAGATCATGGCATCTGGTCCCATCATTTCAAGGCAAATAGATGAGGAAACAGTAGAAACAGTGACTGACTTTATTTTTCTGGGCTCCAAAATCACTGCAGATGGTGATTGCAGCCATGAAATTAAAAGACGCTTACTCCTTGGAAGGAGAGTTATGACCAACCTAGACAGCATATTGAAAAGCAGAGACATTACTTTGTCAACAAAGGTCCGTATAGTCAAGGCTATGGTTTTTCAAGTGGTCATGTATGGATGTGAGAGTTGGACTATAAAGAAAGCTGATGCTTTTGAACTGTGGTGTTGGAGAAGACTCTTGGGAGACCCTTGGACTGCAAGGAGATCCAACCAGCCCATCCTAAAGGAGATCAGTCCTAGGTGTTCATTGGAAGGACTAAAGTTGAAGCTGAAACTCCAATACTTTGGCCACCTGATGTGAAGAGCTGACTCATTGGAAAAGACTCTGATGCTGGGAAAGATTGAGGGCAGGAGGAGAAGGGGACGACAGAGGATAAGATGACTGGATGGCATCACTGACTCAATGGACATGGGTTTGGGTGCACTCTGGGAGTTGGTGATGGACAGGGAGGCCTAGTGTGTTGCAGTTCATGGGGTTGCAAAAAGTCAGACACGACTGAGTGACTGAACTGAACTGAACTGAACTGAATATGATTGTTATTAAAATATCTCTGTACGAATAACATGTCCCATAACTTGAAGATGGATTCATAAGCATCATATAATCAGAGCTTCAGATAGGAGGGATGATTTGATCTAAGTTTATTATCTTACAGATAAGAAAACTGAAGCTTAGTGAGACAGCGCTGTACAGGAAACCTCCTCGTTAGAGAAATGTCCTCTGCACTCTTAGCTGTTATGGAAGATGATACAGTGGAGAGGGACACACATGTTCTTGATATCTAAATAGGTGACATAATTCATAAAGGATTTACCCCAACAAAGCAAAAGTACCAGGCATATTTAAACATGTGTACAATATTAACTGTACCATTATGAGACTTTATAGGAATTCAGACATCTTACTATCACCATTGGAAACTTCAAACATTGGCATCTTTCTGGGAAAAGATCCGCTGAAATCATGTAGGCGGAGCCCCAAGGAGGTTGAAGCAAATGATGCTATTTGCGCCATCTCCAAAGAAAAGCCAAAGAAACGCCAATTTCCAATCCTAACACAGCTCAAGTGAGCACAAGTCTCTTTGGAAACTCTTAAGATGCTGGTGCAGATGAAAATTACAAATGCTTATTAAAACAGTATGCCCAAGAAAGTGGAGAGGACAAACAATGACACATGGAAAGGTCACCATCTGATACAAAGTTTCCACCAGGTGGCCCAGCCCAGGCTCTTCTCTGATTCTTCTCTCTTAATTGGAGGCTAACAGAGATGGGGATGAGAGCTGGAGAGTTAACTTTTCATGAGCCTAAAACTTTCAGCTTACAGTTCATTATTCTCAACCTTTTCTTAGGGCTTCTGGCAGCCTGACTGTGCAGGCACAGATTGAGCTGACCTCCTCTGGCTGAGGTTCCCTCCTAGAGACTAAATATTTCTGACAGTGGCTCAAGAAAGGAGTTATTTTAAGTGGGTTTACACTTGGCATTATTATGAAAAGTACAGCTTAACATTAAGAGTGTTAATGCTCCAGTTAGAGGCTGTGTATAATTATGATCCCAAAGGCATGTGGGGTTACGGAAATAGGACTGTCTGAGGTGTGTGCTCCAGGCTGGTTTGATGGGGATTTTAAATACCCTCCAGTTCATTTTACTTTTATTCTTTATCAGAATGTTGGGGGACTATCGCAGGTTCTAGATATGCATTTGAACTTTGGGGGAGAGGGTTGTGAATATGACTGAGTGGTCACAGATACTGTGAAATGAGGCAAATGGAAAATTCTAGGAAACTGTCTTGGCTGGCCAAATACATACATACATACATAATAAGCATCACACACTATTAATAGCATTCCTGAGTGTGCTTAACCCATATAACACAGCTCATTATTTAGATGATAAAACAGAGGGTTTCATAAAGTTCTTACACGGATTTAATATGCTAGACTTTCTACTTTTAAACTTTAATAACTATGATTATGCATATAATAGGAAAAAGCTCAAAGTGGTATTTGAAGGGAAAGTGAACTTGCATCTCTTAGTTGTGGTGAACTGCAATGCTATCAGTCTCTCTATAGATATACCTCTATCTAGACCCGGATTATGTCTATTAACCCTCTATATCTATCTGGCTATCTAATTGTATATAATTTAATATAAATACATATGAATATATAAAATTATATAAAACATAATTTATATTAAAATGTTCTTTATTAATGCAATTATTGTAATTTTTCAAAAGATCTGAAATAAGGGTGGACAACTAACGGTATCAATTTGGGCAAGTTTTATGCCTTGGTTTTCTTATCTGAAAATGGGGTTGTAACCAGCTTCATTGGATTGTTGCAAGGATAAAAGGAGATAATAGATGTTAAATGTTTAGGACAGGGCTTGGTATATGATTATTATTCAAATGGAAGCTGATACCATACTTAGAAAGCATTTATATTAATTCTATTATCTCAACTACACTTAATTCAGTGTTTTTAAATGAATAAAATTGTTTGATGGTTTTTCCATATATTTAAGGGCTTCCCAGGTGGCTCAGTGGTAAAGAATCTGCCTGCCAGTTCAGGAGACATAGGAGACTAGGGTTCGATCCCTAGGTTGGGAAGATCATTTAGAGTAGAAAATGGCAACCCACTCCAGTACTGTTGCCTGGGAATCCCATAGGCAGAGAGGCCTGGTGGGTTACTGTCCATGGGATCGCAAAGAGTTGGACACAACTGAGCACACGCACACATTTAACAGAACTCAGCCATTCCACTCTTTTGTCTGTAGGGAAACATACACACACACACACACACACACACACATATACATACATAGCTCCATTAACTAAGTCCCTCACTTTTGCCTATACATCAGGTATGGACTTAAAAGAAGCAGAAGATATTAAGAAGTGGCAAGAATACACAAAAGAACAATTCAAAAAATATCTTAAGACTCAGATAACCATGACGGTGTGATCATGCACCTAGAGCCAGACATCCTGGAGTACGAAGTCAAATGGGCCTTAGGAAGAATCACTCCGAACAAAGCTAGTGGAGGTGATGGAATTTCAATTGAGCTATTTCAAATCCTAAAAGATGATGCTGTGAAAGTGCTGCACTCAATATGCCAGCAAATTTGGAAAACTCAGCAGTGGCCACAGGACTGGAAAAGGTCAGTTTTCATTCCAATCCCGAAATTGGAAGGGCAATGCCAAAGAATGCTCAAACTACCACACAACTGCACTCATCTCACACACTAGCAAAGTAATGCTCAAAATTTTCCAAGCCAGGCTTCAACACTACAAGAACCGTGAACTTCCAGATGTTCAAGCTGGAACATCCTCTGCTGAAAAGGCAGAGGAACCAGAGATCAAACTGTCAACATCCGTTGGATCATAGAAAAAGCAAGAGAATTCAAGAAAAATATCTACTTCTGCTTTATTGACTATGAAAAAGCCTTTGTGTGGATCACAACACACTGTAGAAAATTCTTAAAGAGATGGAAATAGCAGACCACTTTACCTGCCTCTTGAGAAATCTGTATGCATGTGCAGTTAGAACTGGACATGGAACAACAGACTGGTTCCAAATTGGGAAGGGAGTATGTCAAGGCTGTATATTGTCACCCTGCTTATTTAACTATATGCAGAGTACATCATGAGAAATGCTGGGCTGGATGAAGCACAAGCTGGAATCAAGATTGCCGGGAGAAATACCAGTAACCTCAGATATGCAGATGACATATCCCTTATGGCAGAAAGTGAACAGGAACTAAAGAGCCTCTTGATTAAAGTGAAAGAGGAGAGTGAAAAGGCTGGCTTAAAACTCAACATTCAGAAAACCAAGATCATGGCATCCAGTCCTATCACTTCATGGCAAATAGATGGGGAAACAATGGAAACAGTAAGAGACTTTTTGGTCGGGGGGGGGGGCTCCAAAATCACTGCAGATGATGACTGCAGCCATGAAATTAAAAGATGCTTGCTCCTTGGAAGAAAAGCTATGACCAACCTAGATAGCATATTAAAAAACAGAGACATTACTTTGCCAACAAAGGTCCATCTAGTCAAAGCTGTGGTTTTTCCAGTATGTATGGATGTGAGTTGGACCCTAACGAAAACTGACAGCTGAAGAATTGATGCTTTTGAACTGTGGTTTTGGAGAAGACTCTTGAGAGTCCCTTGGATTGCAAGGAGATCCAACCAGTCCATCCTAAAGGAAATCAGTCCTGAATATTCATTGGGAGGACTGCTGCTGAAGCTGAAGCTCCAATACTTTGGCCACCTGATGTGAAGAGCTGACTCATTTGAAAAGACTCTGATGCTGGTAAAGATTGAAGGCACGAGGAGAAGGGGACAACAGAGGATGAGATGGTTGGATGGCTGGATGGTTGGATGGTTGGATGGCATCATTGACTCGATGGACATGAGTTTGAGCAAACTCCAGGAGTTCGTGATGGACAGGGAGGCCTGGCATGCTGCATGCAGTCCATGGGGTTGCAGAGTCGAGTATGACTGAGTGACCGAACTGAACCGATAGATTAAAAAGCATGAGGTGCAGAGAAGAGAGATCTAAATGTGAACAGTCAAAGCATGAGATGGATCACAACTCCCCATTCCTAATTACCCAAATTGAGTTACAGTCCTGTAACCAATTTATATCCCAGCAACAGCTCTGATGCTCACTCTTCCCCACTCATCCTATAAGACTGTGTGGGGGAAGTCTATAAATGCAGAGCTAGAGCAGCTGAAATGTTTGGAGACAGGCCTCAGATACCGGATTTTGACTTAATCTGTAATTTCAACTACAGGCTCATCATACATTTATTTTTACCTGGAACTCTAAAGGGTACTGATATTACCTGTATATTTTTTCTTTCTGTTTCTATCCACACACACACCAAAAAAAGCTTTAAGAAGCGCTTTCTTGGTTGTGGTATTTTTTTCCCCAAGGAAACAAGAATAGAATTACATATGGTATTTTTCAGGGCCTTTTTACTCCATCTCAAGAAAACATCCTGTTTTTAAGAGCTCAGAGAATCCAGACTCTTATCAAAATAAGTAAATAATTGCTAAAATTTTCATTTTGGATTTATCAGCATTCATCATTGCCCTACAAGTGAAAAATCTTAGAAATGTACAAAAATGTTCATTATATGTAGATTTTTTGGAATGTATCAATCCCAGGCAAGCTACTATGACCAGCTGCTTTCCAAACAAGATGAAAAATTAAAATATGTAGTAAGTAAATATCTAATTTCCTTAATTCCAAAGGATAAGGTTTCCATACTTATTCAAAAACATGCTCTCTCTTTCTCTTTCATATGAAAAGAGTAGGAAAAGAATCTTCATTGCAGAAAACCTGTAAAATAGTAAATCAGATCTATATACAAGAAATACAGGTAGTTAATTCCTTTAAAAGACATTTTTCCCCCTGAGATTCTTCAAGTAGAAGTTTGAAATTTTTCTCACTGAACACATGTAATTAACCTAATTAACATGGAATTTAATCTGGTGGAGGGGGGTGTTTTGAGAACATTTTACTTTGAGTAAAAATAATGTCATGCCTAAACCAGTAAAGCCACTTTGCCTACTAAGTTCAAAACACATGATTGCATATGTGCATCCTAGCACTCTTTTTAAGCATTGTTTATATAACTCCTTTCTTTAAGGTAAGGAGATTCCTTCCCTTGTAGGAAAACGTGCCTCCGAGGTAGGCAGGCAGCAAAGAGCTGTGTCCACATTTGTAGAGAAGAAACGGAAGGTCCAATGGAAGCAGGGGTCACATCACTGCACACTTCCTAGATGGCAAATGATTTCCCAGGCTTGGAAGATGCAAACGTGGGTGAAGTCTGGTCCCCCCTACCAGTGAGTCTACTGCATTTCAACCAGAGAGAAACCAACTTTGGAATAAGTAGTAGCAGTACAACGTGATTCTTGCTCCGCAAACATAGAAACAGGAGAGAACAGGGAGACCCAAGGCTTCTAAGTAGGGGAGAAATAAGATCACACTTGTCTAAGAAGATAACCACAGCAGCTCCATGAGAAGCCCGGGTGTTGGGAAGGAAAGTGGCAGTGAACCTTGTTAGAACCTAACCAAATTAGACAGAAAGACAGAAGATCTCACCGCCAAAGCACTAAGGAAGATGAGAAGGACCTTAACTCAGGAGGTGCTTCCGAGGAGAAAGTGGAATTAATTTAATGATAACTAAGATGTGTGGCAAACATCAGGAGCTAAGCCACTGACCATTGGTCTTTTTTTAAGCCTCAGTCCTAGGTCCTCTTTCCTTTCCATGCCAATGTTACTTACATGCATTCAACCACCACAGGTGCATTCAATCACCCCCTCACCCCCCAACACACAAATGAACTATATGTAGATCTCTCCACTCATCTCTTTGGAATTTGAGATCCATAGGGTCAACTTATTGCTTGAGGTGTCTTCTTAGGTATCTTAGAGGCAACTTTGGATTCAGGATGTCCAAACCAACCTTAAATCTGGTTCTCTTGCAAGATTCAGTCTCAGTAAATGACACACCCACCACACCACAAATCTACAAGTCATCCTTGGTATTTTTCTTCCCTCACCCTCATCTCCAAGATCACCTCAAATCCTTAGATTTTATTTCCTAAATCTCATTTTTTGTTGTTTATTCACTAAGTCATATCTGACTCCTTTGCAACCCCATGGACTGTAGCCCACCAGGCTTCTCTGTCCATGGGATTATCCTGGCAAGAATAAACTGGAGCAGGTTGCCATTTCCTTCTCCAGGGGATCTTCCCAGCTCAGGATTGAACCCACATCTCCTACGTCTCCGTGTATTGGCGGGCAGATTTTTTTTTTTTTTTTAACTACTGAGCTAGCTGGGAAGCCTCTAAATCTGACTTGAGTCTGTCCACTTATCTCCCTCCCTACTGCTATTCTCCTAGTTCAAGCTACTGTCTTCTCTGGACTGGACATCTCCAACAGCTTCAGAAATGCTCTTTGCACATCCATACCTGCTCTCCTTATGAACTTTTGGAAATGGAAATCTTCTTGGCACATCGCTGTTGAAAAATCTGAGTAGTTTCCATTGTTCTCAGGATGAAAGAACAAGATCCTCAACATGGCTTAGAAGGCATCTTAGCACCTTTTCCTACTAGTTAAATCCTACATCATGTTCTGTTCTCACTTTAACTAACTACTCCACAGGAGTACCTTTCCTGATCTCCCTAACTAGGTCAGAGGCCCACGTATAATTCCCACAGCTCTACCTACTTCTGCATCTACACAGATGCCATTTTGTGATCTCATTCATGTTTTCCTCTCTGAACAATAGTGCAGTCATAGGGCAGGGTCCTGGTTCCTCCTCAAGGAATATATTAATGACATCCTTGAGTTCTTTTGTAGCACTTAAACCCCCACTGAGGTGGAGGACAGCAACTTCAAACTGAGCATAAGATTCCTGGAACACCTCCCTGTTACCTCACCACTAACCAATCAGAAGAAAGTCACACACTATAGCCCTCACCCCAAATTTTGCCTATAAAAACTCTTTCCCTTGAACCATCGAAGAGTTTGGGTGTTCTGAGCATGAGCCACCCGTTCTCATTGCTTAGCCCTGCAATAAACTTTCTCTGCTCTAAACTGTGATGTTTCAGTTTATTTGGCCTCACTCCATGTTAGGCACACAACCTTTGCTTGGTAACACCAACTCAGAGAGTCGGTATCTAGCTAAAGTCACACAGGTATTAAGTGGCAGACTGGACCTGAATTCAGGTCTGTGTTATTCTGAAGCTCTCTCTCCCCCTACATGTTAGGCTCCAGGAACAAATTAGAATAATAAATGTCGAGGAAGAGAGCAAGCTCACCAACCTCTTTGGCGGTGGTGGTTGGTGGTGGTTTAGTCACTAAGTCATGCTGGACTCTGTGTGACCCAATGGGCTGTAGCCCGCTAGGCTCTGCTGTCCACTGGGATTTCCCAGGCAGAAATACTGGAGTAGGTAGCCACTCACTTCTCTAGGAGATCTTCCCGACACAGGGATTGGACCCCTGTCTTCTGCATTGCAGGTGGATTCTTTACCAACTGAACCACCAGGAAGGCCTCCACCAATCTCATTATCTTACTTCATGCCCAAAATTCAGGACAAAGAAAGCCTAGTATGGACAGATGTGTCTCTTCCTTCTCTTCAACTCTGACTCCCACCAGCATCCTCTTACTTCAAGCAGCCGAGGGGAGACCCCTTGACTGCCTGCCATATTTGCTGTGTACCATCCAGAGACCTCTGGAACCAGTTTCCAATAACTATCACCTACATACTTTCAAAGCTCCAATATGTTGGCCACCTGATGCAAAGAGCTGACTCATTGGAAAAGATCCTGATGCTGGGAAAGATTGAGGGTGGGAGGAGAAGGGGATGACAGAGGATGAGATGGTTGGATGGCATCACCGACTCAATGGACATGAATTTGAGCAAACTCCGGGAGATGGTGAAGGTCAGGGAAGCCTGGCGTGCTGCAGTGCATGGGGTTGCAAAAAGTCGGACACAATTTAGTGACTAAACAACAGACTTCCAATTTCCTTTTCCAATGCTCGGTTTTCTTTCTTAAGTAAGGGGCAGAAGAATTCCTGTTAACATTGTTTATCTTTCCTCTACTAGAGGTTTTCATGTTGAAAACTCAAGTACAGACTTTGGTTACATGCTGTCTTTAAAAGAATATCTGCTTAATGTTAATCCATTACCTGAATCTGGAATCTACTAAACTCAACTGTCATATGGAGTCACCTGGAGAGAGTTTAATGGAAAAGCAAGGCAGTAAATTAGTGCCATATGACTAGCTTGAGTAATACTAAGTTTGTTTATCCAAGCCCCTCAGAAGAATGGACTGTATTTTTAAGATATGACTTGTTTTCCATATCTGCTGAAGGCTTGTTGCTACTTAACTGGACATTTAATTTTCCACTGATTCATTTTCCCCCTTACAGACAGCTCGATGGCTATTCAATATGTGCATAATATGGAGAAAAATAATCATAGGAAAGGGACACAGAGAATGTCATAATTAAACTGTGCATTTGCAAAATACACTCAATAAACCCAAAACATCTTGATTGCTATAATCAGGTAGATTAGGTTTTCAGCAAATACTTCTTAAAACAGAGGTTTATCTAGAGCCAGAAGCAGACAGGCAGCTCCCTGTATCACCTTATAACACAAAATTAACTACATTTACCTCCGATTATTTTTTTTTAATCAAATATAAAGAGAAATCAAAATGATTTAAATCAATAGATTTGTGAAACATGAGGGCATTTTCCACAACCTTCTAGAACAGGTTTATTTTTTTCCTCATCCGAACTCTCATTAACAAAACCCACTGTGCCTACCAATGACAAACACAGAAATTTATTGCCTCAAAGATGTGGTTCAAACTTCTACAGTTAGGCGATTGGAGTTCAGAGCAAATTAAGTTGCAGGGGATCACTGAAAGTAAAAGATCGAGGTGGGAGAAGGGAGTTTGGACAAGTTAAGAAACATTCACAGTCTTTATAAAGAGAAAAATATTGCCAAAATATAAGAAATGATGATCAAAAGGGATTTAAGCCAATTACTGGGATGAAACACCCATGCTATAAAATAGAGAGTCAGTGACTTCAAATCCTCTTACTCTTTCTCTGCTTTATGGTGTTTGAAGTTTATATGCAAAATATTTCTCTCTGATCCCCATCTAACTAATGGGCTCATTGAGAGGACTGGTGATTCTGCTGATTTACTGAACAGTGACCTGCAGAGAAAAAGCAAAAGACAAGGAAAGCAATTTTATGGAAACAAACAAAAAAATTAACTAGAGATTTAAAGCTTAATATAGCTTTATCCTCCAGAGAGCTCGGCCTGATTGCAGACAGAGCTTAAAAGCAGGATTCAAAAGCACCAACACGCTAGTTCCGTTATGAGAGCTCTGCCCAAGATATGTTCAATAAATGGAAAACTGCCTTTGCGGCCTGCCTTTCGTAATGAGAGAAGACAGGAAGGCAAATACTAGTTTGGGAAGCAGGGAAACAGCTTTACTCTCCAACTCAGTCACTGGTTTTTTAATTTTAAACAAAAATCCAAGTCCTCAGGAGCTGTTTTCCTCCAACACACTCACCCCTCTTTCAAAGATGAAAACAATGACACTTCCCTTCCTCTCCTTCAGAAATATTAATCGAGCAACTGATGTATTACATAGCACTCTTTCTTCCTGGTCCTTCCTGTCTGTCATCACCAGTGCCAGGGGCTCAGAGGCAAAATCTGCGTCCTGCTCCAGGAGGGGGCAGTTGGGGGCTGGGGAGGAGGACAAAGCTATGGAGCTGGGAGGGAGCCTGATTAGATCTGGAGCAGGGCAGGCACCAGAGGGTTTTCTAGCTAACTGGGAAGAAGTCATAAATGAAATTAAAGTCTTTAAGAAAGAAATTCTGCTTCAAACCACGTCTCTCTCCAGTGGTCTTCTCTTATATAATTCCAGCTCTTTGACAAGAGGAACTGACACTTTCGATTGAGTGATTTAAGGGCAATTTATTGTGAAGTGGTAATTTATTAAGTAAGGTTCAAGAGTGGAGAGCGCTCCCTGCACCAGGAAGGGACTCAACTCACCCTCAAGTGCTCCCGACACTGGTCTTCTGGGCAGAAACGCTGGGGCACAGAAATCCTCACCAAACTCCTAATTCCTGGACACTTGTGCCCCCAGCCCCTCAGCCCCACTCCAGCTGCATAAGAGGAAGTAAGTCTTAAAACGTAAATTCCCAGACATCATATCATGGTCATCTAGATTCCGAGTAAGCTGTAACTGATTGATCTCTCTGAAAAGCTTTACAACGCTGGAGAAGCCAGGAGAGCTGTGGTCCTTCATTTGGCCTGGTGCCCGTTCTTAATCCCAAATCTCTTCAAAAATGCTATTTGTGTTCTGCAATGATGGTGATGAATGACCCGTCACGGTGGGGGCAAAGAGGTACCTGTCATAGGCAGAATTGCGGGCTTCTGTGAGATATTAAATCTCTCTGCTTGGCACGATTGTGCACGTGTTCAACTTAGCCTTCAGTCTGTGAGTGAGCTTTATTTTTGTTTAATGCTGTGTGCTCATTGGTGTTTGACTTTGTGACCCCACGCACTGTGTAGCTCACGAGGCTCTTCTGCCCGTGGAATTTTCCAGGCATGAGTATTGGAGGGGGTTGCCATTTCCTACTCCCAAGGATCTTCCTGAGCCGGGGATTGAACTCACAAATCTTGGACCTCCTGCATTGGCAGGTGGATTCTTTACGACTGTGCCACCTGGCCACATCCTAAAGAAGAGGGCGATTTTTTTTTTGAAGATTTTTTGAGTCTTTATTGAATTTGTTACAACACTGCTTCTGTTTTATGTTTTTTGGTTTTTTGGCCACGAGGTATGTGGGATCTCATCTCCTTAACCAGAGAGCAAACCCATACTCTCTTTGCACTGGAAGGCAGAGTCTTCCACTGGACTGTCAGGGTAGTTCCAGGACAATTTTGTGGTGATAAAGATAGCAACAGTGGATACAGACCAAAGGCACCGGGAGTCAGGCTGTATTTCTCCAGAAGTCACTTTGTGACTATCTCGGGCTTTGGGCAATCAATGACCCGGGTTGCCTTCTTTCCTCAGATTCCTATAATCCTTGTAGGGCAGATTTTTCAAGATCCTCTTTTCTTTCCCTCCCTTGGTCTCATTTCCTCATCTGGTCCCATGCTCCAAAGAGATGAGTTCTGGCAACGGATTGATGAGCTTCTGGGTCATCATAAAGGTCAGGTGGGTAAGAGTGCTGGGTCTCCCTCGAAAGGTGAAGGACACTCTGCTTCTTGCCTCCATGTAGCCAAAGTAAAAGGTGATCCTGGGTCTGAGACAGCCCAGCTGTCCCTCTCTTACTCCTCGTACCTTTTCTCTTCTTCCCAGCAATGCAAGCCAAGTACAGCTTAGGTCAGCTCAGTGTACAGCATCTGGGAAAACACATTCTCTCTTGCTTCTTCTTCTGGTTCAATTTCCCTGCTGCTGGCCGGGCTGCCTTGGCTCTGAAAGATCCAGAACTCAGCGGAGCATACATGGACCATGACGGACGATGGCCTGTGGGCCACATCCAGCCCACTCTCTGTTTTTGTAAGTAGAGTTTTATCGGAACACCGCCATGCCCATTCATTTCTATATTGTCCCTGGCTGCTTTTATGCTACCATGGCAGAGCTGAACAGTTGTGACAGAGACCACATGGTGTGTCAGCAAAGCCAAAAATATTGGCTAACTGGCCCGTTGCAAAAAAAAAAAAAAAAAAAAAAGTTTACCAACACTTGGTTTAGACCACTGTAAAATGGAGATCAAATAGTCAGTGTTTGATTACCTTCAGCAGGAACATTCTAACCAAAGCTGCGGTTTCGATGAGGAACAAAGCAGAAGTTAACTTGGAAGAAACTAGATTATATCAGGGGAAAACTGAGTATTCTGTATAGTCCAAACCAGCTCATTAGATTTTACAGATATATATTTATATAGGGGGTTTGGGCCAATGCTACATTTAATTATAAACGATTGTTTTTGCTTCAATTTGTTATTGTTTCTCTCAGGCCACAAGGGTCTGAATTTGGCAGAACTGGCAGTAGGCGAGGTTGACTAAGTATTATAGAATGTTCCAGCTCCCCTCTCTCACCCCTAGGATTCCCAAACAAACAGCTTTTAAAATCCTTGGTTGGGAAACTCAGGGGACCCCTCTCGGCCTCTCCATCCTCAGTCCCTGTGGAAACTTGCTCATGAGAGGTAGCCGTCATCTACATCAGGACCCAAATATCCCTCCATTCTCTGAGCACAATGGCATTTAACAGTGCCCAATCTTACTTCCCATCTGTGTGTAAAAGAACCACAATTGTTATGTCATTGAAATGTACAGATTTCATAAATACCCACCATAGTGGGCCTCAGTGTTGAAGTTCACCTAATACAAAAATAGGCAGAGAATCTGAAAAGACATTTTTTCCAAAGAAGACATACAGATGGCCAACAGGCATATAAAAAGGTGCTCAGTGTCACAATTTATCAGGGAAATGCCCATCAAAACCACAATGCAGTATCACCTCCGGTCTATTAGAATGGCTGTTATCAGAAAGACAATAAATAACAAGCATTGGCAAGGACGTGGAGAAAAGGAAATCCTTGTACACTACTAGTGTAAATGAAAATACTATTGGTGGCCATTGTGGAGAACACTACTAGAGCTTCTTCAGAAAATGAAAAACAGAACTACCACACAATCCAGCAATTCCACTCCTGGGTATTTATCTGGAGAAAATAAAAACACTTAACTCAGAAGGGTATATGCAGCCCCATATCATGGCAACTTTATTTAAAACAGCCAAGATATGGCAACTATCTAAGCAAGCATCAGTAGATGGATGGGTAGGAAGATGTAGTATATATGTACAACAGAATATTTTCAGCCATGCTGCTGCTGCTGCTGCTGCTAAGTCGCTTCAGTCGTGTCCAACTCTGTGCGACCCCAAAGACGGCAGCAGCCCACCAGGCTCCCCCGTCCCTGGGATTCTCCAGGCAAGAACACTGGAGTGGGCTGCCATTTCCTTGTCCAGTGCATGAAAGTGAAAAGTGAAAGTGAGGTCACTCAGTCCTGTCTGACTCTTCGTGACCCCATGGACTGCAGCCCACCAGGCTCCTCCGTCCATGGGATTTTCCAGGCAAGACTACTGGAGTAGGGTGCCATTGCCTTCTCCGATTTTCAGCCATACAGAAGAATAAAATCTTGCCACATGCAACAACATGAATGGAACCTGAAGGCATTACACTAAGTGAAATAAGTTAGAGAAAGACAAATACTGTATTATCTTACTTATATGTAGAATCTTATAAAAAACAAAAAAACACCCCCTCCACCTACTCAAATTGGCTCATAGGTGCAGAGACGAGAGTGGTGGCTGTCAGAGGTGGGGAGTTACGGGTTGGGCCAAATAGATGAAGGTCAAAAAACACAAACTTCTAATTATAAGATGAGTAAGTCATGAGGATGAAATGTACAGCATGGTGACTATAGCTAATAATACTGTATTGCATAGTTGAAAGTTGCTAAGAAAGTAAATCTTAAAAATTCTCATCATAGGAAAAAAAATTTGTAACTATGTATGGTGATACGTTAGCTAGATTTACTGTGGTGATCATCTTGCAGTCTTTACAAACAGTGAATCATTATGTTGTACAGCAAAAACTAACATAAGGTTCTATGTCAATTATATCTGGCCCCCAAAAGCCCCTATATTCCAAATAGTCATTTAAACTACATCTCTATAGAGTGATGGCTAAATGTTAAGGAAGTTCTAATGAGGCAAGTGGACAAAGTGAGCAGGGTTATCAGGCAAAGCTGCCTTCAGAAGCTCAGGTTAGAACAAACTTTTTAAGCATATGTGTTTTCATGGAGAAGATGGAAAGAATATTCCCGCTTTGGGTACTCAATAATGGTTATGGTCGATAATGATGATAATGACGGTGGGAAAAAATGTCATGTGTAAAGGCTCAGAAGCAGCATTGTGCTCCATTTGTAAATACCAAACTTAAAATGAGGGCAACATTTTTCTGTTTATAAAATCTTTCACTTACTCACCAGGAAACATGATAAAATATAGAAAATTGCCGTTTCTAGGGGCCTCTTACAATTCTTTCTGGCTTAGACATTTGTGTCTCTATAAGAATGAAAAACTAGTGCAATGAAAAACAAAATGGTGTGCCAAAGCCACGGGTAACCAAAACACCTGCAACCCGGACTGATTGTACTACTGAGCCCCGTAGGACTGGTCCTATGATTGCTAATGTCAATACGTGTCAGCAAAACTCATTCCTGGAACAGCTGATTTACATTATAGCCCTAGTTCAAGACAGAACATCTGAAACCAGGTTTGTAGTTCAGTCCATCAACTCCACAGAAGGACTGGGAATAAAAGAGGCTTGAAAGAAAATGAGGATCAATAGCAAGAGAATTGCTTTGCTGCGAGAAAAACTCGTCAGTGTAGGGAAAGGATGCATCATGTGGCTCAGAGATGGGACTCAGGGTCCTGGGGGAGGGTGCTTCTTTGTTCTCACACTGATCGTGTAATTTTATAGATGGGATCCCTGGATATAATCTCATTCAATCTCTCATCTTACAAATCAGGGATGTGCAGATGTCTGTTCCAGTCCTGGCTGGGTGAAATGCCATGTCAGGTGATGCTAAGGATGCAAGTGGATACAAAGATGAATGGGGCGTGGCCCTTATCTATCTTTTGAGAGTTTACAGTCTAGGAATTAAACTAAGATACACATAAACCTTACAAAGCAGGAAATGTGGACTAGCACTGGAGCATCTAAGGCTTAGATTCAGTGCTATGAGCATTTTGGGGAAGAAGACCTTCTTTCCTGATGGCTACTGTGTGGGATGTAAAGGCAAGGAGAGATGGTTACTGAGCTGTCCTTCGAGGAAATTGTTGTTTTGTCACTAAGCCAAGTCTGACTCTTGCAACCCCAGGGAAAGACCCCAGTCCATGGGATTTTTCCAGATAAGAATACTGGAGTGGGTTGCCATTTCCCATCCCAGAGATCGAACCTGAGTCTCCTACAATGAGAGGCAGATTCTTCACCACTGAGCCAACTGGAAAGCCTTTGGAGGAAATGGGGAAGAATCAGATCTGGGTCAGGGAGACTTTATAACACAAAGTTGCACAAAGGGGAGTAATTAGTTGATCTCTTGAGGTGCCTTCTGTTGCACCAAAACAGAGAGGGGAGGTAAACACAGGGACTGCACGTGGGAACAGACGTGACATTGAGTCCTCTCCTTACACTATGACCTACAGCACCAGTCCCCAACCTTTTTGGCACGAGGGACCAGTTTCATGGAAGACAATTCTCCCAAGGACTGGTGGTGGTGGTGAGGGGGGGCGAGTTGGTTTCAGGATAATTCAAGTGCATTACATTTGTTGTGTACTTTATTTCTATTTATCGTTACACTGTGATATACAATGAAATAATTATACAACTCATCATGATGCTGCCGCTGATCTGACAGGAGACAGAGCTCAGGCAGAAATGCGAGGTTGGGAAGCGGCTGTAAATAGAGATGAAGCTTCCCTCTCTGGTCTGCCGCTCACCTCCTGCTGTGTGGCCCAGTTCCTGAAAGGCCATGGCCCCTGGTACCAGTTCATGGCCCAGGGGTTGAGGACCCCTGATCTACAGCATATGATGCTAGTATTCAGGAACCCTTGAGTCTGAACACATACTTGGGGAGTGTAGAGAGGTCACTGGAGAAGGCAATGGCACCCCACTCCAGTACTCTTGCCTGGAGATTCCCATGGATGGAGGAGCCTGGTAGGCTACAGTCCATGGGGTCGCTAAGAGTTGGACACGACTGAGCGACTTCACTTTCACTTTTCACTTTCATGCATTGGAGAAGGCAATGGCACCCACTCCAGTACTCTTGCCTGGAGGATCCCAGGGACGGGGGAGCCTGTTGGGCTGCTGTCCATGGGGTCGCACAGAGTCAGACATGACTGACATGACTTAGCAGCAGCAGCAGAGAGGTCACTGGCAGATCCTCTTTCAAAATAGTGGAATAAAAGCGGCAGGTGATCCTCTTCCATTTGGGGAAAATAACTTCTCTGTGGGGGTTTCCTGGTGGCTCAGATGGTAAAGAGTTTGTCTGCAGTGTGAGAGACCCGGGTTTGAGTCCTAGGTTGGGAAGATCCCTTGGAGAAGGAAATGGCAACCCACTCCAGTATTATTCTCTGTGGTCTCCGACCTTAGAGAGACATTCCCCCATGGCGGGGGAGGTTTTCTTTTGTTTCTCCTAACAGAGATTTCACAGGATTGGGATGTGTTGGGTTTGTCCTTGACACTCTGCTGGTCCAACCCACCGGAGAAACAGACCCACTCAGGAGGGGGAATAAAGTAATTGTCATGTGAATATTTTTCTGCTGATTATTGGAGTCAATGGACTAGAAACAATACCTGAGGGTGACTGAGCATCTGGGAGTTTTGAGGCCTGGAATGAGAGGTAAAAACCATGGCAGTAACATTCCAACCTATGGATAATAAGATTTTTCTACATTTTTTATGTGATCTTATAATACCCTTTGCGTTATTAGTTATGTTATGTGCTACATTAGTCATGTTTTGTGAAAAACAGTAGATTATTCTCTGATATAATAAATTATTTAAAAGGCCCAGGTCTCATGTTCACTTTTATAAACATGTAATTCATTCTATCTAGAGAATTATTACTGGATATAATTCTTGCTTTTCACAGCCTTACTCTCCCCCTGCTCTGCAAAGATTTTTTGAAGTACCCAGTAGTAAGTGGGTCATGATTCTTCAAACTTTCCAGTGGAAAAAAGAATGATGGGGTGCAAATTTTTCCCTTCGAGGGCACAGTGAAGGCAACACGCTTCACCAAGTTGCCAGTGCAGCAAGGTGCGAGACAGTACATTTTCAAGTGCTCTGGCCCAGAGTTACCGAAACCTGGAGTCCACAGTGCAGCAAATAGGAGCAGCAGCACTGCCACCTATGTCATAGAGTTGTTGCAAAGATTAAGTGAGATATTAAACAAGGAGCTCTTAGCATAAAGCCTGGCACATAGACACTATCAATAATTCTTCTGTCATCCTGAAAGAAGACTAATAATCCCTGATCTTTGGTTGGCCAACCTGCTCTCACTGGACACCAAGAGACTTCCCCATAACCTCTCCCCAATCCAAGCACCTCCAAGATATCATGTAATATGAGCTGAAGAGTATCTAGACATGGCATTCGTTCAAAATCACACTGCATGCTCTCCTCTTGAGTTTGGAATTCATCTTGGGAGATTTATCAGGCATGTGAAAGAGAAATATCTTCTAAATGAGCTGGAGAAAGCAATGAAACAGAAAGAAATGAGGCCAAGCAGTGACTTAAAACATGTCAGGATTTGGTCTATTTTTTTTCCCATCAACATGTGCTGTTCTCATTAATGGGAGTTTCTCACACACTCAGTAAGGGAACAGGCAACAGTGTCTTTTGTTATAGCCTGAAGGCTCGTCCAAACATTTAAGGGATGTGCAAGCCATAAATTTCCTCCAGACTGTAATCATCTTTGCAAGATCAAGTGCTCATGACTGAAAACATCGCTGACCTGTGAAATATCACCAAGGCTCTTCATTTTTTTCCCCAATAATGAGGTTAGTTTATGGCATGTACTTTGTCATATGAGATTTGAAAACATCCTTCCAACTATCTATCAAAACCACTTGTATTCTTGTTGCTGTTGTTGTTGTTGGTCAAGTCATTAGCCTAGATGATAGACGAAAGGTGAGCTACGGGCCCTAGGACCAAATACTGCCTACTTCCTGTTTCTATAAATAAAGTTTTATTGGTTCACATTCAAGCCTAGTTATTTACATACTTCCTTTGGCTACTTCCATGTTTTGATGGCAGAACTAAGTAGCTGCAACAGAGATTGTGTGGCCACCAAAACCTTGTACTATCTGACCCTTTATAAAAGTTTGCCAACCCTTGATCTAGATCATTGTTTTGTGCAGAAAAAATTCTGGTTGAATTTATCTGGTTCTCAGAGAATTTAAAAATTTTCCATATTATTAAATCCAGACACTTGGCTGATTGCAACAGAAGGGAGGAAGTAAAGAGAGAATTATTAAACTCTGAGTTAGAAGACACTCATCCATTTATTCATTCCACATAAGACACCATCACCACCATCCCAGGGAAACTCTGGAGTATGAACAAAATACATAAAGCCTCTGGCCTCACAGAGTATAAAGTTAATGAGGGAGATAAACAGAGACCAATAAACTGTGGAAAATTCTGAAAGAGATGGGAATACCAGACCACCTGACCTGCCTCTTGAGAAATCTGTATGCAGGTCAGGAAGCAACAGTTAGAACTGGACATGGAACAACAGACTGGTTCCAAATAGGAAAAGGAGTACGTCAAGGCTGTATATTGTCACCTTGCTTATTTAACTTATATGCAGAGTACATCATGAGAAACGCTGGACTGGAAGAAACACAAGCTGGAATCAAGATTGCTGGGAGAAATATCAATAACCTCAGATATGCAGATGACACCACCCTTATGGCAGAAAATGAAGAGGAGCTAAAAAGCTTCTTGATGAAAGTGAAAGAGGAGAGTGAAAAAGTTGGCTTAAAGCTCAACATTCAGAAAACGAAGATCATGGCATCTGGTCCCATCACTTCATGGGAAATAGATGGGGAAACAGTGGAAACAATGTCAGACTTTATTTTGGGGGGCTCCAAAATCACTGCAGATGGTGACTGCAGCCATGAAATTAAAAGATGCTTACTCCTTGGAAGAAAAGTTATGACCAACCTAGATAGTATATTCAAAAGCAGAGACATTACTTTGCCGACTAAGGTCCGTCTAGTCAAGGCTATGGTTTTTCCTCTGGTCATGTATGGATGTGAGAGTTGGACTGTGAAGAAGGCTGAGTGCCGAAGAATTGATGCTTTTGAACTGTGGTGTTGGAGAAGACTCTTGAGAGTCCCTTGGACTGCAAGGAGATCCAACCAGTCCATTCTGAAGGAGATCAACCCTGGGATTTCTTTGAAAGGAATGATGCTAAAGCTGAAGCTCCAGTACTTTGGCCACCTCATGCGAAGGGTTGACTCACTGGAAAAGACTCTGATGCTGGGAGGGATTGGGGGCAGGAGGAGAAGGGGATGACAGAGGATGAGATGGCTGGATGGCATCATGGACTCGATGGACGTGAGTGTGAGTGAACTCCGGGACATGGTGATGGACAGGGAGGCCTGGCGTGCTGCGATTCATGGGGTCGCAAAGAGTCAGACACGACTGAGCAACTGAACTGAACTGAAAACAGAGACCACATCATTCATTCATTCATTCTTTTCATAAAACAATATTTATTTATTTGTCTGTGCTGAGTCATAGTTATAGCACTTGGGATCTTCAATTTTCATTGCAGCATGCCAGATCTTTAGTTGCAGCATGTGGGATCTAGTTCCCTGACCAGGAATTGAACCTGGGCCCCCTGCTTTGGGAGGGTGGAGTCTTAGCCAGTTGGCCACCAGGAAAGTCCCCATTCATTCATTCTTCACTCATTCATTCTCTATAAGGTGCCTGGAAATATTTTAGGCATCAGTTAACCATATCAACGGAGAAGGCGATGGCACTGCACTCCAGTACTCTTGCCTCGAAAATCTCATGGATGGAGGAGCCTGGTAGGCTGCAGTCCATGGGGTTTCGAAGAGTCGGACACGACTGAGCAACTTCACTTTCACTTCTCACTTGCATGCATTGGAGAAGGAAATGGCAACCCACTCCAGTGTTCTTGCCTGGAGAATCCCAGGGACGGGGGAGCCTGTTGGGCTGCCGTCTGTGGGGTCGCACAGAGTTGGACATGACTGAAGCAACTTAGCAGCAGCAGCAGCAGCAGCAGCAACCATACCAAAGATAGAGTCTAACAGTGGAGAGAAATAATAAATAAGCACATATGAAAATAGCAATTACCAATATGTGCTACAGTGAGAGTATTAGTTTAACCACACAATACTGAAAGCTGTATAGGTCTACAGTGGCTGAATGTTGGCAGTTTTCTATGGTTCAGCCTCCCAGTGAGAAATGCTGAAGAGTCATTTTCAGATGGCTTTAAATTAAGGGGTCAGGGAGGGAGAGATATGTTAAGAGTTTGGGATTAATATATATACACTATGATATATAAAACAGATAAACAGCAAGGTCCTACTATATAACACAGGAAACTATACTCAATATATTGTAAAAACCTATAATGGAAAAAGAACCTGGAAAAGAATATACACACACACCCACACATACACACACACATATATAACTGAATCACTTTGCTGTACAATTGAAACTAACACTAATTGTAAATTAACTATACTTCAATTAGAAAAAAAAATTGAGGAATCAAGGAAGGCTTCACTGAGGAGGTGACATCTGAGCTAAGAATTGAATGACAGTAGCATCCTGCCCGGTGAACAGTGAGGGAGTTTTCCAAGCAGGGAGCGGGAAAGCTCCTTGCAAATACCCTACAGCCAAAATAAGCTTGGTTCATTGGAGGAAAAGAAAGAAGACCAGAGGGGCTGGAGTAAGGTGGGATGTGGGGAAAGACAGAGGAGCTATGGTTGAAGAGACAGTCAAGGGTAAGGTCAGATGAGGTCTTGTGGGTTAGGATAAGGATCTCGGCTTTTATTTGAAGAATAACCAGGAGGCTTTTAAAAGGAAAGTCACGCGGTCTGATTTATGGCTTTCAAGTGTTTTCATTCCCCTTCTGTGAAAAGTAGCCTATGATAGCAAGAATTGAAGCAGGGAGATTTAGGAGGCAGTATAGAGTTCTGAGCACAATAAGATCACAGCAAGGAAAGGTGGGGCGAGAAAAGTGGGGATGCAGATGTTTAGGAGCTGAAATCCGTGGAGCTGGTGATAGTTTGGATGTAATTAGGAGGGAAAATGAGGGATGAGGGAGCCTGCCAACTTTCCAATTTGAGAACCTGGCTGGATACCTACTTGCTGTGATTCATAAGCCTGAGAACACCAGAAAAGAACCAGGACGTGGGGGAGATTATAAGTACCGTTTTCAACCTGTTGAACTTGAGTCATCTTTATGACTTGTTTTCCCTCAGGTGGTATCAATGACCATGAAGTCTTATATGAATCAAATTGGCAGGGCTGTTTTATTCTTTTAATCATACATCTACTACTTTGTCATTTTCTTTTTCTTCTTCTACGTGCCTTCTTTTTTTTTTTTTTTTGACTTAGCTGATTTTGAGTCTCTTGAGTGAAGCCTTTGTGTTTGTGCTTTCCCAGTGGTCAGGAGGGGAGTGTTACAGTTGCAAATTGTTGGCATGAATGTTGGTGGAAGTCATTTCTTTTAAGCCACTTGAGGTATACAGGAATTAAAACAGCCAACAGCAGGATTCCCAACCTGGATATACATATATACATATATATATATATATTTTTTTTTTCCCCATTTAACAAAATGAACCTAGGAGGGAGTGATGCCAAATACACAGTGCCTGAAAAAGGTTTATGACCTGAACTGGTATCCCACCCGCAGATCATATCTTATAACACTAAACTGGGGTGTAAGCAGATTCAAAAAATGTGCCTTGCAATCACTTTTCAAGAGCAGCAGGTTTGGCAGAACTCCAGGCTGTATACCTGGAGCAAACATGGAAAATATTCCAGGTTAGGCAGGTCTGAAAGTCTTTCCCTGTTATAGACCAAGCATTCTGCTCACCTATTAATCAGAAAAGGGCAGTAGCGGTATTGTTAATAGGATCCCTCACCTCTGGATTTGTAAAGCATTTTATTGACATCAATCATATCACGTATAACCCTGTATGCCATTAGCATGCACATCCTCAGTCTCCTGCTAGATTATCCCATTTATAAGGTCATGTTGTTATCTCTGCTTCTCCTGCATACACAGGCTCACCTCAGAGATATTATGGGTTTGATTCCAGAGCCCTGCAGTAAAGTGAAAATCTCAATAAAGTGAGTGACACACGGTTTTTGGTTTCCCAGTGCAAATAAAAGTTATATTTAAACTATAGTCTATCAAGTGTGAAATAGCATTATGTCCAAAAATTATATGCGTGTGTATGTGCTCAGTCACTCAGTTGTGTCTGACTTTTTGTGGCCCCATGGACTGTAGCCCACCAGGCTCCTCTGTCCATGAGATTCTCCAGGCAAGAATACTGGAGTGGGTTGCCATTTCTTTCTTCAGGAGATCTTCCCAATCCAGGGATTGAACTCGCGTCTCTTGTGTCTCCTGCACTGGCAGGCGGATTCTTTACCACTGAGCCACCTGGGAAGCCCCTGAATTCAAAAATATGTTTTTGCTAAAAATTGGTAACTATCATCTGAGCCTTCAGCGAGTCATGCATGATCTTTTTGCAAAAGTGACATTAAAGATCACTGACCACAGAGGACCAGAAGTAGTACAATAATGATGAAAAAATTGAAATATTCAAAGAACTACCAAAATGGGATACTGGGACAAGAAGTGAGCAAATGTTGCTGGAAAAATGGTGCCAAAAGACTTGCTCATTGCAGGGTTGCTCCAAACCTTCAGTCTGTAATAAACACAATATCTGCGAAGCACAATAAACTGGAGTATTAAAGCATGTCTGTAATGGACGGAGCCTTAGTGTTGGTGAGTGAATGGCTCTATGAATCAGAACTAGCCAAAATGATGCCTGATTATAAACAATTAAGGAATTTAAAATGTAACTCTTAAATACTACATAGTTTAAAATAATTTATCATGGGAAAGAATTACACACAGTTGATATGAGGATGGAATAACACTTGCCAAGGAGAGGTGTGGACAGAATGAATTTGGTGCACCAGAGGTCAGTGCAAAGATCCTTCTCTTTCCCAGGTCTTCTCAGTCCAAGTTTGTGGAGCTTTACTCACTTTAGCCATAAATAAATTTGACTTATGTTAGAGACACATTGAGGGGAAAGGCAACATTACCACTGGTTTTCAAGTGCATTAAGACTAGGGATCATCATCTAAAAAAGCCTTTGGCATCACCAACTCAATGGACATGAGTCTGAGTATACTCTGGGAGTTGGTGATGGACAGGGAGGCCTGGCGTGCTGCAGTCCATGTGGTCGCAAAGAGCTGGACACGACTGAGCGACTGAACTGAACTGAACTGGATCTTATATATGCTCAGAGCTGGGCCCCATCTTATCCATTTGTGCAATAATATTAATAAGTTAATCACCCAAAACAATTTTTTAAAAAGCACCCTTAAGAAATATTTCAATATTAGAAGTAGGTTACTAATCCAATTAAAGAAAAGGAGAATGAAATTTATTGTAATAGCTGCATCATGAGGACATTTACAGAAGTACTTTAGCATCTCTCAATTAAAAGTTAAATCTACAAATAGAAGAAAATATCACTGACAGACCTATAAAACACTCGAGTTTTTTCATCTAGAAATCCTGGGAATTATTTAATGAAAGCAGAAAGGTATATGCACAAAGATGCCACTGAATCATTCATGTAAATCAAGGACTGGAAACGGTCTAAACTTTCAATCAACAGGGTAATTTAGTAAAAACAATGTACAAATCAACATCATTCATACCCATTAAAATTTTGATTATGAAGGGGAAGAAGAAACTTGGAAACACATTTGATATTTAACTGCAAAGAGGGATTATAAAATGACACACTCTATATGATATGTATACACACCACCTGATAGAAAGAACTGACTCACTGGAAAAGACCCTGATGCTAGGAAAGATTGAAGGCAGGTGGGAAAGGGGACGACAGAGGATGAGATGGTTGGATGGCATGACCAACTCAATGGACGTGAGTTTGAGCAAGCTCCAGGAGTTGGTGATGGACAGGGAAGCCTGGTGTGCTGCAGTCCATGGGGTAGCAAAGAGTCGGACATGACCAAGACACTGAACTGACTGACTGATACATGTGACGTTCTAGAGAGCAAGGTACAAGAATTTTTAAAAAGAAAATTATTGAGATACGTAATAGCCAATTTTCCATTTATTTGCTCTTCTGTATCATGTGGTTGCTTTTATTTTTAAAATATTTATTTATTTGGCTGGAACAGGTCTTAGTTGCATCACACGGAATCCTTAGTTGCTGCACTCAGAATCTCTTTCGTTGCAATATGCAAATTCTTAGTTGCAGCACGTGGGATCTAATTCCCCCTCCAGGGATCGAACTCGGGCCCCTTGCATTGGGAGTTCAGAGTCTTCGCCACTGGACCACCAGTGAAGTTCCTCATCTGGTTGCTTTTAAAAATAATAAAATTAGTTTATTGCATCACTATTTACAATAGCCAAGACAGGGAAACAACCTAAATGTCCATCAACAGTTGAATGGATAAAGAAGCTGTGGCACATATATATAATGGAATACGCAGCCATCAAAAACAACGAAATAATGCCATTTTCAGCAACAAGAATGGACCTAGAGATTATTATACTAAGTGAAGTCAGAAAGAGAAAGACAAACACCATATGTGGAATCTGGAATATGACACAAATTAACTGATCTATGAAATAGAAACACTCACATAGAGAACAGGTGTGTGGTTGCCAAGCAGGGAGAGGGACTGGGAAGTACTATAGATGCAACCTATACAGGATGGTTAACAACGAGGTCCTACTGTATAACACAAGAAACTATATTCTGTATCCTGTGATAAACCAGAATGGAAAAGAATATGAAAAAGAATGTATATATATATATATAAAACCAAATTACTCTGCTATACAATAGAAATTAACACAACATTGTAAATCAACTACACTTCAATAAAATACATTTTAAAAATAATAAAATTAGGCAGAGCTCATGAGAGAGAACTAAGTAATAGCCAATTAATACAAGATGTCAGGAAAAAAGAGGTGCCTTATTTGGGACTTGATGTAGTTCCAATGGAATCATGTTTGGGAGTAGATACCAGGGACAACACGTCATTGTTTTGAACCACTTTTTTCATAAAAACTCATCCATTTAACATTTTTTATTTTTTAAAAACTGCCCAAAGTTCTTTTGGCTGGGAAATACTCTTTAGTGTTAAGTGAAACTAGAAAGGAATTGTGAGCTCTAACGGAGGAGTCAGTTTAGACTCAAGCGGAGGAAATGCATAAACTTTTGCCACTCTGAAGTCCTTGGGTTCTCATTTTTCTGGGTCTCTGAATCATGAAGTGGTCAGGGTTCATCTTTCCAGGGGCATTCAGAGAAAGAGCTCTTTTCAGAAACTCCACTCATTCGGTTCAAAGGTGAGCCGAGTTTTCATAGCACTGGGTTTTCCAAATTAGACCTGGGGGTGGGGAGGAGAGGTCACAGGAGGAAATCGCATTTCCATGGGCTCTCTTCCTAGAGGAGCAGCAATAGTTTTCCGGAAAGTTCGCTTTTTTATCTGAAGTCCCAGAAAGTTTGCCACTTCTCTGATGGATTCAGTGCCCCATGAAACGCAATGACAAGGATAACTGGTTAAGACTCAGCCAACGTCAAGAATCATTTCACGAAGACGAACTGTCTAAAATACGCCGCCTTCCCCTCGGCGGTGAAACTGACGACTTCTCACGCCCCTCTTTCCGCGTCTGCTGGAAGTGGATCCCGAATCACCCCGCAGCACCCCAGCCCCGAGCAGATCCGCCGGCCCCCGCCTCCCACCGCGGGCGCTGCGCGCAGCGACCCGAGCGCCTTAATTGGGGTTGGGGGGCGGGGGGAGGAACT
Source organism: Oryx dammah (assembly GCF_014754425.2). Taxonomy (NCBI): domain Eukaryota; kingdom Metazoa; phylum Chordata; class Mammalia; order Artiodactyla; family Bovidae; genus Oryx; species Oryx dammah. The sequence continues at coordinate 67,768,521 of NW_024070194.1, forward strand.
TGGCCGTGAACGGAAACACGACGCGAGAGAAAGGAAAGCAGGCCTACCTTAAAACTTTCCAGTCTTTGAGTGGATCCAAATCAGAGATTAAAGAGACCATTGTCTAGAGGGTGGCTGAAGGCAGGTCCAGTCCGGAGCGGAGGGGGCGCGGGGAGGGAAGGGGAAAGGAGGCGGCCGCCAGCTGCTCGGCTCAGGCCCGGAGCCACTGGGCGCCCGCGCGGCTCTTCCTCCTTCTAGGATTGATAAGCACTTGTCCTGGCTTTTCTCCACCCCCCCCCCCAACCCCCCAAATCAGTCTTGCGCTATATTACTTCCCACCCCGGCTCATTTCTCCACACCACCTTTTAAAGCCCTTGTAATCTGCTCCGACTGATCACATTTGACCTTTTTGTAGCCCACTTTATTCCGAGCACAGCTCTCAGTTAAATCTCTCTTTATTAACACCGTCCTTCTTGGCTTGCTTTTGGAACAAACACAGATCAAGCCTGAAGCCTCCAGACTTTACCAGCAATCATTTACAGATTACTGCAAGCTGCAGCTTTCTCCTCCTTTGGGGCATCCTCTTGCCTCTGAGATTTTGCTTTCATATTTCTGTCAGAAAATCGGTTAGGTTTCTTTCTTTCTTTCTTTCTTTTTTTTTTTTGGTGGCTTGGGTTCTGGGACATCAGCGTCGGGCTTACAGCTTCCCTCAGAGGCTGTAACTACATGACTGTTAGGATTTGTTTTTTAGAAATAATTTGGAACCAGGCTGCTTAACAAGCTAGAATTTACTGTGTGTTTTCTGGCAGAGAATTTGCTACACTGCTTTTTTTTACCCCCCACCTCCTTTCTTTCTTTTTCGTGTTTTAAAATAACATTAACAGAAAAGGGTGTGGGCTTTTCTCCCTCAACTTGTATATCTTTTGTCCTTTATTTAAAACTGAACATCCTTTCAATAATCATCTGAAACCGTGCATAGCAGATGTTTTTAAAAAAAAAAAATCCAAAGCAGAAATGTTTTCCTCTAGACTGGTCTGGGTGCTGATGTGGGTTGTTGGTGAGCATGCAGGTTTCTAATTTTCCTCAGCACTGTCTCTTAGCGTCTTTTCTGCTTTACTAGGTTCTAGCTAAGACTCCACTTCTGAAGCCCCTCCCCAACCCTGTCCTCCCAGGATCCTGGCGTTGACCTTGAAATTCCCTGGCAGACTGGTCTCCATGACTTCTCTGGTTATTCAGATTTTTCCTATACCTGCATGCCACGTGAGCTTTACTTGATTCTTGATCCTCTCCCTTTCTATCCAATTCCTCTTTTCCCTACCCTTATTTTAAAAGGTAATTTTAAGGTCATCACCAGACATGGAAGATCAGCCTCCCTGGTCTAACAAAACAATGATTATTGCGCCTGCACACATGGCCAGTTCTAGGTCTTTTTGTCTTGGTTGAAAAGAGTGTGGAGAGTGTTAAGGGGTGTTAAGGGCACACTGGCACCAACCAAGAGTTTCCCCACAGGAAGAGTTCAGACTTAAAAAGATTGCAGTGCCATTCAATGTTCTGCATTGACCTTACTACCTAAAATGGTCAGCCCTGAGGATGGGTTCCAGTTTCTTGCCTTTAGGCTGAACTTAAAGAAAAAGAATCTCTGTAGGGAAACATGTGGTGACAGCTGTTGGCAGTGTTCTGCTTTTATTGTCAGGAAGTTCTTCCAGTTAACTCAAAATGCCCCTCACAGCATTTTAAATCCTTTCCCTGTTACCTTTTTCTCTAAGGACCCCCTTCTAAGAATATACAGCAAATCCTCAGCTTTCCCATTTACAGTCTTACATACTTTCCTTAATGGCTGTAAATGACTCTCTTTAGAAGTATGACTATCTTTATGCTAAACTGAAAGAGAATTTCATACCTGTTACAAAACCCCCTGCCTCTCTGGAGCTTCATGCTTCTTCCGGGGCTGTCTTTGCTGTCCCACAGTGGGTCTTGGGTCACAGCAGAGTAATGTGTAAACATTTACAGAACACTTGTAATCCTCAAGTACTTCACCAAATGTGGGTGATAATAATAGCATTTGTGGGGCGTGTACCTCCAAAGGGTTCCAAATGCTTAGGTAATTAATAAGATGTCTCTCCATTTAGAAAGTTAGCAGGAGAAAACAAAAGATTATAATGAAATCGCTTCTGTGACTACAATGACATCATCCTTATATATTAAGCCATCTCTCTGCCACTGAGATTTAGGTCTGGGGGAGAAGGGGGACTGGGTCCTTAACCCTTGGAGTTCAGGGTTAATGGGTGACAGGCGGAGGGACTTGGTTTTTGGCCAAAGGACGAAAGGACAAGAGCATGTTCCTCAATTATGAAATCATGTTTTAAGGCAGTCATCCTTACAAGAAACTTCTAAAGGCAGTTCCGTTGGATGAAACCCTGCCCCAAATCCAAGTGCAGAAACAGATTCTAGTGAAAGTTTATTACTGGGAACTGTTCTAATTTCTTTAAGTGTGTTAGCTCATTTAGTCCCCGTGACTAACTTGTTTATGAGGTAAGTTACCAGAAGCACCCCCATTTTGCTAATGTAGGTGAGGACATTCCAGCATGAAAATTTGGGCTCCCAGGGCTGGTCCTCAGCAGGGGGAGGGGTGGTACCCAGAAGCCACACCCACTGGACCCCAGGGGAGTGGCCGTATCCGGCATTCCCTCCCTCCCTCAGGGAGGATACAAAAGCAGGGTGCATCTGTATTGGGGTGGGACTAGGATTGGGATCAGGTTAGGGGTGGATAAGATGGTTTGCATGAGGTTCCTGCTTCCTCTCCTAAGGCGCCTAGGAAACCCTAGCGTTCAGGAGAACAGGCTTTCAAATCCACTTCCTGAAAGTGTTTGTTGATAGACCATCTTTGAAGGGCTGAATTGAGTCCAAATGGGCTGAAGAGTTTGCTCTTCTCTTTCTTAATTTTGAGGAACAAGTGTTTTCTTACATATACTGGAGATTAATTCCATTCTTTATATATGCAGATTTACCTTTATCCTCCCTCCCCTAAGTATTCCATTCCTGATTCTGAACAGCTTCACATCAAATAGATCCATTTCCTACTAACAAAAAGGGCATCAGAAAAATTCACTCACCTTCAGCTATTAGGGAACCCAGGAAGAATGAAGAAAGAAACAAAATACTGCCTGTTCAAAACTTGGCCAACTATTCATCTTTAGCTCAGGAAAATCAACAATAAACTTTTTATATGTAAAACTCAGAGGTTAAATTTAGTGTAGAGAACTCTGGCCCCCAAATATAATTTTCTTCCATGTCACTGAATGAATTACAGAGTTTACTTCTGTGTTCTTTTTATCATATTTTGATTAACTGATATCTTTAAAAATTAAATTGTTAAAAAAAATAAAAAAATAAAAATGAAATTGTTTTATTATTGCTTATAATGACTTTTCAATAGTTGGCTCTTCTGAATTGTCCCTGAATTGTTAAAAAACAATGTCATCCATTTGATTTCAAAAACATGTTTTTTTTAAAGTATCTTTGATATTAATTTCTCATTTTGATATTAATTTCTCATTTAAATGCTTTCTACTCTGCAATCACCCTCTGTGTTTTTTCAGTCTTCTAACTTTATTGATGCTTTCAGTGGCTAAGTCAAAGATGTCTCTTGGTAAATGTCATGTTGCACTTGAAAATATGTGGGTTATTTTCAAATATCTTTTGATATTGATGTCTAACATAATTCCACAGGGATTAGAGGACAAACTCTGTATGATTTTGATATCTTTAGACCATGAAATTTTTGCACCTTGATTTATGTCCCTGGATATGTTCCAGTATCTCCTAGTTTATATTCTATGGGAACTTGAATAGAATTTGTATCCTACTGTTGTGTGAAAATTGCATAAATCTTAATTATGTTGAATTGGTTCAGGTGCTTTTCAGGTCTACTATATCCTGCTACTGCTAAGTCACGTCAGTCATGTCCAACTCTGTGAGACCCCATAGACAGCAGCCCACCAGGCTCCTCTGTCCCTGGGATTCTCTAGGCAAGAATAGCGGAGTGGGCTGCCATTTCCTTCTCCAATGCATGAAAGTGGAAAGTGAAAGGGAAGTTGCTCAGTCATGTCCGACTCCTAGTGACCCCATGGACTGCAGCCCACCAGGCTCCTCCATCCATGGGATTTTCTAGGCAAGAGTACTGGAGTGGGGTGCCGTTGCCTTCTCTGCTACTACTTTTCTGTATATTCATTCTATTAATTTTTGAGAGTTTGATATTGAAACTCCAGCTAAAAATCTTAATTTATTATCTACTTAAAAATAATTATAATATATAGTAGGACTATGTGTAACTTTGTTCTGTATTTTCTAAGTGTCCTGTAAATGTGTTATATTTTCATAATTTAAAAAAATTTTTTAAAGATAAAATCAAAAGACCTCAGTTTACTTTTGTGTAAAATGGTGATGATAAAACTTGTCTTAATTATCTCAGGACATTATTTAAGGATAATGTATCTGCTGCTGCTGCTAAGTCACTTCAGTCGTGTCCAACTCTGTGCGACCCCATAGACGGCAGCACACCAGGCTCCCCCGTCCCTGGGATTCTCCAGGCAAGAACACTGGAGTGGGTTGCCATTTCCTTCTCCAATGCATGAAAGTGAGAAGTGAAAGTGAAGTCACTCAGTCATGTCCGACCCTCAGCGACCCCATGGACTGCAGCCTTCCAGGCTCCTCCGCCCATGGGATTTTCCAGGCAAGAGTACTGGAGTGGGGTGCCATTGCCTTCTCCATAATGTATCTGAAAGTGCTTCAAAGAGGTTAGGAGGCCATAAATACTGTATTCTAAACTTTCAGAATAAAGTAAATCATGTCATAAAAATGTACCTTTTCAAAAAAAGAGACCGGTCATCCATATAAAGCAACATTCATGAGTTGTCCCACTATTCCAGGTGACAAGACTCGTAATTCTCATTTTCGTATAACTAAACTTTCTATGTCTTTCCCTCTTCCCAGGCACAGAAACCAAAACCAAATTCCAAATACAAACAAAAAACAACACCCCTCTTTGGACCTCTTGCATCCAAACAAACAAAACCTCAGGCCCCAAACCTTGTGAGCCTGTGGTTTTCATAAGTATAGGGGTTAGAGTGACCTGGGAAGCAAATGGAAACACAGCATCTCGGTGAAGAGATAAGAGCAGGAGGCAAGGAAACTGCATTTCAAACCAGACTTAGACAGGGAATGCTGATGGAGGGTTAGCAAATAGAAATGTGGTGGCTCAGTGGTAAAGAATCTGCCTGCCAGGGAAGGAGAGGCAGGAAACAGGGGTTTGATCCTTGGATTGGAAAGACCCCCTGGAGGAGGAAGTGACACCCCACTCCACAACTGATAGGCTGAGCATGCACCCAAGTAGAAAACTTGCCCTGGTCCTTTAGCATCCTGGGTGGCTTTTCATGCATTGAGAACCATGTCATTGAAGCCAAAGGTGAAGATCTATGGAAGCTCATCCTATAGAGAAACAAGAAGCCCTTGGGTATAAAGTAGCCAAAGAAAGAAAACAAGGCTTCTCCATCAGCTGGAAGTTAGACCAACCACTAAACAAAGCTTTAGAAAGACAGATACAATGTCTTGGGAAATTTATCTCCCAACAAAATGTCCTGATAGTTAGGAATTAAAAAAAAAAAAAAAAAAGCCTTAGCCTTGCTAAGAGGGAAAAAATAACATTTTATGCCCTTTTTTTTTTTCATTCTGTTTGTCTCTAATTTCTGATTCCTAGGAATCTGATTATTCTAATTTTTTAAATTTTATTTTAGAAAATCTTGCTTGAAGCTTAATCAGTCCTAATTTTATTACTTTCCAATAAAGATTCTTTCCCCTTCTGCTTGTTTCAGATTTTTCTTTTTATTTGCCAGCTCTTTTCTTTTCCTCAAGTGGGTAAGTTTTCCCTCTTCCTTTAAGAAACTGAAATGACTGATTGGAAATACATTCTACTTCTGCAGAAGCTTCCCTGGTCTTGGTGATGGGACAGAGTTGTAAAGCTGGCAGGTGGAACGAACTCAGAAACTCCAGCTCTTGTTCTTGACCATGGAAATCGGACCCACCTCTGCATTGTTTTCATAGCAGTGATGATAGACAAGGGTCGCCAGATAAATTCAGCACACTCTGTTGAAGCCAGATTTCAGAGACACGAGGAGGAAATTTTTGTATAAGTATGCCCCCTCCAAATATTGCATGGGACACACATATACTAAAAAATTATTTGCTTTTTTATCTGTACTGACATTGTAAGTCCTGTATTTTAATTTGCTAAACCTGACATGCCTATGCTAGACTGACTTTTAAATAAAAAGAACATTATCACTGTGATGATTATTTTTCATTTATGGAGGTATGTAAAGGCACGCTGATGTTACTGGTTGTGTTGGGGATCAGAATAGGCCTCCCCAAAATGGGCCACTTCAGCGTGTGGATTATTTTGAGTTACAAGGAATCAAGATTCCCCAAGGGCTAGAAAGACACTAGTGGTTTAGTCACTAGGTTGTGTCCGACTCTTTCAACCCCATGGACTGTACCCCTCCAGGATCCCCTATCCGTGGGATTCTCCAGGCAAGAATCCTGGAGTGGGTTGCTATTTCCTTCTCCAGGGGATCTTTCTGACACAGGGATCGGACCCAGGTCTCTTGCATTGCAGGTGGATTCTTTATTGCTGAGCCACCAGGGAAGCCCAAAGAGACATTACTGCCCCTCCTTCAACTTCATAGAAGAACTTAAATTAGCTTTTTCCTAAAATAGTAGTTATTAGCAGAGAGACATTTTCTCTAAGTGGCCTCATGTACATGATAGGACAAGCATCTCATTACTAGACACATGCTCTTGTCATCATCCTGTGAATGGCCCTCCCATCTTTGGTCCTTGAAAGCCCCAGGGCCCATCCTATTCCTCAAATCAGGATGACACATATGCCTCAATTTACCTTTCTGTCTCTGACCCTCTCATGTACGTGTGATTCCTGTACATGTGAAATTAAACTCTAACTTCTCCTGTTAACTTGCTTCGTGTTAGCTTAATTCTTGGATCAGCCGGAAGAACATGGCAGGGTAGAGGAAAGTTTTTCCCTCCCTGACAATCAGGCATCAAAATGCATTTACTGAAATGTTCTTAAATCGTCTTTACTGTTTTAGGTGTTATAAGGCAAATATAAAAAGCCCGACTTGAGCTTTTTCAACAAAGCAGTGATATGATGAAAGAATGCCTGTATCTTGTAATATGGGAAATTAGAAAATGCCAGACAGCCTTCTTAAGACTGGCAAGTTGAATGCATTTTTATGCTGGTAACATTGATATGTTCAGAAGCACCAAAGCTGACATTTTGTAAAATTTGGGAGCATCTCTGTATTGTATTTATCTTATACAGAGTGACTTCACAGATAACACAGCTGCTGTGTCCTCTTGTTTTTGCACCAAATAAGCATCAACTCCTATTGTATAAAGTCTGAACCTGAAACAGTTAACCATTAACCAACCATTAACCTTCAGTTACATAAAATGTGTCTTGTACCTATCCTCACATTAACAAGGTCTACAGAGACCAACTTCCAAAGATGGCAGGATCTCTCTCTCTCTCTTTTTTTTTTAAACAAACGAATATAACTTTAATGGAATTTCAAGTGCTTTCCTGTTTGGCTCCCAACACTTGATACAATAAAAAGCCTATGAACAAAGATATGTATTTTGGTGCTTCGTCAGTGACTGGAGAGTTGCTATTATGGCATACACACAAAAAATTGTTATTATGGCAACTAAAAAAATTCTAAAGTGTCTCTGAAGAGACAGCTACAAAACCTGCTAAGGAGAGGGGAAGACAGAATGTGTTATTCAGGGTCTACATATGTACCGAATATTTCTAACGATGCAAAAACCCTCTTAACAATTGGGAAGGAATGCTTTTTCTCATTTGGAGTCTTAGTCAGCTGAACAGGAGGGCAAAATGGATTAAAGCAGGAGGAGAGGAGGGTTGAGTCTATGCCAGGCATATTTTAAAAGTGAGAAAGGAAGAGAGGAGAGGAAACCAACACCCAGCCAGCAGCTTTTCATGCCATTCAAAGGAATCACGGGCCAAATTTGGTACATACAGAGGGAAAAAAAAAAAAAAAATTCGAGCTTTAACTCCTGTCCTGCCACAGAAGATGTGATTTTTAAAGCTGTATAATGTCCTTTTAATTTCCAGGCTGCTTTGTTAGCACTCACAGCTCCCAGCAAGAGGGACAAAGGGATGCCCAGAAAAAAGATACATTGTTCAGAAGGTCCCTGTAGCCCAGGCCAGGAAGTGAAACCTGCACCGCTGATCCTAGCTTTTTTGGTTTGTTTGCTTTTGTTTTTTCTTTCAGTGGCAATTTCAGATTTCTCTGGTGTTTGTGTGCTTCAGGACAGGACTCCTCACTGCTTTCTAAGGGGGAAAACTGAGTTTTAGAGGAAAGTCAAACATAATTGTCAAGTTTCCGGTCAATGAAACAATGTCAACATCTGCTTATGAAAGACTGCCTGACCAGGAATTCTGCCCAGGAATCACTCAGAGAAAAAAGATAAGCTGCTTCTTATTATCCTCAAAGACAAAACCAGCAGACCTAAGTGGAATTACATTGTGCAGTGAATTTACTTGAAGTCACAGGTTTAAATACCTAATAACTTGTTAATTTAATTCAAAGTAGTAACTGCAAACAAACAAAAATGTTGATTGATAATTGATTGTATAAAGTGTTTCCCAGGTGGTGATAGTGCTCCTGCCAGTGCAAGAGAGGCAAGAAACACCGGATCAATCTCTTAGTTGAGGCGATCGCCTGGAGGAGGAAAGGGCAACTCACTCCAGTATTCTTGCCTGAGAAATCCCATGCACAGAGGAGCCTAGTGATCTACGGTCCATGGGGTCCCATAGAATCAGACACGACTCAGCTACTGAGCATGCGCAGCACATAAAGTATTTATTTGGCAATCAAATGATCCATTAGGCAGGGCTTTTCACCATGCTGGAGGACTGTGTTCCTTTCTTTTTCTTTTTAAAGTTTTCAATATGTTGTAGACCAATATTTTTGTAAGACACAATAAAATTGAATTACTAGAAAAACTAAATTCAAAGTATGAAACAAATTTCAAAAATTATTGGATTAACAGATATAAAATTACTCTGTAAAATTGTTGAACATGTCCCAACTCTTATTCCTAATTATTAAAAAATGACCAATCCAGAGACCCGCATTGGTTTATGCTTTTCACACTCCGAGTAATGCTGTGAAAAGTATTCAACAACAATAAAAAACAAATTCTAGAGATTTTGAAAAAATCATTTTAGGATCTGTATTGAACCAAGCCATATGTGACCTAAGGTGAATAGAAATTATTTTCATTTATATTGTTGATAAAAAGAAAATGTATTCTAGTGAAACATAAGAAATAAAAATCAATTAACTTAATAGCCAGCTGATACCAGATATCCTTAAAGTCACCATTTGATGAGAAATTTAAAAATCATTTATAATTACACTCATGCTTTAAAAAAAGTGGGACTAGAGTTCATTGAAAATAATTCTTTGTTGATTGGGAAGTTTGGAAATTAGTCCTTACCTGTGACATATCTCCAATTTGTTCCTCTAATTCCTATTTTACTGTATGTTAGCAAAAGGAAAATGAAACGCTATTAATTTGCCACAATTTAAGATATCTCAATATATGAAAATCCAGATGTATTCCCCCACAGATCATTTAGATTATAAAGTATTTTGAAGGTTTCCTAAAATAGTTCATTTCCCCTAGTGTACTTGAGCAGTGTTTTAAATCACTAAACAGTGTCACAGTTATAATAGAAGGACCTAGAAGTGAAAATGGAAAAGACTATCGATTTAACAAACCCATAGCACTTACTATGTCCCAGCCACTGTTTTAAAGGTTTTACAGAAATTAACTCACTCAATCCTCATAGCAAGCGATGAGGCAAGCTCTATTTTTATCTTCATTTTACAGATGAGGAAACTAAAACCTCAGAAAGGGTTAAAAATGATCGTAGTGAGTAGGTGGCAGAGGCGAGATTTGAAACAAAGAGGTCTGGTTTTCGAGTCACCCTCTCATTCCAAACTTAAAACACATCTTCTAATGGACAATCAGAAAGAAAGGTAAAGCATTTTTCAAATCATAAATGTAGTTCAGCTGGATAATTAAATGAATGAGCATTGTGGTTCTCTGAGACTTCCTTGGTGGTTCAGGGGTTAAGACTTTGCACTCCCAGGGTTGGGAGCCTGGGTTTGATCCCTTGCTGGGGGACTAGATTCCAAATGCTGCAACTAAGACCCCCATGTCTCAACTAAAGACCCCGCGCTAGGCCATGAAGATCCCCCGGACTACAACTAAGACTTGGTGCAGCCCTCGCACCCCACCTCCAACAACAACAAAAAAAAACTTTCACATGATCATAATTAATTTACAGATCAAGGCAGAAGGCAGAAATCATCGGTTAATTCTTAGATCACTGAAGAGTCGCTGAATATCCATCCACCTCCCTTTTGAAAGCATTCTTTCAGAGTCCTTGCTGAATATGATAAAGAGAGTAACAAATGACCACTCAGTTGCCTTTGTACTTTCCTTTATAAACATCCACTCCAAAGTGTTCCTTTATGGGAGAAAACAACTCCAGCTCTAACTCTCATCAGTGGATCCTTTATGCGTACCCTACAAGAGCTTACAAAAGATCAAACGTTTCTGAGTGTGCAGGTAACAAAAACCAAAAAGCATTTCCTGAGTCCAGAGGGGAATTACTATTTGCCATATAAGGATCGAAACCTACATGCATATAAGTACAGTTAGGAAGGAGATATTCGCAAAGGGATGTTTGGATGAGATGGTTGGATGGCATCACTGACTTGATGGAAATGAATTTGAGCAAGCTCCGGGAGTTTATGACGGACAGGGAAGCCTGGCGTGCTGCAGTCCATGGGATCACAAAGGGTCGGGCACGACTGAGCTACTGAACTGAACTGATTCCGAAAGGAGAAAAAGTAGGAAGGAAAGAAAATGTATCTAGATAGCAACGATGATAGTAGAAGCCTACTGGTATAAAAGTCAACAGAGCATCACTGAAACAGAATATGGTCCTTGCAGTTTTTACAGTATTCCTTTAATAAAAAAAACTAATAGATGATGATGAAAATGTAATAATTACTCAATTGGCATCATGTGAAAATCTGTGGGAATTCTATGGAAGTAAAAACATTAGACTCTCAATTCATATCAGAAACACAATAAATACCAGACAGATGAAAGAAATATATGTAAAAAGTAAAACCATAGAAAATTATAGAAAATAGGGGAGGCAAATCTTTATCTTGATAATTTCTCTGCTTTCAAGTAAAACCAATTATAAAGGAAATTTTTAAGTAAAACCAGTTATAAAAAATGAAGAAAGGTTTCACTTTTGAATCCATAAAAATCTGTTTATCAAAAACATCATACATTAGAATATGAAAACAAATTTTAAAACATATATCAGCCTATAACAGCAACACTTTTGGATATGGTAGAAAAAATGTGGGCAAATGCTAAACACAGAAAATGTACAGGAGAAAGAATGCAAATGAAAATATACATATTAAATCTCTGAAAGAATAAAAGAAATGCCAGTTAAAATAAAACGAAGGACTTCCCTGGTGATCTAGTGGCATGCGTATGTGTGCTCACTTGTGTCCAGCTCTTTGTGACCCCATGGACTGTAGCCAGCCAGACTCCTCTGTCCATGGGACCTCCCAGGCAAGAATACTGGAGTAGGGTGACATCTTCTTCTGTGGGGGAATCTTCCCAATGGAGGGATTGAACCCAAGTCTCTTGCATCTCCTGTGTTGGCAGGTGGATTCTTTACCACTATTGCCACCTGATCTGGTGGCTAAGACCACAACCCCAATGCAGGGCCCCCAAGTTCCATCTTTAAACAACTATATGTAATGGCCAAATGAGGTACAATTAAATGGACCCACTCATATATGGCTAGCTATATGGCAGATGAATGTTTAAACTGTGGTCCAGAAGGCAATTTAGAATTATGTGTCAAATTTTAAAAAAAATATTCCTTTTATTTGACTCAGGAATTTCATTTCTAATTTTTTGGTTATCAAGATTTTGTAGAAGGATATTTATTGCAATACTGATTATATTAATAAGCTATTAGTAGCAACCTAATTGTCCAGCAATTTAAGGTACATTAAAAATATATATGCATGCAATGTTATACTATAAGATGGTATATTATGAAGCCATTGAAACTGTGTTTTGGCAGAATAACTTTCAAAAGACTTTCGAACTATCAATTCAGTTCAGTTCAGTTGCTTAGTCTTGTCCGACCCTTTACAACCCCATGGACTGCAGCACGCCAGGCCTCCTTGTCCATCACCAGCTCCCAGAGTTTATTCAAACTCATGTCCATTGAGTTGGTAATGCCATAAAAAGAGATAAAATCAGGGCATAACATGTTCTGTATCATGTATTATCAACATTTTGTCTTGCTACCAGGGACTGTAAACTTAATTGCAAGTAGGTCAGAGATATCATAGTGAGCTAAAGCCCACCCGGGTCTTCCCAGGCAGCACTAGTGGTAAAGAGCCTGCCTGCCAATGTAGCAGATGCAAGAGATGAGGGTTCAATCCCTGGGTTGGGACGATCCCCTGAAGTAGGAAATGGCAATCCACTCCAGTATTCTTGCTTGGAAAGTTCCATGGGCAGAGGACCCAGGTGGGCTACAATCTATGGGGCAGCAAAGAGTCAGACACCACTGAGCACACACGCACACAGCTAGCAAGGAAGACCCCTATGAAAATGCAACAGTCTTTATTTCTCCACATTTCCCAGAAATACTCAGCCTTCTTAGTCTCGATTTTTCTTTTGCAATTATCTTTCCTTCTGTCATTACCCATCGTTCTTTTGTCCCACTCTTACTGAAGATTAGTCTCAGAAAAATATATGTCCACTGTCAGAATGTGTAAGTACAGGTGATGGAAATTCAGCATCACATTAAGGAAGAGTGTGTAGAGGGGAGAGTGTGGCTAGCTGGAGAGGGGAGCCCTCTGAGGTCAGGGGTCCCACCCAATTTATCTTGCCACAGCACAGTGGAGCCTAAATGTCAGTTCTTACACTTTGACTTAAGATTATACACACACACAGTTTATAAGGTTTCACATATGTTTCATACACACACCACAAGGATCAGACAAAACATATTGAGAAGCTTCAAGTTTGTGACTACTAACAATCCCACTTATGGACAAGAGTGCAAAAGGTGGAAAAAATACACAAAAAAAGCAGTTACCACAGTTTAATTTTAATTTTATTTTCATCATACCCTTTCTATTTTCTAAGTTCTCTCCATGTATTTCTTTTCATAATCAGCAAACTATGACCTTCCCTTGTTATTTTATCAATTTAGTAATCCTTTTAGGAGATACAGATTTTTTTGAAAAATGAAGTATACTATTTTGAAGTTTGTTTCTGACTTTTTTTTTTAAAGAAAACAATTTTTATAATTTTATATTGGAGTATAGCTGATTAACACTTCCCAGGTGGTGCTAGTGGTAAAGAACCCACTTGCCAATGCAGGCGACGTAAGAGACTAGGGTTTGATTCCTGGTTAGGGAAGATCCCCTGGAGGAGGGCATGGCCATCCACTTCAGTATTCTTGCCTGGAGAATTCCATGAACAGAGGAGCCTGGCAGGCTGCAGTCCATAGGATTGCAAAGAATAGGACATGACTGAAGTGACTTAGCATGCTTGCATGCATAGCTGATTAAAATTTTGTGATAGTTTCAGGTGGACAGCTAACGGACTTAGCCATACATACACATGTACCCATTCTCTCCCAACTCTTCTCCCATCCAGGCTGCCACATAACACTGAGCAGAGTCCCCTGTGTTATACTGTAGGTCTTTGTTGGTTATCCATTTTAAATATAGCAGTGTGTACATGTCCATCCTAGACTATCCCTCCCCCTAACTCTTCCCCACCTGTAAACATAAGTTTGTTCTCTAAGTCTGTGAGTCTCTGATCTTATACGTCTAAACACATCCACCGGTCTACAGGGTTATAGATTATGTCTTCATTTATGAAATCATCATTTCTTTTTTTGAAATCATTATTTTTTTAAGAATAGTTTAAAATATTTTTGAAGTCTTTTGAATTTTTGTTACAACATGGCTTCTGTTTTATGTTTAGACTTTTTGGTCACTTGGCATGCAGGGATCTTAGCTTCTGGACCAGGGATTAAACCCTCACCCCCTGCATTGGAAGGTGAAGTCTGAACCACTGGACCACCAGGGAAGTCCCCAAATCATTATTTCTAAGCTGCTGGAAAATTCTTTCAAAAACAGGGGTCTAAAAATTTGTCTCATTTTTCTGCTCCCTAATTATTTTTGGCATAATTTCATTGCATTTTCCTCCATCCTTTTCAATTACAGTTAGCTGATGTTAAGCAATTTTCTAATCTAGTGGCAGAGGTTCAATTTTGGCAGTTTACTGGCCAAAGTGTCTTATTATTTTAAATACTAGGACATTCCATAACTGTTTGGAAAGGCGTGGCTTTAGAAACAGAACAGAAAGCTCCAAGGTTTGTGAGCACTCCTGTGCCATCTCTCAGCACGTGCTTCTCTGGATAGCCATCTTACAAAAGGGAATTAAAAAAAGCAACAAGAATGTAGCCACTAAGTACAGTACTCAATCTAGGAAAAAGAATGTTACAGGCTCAAACGATTGAGAGTTATGATAAAATAACTGGCGACAACCATAAAGCCCTCTCTTTATGGAAGGACAAAGAATGTCCTTTCACAAAGCTCAAAACAAATTAATTACAGAATTACTGCTCCACACACACAGTCATCTTTATACACCTCCCTGTCTGAGTATCATGTTTAAAGGGTGAGGCTTCTTGGAAACAAACTGGTTTGACAATTTGTCTTGTTTGTAAAGCTTGAATTTTATGAAAATTAGGAAAACAGAAAAATTTGGATTTCATTCTTAACCAGCCATTGTTTTTTTCCCCTAATTCTTCTGTTTTATTGGAAGCATGTTGTGTTTTTTACAGTATTAAAAAAAAAAAAAGAAAATTGTTTGAATTAGTACAGCATAAAGACAAGTGTATCCTAGCTATTAGGCTGACATTATTGGACCAGGAAATAGTGTAGTTCATTTTCAAAGAAGGGCTTGCTATATCCTCTAAAATAATACTTTTTTTTTTTTTTAAGCATGTGATATCAAACCTTAAGGGCTTTCTTCCTGCTGAAGGATTAAAAAGTGAGAGTTCTGATTTCTTGTTAACAGTGTTTAAATGAATTTGTCAGTTTATAATTACAAATGCAAGGGGGAACTTTTTATAGCTGAATATTTAACACATATTAAAGTTATAACACAAATCACATAGTGTATTTCTTGCCTCATTTTGTCCATGCTTTCATTCTACAAAACAGGGGTCACAAATCATTCACTTGAAAACTTGAAAATAGTTTGCTGAGATGACAATTTGCTATGAAAGTGGGGGTAGAGTACTCTATAACCTTTCTTTTAATGTATGTGTGTTTAACATACATAATCCTTAATAGTATAATCCTTAGAGGTAAATCGAGACCAAAAGGAGTAGGAAGTAAGTATTTCCTCTAAGGGTTGAGGGTGTAGAGGGGTTAAATTCACTATGCTTATGATTTCATTTTGCTTAATTTAGGATGTTTCCTGTTCCTATAACATCTTTTTAGTGAGCTGGCAGACCCCCTGCTCAGTACGGAAATTCCCCAATCCTCTCCTTACTCTCCTGCGACCTCCTGAAAATAAGGTTAGGCCGTTTATTTCCTGCTAACTTGATTTCCACTCTTTGAGTTGAATCACGAGTATAGAAAACTTGTCATAGCAGATTGAGAAATGCAGGAATAGCTCAAGGGTTTCTGCGCTATAACTTCTTTTTAGAAGAAGTAACTCTTTATAGGGACTTTTTGTCCCTCCCAGAAGAATCACAAGGTGTGATTGAAGACCTCTCATCATAAAGACCTGAGTTTTACATCGGCCAACTGTGTGCTTTCGTCACGTGGTAGCTTAGGGTCATTTTTGTTGCCTCTTCTATATACTCAACATGACCAGAGATCCCTAAGTGGACAGTCCAAAGGAAATTTTTTTAAAAATTGAAGTATAGTTGATTTATAGAAAAGTTATTCATTTATATATATACAAATATATATACATGTATATGTGTATACGTACACACATATATGCACATATTTGTATAGATATGCCTGTATATATTCTTTTTCAGATTATTTTCCATTATAGGTCATTACAAGATATTTAATATGGGTCCCTATGCTATACATTAGGTCCTTGTTCAAAGGACATTTTTATTCCTGATAACAGTAATATGGTACAAACATTTTGCACGCATTTGTCTCTTTTAATGTTCACAGAAAACACTCTGAGGCTTGTAGTATTATTCCTTTTGCTTTACAAATGAGGAAATAAACTCAAGCCCAAAGTCGCACCACCATTAAATGGAGCAGTGGTTTCAGGTCACCTGTGGCTGACTTCAGAACGTACACTTTTCCAGTGGTCCTCAATCTTAGCTGGGAGCTTTAAAATTCCAACATTGAGGCCACCCTTCGGACACAATGAAAATCGCGTCTCTGAGGGTCGTACCACTGATATTTTAAGGACTTCCAGGCAATGCTAACCTGTGTGACAGGTTGATACCGCTGCACTACACAGGTGTCTCGAGCACCGTTAAGAGTCCAAGACGAGGACTGGTTACAAAAGGGACGTTTTACAAAACTTTATCTGATATGTGACAAGAATCTTTCACAATAACTTCAGCAGGCAGATGCAGTGGAATTTGACTTGAAAAACCTAAAACTATATAACTAAGCCCTCTCAGTTTCAATCGTAAGCAGTTAAGGATCCAAGCCTGCCTACAGAAGATCTGGCAGGAGAGGTGAGGGTCTGTGGAGGGCAGATACCGTACAGCAGTCTCCCGTACGGATGAAATGGGTCCAGTCTGTGTTTAGCTAAATCTCTCAAGCCATCTCAACCCCAGAAACGTTGACCCAAATGCAGCAAGTCTGAGATCATAACCTCTGGTTCTTATTTTTGCTTGCGAACATCCCCTGCTGCAGACTGAAAAGATTTTCGTTTACAGCTTCAGCTGCAGGGCACTTCAAGTCTTCCGGAAATAATAACGTATTAGCTTCCCGGGGCTGCCATAACCAAATACCACAAGCGGAGTAGCTTAAACAACAGACAGTTATTGTCTCACGGTTCTGGAGGCTGGAAGCCTGAGATCAAAGTGTCGGCGGGGTTGGCCCCTCCAGAGGGCGGAGAGGGAGCTTTGGACGGCCTCAGGCGTTTCTTGCCTTGTAAGTGGCTTTCGTCTCCCTCTGTCTTCATGTTGCCCTCTCTCATGTCTTATCTCTGTGTCCAAGTTTCCCTCTTTTATAAGAACACAGTCCTTTTGGATGTGGGTTCACCCTAATGTCCTCCTCTTAACATGATCACTTACAAAGGCCCTATTTCTACAGATACTGGGGGTGGGGAGAGTTTGCCACTTCAGTATTTTTTAGAGGGACAAGACTGTTTGTGACCCCATAGACTGTAGCTCACCAGGCTCCTCTGTCCATGGGATTATCCAGGCAAGAATACTGGAGTGAGCTGCTGTGCCCCACTCCAGGGCATCTTTCCCACCCAGGGATCAAACTCACATCTCTTATGTCTCCTGCATCGGCAGGTGGGTTCTTTACCATAAGAACCACCTGGGAAGCCGTAACATGTACCTTCTGCCAACTGAAAGAAGTTCTGACTAACCAGAAGCTGTGAAAACCCCTCAAGAGATGAGATTTCTTAGTTTTTCAGATAAAAGGTAAGAACTGTACTTTAAACATGTATGGGATATTAAAGTTGATAAAACATATTCAGACGCACTCTAAATCATGATCCTCACATGGCTCTTTAGATTTACTAAATAAATTTAAAATCAGAGAATTTAATGAAACACTTTGGGGCTACTCAACTAATAAGGGGGTGTCGTGGCTGGAATCCTGTCATCCGTCTTCACCCATGACTGCTGCTCTCCCCAATTAAATTAGGGATCTGGCCTGACTTATCACAGATGACGAGGCCTGATGGCTGGGAAACAGATTTACTGAGTGGACACGTCACAGAGAACCTGAATGGTCTGGCTGCAAGAAGGTGAAGAAAGGTGAATATATTTCCCGGTAGAAAGTAGAACATTCAGGATGAGATATGAGTAAAGAGGAAAACATAACGTTATTGCTTTGTGGGCTTTCCATCAGTACTGTTTATAGGGAGAAGGACAAGGAAGACTGGCATTTTTGGTAAGTGGGTCATTTTCCCAAAAATGCTTTTTTGGATGGGTTCACTTGATTCCTTAGTGTTTCTGTTTTGACTCAGGAAGAGTAGAATGTAGGATCAAAAAGGTGTGTTGTGGAATTTCCTTGGCGTTTCAGCGGTTAGGACTCCATGCTTTTACTGCAGGGGGCATGGGTTCGATCCCTGGTCCAGGAACTAAGGTCTCACATGCTGCATGGCAGGGCCAAAAAAAAAAAAAAAAAGAGAGAGAGAGAGAAGAGAAGAAGAAGAAGCCGTGTTGTCCCCTCTATGTGGAACAGTTATTCTAAGTCTGTAATAATCCCAACTTCATGACTATTGACAAGTGAAACTACTTAGAGCTGTGTTGATGTGGAGGGCTCTAGTCAACACTGTCAGGCATAGAAACTCTTGTAAATACTGGAGCCCCTAGATGCTTGAGTTCCTTGGCTTTTGAAGTGTTTACCTCAGTTTGCAAAACACATTCTTAGGTCAGAAAGGAAAGAGTTCTGTGGAGTAACTGAGCTGTACTGCCAATCCAGCAACACCAAGAAGCACCTGGGGTCTGTCTTCATATTAAAAATGCTCAGAGTAAGTGCCTCCAAGAATCTCTTATTCTAATTCTTGCCAAATATTCACATGCACAGAATTACAGTAGGATTGGGAAGCACCACAAAATGACTGTTTGACTCTGGACTCAATATTAAGACAAAACAAACAATAAGCAAAGAGTCCGGAGTTTTTCAGTTATATCAGATGTCCAAATATACAACTTAAAAGGCACTTTCCTCAAAGGAAGTGTGAGTTACCCCTCTTGAGAAAAACAAAGTAAAACAAAGGCACAGCGAACTCTACTCAATGGTCTGTAACAACCTATGCGGGAAGAGAAGCTGAAAAAGAATAGATATGTGTTGGTTTGTGTGTGTGTGTGCTCAGTCGTGTTTGACTCTTTGTGATACCATGGACTATAGCCTGCCAGGCTCCTCTGTCCATGGGGTTTCCCAGGCAAGAATATTGGAGTGGGCTGCCGTTTTCTTCTCCAGAGGATCTTCCCAACTCCGAGATCGATCCTGTATCTCCTATATCTCCTGCATTAGCAGGTGGATTCTTTACCATGAGTCACCTGGGTAAGTATATGTGTAACTAAATCACTTTGTTGTATGTTTGAAACTAATGTGACACTGTAAATGAACTATGCTTCAATATAAAATAAAAATTAAAAAGAAGAAAAAGAAAATACATACTTCGGAACCAAAAAAACAAAACTCACAAAAAAAAACCCCAAAGCAAAACAAAAACACAAAACTCTCTACCATCAGAAATATCAGGCCTAAAGTTGGACAGAGAAGTTGTCAGAATCCACCCGTCCTCCCCTTCCCGTCTTACCTACAACCAACTTCACCCTCTCATCCTCCATGACTCCCACTTCTGACCAAGCCTTCCCCCGGGATTCACCTTATGAACCTCTGAAGGGGACATCATACATGGGAAATTGACTGTTTTCTTAAATGTCATTCAGGCAAATGACTTCATTTTACAGAGAAAGAAAAATTAAGGTACGAAGGGAAAGTTTAGATCAGTGGTTCTCAGGCTTGATTGCACATTAGAATCTCTTGGGGGAAGTATTTAAAAATGCCAATGCCTGGGTTCTACCCCCAGATATTTGAACTTAACGTCCTGCAGATGAAGCCATGAGCACTGACTTCAAAAAAAAAGAAAGAAAGAAAGGATCTCAGATGAATGTGATGAATACTGAAGTATGAGAACCACTGGGCTGGGTGGTGCTGATAATTCACTTTGGACCAGCAGAGTGTGGAGACATAATTGCCAGTAGAAAGTGAAAGTAGAAAGCATGAAGAAAACGTCATGCTACCACACTGAGGCAAGAAGGAGGAGGAAGAGAAAAGAAAGCAAAACCAAAGAACAGACAGACAGGCCCCGGGTAGAGTAAGAACTGAACATTTTCAAAACTCTCAGCCCCATTGTTTTCTTCACTGCACACTAACTATATGTTGTATTTGCTTAATTGACTGTGTAGGAAAAGACAATGGCGGAGAAAGGGCAAAACTAGCCTCAATACTTCTGGCTATTGAGCATCTAACTCATTCCTTCAGCTTTATAATATTCTATGATGTGGGGATCATCATAAGAACACCGTTTGTGAACTGTCAGTCAGGTACAAGTGCAGGTTTTAAAGAGATGACCCAGGGGAGGTAGGCGAAAAAAAGGTGAAGGAAGAAAGAGTGACTCATACTCAGCCGAATGCATAGTGTCTTGTTAGGCTCCTTCCAAATGCCTCTTCCTGGGACCCACACTCACTGCCCTCCTCCATCCATCTTTGTTTTTTCACATTGATCCTCAGCAGAGATGGTGTCTATCCAAACCACAATTGGGCGATTTCATTAGCTAAGCCAGATGTAAGACCCCATTGGCTATCAAGGCCTATCTTCTACCTTCACGTCTAAGCTCCAATGTCATCTCCTCTATGAAGCCTTCCTGGATTCCCAGCCAGAATTGTACTTGTTCTCTCTGGTGTTCCCATTGCCCCATATGTGAGTCTCCACTAGAACCCACTGCTCCACAGCGGCTTTAATCTTTGTCTCTATCCCCAGCTGACTGAAATTCTTAGAGTTATAATGATGACTCATTTTTGGTTCGAAAACATGTATTCATTTATTTAGTCTTTTCCCATAAATTTATCAGTCACTCGTTATTAGCTAGATCCTATGCTCTAGTCAAAGCACTTATAATCTAGTTAGACAAACAAGGGAATAGGTGATTTCTATTCAGGGCAATAAGTGGGACAATATAAGTTTCAGTTCATAACTTAGGTGTGCAAGATATATGTCTTTATTTTTCTTCAACATGCTTTTTTTTTAAGCTCCCAGTGGCAAACTCAGTTAATTCATAATTTCTTCCCATTTTCTCAGGTGTGGTCTAAGTTTTGGAAGCTTACAGTTGACTAAGGTTCTGGAGGCAGGATGGTCCACTAATGCTGGAGCTATCTGTGGACACACTGTGAGCTTGGACAAGCACTGCAACACCTCACACTCTTACCTCCCTGGGACTCCCAGGTGGGATGGTTTTCTCTGTCAGGTCACTGTATTTACTTAGGATTCCTGTTGAATTTTCCCTGCGAATTGACACCCGCCTATGACTATGGCTTCCAAGGTAGTGCCAGTGGTAAAGAACTTGCCTGCCAATGCCAAGAGCTGCAAGAGAATGCAAGAGAAGTGGGTTTGATCCCTGGGTCGGGAAGCTCCCCTGCAGTAGGAAATGGCAATCTACGTCAGTATTCTTGCCTGGGAAATCACAAGGACAAGAGAAGCCTGGCGGGCTTCAGTCCATGGGGTCACAAAGAGTTGGACACAACTGAGCGACTGAGGACACACACATATCACTGTGCCCAAGCAAGTGAGATGCATTCTCCATGCCCCAAACCCCACGACTCTTCTCTAGTTTTGCTGGTACTATGCTGGGCTCTTTCCCAAAAATGGTGTACAGGGCAAAGAATCTGAAAATTATATATATATATATGTATAAACTAACACAATATTGTAAGTCAACTATACTACAATTTTAAAAGTTTTTTTTTTTAAGAATAGCATAACTGACAAAAAAGAAGGGACTTCTCTGGTGGTCCAGGGGCTAAGACTCTGTGCTCTCAA
Source organism: Oryx dammah (assembly GCF_014754425.2). Taxonomy (NCBI): domain Eukaryota; kingdom Metazoa; phylum Chordata; class Mammalia; order Artiodactyla; family Bovidae; genus Oryx; species Oryx dammah. Next base: position 67,790,522 of record NW_024070194.1, read on the forward strand.
TGCAAGGCACCTGCGTTCAATCCCTGGTCTGGGAATTAGATCCCGCATGCCACTACTAAGAGTTCCCGTGCCACAGTTAAAGACCCTGCAAGCTGCAACTGAGACCTGGGACAGCCAAATATATAAATATAAATATTTTTTAAAAGAAAAAGTTATAGGAGAATTTCTCACTATCACATTTTATGCCTTTAGTTGCTACATATTAATGTCCCAAGTGACTTGCCTGGAGAGACTTTCCACAAAACAAGCCTCGACTGAGAATGGTCTTAAAAGGTGGCTGACTATAAAAAATGGGGGTTATTTTTCTCTCCTTTGTTTCATATTCATTTGAAATCTACATTATTTTTGTGTTTAAAGAGATGTTCTCTGTATTTTCACAGTCAGTGGTGCATCCTGTTTACCGAATAAATGCTACATCAGCGTGTCTCAGACAGTTTAAACTGCCTTGTGCTATTCCCCCTATTCCAATTTGATAATATAAATCTTTAAAGGTATATACCTCTTAATGAAATGTGATTTATGCGCTAAATTTTCTTCTACTGTATAGAAATTAAAAGCAACATTTCTCTGGCCTAGAGCTAACTTTTTATGACTCCCTTGGCGCTTTCTTTTTTATCTTGATTTTTTAAGATGTTGAAATATGCGAGTTTTCTTTTTTGCTTGACACATTTTCACATATGTTGCCTTGATCTTTCACATCTTTTACCCATATGGGAGACTTCCTAGGAAATAAAGGATCTGTGTTTAATTATCTCATGGGGACATTTTAAAGGGAAATCCAGAGTGTCTCCTCTATAGCTCTGCCTTAAGGAAGAATAAGAAACAATGGTGAGTTTACAGCTTTTGGCAGTTGATAGAGATTTCTCTCAGTTCCCCTGTGATAGTACTAACTCCACCCATTCACTGGGTCCATCCGAAGCTCACTGATTCAGAGTCTTATTGATGAACATTCAGATTAGAACCAGCTTGAAGTGTATGGCATGTATATCACAAAGGTTTGCTCAGCAAATTAATAAAATATGAAAAGATAAAGAGGCAGCATTCGCATGGAGACCAAACGAACATTATGCAACTTTAAACACTGAAAAATTATTTAATGTTTATGTAATTTGTATTTAATAATTTAGAGCTGACTTTATAAAAAACTAGAATCACAGAAATTTTTTTTTAAATTAGAGGATGGTTACTTTACTATATTGTGATGGCTTCTGCCATACGTCAGCATGAATCAGCCATTGGTATACATATGTCCCATTCTCTGAAGCCCCTCCCAACTCCCTCCCTGTCCTGCTCCTGTAGGTTGTCACAGAGCACCGGCTTTGGGTTCCCGGCCTCATACATAAAACTCCCACTGGCTATCTCTGTTACATATGGTAATGCGTATATTTCAATGCTATTCTCTCAAATCATCCCACCCTCTCCTTTCCTCATTGTGTCCCAAAGTCTATTCTTTATGTATGTGTCTCCTTTGCTGCCCTGCACATAGGATCATCATTATTATCTTTCTAGACAGAATTACAGAATTTGTATTTTACAGCTGATACTAAATATTGATAATTCAAAACATTTACCCAAGATTGTGTATCTGGATAGTGGCAAAACCAAGATGAGAAGGAACGTTTCTAGACTCAATATGAAGCCACACTGCCTTCCTATTTATTCATTAAAAACAGGTCCACAGAACACCCTTATGTTAACTCTAGTAGCTTTTGTTCCTGAACATAATAATACTTCTCATAAAATACATCCTACAAATCTAGAACTTCTCTCTAATTTCCCTGTTGTTGGTCAATCACATTAATGAGGGGCTACTCCATTCTGCTCTTGTTGAAGTTATGTAGTTGTAAAAATCTTCCCTACCAATGCACATAAATGAACCCAGAGAAATGAATGACAGGTTGATGGATTAGGAAGAATTTCCCTTTCATATGTGCATCAATAAGAGCTTTTTCAGTTGTAAGTGACTGAAATCGATATTTTTGGATTCCATAGCTGGGAAAGATTCTGGCAGCATACAGGATTCAGGGAAGAATTTCAGCAGCCAAAATCAAGGACAGAAATAGGGACTCAAATTTCACTTTGCTTATCTCTGCTTGACTACATTCTGTAGATAAAGTCCTACCAACACCTGGGGGGACCACCATCAGTGACCTGAAATTTACACCAAATTAGCAACACCACTGGAGAAGGCGATGGCACCCCACTCCAGTACTCTTGCCTGGAAAATCCCATGGGTGGAGGAGCCTGGTGGGCTGCAGTCCATGGGGTCGCTAAGAGTCAGACATGACTGAGCGACTTCACTTTCACTTTTCATTTTCATGCATTTGAGAAAGAAATGGCAACCCACTCCAGTGTTCTTGCCTGGAGAATCCCAGGGATGGGGGAGTCTGGTGGGCTGCCGTCTGTGGGGTCACACAGAGTCGGACACAACTGAAGCGACTTAGCAGCAGCAGCAGCAGCAGTAGCAGCAACACCACTGTAAACAATGTCTTCCACATCTATTTCTAAATCTTAAAAAGATGTCTTTGATTGGCTCTGCTTAGTTCATGTTTCAGTGTGTTCATAGGAAACAAACACCCAATGTGCCTAGGTTACTGCAAATTGGGTGAGCGAGTGTGTGTACTCAGTCATGTCCAACTCTTTGCAATCCCATGGTCTGTAGCCTGCCAGGGTCCTCTGTCCATGGGATTCTCAGGCAAGAACCCTGGAGTGTTTTCTACTCCAGAGGATCTTTCTGAACCAGGGATCGAACCTGCGTCTTTGCATCTCCTGCGTTGGCAGGCGGATTCTTTACCACTGTATCACCTGGGAGATCTCAAAAATTGGGTGAGGGGTGGATACAAAACTGGGGCATAGCCAAGCCTCGTGGAGAGACAGAAAGAGTAACTCCCAAAGTTAATTGCAGATAGAATAAGTTATCAATTTGAAGAGCTAGAGGAAGGCTCATCTATTCCTCAGTTGCTCTTCCATTGACCTCCCTCTTTAACAGAAGTGTTTGCAAAAATTCAGATTCCCCTCTTCATTCTCCTGACAGAGCAGCTGAATCAGAATCTCTTAGGATGGAGCCCAGAGGGCGCTTATTATTGTAACATCATGATGGGGGATTCTGCTACATTCCTAGTTAAGACCCACTGTTTTAAGTCATTATCATCAGGAATCCATTTTCTGGGATGGATAATATATCAAGCATTCATCATCCATTAATACCTTATGATGAATTAGTTCAACAGATTAGCCTAATTCATTTAGCTGGGTTTCAGAAGTATGACATATCAGATGAATCTAATTTCATGAAGAGGCAAAGAGGAACTTGGACTGGCCCAAATGAGCCTGGGGGGTGGTAAGGGAAGAGGGGTGAGGCATTACAATGGGGCCATGTCCAGTTAAGAATGATCTTAAACTCTTTTTCCATTTTCTGACCACAATCTTGATCGAAACTCTCAATTTTCATTCCTACTACATTCTCTTTGGTCTTGTACTTCTAGTTTATGGTTTCTTAGTTTTTTCCTAAATTCATACTGGTCTCAATCTCCTCCCTTACTAGCCTAGACCAACTGCTTCAACTACTTTGTAACCTCATTTTCTAGTGCTCCTTGCTGCCAGATCTCAGCCCTGGGATCCGTCTCATGTTTTGATTTCATCCCTCCTGTTTACCAGCTGCTGTACATCATTGAGGAAGTTGTATAATGACACCCCAAATCAGATTGACCTGGAGACTGTCCATCAACCTTGGATTTACCATGCAACCTCTTTGTCCTATTAACACAGAGACTAAAGCTTACGTGCCCTGCTCTCACCAAACCATCCACTGAAACTTCATGTCCAGCATAATCTTTACTACTCCACACTTCAGGGAGAAAATTGGGTCTGTCCAGTCCACTAACGTCAACATCCAATTTGTTCACACTGGGACTTGGGCCCCTGCTTATCTTTCTCTTTCTTCTCAGAGAATGAAGTGTTTCTCTTCTTGCTCATGACCAGCATCCCTCCTCTCTCCTGACCTTCAAAGCTCTTCCTTGGGTCCTGTTTTTATCTCTCTCTGCTTTTCATTTCTTTCTCTCTGTGGGTTACTTTTTGTCTGCTCATTCCTTATACATTTGACTTAGTTAAGAATATATTTGTGGTTCATTCACCCCCTTGATTCAGATAATTATCTTAGGTGATCTCTCATATCCTTACATTTTTCACCATCAAATCCATATGGAGGATTCCCAAACATTTCCAGCCCTAGCTTCCTTCTAGACATTCACACCATGGGCATGTCAATCTTACTCTATCTAGAACTAAGTCCATCATCTTTTCTGCCAGATCTATATCTCTTCTTATATTCTCAATCCCAGCTCATTGCACCACATCCTCTTAGGAACCCAAGTCTGAAACCTTCAAGTTATCCAGCATAATTGTGCTTACTTCTAGTTGTGTAATTGATTATAAAATCTTGCTGATGTTACCACTTAAGTATATTCTAATCTAATTCTTTCTTTCTAACCCTCTGTAACTACACTCCTGATTTAGACCTGCATCATCCTTTGCTTGGTCAACTGTAGTAAGACTACCATTAATCTCCCTGCTGCTATAAATTGATCCTCTACTCTTCAGCCAGAATAATATATTTAAGAAGTAATCACGTTTCCCCTTCATCTTGCTTCCCTTGCACCCAGAGTCCTCACAGGCACCTCTCCCCAAGAAGCCCCGTTGGATACTGGTACAGTCACATATATCAGACCCTCTCCATCTGCTTCCGATGTCCTCCTCGGAACCTAGATGTGCTCCATCTACGGTTCACCTTCTCTTTTCTCAAGGCCTCCACCTGTCAATCTACCCCATACAATCATCTCAGATACATTTTATGACAAAAGAAGTACAATAAGTGATACACTGCAAGACAGTCCTCCCATTTCTCCACGTGACTCATCATCCAGAAAAGCTGGCCCTGTGGAGCAACAGACTGGCCTGGTCGACGCTCAGCTAAGGCACCAGCTTAAGGAGGACATCCTACAGGTCAGTGTGTGGTCCTGCATGTTAACATATGTGCTGTTCATGACAACAGTCTAATACAGTCTCAACAGGTCATTACACTATCAATACATGAGCCTGGGAACCAAAGAGATGAAAAGTGGCTGGCCCCTCTCACCATCACCCAATGACCAAATTACTGAATTTGTGTTTCCTGTCCCTGCACTTTTAGTTTCCACCAGGTTAGAAGTTCTGGTTTCTGGGACTAGTGGGTAGGACTCCCCCGCAGGGCTCTTGGTTTCTCAAGTCCGTGACCAGAGGCCAGTAAAGCAGCTCTTGTCACCTGGCAGCTCGATCCTCCCATGAGGAGGCAGGGTTGGGAGGAGGGGTGCTGGAACACGATCAGGCAGGGAGAGCACGTCAGGGATCGGGGGGGGGGATTCTCTGGAATCTCTTGGTGCTTTATTGTTCAATGATGACAATGAGAAATGGACAACAAGGAGAAGACAGGCAGCCCTTCAGGGATGCAGGTCTGATCAGCCCTTCAGGTAAGCAACACAGGTGAGCCCCAGAGCTGGCTGAGCAGAAGGGCAGTCTGGAAGGGGTGGTGGAGGATGAGTAGAGACCATGGCTTCAAGACCAGCTGCAGGAAGGGAGCTGTACTTTGTTTTATCTCCCTTTTTAACTTTTTTAAAAAAAAGATGTATTCATTTATTTTTGGCTGTCTTGGGTCTTCATTGTTGTATGGGCTTTCTCTGGTTGCAGTGAGTGGGGGCTACTCTTGGTTATGACATGCAGGCTTCTCGCTGCAGTGACTTCTCTCGTTGAGGAGCACAGGACCTAGGCACACAGGCTCAGTAGTTACAGCACATGGGCTTCGTTGCTCTGTAGCATGTGGGCTCTTCCCTGTCCAGGGATCAAACCCTTGTCTTTTGCATTGGCAGGCAGATTCTTAACCAGTGGAACACCAGGTAAGCCTCTGCCTTTCTAACTTTAGGTCCTCAGAGATTGAGTCTGGGTTTATTTCTATACTCAGGGTGTCTTTGGAGAAGGCAATGGCACCCCACTCCAGTACTTTTGCCTGGAGAATCCCATGGACGGGAGAGCTTGGTGGGCTGCAGTCCATGGCGTCACTAAGAGTCGGACACGACTGAGCGACTTCACTTTGACTTTTCACTTTCATGCATTGGAGAAGGAGGTGGCAACCCACTCCAGTGTTCTTGCCTGGAGAATGCCAGGGACGGGGGAGCCTGGTGGGCTGCCGTCTATGGGGTCGCACAGAGTCGGACACGACTGAAGCGACTTAGCAGCAGCAGCAGGGTGTCTTGTTCTTAGAACAGTGAAGCCCCAATTGTATGGAGGAGTCAACACAGCACAAGAGCCTGGCTGAGTCTGACAGTCACTCTTTCCAGGACCTGGACCACTGGCTCTGACCATCCTGCTGCTGTGTAACCAGCCCTGTCTGGGTTCTGGCCAATTTCATGCAGGCACAAGCCAGATCCACCTGCCGCTACCGCACTGAGGACTGCTGCCTGCTGCCCTTGGCCTATCTTGTTTCTAAGGATAGAAACAAGAGCGGCTTTGAGACCCGCCCTGTGCCGCGTTTGTACATCTCAGAAGTGTGGGGCAGCTATCTCATAAACTTCCACTGTGGGACGTGGGCGCTGGTAGATGAATCCCTCCTCCGCCCTCCCTCAGACACATGGTCTGAGGTTTGTACGAGCTCCCTGGATGTCATCCCATGAGATCAAGCCCGCCGTGACACTGGATCCCGGGGGTGGCCTGCTTGGTCATGATAAGCTGTCCTTGGATGGAATCTCATTTCTCCTCCTTGTCACTTTTTTCCCCCTTAGTCCTGCTTTCCTGGAATTGTACTCCCTAATGAAATACTACATGTAAGTTTTTGCCTTAGGCCTTGCTTTCTTGGAAGCCTAACCAAGGCAGAATTTATTATTTTCTCTTTTTTTAAATTTAAATATATTAAATTTTTTTTAACAAAGTTGTATTGTCTTCTGACATACAGCAATGCAAACTGGCCATCATTATACATGCTTCCCCTCCCTCCCTTCCCTCCTCTCCCCCATCCCAACCCTCCAGGTCATTACTCCAGACGGGGCTCCCTGTGCCTAACACAACTTCTCACCAGCTATCCATCTTACACCCAATAGGGTATATATGTTGATGTTACTTTACCCATTCATCCCACTCTCTCCCTCTCACACTGTGTCTGCAAGTCCATTTTCTACATCTCCAAGGCAGAACTGAAATAAGAACTCAGAGATTTGAGGTAGAGTTAGTGTGTACAAAGATCTGGAAACAAATGTTTAGGACTCAGTAGGAGTGGGTTAGATATGCCCAGAAAGGTGAGGAGATGCTTTTTCTTCTTGACTGTATTACCCAACTCAAGAATTGTTTAAGTAGGGACTTCCCTGATGGTCCAGTGGCTTAGACTTCACTCTCAATGCAGGGGGCCCGGGTTCGATCCTTGGTCAGGGAACTAGACCCCATGTGCTGCAACTCATAGTTTGGGTGCCGCAACCAAAGATCCTGCATGCTGCAACAAAGAACCAGTGCAGCAAAACACATAAATAATTTTTTTAAAAAGAATTTTTCAAGTAAAGTATTGCCATGATGATTTACAATGTTATTAAAAAGAGATTAGAAGGATTGGAAAAGTAAGATTTTGAGACATGTGAAAAGGGGGCCGGTTGACATGGTTTTTTTCCTGACATTGACTCCTGGCCTGGTACTTTTCCCTTCAGAGACTGCTCTCCAGACTCATTCCTCTTGTTGGACAACTTGGCTTTGCCTCCTCTCAGAGGATACATCATGCACCATACGGTGCCCCGCCTGTCGGATTAGCTTTTTGTGTACAATCGTGTTGGAACTTTCAAATGTTTGCCGTGAGAGTGTTAGTTTGTACCACTTGTGTATGTGGGACTGTATTATCAAAGTACCAGATGAGATCCCTGTCAATTTGCCAAGTGGAGCTTTTGTGGAAACTACACCTTTAAAAAAAGTCCCATTCAAAGCAGCTTTGATTTGGAATTTTTAAAGGACACGATTTCCCTTTCACATGTGATCTAGTAGGGGTATATTGTGAATGTGTACAAAAAAAAAGGGTATCACAAACAGCCTCCCAGCAAACAGGTTCCTCTTCCCAAAGCATCCCACTGACAGCCACTTCCTTTTCTTCCTTTCTGAATTTTTACAGACCCCAGAGTTGCTGTGTTACTAATAGGAAAGAATGGCTGAATGAACTCTAAAAGCATGGGGCGCTGCTCGTCTGTGGGTTACCATTTAGAACTCTTTCAGGCAGCTGCGCAGCATGAAATACTAATTCATTACATCCACAATACCAGATCCATTAGAGCCTTCTCATGCTGGAATTTAAATAGTCCAAAGCTCAGAGAGTCACTAAGGAGAGTAATTAATACAATAGCACAATTCTCCGTGGTTCAGGTGGTATGATGGACTGACTCACCTGCCGCAAATAAATATCACAGGAGACAGTCTCCTTCTGTTTGGCATTTTTAACCATTCTCCTCCTTCTCCCTTCCAGCTGGATCCTATACTTTCGCCCAGTGAAGACATGCTGCCCCTCTGTTAGCAGCCTCGCGTCTATTTCTATTCAAAATAGCTGCACAGTTTGACTAAGCACACAATTGCAGAAACCACGGACAGAAGGGAAATGGTTTCTGTGCTTCACTTTGTCCTGCCATTAGTTGTCTTTCCACCTCCTCTTCCTTGAAGGAGAGCAGAATCTGTTACCCCAGAAAATGATATTTTGGCATAAGGATTATTTTAGGCCGATTACCGTTTTTTTATACTGTAATTATCTTTGGCTGTGCTGGGTCTTTGCTGCTCTGCAGGCTTTTCTCTAGCTGAGGTGAGCAGGGGTCACTCTCTCGTTGGGGTGCATGAGCTTCTCACTGCAGTGGCTTCTCTCAGGGCACAGGCTCCAAGCACGTGGGCTTCAGCAGTTGAGGCGCAGGGGCTAACGAGTTGCGGCTCCTGGGCCCTACAGCACAGCAGGCTCCGATGCTTGTGCCGCATGGGCTCAGTTGCGGTGTGCAGGCTCTAGAGCATGGGTTCAGGAGTGTGGCACATGGGCTTAGATGCTCTGAGCCATGTGGAATCTTTCCAGACCAGGGATCGAACCCATGTCCCCTGCCTTGCAGGAGGATTCTCCTCCAGGAAATCCCTAGGCTGACTCTTAACCAGAAAATTCCTAGGCTGATTAAAGAAACAGCAGAAATAAGGAAGGCTCTGAAAAGTGAGTAGAAGTTATCCTTTTATGGGAGATATCTACATTTATAAGGGAAATCTCAGTTTCTAAGCGTGTCTCACTCTCTATACCAGGAAGAGAGAGATGGTCAAATCTCTAGAAACTCTTGTTCCTCTTGTTGATAGAGAAGGCAAAGACCTAGATCTGCTCTTCTTATCCATTACTGTGCTTTTCTTGGTTGCCTCCCTTTAATAGGCTCCTCTATCTTCCAATATCTTTCCTTTGTCATTACCTAAAGATATTATTTAGGATGATGGCTTGGGCCATTTTGCGGAATGATTCAGTTTCTCTGGGTCTCTCACTTGCATACAGGAGGTACACACATCATTAAATTTCTGTTTTCCTCTTCTTAATCTGTTTTTTGTTTGTGTGTTTGTTACAAAGGCCCAGCCAGGAACCTGGAAGGGTAGAGGGAAAATTATATTTCCTCCTCTACAGTTCTCTCCCTCTTTTTCCAAATTCAGGCATGCATGCTTAATCTCTAAGTCATGTCTGACTCTTTGTGATCCCATGGACTGTAGCCTTCCAGGCTCTTTCTGTCCATGGGATTTTCCAGGCAAGAATACTGGAGTGGGTTGCCATTTAATTCACGGCAGTTCTACAAAGAGTACACAACTCCTTAGAAAATGGCTCGTCAGTCCTAAGACCATCCAAAGAGGGTTTCTTGACCTTGGAAACCTGTGTATGTTGTTTGAGTTCAATGGCTTCCAACTCAGAAGTACAGACTCTGAGGCTTTTGGGGAATCTCTGCTTCTAAGTCTATTCAAAATATCTCAAGAAACGTCACAAGCTTCACTCCAAGAGATGTGGTTTGCATTTGTGTACAGTATATGGGGAGTTAAAAATCTTTTGCAAAATGTTGAAATTGCCCAAATGACTTCTTTTTCACAGGAGAAAAGCCATTGCCCCATAGCTACAAATTTGGCCAATATTTTATACTTAGAAATACAACTTCCCATGCATGATATCATTTGATGCCTATAACTACTCTCCACATTCAACAGGGCAAGTATCATCACATGTATTTTTTCAATGGACAGATTGAAACAGGGTAAGAAGAAACTTGTGTATGGTAACTCTTAGATTAAAACCCAGGGCTTCTAACATATATATTAATCTCATTCAAAAAAGCATCCTCACTGACATATTCAGGATCATGTTTGACCAAATATCTGGGCATCCTGTGGCCCAGTGAAACTGACACAAAGTAAACTGTCACAGCTTTTTGGAAACATATACCTCTGACTACCAATCAGTCAGCTTCCCAGGTGGCTCAGTGGTAAGGAATCTGCCTGCCAATGCAGGAGACACAGGCTTGATCCCTGGGTCAGGAAGATCCGCTGGAGAAGAGAATGGCAACCCATTCCAGTGTTTTTGCTTAGAGAACCCCATGGACATAGGAGCCTGGAAGTCTACAGTCCATGCAGTCACCAAGAGTCAGAGATGACTCAGAGACTAAAGAACAACAGCAACCTATTAGGTTCACTTTTCTTCACACAGGTCCTTCAAATTTCACCTGCTACAACATTAATGTATAGTGTTTTTCTTCAAGTTCACCACCTCATATATTCCTCAAAACTATAAAACCTCAAAAACCACCTCCACTTCAACCGCTTATGTTAGGACATGAGAGCCATCTTTTACACCTTTTTGCCTCTATTCCCTCAAATCATCAATTTCAGCCAATTTCAGTTCTTGCAGATGTCAAAGCCATCAATTTCTTTCCATTTCTATTGTCACTTACTTCAGGTCATCCTAATATTAACACTATAGACCAAACTGGTCTGCAGACTTCTAATTCCCACCACCCCAACTCATGCTCTATAAAGCACTGAGCGATCTTTTAAAATGCTCATTATATCGTGTTACACCCAGCTTAAAATTCCTCTATGGCTTCCCATGGCTGTTACGATAAATCCAAACTCCTTAACAAGCCCTACAAAGCCTTGCACGATGTGACCTTTGCCAACATCATTAGCCTTATTTTGTCGTTCTTTCTCACTCACGATGCCTTGCTGGGAACTTTTTCCTCTTCCTCCCACACATAGAGCCCTTCCTCTCCTCAACACTGTTATAGACACTGTTCTTTCTGCTAGAAACACTTGTGGCCTTTTACTGCCTTTGCCTGGACAAGTTCTATAGAGCCTCAGGACTCAGCTTACAAGTCAGTTCCCCTAGGAACTCTTCCTGAGTCCCGTGATGCAGTGACTGTGTGCTCATCGTACCCATGCTTCTCTGTTACAGCTCTAATCATAGGCATCATTAATTCACTGCTTTTGTAATTCCATTTAATGACCATCTCCCATATCAGACTGTGTATTTTATCCCCCTGAATTACTTGCATCTTGTAAGTTAAGCAGGGCTTATATAAGGTACAAACTCTCTAGTGAATAATGATCTAGTGAACAGGTGAGTGATGTAGTGAAGAAACCAGTGAAATGGCAGCTCTTCCTGCACAAGCAGAGAGCAAGCCAAGTAACAGGCGCGGAATTTCTTCCTCTCCAAGTGGCAGTCTGGATCCTGCAGAGAATCCAAAGGACAGTAGTAGCAGATGACTCCTAGATGGATTCTTTATTCCATGTTTGCAGGAGTAAAGAGGAGGTCTGGCGGTCCCAGGTGCAGAAAGGCTAAGAGTCAGGAGAACAATGGTAAAGATGATAGAAACCTGGCTATTCCTAATAAAAACAGTACTTTCTTTTCAAGAATATAATTTGTCCTCTCTGTGTGGTTTTCCAAAAGGCAACAATAGCTAGGAAAAAACTTGGCATCTTATATTGATATTCTTATTTTCAGTGAGGAGGGGAAGATACGCATTGAGACTGATGCAACCACTGAAAGAACTTCTATGACAATTATGATTCTTCTGTGTGTTGCTGGGCCCTGTGGCTGAACTGGGGGTGAAGTCCAGGGTGAGCCGTGTTTGGCTGCCCAGTGAGGTGCCTGAATTCAGCCAACACACTCGATACCTGCTTTATTGCAGGCTGGGTGTGGTGGGCTTGGCACGGTCATCTGTATATTCTTCTTTCATCTGGTTTCAGGGAGTATTATGCCTTTGGGATTTGGCTTCAATGATGAATTTGGATGCTATGCTCAGACTCAGACAAAGGACGGCAGGAACTGTGTTATGAAGCAATCCAAGATTAGATAGCTCATATCACTGTGAAGCAAAGATAGCGCCAACCAAAGAGAACTTCAGCTTTTCGCTAGTTTATAAGCATTCAGAGGGCTGTCTGCAAATCAGGAGACAGAGAAAGCTATCTGAGTAGCATTGTTCAAGGAAGGCAGTTTTAAGTAAAAGACAAATGAAGTTAGAAGACACATTGTACCGATCTTAGGGAAACAGTAAGGCATATGTCAGGGGAACAAGAAATGTATGAAACAAAGAAAGGAAAAGTGGTTTCGGACGGGGTGGCTTATTTCATTCCACACTGCGCAGATGCATGGAAGTCTGTCAAGTATGCAATGGATGCATGTTACAGTTGTTTACGGCTGTGCGATGTCTGAGCTCTCTTTCCCATTAAGGCACCAAGGTTAATGATACAGATAATTAACCAACTGATTTAGTGCATTAATTTTCCTGGAAGCTGTAACAAGTGTCTTACCATTTAGCCTCGAGATTCCTACTCCATGTGGACACTGGGACAAAGGCAGCTCTCTAAGGGACACTGATGTAATCCAGGGCTGAGGTTTTGTCTAGCAGCTCATGCATCTACTTAAATGATGATGAATGCTATCTTTGGTCCAGGCAGGAAGATGTCACTGTAATCACTGGCTCAGATTGCCAACCTCCCAGGGCTTCCCACTAAGTGTTGCCAAAGGGTTGTAATGCTGGTAATTCCTCCTAGAGCTCTGAAGAGAATAAAGCAGATAGGCAAACCTGATGAAAAGTAAAGAGCCTAAAGGTGATTTGAAGCTTCATACACCAAAACAGTACAGAGCACGGCTGGTTTCTCATCCTTCCTCTTGTTTTTCCTTTCCACAATTTCAGGCAGCAGTCCACTGGTTATTTCTGCCCTCTCAAAGCATCCTTCAGTCACTCATCTCTAGTCCTGTACTTCACCTATCAATAAAAGGAATTTGAAATCTTTCAACACAGAGATATTATTTCTGCTTCAACTTATTTCAGGATGCCACGGTTCAAAATGAAAATCCGCAGACTGCTGATGGCTCTGTCAATATCAGTCAGCTGCTAACAACACTTTATTGGAGGTGCTTCAAGGTAGAGTGTAGGCACCTGAAACCATCAATAAATGGAGAGAAAGTCCTGGGGCTCACGTAATTCCATTTTACAAGAGGCCAACTTTACAAATTTCGCCTCTTCATTATGGAAGAATTCTTTACAAGTTCTCAACTATATAAACTGTAACTATCTTGTAATGAGTTCGACGGTGTGGGAAAATAAGGACAAGAACTGTTCCTTCTTTTTCTCTTTGTGCTGCTTTCATTTTGCGCTGAAAGAAAAAGGAGGAGTATTTGCCATAATGTATTATTGTTTCATGTCACAGATATGCAGTCAGTTTCTTCATACTATATCTTTAAAGACAGCTTATTCTTGTATTTTTAGAAAATAGTTTATAGTTGATTTAATTGTTTTTACCTCTTGTTGTTAGACAGTTGAATATCTTTTCATATGTTTCTTAATCATTCCTTTCTCTTTTTCGTCATTTGCACATTTGGTTTTACGGGCTTTCATATACATGCATATGTACACACACTACACATGCATGCCTGCTTGTGCACACTCAGTTGCTAAGTCGTGTCCGACTCTTTGTAACCCCATGGACGATAGCCTACTGGGCTCCTCCATCTAGGGATTTCCCAGGCAAGAATACCGGTGTGGGTTGCCATTTCCTTCTCCAAGTTTGCATGTCCATGTGTGTTTGTCGTTGCCATTGTTGAATTCAGTGAATTTATAGAAGCTTTTTTATTATAACTATTGAGCTTTTGCCTAGTGATTAACAAAAACTATTGATTCTTTAAGTCAATCTCATTTACAGGATTTTGATATTCACACTGTTCTAGGCCAATGACTCCTAGAAAATTACTGCTCACACATGAATTTTAATAAAGTGGTATTTCAAGAAAAGAAAAATAAAGGGATCAATAGAAATATCATTATTGTCACCAGTTAATTGAATCAATATAACTAAGCCATTAAAAGTCAACATATCTGAGAGAATACTCAATACGAATCTCCTTCTGCCTCTAATGTTCAGAGGAAAATTACTAATCAAATATGGAATAAATCTATGTAATATAGGATAGTTTTTATAAGTCAAGATTTAATATAGTATTATTTTAGGAGAAGTGCAAACTGAAAACTATGAGTGCTTTTATTTTCAGGAGAAAAAACAAACTCTACCTAAACATAATACTTCTAACTCAAATATCAAATAATGGGAATATTAGATATTTTAAGCCAATGCTTATAAGCTGAGGTATTTTATTATTGTATTTCTTATGAATAAAATGACAGAAATGAAGTTTCCTTACTAGCAAAAGTCATGATGGTAATAGTGAGAAATAACATCATCCTTAGTAATCAGTGAGTGAAATTTTCTTAAACACCATTAAATATAGACTGAGGAACTTTGAAAGGTCTGCTGCATCAGATATTAAGTGACCTGCAAAGTATAGCCTTTTTCTAAAAGAAAATCTATAGAAATGGAAAGAATCAGCATCAGTATTCTTAATGAATCACTATGTTCCTGAATTTTTTTCAGGTATGCAGAATAGAAAGGAAAAATTGTTCTTGATGTCATATGAAATGGATTCTTCCAAAATAATTAAATATTAACTAGTTAGTTTCTCCTATTAATACATCTATGAACTTACTGTGGGAAAAATAGACACTTCCCAGGGATAAATTTGTGTTTAACAGAAGCAGTAGATGGTCATACTGAACAACAGAGTTGGCCATTGGAAAGCTATACTTTGGGTCTACATGGGAAGAAGAGATATTTTTTAAGGCAAGTTGGAGTCATGGCAACTGGTTTTCTATTTAGCATCTTTTTTCTCATTTCTTTTTCCCAAAGAACTCTAGTTTTGTTGACGTCCCTCCTCATTTCCCACTCAGCTCAGGTGCCTCCAGTGACTTTGAACACACCCAGCAGTTCAGAGTGTTAGTGGCTCAGTCATGTCCAGCCCTTCATGACCCCATGGACTGTAGTCCACACCAGGCTCCTCTATCCATGAAATTTTCCAGGAAAGAATACTGGAGTGGGTAGCCATTCCCTTCTCCAGGGTATCTTCTCAGCCCAGGGATCGAACCTGGGTCTCCTGCATTGCAGGTAGATTCTTTACAATCTGAGCCACCAGCTCCAAGGAGTTTCCCAAGTGGCTCAGTGGTAAAGGAAATGCCTGCCAAAGCAGGAGATGCTGGAGGCGTGGGTTTGATGCCTGGGTCAGGAAGATCCCTTGGAGGCGGAAATGGCAACTGACTCCAGTATTCTTGCCTGGAAAATTTCAAGGACAGAGGAGCCTGGTGGGCTACGGTCCATGGCATTGTCAAGAGTTGGAGGTGACTGAGCATGCACATAGGTACAGCTCCAAGAGTGATTGGGCCAGTTGTGTTTGCAGGAAGGGTCACTTGACATAACTTGGCAAAATGGCACATGGACTTCACTGTAGAATCATCTTAGGAGAGGTCTTCCCTGCTGTTTTGGAAAAGGTTATGAAAATGCTCCTTTCTCTTTTGCCTTTGGACAGTTTGTCCTGTGCAAACATTGGATGCGAAGCTATTGATGGTCTATCAAGACCAACCCAAGGAGAAAGTCAACAGATATGGGAGGGCAGAACCAAATGAATTGCAGGCAAGGAGAAGAGCCAGATTAAGAGAAATATAATGCTTGTCCAGCCTCTGGATTTCCTTTGTTTTAAGCCAATAAGTGTCCTTACTGTTGATGCCAATTTCAGCTGGGTTTTCTGTTACTTGCAGCTATAGTCATCCTAAATAATTGGAATATCAGTATACTATGAACAAGAGGCAATAGAAGATAAATATGAGAATGGAAAAAAGTGCACGTTCTAACTCCAAATATCTGGTGTAAAATGATAAAAGGTTTTATTAATTATATTAATCATTCATATACCTTAATATGAAGACTTTTATGATATTTTGAGATTATAAGCCTATAGTTAGTTATGCCTTATTTTTCCCTTGTTTCTCTTTAAGTTTTCATCTCATTATTGTTTTTTGTATACATGACCTTGGAATTTATTTAAAGTTTCTGATTAGTATCATCTTTGAACCCAGTGACGATGGTCTCTACTCACAGGAAGCAAATAATCTATTTTCTAAAGCCTCCAAATTTTAAATAGTGAATAAAGAGAATACACAAAGTATATTCTTATTGTCAGTTGATTGAAGCAGATAGCTTGTGGCTTAGTAATTCAAGAGGGTGTTATTTCAGGCATTGGTAGCCAGGAGGGGCTTTGGAGTCACAGAGACTAGTTTGGGACGTCAGAGAACCAGTAGAACTCAGATCTGTAAGGAGAGCTGGGCTTCAAAGCAGGAGGAGACAGAGTTTGGCAAAAATGATGGATGCCCAAGAAAACATATCTAAAGAACCTGGATGTAGGGACTCCCCTGGTGGTCCAGTGGGATAAGAATCCACCTTGCAATACAGGGGATGCAGCTCCTTGGCCAGGGAACTAAGATCTCAATGCCATGGAACAACTAAGCCTGCGTACAACTACTGTGCCCACGCACCACAACTAGAGAGTCCATGTGCCACAATGAAAAGATTCCGCACGATGCAACAAAGATCCTGCATGCCACAACTAAAACCCGACGCAGCCAAACAAATAAATAGTGAAAGTGAAAATGTTAGTCACTCAGTCTTGTCCAACTCCTTATGACCCCATGGACTGTAGCCCACCAGTCTCCTCGGTCCATGGAATTTTCCCAGGCAAGAATATTAGAGTGGGTAGCCATTCCCTTCTTCAGGGGATCTCCCCGACCCAGGGATCAAGCCTGAGTCTCCTGAGCTGGCAGGTGTGTTCTTTACCAGGGAAGCCCAAATAAATAAATAACTTTTTGAAAAAGGATCTGGACATAAACACCCATTAATCGTTAAATTCTAAGACAGTAGAGGCTGTTGTGAAGCCATTTTTAAAAATTTCCATGCTTATTTGTATGTATCACCCTCTAGTATCTCAAAGAACAATGAAAGAGTGCTTCTCCGTCACCATTGAAATGGTTAACTTCCTATGCTTCTCTAGTTTAAAAGGCATAAATCTCCAAACAAGCTATATTTATATTTACTTTTAATAAGAGCTGCAAAGCAAGTCTCAACAAGCAGAAATTTAATTACATCCATGCATTTGATCTGATGAACATCCTGTCCACAATAAAGCTTTACCTATAAACACACATTGAAGATACAAACTCAGCATCCATGTAAAGCCACGTGGCCTGTTTTCTAGATGTCATAAATTCTGCTCTGGATTTATCTGTATAGCCTCAGGAAGGGCCTATCTTCTTTGTGTAAACTTTAGCTTTAATTTGGAAAGTCAGAAACCTGGGACTGTATACCTTAGGAAGGGATAACACAAGAAATGTTATGGTTTCAAAAGTCAGCTGTTCACCCTAGGAGTTCTCCCAAAAGACTTGGGGATTTCTTTATATAAGAAACAGAAATACTACTCTGGTTTTGCCACCCAGGAGTAAAAGCTGTAATTACTCAATAACATGGTCTTTTATTTCCCAATCCTTGACAGTATTTCATTTTTGGGAGTATGTTTATTTTTCACAAGATACTGTTCATTAACGAATTTCCATAATGTTACAGGTGAGCAAGAGAAGAGAATGTTCTACTACTTCTAAGTAGATAAGATTGGAAATAGCTGTGGGGACTATGGAACTCTGCAGTAAAATATTAATTCTTTTAGGGATTTCCTTGGTGGTCCTGTGGTTAAAAATCTGTGTTTCCACTACAAGGAACATGGGTTCCATCCCTTGGTTGGGGAACTACCCCGCATGCCACATGGTGTGGCCAAAAAAATAGATGTTTAAAAATTAATTTTTAAGTCAGTTACTGTTTCTGTTGTAGACTCACACACAAGCACACATACATACAAGTGTGTAAGTAAAAGCCCACACACACTCTTGTTTTGCTTATGTATGGGCGTGTACACACACAGCACTCTGATAATTAGAATTCATTTTTAGAGAAGAATTTTCAAAAAACATGACTCTTTATTATCAAAAGGACATAAACTTCCTATGACACTGGCGTTAAATTTTACTTCATAGTGTAACATAAGCTACAACTCACCAAATACACACAAACTGAAACGAACATTTCACTAAGCCATATTTGCCTCTTAATGTAAGACAGGCTCAGAGAAGTTTTATTCTATAGTATCAGGTTGGCCTGCCAATGCAGGAGACACAAGAGATGCTTGTTCGATCCCTGGGTCAGGAGCATCCCTGGAGTAGGATCCTATTTTCCAGGCAAGAATATTGGAGTAGCAAACCACTCCAATATTCTTGCCTGGAAAATTCCAAGGACAGAAGAGCCTGGCAGGCTACAGTCTATGGGGTCACAAACAATGGGACACAACTTAGCATGCGCATACACATCTTTCATTTAAAAATGAGAGAGAAAGTTGCAACCCACAGCATTAACTTCACAACTCACTAATGGGACACATCAGTTGAAAAACACTGTCTTTAAGTACTTTGGATAATGTTCATAGACAACTCTAATATATGGGCTTCCCAGGTGGCTCAGCGGGTAAAGAAACCTCCTGCAATGCAGGAGATCCAGGAGATATGGGTTTAATGCTTGGATCAGAAAGATCCCCTGGATAGGGCACGGCAACCCATGCCTAGAGAATCCCATGGACAGAGGAAACTGGCAGGCTATGGTCCGTAGGGTAGCAAAGAGACAGACATGACTGAAGTGACTGAGCACACACACATGTATAATATATGTAGACATACTTACATATGTAAATTTGCCCATGTTTGCTTTTTACTATGTGAACTAGGATGCTCTTGAACCAGGGATTGCCAATAGAATAATCCTGAAACTTAGTATTTCATTTTTAATGTCTATAGTGGAAATATTTTTATTATCAGCTCTTTTGACTGGGTAAGATCAGTAAATGATCTTGAGCTCTTTCAGATCTTCAGAAATACCTTGAAACATAAAGAAACATCAAAGCAGTGCATTCCTTCCATGTCATATTTATAGACCAACTTTATGTAACAGCTTCTGTTGTTCACATGCTCTTAGTTGCATCTTTGAGCACGAGGAGGATTCCACAATGTGATGGTTGATAGCAAAGGTTGATAGTGACAGAAAACATCCTGGGAGTATCCCTGGGCTGAATTATAAGCCAGATTGTCTTCCAGGAGGAGCACAAGTCAGTGGGAACCAGGATTTGAATCTGGCACATGCTCTGTTGCTGAGTGGAGAAGGAAATGGCAACCCACTCCAGTATTCTTGCCTGGAGAATCCCATAGACAGAGGAACCTGGTGGGCTGCTGTCTATGGGGTCTCACAGAGTCGGACATGACTGAAGTGACTTAGCAGCAGCACAGCTATTGCTGTAAATGCTGAAAAGCAACACATCTCTTCATCTGCTTGAATGTTTTCAGTTACAACATCAGCTGCTGCTGCTGCTAAGTCGATTCAGTCGTGTCCGACTCTGTGCGACCCCATGGACGGCAGCCCACCAGGCTCCCCCATCCCTGGGATTCTCCAGGCAAGAACACTGGAGTGGGTTGCCATTCCCTTCTCCAATGCATGAAAGTGAAAAGTGAAAGTGAATTCACTCAGTCGTTTCCAACTCTTAGCAACCCCATGGTCTGCAGCCTACCAGGCTCCTCCGTCCATGGGATTGTCCAGGCAAAAGTACTGGAGTGGGGTGCCATTGCCTTCTCTGTACAACATCAGAGGATGAAGTAAAAGCTCATCTTTGTCAATTCAATGACATAGACATCCTTTTTCCAGCAATAATATTGGTCTAGCTCATTTGGGAAGGTATACCTTTTAAACTTCAGTCAAAGAAGATGAGGTCAGGAGAGCTGGGCAACAAAAGAATGTGTTAGCACCAGAAACCACACGTAAGTATTTAATTTCTCACCCAATTTTTCAAAACTTCTCACTTGCAAATTGAAAATATGATATACTTTCAAACACATCTAAACCCATTAAAACATAAAAGTTAAGCTTATTTATCCAAAACCAGAACAAGATTTGTGCTGATGTGTCTCCATTTCCACCTTCCTACTCTGTGAGCACGGAGATCAGACTCAGTCGTGTCCAATTCTTCTGTCACCCCAAGGACTGTAGCCTGCCAGGCTCCTCTATCCACGGGGTTTTCCAGGCAAGATTACTGGAATGGGTTGCTATTTCCTCCTCCAGGGGATCTTCCTGACCCAGGGATCAAATCAACAATTAATAAAGCTTGGTAGTCACAAAATTTACAGCCCTAAAAGGAAGGTCATTTGACAGGTCACTATCGAAACTGAATGCTTCATCAGCATGAAGAGCTATTTAAAGGGAATATAGAAGAAAAAGGCAAAAGGCACCGTCAATATGGAGTTACTAAGTGACTGTCACAAACAATGGCTCTTCTTTGGTGTCTACTTTGCCCCTACTCCCCCTAAGGAGTTGTATTATAATTCTGTTCCTCTCAGATGCAGACTAGACTCTATCTCATGGATTTATATCTGAATTGGAATTATGTTCTTTTACTCTAGAACATTCACTCCTTCACCAGTGGACTAGAGTCAGCTGACCTAGCTTTAAAGCAAACATCCTCCTACAACACAGTGGACAGTCTCTCCATTTGGGGCAATTGCTTGTAAGGCAGTGAGACTTATTTTTAAGTAAAAGGACATCACGGGAGAGGGGGGGTGGGCTACCAGAAAATGTGATTTATCCATGTAGCTTCCCAACCAAGATTCCAGAAAGATCTGTCACAAACTGAACTCGCCAATATTTCTCCAAGAAGGAGAGATATGGTTAGCGCAATGAGATTTTAAGCCTGCTGAATTCTATAAAGAGCACAAAGAATATTCAGGGATTTCTAGATAGCTCTGAAATGTCTTTGAAATCCTGAAACAATTATTTTGAGAAGTGATGTTTGTTACAATACATTTGTGGGTCTTTCAGTCTGCTTTAATAAAGGGATTTGGGTTGTACAGATGTTAACGTCTAGGTTGGAATAAGAATGGAATGGATTTAGTGACTCTAGGGACCTCACTCTCTGCACCCATGGCAACTGCAGCGGTGCAGTCTCACCACTTCGGCTTCAAGGACGCCTTGCCAGCTGGGCTTTAATTAATGATAAATCAACAGACAGACAGGTGACAACCGTTATATTCTTCCACCTTATCACTGGGGCTAGAATTAGTGACAAAAGTTTTAATTAAATTTTAACTTTATCTCAGTTAACTTTATATGAAGATGGAACACACACATACACACACACTTATATGTATGTATGTATTTGTTTGTTTAGTAATTAAATCTTTCTAAATTCTTGTTTTACATCAGAGTATTTAGAGAGAAAGGGATAGTATTTAATCCAAATTAATCCAGCATATGTTTAAGATTCTCCAATTGTCTTTCTTTGAGAATGTGAAATACTTAAAAGAGTGCCTGAAACACAGTCGGTGCACCATAGATATTAATTAACAGTGACAATTTCACACTTTATCTTATTTGTCTTGCCTTATTGAGCCTCTTTCTCAGATCTCTGGCATGTTTTCCCCATGAATTCTCTCCATATGATATGCTGGCTATAAATAACATAATTACTGATGTTTTCAGTGACTCAAGAGGAAGTAACCAGCCTGTTTCTTGAATATTAATATTTATTCCATATATTTTACTTAAGGGTAGGGATCATGTCTACTTGTTTCTGCTATTTCCCCAAAGTGCCTCCTATTACAGTCCTCTTTCTTGCAAATAATTGATGGTAGATTAATTTTAAGAACATTTGAGAAATGCTTGAAAGCATAGGGAAAACATGATAACCACTCTAAATCTTACCATCTATTGGTAACTGTAGTTGACATTTTTACTAATGTTCTTTATATTTCTTCTATGCATATATTTCAATCCTTAAAGAAAGCTTATATACTCTACATGTGTTCCAGTAGTCTACTTTTCACTGATACATTTTAAATATTATCTTAAGCCATTAAATATTTTCCAAAACTATTATATACAATGACTGCTTAACACTGCTTTTTTAAAATGTATGCTATTTAATTTTTCCTTCTTTTTAGACATTTAGGTTGTGTGAATATTTTGCTATTATAAATAAATGGTAATATTCTTTGTGCATTGATTATTTTTTAAAAAAGTGAATTGATTCCTGTCATTCAGGTGCCTTTTAATCTACAATTTGTAGGATGGATAGTATATAAAGTTTTTTTCTTTAGGAGCACTTGGTAACTCTTGGCTTGCCATTATGTGTCTCAGGACATGGTCTGTTATGGAAACAGAGAAGGCAACACAACTTCTGTAAGGAAGCTCGTGCTTATAGCAGCTCTAAGTTGATTTTATACCTAGCCCAAACTTCCTCTAGCTCCAGAGTCACTTATCTTCTGTCATAATAGAACAGTGTAAGACACATAGTAGGTATTGAATGAATTAACTGAATGTCCACATGTCTACTTGATGTTTCACTTGGTAGTCTACAAGCATTTCAAACTTAACACACCCACATGCTGAACTCTTAATATCTTATGAATCGCTCAGAAAACAGATTTTAAAAAATCATCCATCTCTCTCTCTCCTCCCCATCACAGCACACTGGGTCACAATTTACATGTTTTGTCAAACCAGAAAGCTAGGAATCACTCTTGACACTCTTATCTCCCTCTCTCCACTCAACGAGTCCTGATGCTTCCTTGACAGAACCACCTCCAATCCATCCGCTTCCCTTCATTGCTATAGCCATGGTGGTCCCACCCTGAGTCGTTCTTCCTGGTCTTCTCACCTCCACTACTGAATGTTTCCAGATAGACTCTTTTTATACAATACATTTAAGGATTCTGCTACTTCTTTTTGGGAAAAAAAAAAATCAAAACACTGTCTTTTGCATTTAGACCTTTTAATAAATAGAAACTCAGGCTCCATACCTTGGCTTGCAAGACTCTACCGGATTCGTATCCTGTCACAGGTGCTCTGTAAGTTCTGTGGCTAAAACAATGTCTCCTGTTCTCTGAGAACCCACTGAGGCTATCCTCTTTTGTTCTGTACCCCTCACCCTCTTCTCTGTTTCCCTTCACAAAGCTGGCTCCCTCTCAGACTTCAGGTCTAACCATTTGCCATCTCCTACAATACCTGTCACTTTTTGTCAATGTGCCTCTTTCATTTTCTTCCCTCCACTTACCATACTTTGCAAATACATTTATTACTTGGCTTACTTATTTATTCTTTGTCTCTATCACTACACTGAAAACTATAAGAAAGCAGGGTCCATCCCACTTACTTTACTTATAGTGCTCTACTCAATGCTCAGCACAGTACATGGCACATAGTGGACCCTTCAGGAATATTTGTTGAAAGAGACAAGGCTTTAGGCTCCATCACCCCAGGGTGGTGTAGGGATAACTTAGAATAATCTCCGTCTATAGATGCACAAGCTTACAGGCTCCCAAAGGATGAATCTTTTTCTAGTTGGGCAACATCAGAAACTGTTGCAGTTGTTTTTTTTTAAGTTTTCTGAAAGAATTCTACTTCTGAAAAAATCGTACTGGATAAATCCAAATAGTTTTTAAGTAAGGCTACTTCGAGGTAGCCAAAGGCTCTAGTGGTGCTAAACTCTGATGCTACCCAACCCAGCTTTTGCTTGGAAATTACCACAGCCATTTACTTCTCTCACACTCTTGTTTCACACATGGTGATGCTTTGTAAGACTGCTAAGAATCATGTATGAGTCAGTGGTGACATGGTAGTCATCTATTTTGGGTCTGAGATATTTAAATTATTATTTGAATAATTTAATAATATAATTATTTTATTTTATTAATTATTATTAAGAATAGCAACTCTAAAGCCAATGCCACCCACATTTTCTATTTTGAGGTCTAAAAGATTTAGTAACAAGTTTTAAAACATCAAGCAACTGTTTAACTGTGTTTGTTGGCTTGTGTTCAGTTTTAGGCAGAAAGACACCAGAAGGATAATGAGAATTCCCTCTTTAACAATATGCATTGGAACTTACTTTTTGAGTTTGGCCTTATTCAGAAGTTAAAGTTAAAATGATTCATATAAACTTCTAAAATTTTTGAAGTAGTACTCTGTATCCAATGGCTAATCAATACCTGATCCAGGTCTCATTTTTGGCTTATTTGACACAGAATCTTTCCAAGAGGCTGCCAGCGTTGGTCAAATTCTTATATTCTCCATCCACCAAAATAATGACAACAGCATGCTTTGATAATAAATGCATAATTAATAGTAACCATCTGATTTTTTAAAGTCTGGGTCAATATTGTCCAGCATTATTATCTATTGTCTAAATTTTCTGCAGATTTGCCTGTTGCTCTCAAAGAACCCCAACTATTAAGTTTTCCTAATAAAGAATTCTGCTGCAAGACTCAAAAGTAAGACAATGAAAGAAAGCATGAATGATAAGGCAGCTGATTTGCCTTAGATGGATGGGTAAGATTTAGGTGCAGCAGGATTCATGCCCTGGATGGGCCATCAAATTAAAATGAGAAATGGTATGGGTGGAAGTTAAGCAGTTGGGAGAATTAATAATCAGCCACAAATGCAAAATAAGGACACTATTTTTTAGAGTGCTCATTTCCATCTCTATGTCCTCCAATCCAAACGACAGGCAGGAGATAATATCAACATGCTGCACAACATTGAAAAATGGTTTACCCCCTGACAGCACAAAATAGATGGGCAGAGCAGGAGATCATCCCTGGTCAAGTCCAGAAGGAATGAGAAATTACCAAGCGTTATGCTACTTACCCAAAGATCCCTATATCAAGGTCAAAGATAATGAGTACTGATGATCAGCTAGTTCCATGGTCGTTTTAGAAGGATCATTCTCTATCAGATAGAGGCCGGCAGAAAGTAATCCATAAATAGTGAAGCAGAACAAAGACGGGTGGTCTTTGTGGAGATAGATATATCCACTGGAGGGAAATGGAACTGGTTTAAAATTATACTAACTATTGGCAGGCAGGCCAGTTAGGAGGAGGTTAAACACAACATACATCTCCAGCCCCCAGGAGGAAGCACACTGCTTTGCTAGGAAGGATCTGCCAAGTTCTCCACTTCAAAGAGAGCTCCGAAGGGGTGCTGGCGAAAGGAAGAATTTGGATGAACATGTGAAAATGCTTACATGGATCTAGGAGAAAAGATTGAAGAAATTCACATGGACTAGAAAATTGCCTTGAGTACTATAAAAAGAAATATGAGTCAAAAAAAAAAAAGGAAACTAATTTATTAAGAAATCAAGGTGATGAAGGCACGGCTTTGACCACTAGAATGTTACTTTGGCATTAGTTCCAACCCCCCATTCTGTAAATTTTCTGTGCTTGCTGAGTGATGATGGAAAAAAAAAAAAAATCACAAGTAGGCCATGCCCATAAAATAGGTCTCTTTGCAAATATCTCTTCAGTTTTTCTCAGAGTTTTCTTTTTTTTTCCCCCTATAGCTTTACATGGCATAGTTTTGATGGATTTGACAGCAAGCACATTCTGCCTTTCTTTTATGGAAGAAGCTTTTCCCACAGGAATAAACTCATATTTATGTCTCTGAGTTGGCTTTTGTGAGCCTCCCTGCTCTGGTTATCTTCCCACAAGTCTGACTTTGAGTGGGCTGTTTTGGGAACACCATGTATGAATCCTGTGTAGCAGAAAAGGTTGGTAGAATATGAACAGGATATGTTGCTAATTGGCTTCCAATTTAGTTAGAGAGTTCACTCAGGTAAGAAAAGATCCCTTCTCTTGGTAGAGAGCCTCTCTTTGACTTACAAATCTTGATCCTGTAGTCAGAGCATGAGGGAAAAAGAAAATCAATGGCAGTGTTGGCCAATTAAATGTCAAACTAGAAAGGGTTCAACTCCAAGTAGGTACTCAATGAATTACTAAAAAAAACAGTAGAATCATTTTTACTAGCATAATGGATATAAATGCATATTTTGAAGTAAAAAAAATGCATATTTTGAAGTAAAAAAAATGCAGTGTCTTCTCATTGTATAGGCTTTTGAGAATTGACATGGAACACAGACATCGTGGTTGGCTGAATGAGGTTCATGTGCCTTCTGCAGAGGTGGTCCCTGGCTAGAGGTGGCTGGTATAGCATAGGGTCAAAAAAATCACTTGCGCCAACTTTTCCTTAATCGGGAACAAGCAGATATCCTAGGGAATTGCTCTGAAAAGCATTCTTTAAACATTTGGAAATGCACTAATATAAATAAGTACTAAATTACATGTACTATTACTGCTAATCTATGACCAAAAGATGTCTTTTCCTTTCTTGCAAATGTGAATAATTACACCTAACATCTCCAGGAGCTAAAAATGATATGCATTTGAATGATTTAGGATGCAAAACAAC
Organism: Oryx dammah; assembly: GCF_014754425.2. Taxonomy (NCBI): domain Eukaryota; kingdom Metazoa; phylum Chordata; class Mammalia; order Artiodactyla; family Bovidae; genus Oryx; species Oryx dammah. The sequence goes on from NW_024070194.1 coordinate 67,817,318, forward strand.
ATTGATCTTTTTTAAATTCAGAGAGAAGAAAAATATGTGTTTACAAGAGGGTATGGTTTCTGAAGTTGTTTCCATTATATAGTTGGTGGAGTGAGGTGATGACATTTATACTTATTTATTCTCCCTTGAGATTTTAGAGTTTCTTTGAGCAGCATGGGCTCATTTTTTTTTTTTTTTTTTGCAACAGATATTTTTAATATAGTCTTATCCAAACTGTTTGGAGAAAAGATCCTCTTACAAAGAAATACATTTTAAAACTTGTATTGAAAAAAATTAATGTAAAGAAGGAAAATGAGTTACTAAGAAAAATTTTTCCTCTTAATTCATATTCTGGAATTGCTAGAGATGACCAAGTTTGCTTAACTGGAACTACTCCCCTCGTTATCACTATGTTTATGCTTCCAGAAATCTATTTTCTCTCTAATTTGCCTTAAATAATGTCTTTTAAGAGTTTATATGGTCTGGATGGCACCAAACCAAAGATAATAATCCTTTTGTATGTGACATTCTAGTCATTTCCATAGCAACCATATGGGTTAAGATGTCACAAAGAGGATTATGACTTCAGGTGAGGAATAAATAGGAACGAAATATCACTAAGACAAAGATGCTGCTTAGGCATTGAGTACATGAGTGGGAAATAGACAAAATGGAACAGCAGTGTTTTCCAATCAAAATATTAAAAAAAAAAAAATTCACTGCACATCTAAGTTGCCTGTCGGAAAGTGAAAGTGAAAGTCATTCAGTTGTGTCTGACTCTTTTCGACCACATGGACTATATAGTCCATGGAATTCTCCAGGCCAGAATACTGGAGTGCATAGCCTTTCCCTTACTCTAGGGGATCTTACCAATCCAGGGATCGAACCCAGGTCTCCTGCATTGCAGGTAGACAGAGGGAATCCTCAAATGTGAGTTTGGGCAGATAGTGTCTTCTCATCAAGGGTGATAATGGCCCAACTCTCTGTCGCCATTTAGATATTAGAGCTATTCTTATGTTATCAAAGGGCAGTCCTTGAGCTGGCTGCATAGAGTGAAATACTTTGTGGAAAAACTATATTATCATGGGTACCTGTAACTTGCCACTTTTTGGTTTTCATCAGAAATGCCCCTATTTCTTCCAGTCCAAAGAAGTTTACATTGTCTCTAAAGATCAGCTCTCATTCAATGGAGAATTCTAGCACCCTAAATCACAGGGTATCCTTAGAAACTTTCCAAGTTTGGAGGGAGTTTTTTGGGTAGACTGTCGACAGTATTTGGAATAAGAAAAATCTGTGAACTGTGGACATATATTCTACAGTGGAAGGTAAACTTTCTGGGAGGCAAGATCATTTTCTTCACCATTTACCCAGAAATGGTAACAGTCTTGGGCACAAGAAAGTATTTAAGTTGAACATAGCAATGGATACCTTAAGAGCAAAGGTGGAAATGCCTATTATGTAACTTAGAATGTTTCACCCTGAAGTTAAGATTCCAAGCACAAGGAATACACACTTAATCGATCCTTTGCCAGAGAAGCTGCCATTCTCGGTTGTTGCTAATAGAGATCATGAATCTTGCCTTTATGTACATTTCCAGGGAAGTACTGATACAAGAGCCTGGCTTCCGTGGAGAAGATTGTCCTGGTCATGGAGAGCTGAAGCTAGGGAGGCAGGTAGCCATCCTGGAGGTCATCATAAGCACTGGCTTTGCCTCTAGCCATTTCAAGTTAAAGCTTTGCTCTTTCTTCACAGCTAACTTAATGCTACACCTTTCTATTAACCTGATTTCTTGCCAGGTAATTTCACTCAAATGAAAATGTTCTAGTAAAGAGATGATGGAGAAAGAAGTGCATAACCATACACGTGCATAAACCTTAACTTGATTGAGTTATACATCTAAGAATGAAACCATACAAGCATTGGGAGAAAATATGAGTGAATTCCTCTTTAAATTTGGGTAGGAAAAGGCTTTTTAACTGTGTCTTAAAATCCAGAGGTAATGAAAGATTGATAAATTTGATGACAATTAAAATACTTCACATGGCAAAAATATCTCATAAACAACATCAAAAGACAACTGATAAACTAGGAGATGATGTTTCAACATATATCACAGACAAAGGTTGAATATCCTTAATACATAAGGAACCCTTAAAAACTTAGAGACAAAGGATCAGAAACCCAATAGAAACATGGGGAAAGAGTCAAAAACTTCATAAAATAAACATATATATGGGCTAGCAATTCTGTAACTGCTTTATGTGTTTATTAGGAATGAATAAGTAAGTACAAGAAATACAGATAATGTGGACCAGGTTTTTTTATGTTAGAGAAAAACTATACACAAGGAAGACACAATGAATCTATGGTGGTGAATTGGAATTTATCAATCATCTGTCTATATTATCATCTAGGCAGACGGATGTAGAAATGTAGGTGTTTGTGTTTATGCGTAGGTTTATGCACATACGTATATTTCCTAGGTCACTCTGGCTAGAGGTCCTAGAAGCAATGGTTTTCCAGTATTGATAGCATCCCTTGGGTCTTGATTTTGTTTCTAAACATCATTTTCCAACAAAATGGAACAGGGTTCCTTGGAGACAAAGCTGACTCCAGACTTGCCCCAGAGAAATACAAAAGGAGCTGGTGTGTGTGTGTGTGTGTGTGTGTGTGTGTGTATGAACTACCATCACCACCACATCACTACCACCAGAATAATTAAATCAACATGCTGATATCAATATTAATCACCTGGCTAAGTGTTGTTTATCAGGTTTCTCCACTGTAAAAGTGATTCTTCTAGCAATTTTTCCATACTATACTCTTCAGAAGGAAATTACAATGCATACCCCACATTTAAGGAGACAGTCAAATCTTAATGGGTTCAGAATTATGAATGAATTTCTGTATATTTAATCAGCTTCTTTTTTGGTTGATATAAACAGGGTTTTCAAGTTTCAACTTCTACAAAGAACTTTGCAATGCATTCTAAACTAGTATATTGATTTCATCATGTGTCCTGACTATCTCTTTAGGGTAAAAAGCAAGAAGTGAAATTGCTGGGTCAAAGAATATGTACAGCAAGTCTTTTGATATATAGGCAAAACAGATCTCCAGAATATCTGTGGCAGCTCCTAGTGCCACCAGCCTATAACAGTGAGAGTGTGCTGTTCCCTTGGACTACCTGCGCGTCGCGAAGGTGAGGGAGTGTGGTCCAAGATGACATTGGAATGGTGGGCAGAGGACCAGCTGGGCAGGGTGTGCAGAAGTCACCTTTTATTCCTGGTGTCACCGAGGCCCTGAAGCTGGTTCACAGAGGAGAGGCTGATGAGTTCCACGTGATGGGAACCATGTTTGAGTTCTCAAAATGGTCCATGAGATTATGGCCGACAGTGTCTCTTTCGACCTTGACTCAAGGTCTTCTGCATAAAAAGGTGACATGACATGACCTGTCACTCCTTCTTATGCCAGTCTAACTTGCCATCAGGGAGGAAGTGCAGAATTTGGAACTGAAATGAGAAGAGGGAACGCCAGATGATTTATTGGGGGTCGGGATGGGTGCTGGGTGGCCGAATGGAGAGGGCAGAGAATGAGAAGAACCGCCCCGCTGCTGACGGCTTTCTGCATGACTCTGCTAATGAACTCGGCCTTGCCTGCTGTACACAATGTGCCGCATTGTGTACAGTGAAGGGCAATGGAGAAGTGAAAGCAGTGACTCCCTGACAGCGGACAGTTTTCTCCTGGTTTTGAATCCTGGCAGCAAATACATTACCCAGGATAAGAAGGGAATGAGGAAACATAGGAGAGAGCTAGCTGTTCAGAGATGGCTCTTTGGGAAGGACTCGGCTCAGTTCAGTTGTTCAGTCGTGTGCAACTCTTTGCCACCCCATGGACTGCAGCACGCCAGGCTTCCCTGTCCATCACCAACTCCTGGAACTTACTCTAACTCATGTCCATAGAGTCGGTGATGCCATCCAACCATCTCATCCTCTGTCATCCCCTTCTCCTCCCTCCCTCAATCTTTCTCAGCATCAGTCTTTTCCGATGAGTCAGTTCTTCACATCAGATGGCCAAAATATTGGCATTTCAGCTTCAGCATCAGTCCTTCCAAGGAATATTCAGGACTGATCTCTTTTGGGATGGACTGGTTGGATCTCCTTGCAGTCCAAGGGACTCTCAAGAGTCTTCTCCAGCCATACAGTTAAAAAGCATCAATTCTTTGGCACTCAACTTTCTTTATAGTCTAACTCTCACATCCATATGTGACTACTAGAAAAACCACAGCTTTGACTTGACAGACCTTTGTTGGCAAAGTAACATCTCTGCTTTTTAATATGCTGTCTAGGTTGTTCATAGCTTTTCTTCCAAGGAGCAAGCGTCTTTTAATTTCATGGCTGCAGTCACCATCTGCAGTGATTTTGGAGCCCCCCAAAATAAAATCTCCCACTGTTTCCATTGTTTCCCCATCTATTTGTCATGAAGCCAGATGCTATTATCTTTGTTTTTTGAATGTTGAGTTTTAAGCAAGCTTTTTTATTCTCCTCTTTCACTTTCATCAAGAGGCTCTTTAGTTCTTTGCTTTCTGCCATAAGGGTGGTATCATCTGCATATCTGAGGTTATTGATATTTCTCCTGGCAATCTTGATCTGTCTTTTGGTGTGACTTAGTAATTCTTCATACAAAGATGGTTATTACACTTGGGATGACAAAGGGCTAATATAAAGTTGCATAATCTCCTAAATCTTTGTAGCTTTTCAAAAAATGAGGATTAATGAGAATTATAGGAACAGTATGAAAAAGAAAAGTGAAAGTGAAGTCACTGAGCCGTGTCCAACTCATTGTGACCCTATGGACTTTAGCCCACCAGGCTCCTCCATTCATGGGACTTTCCAGACAAGAATAATGGAGTGGGTTGTCATTTCCTTCTCCAGGGGATCTTCCTGACCCAGGATTTGAACCCAGGTCTCCTGCATTGCAGGCAGACTCTTTACCATCTGAGCCACCAGGGAATCCCTACGAACAGTGTATGAGCTATTAAACAGACCCACCAGAAAAATTTTACATGTTTAGGGAAGAGTTAGATGGGACCAATAAATAAGTTCAAGAACAAAACACTGAGACTTCTTGCATTTTCTTTCTCTCTAAAAAGTCTTACCATTGATTGGGACATATGAGCATCAATGCTCTTTAAGCATCTCAGGAATAACCAGATGGCCCATCCATCTTAGGGCCTAAAGAGATTGAGAATTAATCTTTAATTACTTATTTATAATTTATAATTGCACAGATAGGGGCCTCTCATCCCACTAGAGTCATTTTCTCTGTGGGATTAAGCTGTGCCATTTGGAAGGCACAGTGATTCTTTCAGTTCTTAGAGTATTTTAAACTGGTATACCAGGGTACCACATCCTCAAGATCAAAATTATTAGCCAACATTCACATGAAACCACTGAACAGATTGGTCTTGGTGGTCTCCTGTTTTAAAAATGATTAAATCATCTTACCAACTGAATCCTGCAAAATTAACAGTCAGCATCTTTTGGCTACTAAGAGTGCTGGCAAGACTGGATCAGAAGTTGCTTTTTTCTTCTTTGTTTCCACCCCCTCCCAACTCAATCGTCTCACCATATAGGTTGGCTTCATGAACTAAACATAACAAGCATACAAGCAAACAAAACCCTCAATATATTTCTCTTCAGTTGTATTATTTGTAACCGGAGTATTTTATCAGGTATTATGATCTATAGAAAATCAAATTTGATGTGCTTGATACATCTCTGTAACAAGGCATGCAAAAACAGTTAGATGGGTAAAAGATGAGTAGAAATGATCTTAGCAGCAAAAAAGTCTGGGCTAGAGCATGGACTACCTTCCCAACATCTTTATTTCAAAAGCAAGAGGGTTTAATGAACATTTACAGGAAAATAGCCAAAGAGGCAAGGATAAAGTCTTGCCAGTATGCTGGGCTAGATCCTTTCTCAGGGTTTTGTATCCTTTTCTGGTTACTCAGAAAGAATCCAGGATGAAGAATAAAACAATAGGTTCTAAGATGGCAGAATTTCAAGGCTGGACTGAGTGCTTAAGGCAATCTAATTTCCTTATTTTAAAGATGAGAATGATCAAGTCCACTGACATTGGTAACTTCTCTCAATTCACACATTGAGCTATTGGCTTACTCATTTAGCAGGTGTTTTTTGCCCATTAGTTGAGTTTATATTCTGAGTATTGCTGAATTTTAGGCACAGAAAAGATATTGTCAAGTAAGCTACCCTGCTTCCCTGATAGCTCAGCTGGTAAAGAATCCACCTGCAATGTGGGAGACCATGGTTTGATTCCTGGGTCAGGAAGATCTGCGTGAGAAGGGATAGGCTACCCACTCCAGTATTCTTGGGCTTCCCCTGATAGCTCAGCTGGTAAAGAATCCACCTGCAATGCAGGAGACCTGGGTTTGATCCCTGAGTTGGGAAGATCCACTGGAGAAGGCAAAGGCTACCCACTCCAGTATTCTGGCCTGGAGAATTCCATAAACTGTATAGTCCATGGGGTCTCAAAGAGTTGGACACAACTGAGTGACTTTCACTTTCTTTTCTATACAAGCTATCCTGTGGCTGACACACTGCTTCTCTCTTAAAGGCTATAAAGACACAATGTGGCTTAATTTTGACTAGGAAAGGCTAAGTGACAATGATCATTCACAAAGATGATAAATATTCTGAGGAAAATGTTGACCATTTGTTTTTATCACCATAGAGATGCAAATAAGACAAATGGGCCCATGTTACAGTAGAATAAAGTTTAGTTAAAAATAAGAAACAACTTCTCAGATGCCATGATGATTAAACCCTGAAATTATCAAGGAAGTGTTGATAGTATAGAATGAAATAGATATTCCTCTTCTTCAACTCTAGCTTTCTTCTAAATAATTCTTTTTGTTTCTTGTGAGGTCTTGTTTCAAACTATTAATTCCAATGGTTTGGGCCGCAAAGTTGTTTTTGGTATAAAGTGCATCACTACTGTTCTCTCTGAGATACTAAGTTCATAAAAAATTAATTGTAACTTTTTTTCTCAACATACGGCTGCATAGAAATAGTTCATAAAACATGACAGGGATGGGATTCTGTAAAGCTGGCTTAAATAAATTCAGAATTTAACTTTTAATTTTTTATCACTGATTTTACGTTAAAATATGGAAGACAAGTAACCATGGAAATCACTTGGTTTCTGCAGTTAATAATAGCCTATAACAATAACTTCCAAGGGCCAATTTCTCACTTTGCACAGGATGCTTATAATTTCATGCAAGCATCTCAAGCAACCATATTTTACAACTGTTAAAAGAGAAAGAAACTCAGAAGATAATGAATATGGCCCAGTGTCCAAGGTAATAACTCTCAGGATAAAGTCTGCAACTGGAGAGAGATTGACCACAAGGCTGGTGGACCACAAGGCTGGTGGACCACAAGGCTGAGTTCCACGGCTGCTCACTCACCTGGCCCCTGCAAGGCCTTGGGAGGGGCCCCAGAAATGTGTCTATAAGATAGAGTGACTGAGTGTTCTGGTTGTTGGAGACTAATGGGTTGTTGGGGAGGCTGGGCTTTCAGTGCTAAACCCGGGGCTGTCCTGGGCAAGCTGGGATGCTTGGTCACCCTATTATAAAGTGTCCTAGGTTTGTAAAAAAATTTTAAAGTGAGATGCTATGATTCCAATGGATTAAGACAGATGCCTTTTCCCACTCATATTACCTTCTCATCTGTGATAGCTCCCCTTCTGTTAGTGGTATTCCATTGTATTTTAGGGCTCTAGCTAAGGGGACATTATGTTGTGATTCATATATTTATGTGGATGGTTGGTTCTGTGATCAGTTAAAAGTTTGCCAGAATTTCTGGATTAGGAATGGCTGCCAGGGCTGCTCCTATGCCCACCTGGCCAACCTACTTAGCACTGTAATGTGATATTGCTGAGGTGGAGATCCAGTGGTGACGTAAATACGTCCTCATAGCATCCTGCACTGAAGTGTGTGGGAAGTGGAGAGAAAACAAAATGTGAAATGTACAATAGTGAAGCTCTCCTACAAAAAATTCTTCCAAATCTCACAGTTCTTACAGGAAAGAAACTTGAAGAACTTCTCCCAAATTTAACTCCAATCCTACATATGTATATGCTACTACCAATGACAAGTTATGAAGTTGGAAGCTCTCATAGCAATAGTAACAATCACCACCAGCTTCTGGTCAGTCATTCTGGAAGATGGAGTCACATTTCCACTTCATTAAAAAAAAAAAAAAGATTATTTATCATATCAAAAGGTGATCAAAGAATTCATAACCAAAATGCATATTGGAGAAAGAGTAATACTGAGGTATTTTTGTGGTGGTGGTTTTTCAGCCACTAAGTTGTGTCCAACTCTGCAATCCCATGGACTGCAGCACGCCAGGCTCCCCTGTCCTTCACTATCTCCTGGAGTTGACTCATGTTCATGTGCACTGAATCATTTATGCTGTTTAACCATCTCATCCTCTGCGGCCCCCTTCTCCTTTTGCCTTCAATCTTTCCCAGCATCAGGGTATTTTCCAGTGGGTCTGCTCTTCACATCAGGTGACCAAAGTATTGGAGCTTCAGCTTCAGCATCAGCTCTTCCAGTGAAAATTCAGGGTTGATTTCCCTTAATAATGACCTGTTTGATCTCCTTGCAGTCCAAAGGACTCACAAGAGTATTCTCCAGCAAGCACCAGAATTCATAAGCATCAATTATTCCGCACTCAGCCTTCTTTACGGTCCAACTCTCACATTCATCCATGACTACTGGAAAAATCATAGCTTTGACTATACAGACCTTTGTCAGCAAAGTGATGTCTCTGCTTTTTAATACTCTGTCTAGTTTTGTCATAGCTTTCCTTCTAAGGAGCAAGCATCTTCTAAATAATTTCATGGCTACAGTCACCATCTGCAGTGATATTGGAGCCCAAGAAAATAAAATCTGTCACTGCTTCCACTTTTTCCCTTTCTACTTGCCATGAAGTGATGGGACTGGATGACATGATCTTAGTTTTAATGTTGAGTTTTAAGCCTGCCTTTTCAGAGCTATTAATAAATATACATATGCTATTTTTCTGGATTTTTTGTTTTGTAAAATTTGTTATTTCCTATGATTTCTCATGCTCAAAAGAGACTTTCTTTTAAGTGGACTTTGTTTTTGTAATTTTGTATCATTCTTATAAAGGGCCTACCAAATTTAAGTTTTAGGCCCCACAAAATTTGCAGCCAATCCTGGACGAGTGTAAAGTCTCAGGTGTTATGGATTCTGCAGGCTGTCCCCTTTCTGTGGCCTCTCCTGGGCATACTCTCTTTACATGTTTAAAATTTGTCTCTCTGATGAGTGTTGTTGGAATATCTATCTCTACTGAAAGGCAGAGGTAGGGAAAGTTTGAAGAAAAATATGTTATGGATGTGATTATGGACATGCTACATGCAATCCAAACAAGAATAGCAAATCTCTTATAGAAACTGACAGGTGGAATAAGCCTAGGCATAGACTGAACTTGTGGGCAGCTCAGATGCAGGTACTGAAGTGTCCGTTAGGTCCTTTTCTTCTCCTCCCTGAGGAGTGTGGTCTTCATCATTTGATAAACTTAGCAGGTTGTATTACAATACTACTTAAAAGAAAAATTTAGCAGTGCTGTATGGCTTGCAGGATTTCAATTTCCCTACCAGAAACTGAACCATCCAGTCACAGCAGTGAAAGTGCTAAATCCTAACCGCTAGACTGTCCGGGAGCTCGTGCTACTTTTTAAAATAAAGAAAATGGTCCCAGAGTTAACTTCCAGGAGACAACTACTCTGTGCAACATTGAAACTGAGCAGGACACTATGGTCTTTACCCCCCGCCATGCTCTCTGCCTTTTGTCTATGGAAAAAACTTCAGCCAAATAAAATGTTTAATCAGAGAAGTGAAAAAATCCAGAAACCAAGGGACACAGTCAACGGAGACTAGATAATAATAAAGTCATTTAGCAAAGTCAAGGACCTCTTCAAAGGCAATAGGTAATGCTCTGAGCCATAGCCTCTGAACTGTCTTATAGACTGAAACCCCCACCAGGTGGAGAAGTTAACTGGAGTCCTGACATAAGCTCCCACAGTGCCAAGAACTGGCCTCAAGAAATGGAACATCAGATCACTGATGACAGATATCAAGGTGACTGTCAGAGCTGATTGTGCTTGTTTCTACACGTGGCCCTCCATGCATAAAAACTCTTGCCCACTGATTGTCAGTTGGGGGAGTTGGCCTCTGGACAGGCATCCACCCTCTGCCCCACCCCTGCCCCCATGGTCACCAGCATCCAAAAGGGCAGTGAGTAGCCCAACCTCACTTTCAGTTACAAGATCACGCTCCTTATTGCTGGATGCTGCTTTCTTAATTTTCATCGCCAGCTAATTGATCCCATCACAACTTCTTTCTCTCTTCGGCTAGTTTGAGGTTGGGCTTCCCAATCCCAACCTGCCTGCCAAAATATGTCTCCTTTCACACAGTCTGGAGGTTACCTATTGTATTGGTATGCTGCTGCTTTTTTTTCTCTTGGGGTTATGAACTGGTAGGGTTGAATATTGTATGGATATACCAAACATACAAATTATTGAAAGTAGCACTGTTGGTGGCAATATTCCGAAGGGTAACCTTTCTAAATGATTTTTTTTTTGAAAGTGTTATTTTGACAAGCATGGATCTTCAAATATGGACTCACCACATTTTATCTCTTATTTTACATTTCACACTGCATTTAAAAATATAAGTTTCCATATTTCCATAACAGATGCTGGGGAAGTTTTCGATCCACAACTTTCAGAAGAGAATGTCATTTATGTTAGATCCTCATTTCTTCCTACTTTATAAAACTGTCATTTTTTTCTATTAATTATATTGTGCGCAATATAATGGAACCATCCATTCAATAACATTAGACATGAAAATAATATCTAATTGAATGATCATGGTAATCTATCTATTTATATCAAGTCTTTTTCTGTATTGACCAAGAAGACAGTGAATGAAGTTGCTGAGATGTGTGTGTTTGTGTAATGTTCTGCAGAGTCATCCTTATCAACTTAGTATATAAGCCCACTCTGAAAAGAGTTTTTCCACTGGAGGAAAATCTTCAGGTATGGACTACTGCAATACTTGAAAGTTTAATCAAACTGGCCCCTTTGGGAATGGGATGGAGGTTGGGAGTGAGGTTGAGATGATCGGGAAGATGTATACCACATGCCGTGGGCTTCCGAGATGGCGCTAGTGGTAAGGAACCCACCTGCCAAGGCAGGACACGTAGAGACTGGGCTTGATTCCTGGGTTGGAAAGACCCCCTGGAGGATGAAATGGCAACCCACGCCAGTATTCTTGCCTGGAGAATACCTGTTAGAGGAGCCTGGCAGGCTACAGTCCACAGGGTCCCAAAGAGTTGTGTACAACTGAAACAATTCAGCATGCATGAATGCATACCACATGGCATTTAAATAGGAGAAGGAATGTTTCCTGGGAGATAATGGCAGCCACTTTATCTTTGCCTACTGTACCATCCAGCATCATCTCAGGGACTTAGAACCACAAAAGGTGATTTCTAACTCTTACATTATGTCCATAGGGTAGTTTGGGACTCTGTTCATTATAATTAACCTGGGATTATAACTCAGGCTGATGGAGAAGCTGGCATGAGCACTGAGAGAGTGAATGTACACCTTACAAGGTCTCACACTAGCAACCAGACTTTCCAGCCTGGATGTGAGCATGGCCACTTCCTCTTACAACTGATTGCTGGAATTACCATTCATGTGACCCCACTTAACTACACAAGGGCCAGATCGCAACATTCCCGCATGCAGAAACAGAACTATTTTATGGACAGAATGAATGGTTTTCACTTGGGAAATATTTTAATCTTTCTTCTTTTTATTTCTGCCTCTTTCCAGCTGAACATCATTTTAACATGTGTTTACCTAGTTACTACTCTGTGCCCATTGCTGTGCTAAATGCTAGGAGACAAGATATGAACCAATTCTTGATTCTCAAGATTGAGGGCACAGTGAGGGAAAAAGTAGAAGATTTATAAAAGATTAGCGAAGTCTCTTAGTAAATCCCATAGACGTTGAAATGTTCTGACGTTTCTATAATCTTGGTATACGTCGTGTTTCCTATCTTAATCAATAGGGGTTGCTGAAGACCATCATCAGGTGTTTTCTACTGCTTATATGCCATTACTCTGTCCTGAGCTTCAGTGCTGAGAAAAGTTTGGGTCTATCTATTCTTCCAGATATAGACATTGAAAGTCTGAAACCCACTATGAATAGCCAATGTTCGAAAATTCTTCTCTGAGGTACAAAAGATGATTGATTTTTACTTATTTTGCTATAATACACCCCACAACTTTATTAGTGATAACAACAAGCTTATTATCAATAATTGTGCTGATTATTTTTCATACTTATCTTTAAGATTCTATGTAATTCTCCAATGCTGTTATTGTTAGGAATAACTAACCACAACTAGAAATACATTGCAACCTGTGGGGTTTTTTTGTCATGTTGCTTTCTAAGGAAAGAAACACAAGACAATTCCACTTGAAGAATCTCAGGTTCAGAGAATGTGGCTTGACCAAGCTAGCCTAATCTATTATATCTTTCAAATCGGGCTTCCCTGATAGCTCACCTGCAATGCAGGAGACCTGGGTGTGACCCCTGGGTTAGGAAGATCCCCTGGAGAAGGGAAAGGCTACCCACTCCAGTATGCTGGCCTGGAGAATCCCATGGACTACAGTCAGAGACATGAATTAAATATTTGATTAGCTTTATTTCTTTTATCATCTACTAACTAACCTACTTTATTTGGATTTCGAAAAGTTAGGAACTTGTCTGTAGACTCATCCATTAAATAAAGGGCACAGCTAAGGTTTTAGAACATCTGGTCAAAAGACTGAAACTTCCTCTCTCATGAAGACTCGTATTTTTATCTGGTACCCTCAGTTTGTCTGCATAATTTTTCCCCACAAATTGGTATTTAAACCTCAAAACCTTTAGCTAACTACATCTGTCATTGATATTTTATTGTTTAATTTTCTTTTTATGGAGCCAAATTACATCTCTCCCACATACAGCCGGCGCTTTACATGTCTAATTTGTCGACATGTTCTATAATGATAATTTCATTGATTTAGAAAGTGACATTATGAGCAACATATGTTCAGTTTAGCAGTAGACCTTGTTATGGCAATCAATTTTTTTCGCCTCCAGAACTCAACTAGTTTCCACATTTAGAGGCGGCAAAGTAATTTAACCAGTTCATGTTCTTATGATTTTTTAAGAAAGAGAAAGAAGGCTACTTGTGGCAAGTTTTTTTTTTTTAATTTAAATTTATTTATTTATTATTTTACTTTACAATTCCTGAAAATGGCAGTTCTCACATTGTGCAGTTTGCCATGTGTACATATTATCACTGTACACCAGAGGCAGGCAAAAAGAAATAAAGGAGCAAAAGCACCTAATGAAATAGAAAATAACAGAGAAGAAATGTCTTGCAAAAGCCCTTTAACTTTCTCCTATCTCTCCGACTCACTATGCAAGCTTAAATCAACAGCTCTGCAAGTATCAGCTGAGAATCCCCAGCACATCAGGCACCGTGCCAAGCTCTGGACTTTTCTGGGTGTTTTCTAGCCCCCATGCTCATGCTTGTATTTTTTTCTCTCTCCCTTTACTTAAACAAAAACATTCCTCTCATACTTCAAAATCCAACTCAAAGGTCACCTCTACACAGAGGCTCTCCTCAACCCTCTTCTCTCAATCCATCAGCATATGCCATCACTGAAAGTGAAAGTGGCTCAGTCGTGTCTGGCTCCTTGCGACCCCATGGACTGTCCATGGAATTCTCCAGGCCAGAATACCAAAGTAGGCAGCCTTTTGCTACTCCAGGGGATCTTCCCAACCCAGGGATCGAACCAAGGTCTCCCAGATTGTGGGTGGATTCTTTACAGCTGAGCCACAAGGGAAGACCGAGTATACTGGAGTGGGTAGCCTATCCCTTCTCCAGCAGATCTTCCTGACCCAGGAATCGAACTGCAGTCTTCTGCATTGCAGGCAGATTCTTTACCAACTGAGCTCTGTCATCTCTACCTGTCCTTATGTGTGGGACCTCCTCCTCCCTCTACTGTAAACAACTTGGGGAGGGAGGATCTTTCTCATAGTTGTGTCCCCTAGCAGCTCAGTGCCTGGCTTATCATAGTGCTTGATAAAAATGAATTGGATTAAACAGAAGATATTTTCTATTTGACCAGGTTATTGTATACCATAAAGGAATCTTTAAGATGGCACCTGTTTTTCTTTATCAAGCCTTCGAGGGCAGGTATTCTGTGTTGTTGCCAATGAGGATTTGTAGAGTCACCTTGGACTTTAGTTCACTATCAGTATGGAATGGTTTAGAAACAATGTGAGGAGTATTGGTAAGAAGGTACGAACGTCTCTAAGAATGTTAGGATAGGTAGTTGCATAAAAAAAGAAAAGTAACACAGGATGATGGAAGCACACTGATTTAACCATTACAAGGGCCTTAGTTTTGCCTGAAAGTAATATTTAGGATTTAGCTTATAATGGAGGTAAATCCCCTATAGCATTTCTGTCTACGATACTATGTAGTTATGATAGGGAACAGACCATTATTCTTAAAAAGTTTTTTTTAACATAGTGATACCTTAATGATAAAAGATTAAATTGTGTTTTGTATAGGATGCTTAGGAAGGTAGGAAGATAGGGACATACTTTAGAGATGTGTTTTTCAAAAATAAACATTATTGCAGAAAATCTGTGTTCCACGTTCATGACCAAGATGGAGTACATGCTGCTGCTGCTGCTAAGTCGCTTTAGTCGTGTCCGACTCTGTGCGACCCCATAGATGGCAGCCCACCAGGCTCCCCCTTCCCTGGGATTCTCCAGGCAAGAACACTGGAGTGGGTTGCCATTGCCTTCTCCAATGCATGAAATTCAAAAGTGAAAGTGAAGTTGCTCAGTCGTGTCCAACTCTTATCGACCCCATGGACTGCGGCCTACCAGGCTCCTCTGTCCATGGGATTTTCCAGGCAAGAGTGCTGGAGGGGGGTGCCATTGCCTATGCTAAGTACAGCCAAACACTCGGTCCCTGTGTCTAGGAACCAGACATAGGAAGACTGGCAAGTGGAGAAAGCAGCCCAGGTAAACTCGATGGGACTTGATCCATGATACGGCAGTGAGTCCCCTGGGTTTTCTTCATGCCTCAAATATCCCCGACTGGGGACTGTAGAAAGTGACAACCCTGAAGCTACAGTGGGAGTAGACAAAAAATGTCAGGAGAAAAGCTGAAGAAAACTCTCTTTTCTAACCAAAAGACCAAGAAAGGGACCAATTAGCAAGACAGAAAATGTGTAGACAATGACCAGTCAAACGAAGTGGAAAAAAACTCACTGTCCCACTCTCAGCCCTGAATACCAATTCCGTACTTTCCTCCTTGAGGAATTATCGCATGTGGAGTACTGAAGGCATCCACTAGGCAACTGGAATATTTTATATCACTTAATGGTTATAACATCCTGCCAGGGGAGTCATCATCACATCCTGTGTTGACCACACACGGATGGCAAACACTGCTCACAGAAGCTGTGTGATTGGCCCAAGCTGGAAAGTTCATAAGTGGAAGAAATGGAACCAGAGAACAGGTCCATCTGTCTCTAATCCCACACTTGTCCCATTTCAACACTCTGTCTTAATACTGAACCCAAGGTGGGAACACAAATGACTGGAGGTGAAATTTATTACAAGCACTTTGGGATTTTCTCTGGCAGTCTGAGAAGGACAACCAACAGTGGAGATACATCCCATAAGATGGCAAAGAAAGAAATCTTTTTCTGTGTTCACCCTTCACTCCTGTATTGATGTGGACTATTTAATAGCTGCAACATTTCACCCCTGGTGATGGAATTGATCACTTTGATTTAGTTTGTTTATCACCCTGTCAAACAGGATAAGGCCTCTATACTTCTTTGATAGAAAGAATATCCTATATAAATGTAAGCACCTACAAATATATTATTATCATTATTATTGTTAGTGTCAGTTCATTAGAGTTACTTTTCAATTCATATCCAGAAACAAACAAAAAAATAGATTTTTCAGTAATACAGAAAGAAAGATACCCTTGGGTAAATTATAGTCAATAATTAAAGTAGGAATTGGAATTCTGGTAAAAGCAGAAAGAAATCCAAGACTAATCTACACAAGTTAGGCCTGAAGTTAAACATGTTTCCAAAACAGCAGAAAGCAGAGGTTGCCAACTAGTTCTACTAATCAGGATTAAATGTTTTAAGTAGAACTGCCATCTTGTACATCTTAGAATTACATTAAAAATCATACCCCTTTCAGAGCTTTCTGAATGTATATCATTATCATTTATAAATATCCCAATAGACTCAATGATTAAATCAACTCTATGTGGCCATTTGGAGTCATTTATATAGAAACTTATGGGCTAGAAATATTTACAGGAGGCAAGGATTTTAGAGAAAGATATGAACAATCCGTATGTTTTCAGTATGAACACCATGCTGACAGCTATCACTGACAAAATCCACATAATTAAGGTTGCAGTGTGACCTTGGACTTTTGAAGCACAAAAGAGTTAATCCATGCTTCAAGTATAAATTTAACTTTTAGTTCAGGCGATTGAAGTCAAAAGAGGTGAAATGACTCTTTCCAATTTGTACATCCTGGAAGAGATGGTCTTGGGAATAAAAGCATGTCAGGATTACTACCCAGACATTATTTTTGTTTTTGATTTGTTTTCATTCAAAATAAAAGGAATAGAACTTTTTTGTGAAAATGCACAGAGATGAGGTGATTTACAATAGTTAGAAAGTTCAAGGATGGGGCCTTGATTTTTCTGCAGTTCTAAGTCAGCCATCCTGGGGCTGGGTTTGAGACACAAGTGGGAGGAACATAGATATTCATCTGCTGAATATATCAACACACTGATTCTACATTGCTTTAACAGATTGATAGGTAATATTACTGGCCCTTTAAAAATCAAATATCAGGCTTACTTTAAAAGGAAAAGACAATCCTCAGTCTTCCCACTACCCTTCCGATGGTATTTAGAGCAATTATCCGACCAAGATGTGAGGAATACTACCAATGAGATGTGATTTATGTAAATATAACAAAACGTTTTGAAATGCATTGGCTGTTTGTCAAGTATGTACTACTGCTTTTAATTTTCACCTCCTTTAGAATGCTCTCTCTCTCTCTTCCTCCCAGAAAGACATGCTGGTGCTTTCCCGAGTTCTCAAAGCAGTATTCTTTTATCCTCCCTACTGTTGCTAATTCACTTTTTCAGGTTAGTAATCAGGTTCTGGGTTTTTTTAAAAAAAGAAGGGACAGCAAAAGATGTAGAAGTACATTAGATGGTTTAAGTAAGTTTCAAAGAAAGACTCACATTTCAAGGTAAAAGCTAATTGGTGAACTGCTTGGAATTTCTAGAAGAATTTCCAGCAGCTCAAACGCTATTCAAATGACAATGAACTAAGAACTGAAAACACACTCACACAAACACTGTCTTTACTGGTCCCTGACTGTGTCTCCCTCTTTAACTGGATCTGTTTGAGTAGCCACTGAGAATTCCCTTTCTAGGATGCTGGGGACATAGCTTGGAAAATCTTTTAGACCAGAATCTCGCTTATTTCAGCTTACCGAAAGTCAAGAAATGTTTGATCTTTTTTTTTTTTTTCTGAGACAGCTATATTCATTTTTGTATACTTATTATGGAATGTTTCTTATTGTAACCACTCTAAGAACAGCCATCCTGAGGAAAGCATAGACCCAGCCCAAGGTCATATTAAATAGAAAAAAAGATAAATTTAGGGAATATTTAGCACTTTCAGTTGGTGACAACTGGGTCTAAAATCTTGTCCCTTACAGATATCACTAAATCAAATTCAGAGAAAAGATAAAATCCTTGAATAGCACAGAGCATAATGATTTATGATGAAGGAATCGATTTTGCAGTTGAGACGATAGCATTTCCTCTGAGAAAAATCAAAATCAGATTAACATCAGGATCCAACATCAAGGAAGAGAAGTATTGTTTCCTTGTCAGAAGAAGTATCTTGGCTCATTATCTCTTAGTTTGTCCAGTTCTGAAATCTCACTTCTGCTGGCATCTTGCCCAAGTTAAGATAATCAAAATGGTTATTATAAAAGGAAATGTTAAAGCTTGCTTCAATTTATCCATGCAAGTTATTCTTAATTTTTCTGGTCACTGGTAGATGGCTGGTTGTAGTAAATCAGGTGTCATTCATGATTCCTACACAGCAGAATTGTTTCCCTATTGAAACTCATTACATTGATGACTTTTAGCATTGGGCTACAAAATTCTGTTCTTGAAAAAAATAACTTTTACTTAGAAAAACATTTCTGTTATGAGAACTAGGCTCTGAGTCAGAGTTGAGAGGAGAAAATAAAGGGCATTGCTTTGTTTTCAATGTTTCAATTCAAGCATTGAGGAAACTATGCTACCTTTTATGGAACAAAGTTATTTAAGCTATGCACATTTTTATGAGCCTGCAGGTATTTATTTCCTACCTTCAACTTCTTTCAAAAATTTCTTACCATGCACTATTCAAAGGGTGGCAATAGTAATAAGAATATATGTTATACATCATTTTACTACTTTTAAAATATTTGCCTAGATTCTGACTTGTTTAATCATTGCAACAGCCTGTTCGATGAGTGGGGTGGATTCCATTATCCTCACTATACATGTGAGGATGCTCATTATTTCATTCATCAAACTCTCAACTTATAGTACTGTGCTGCCCCCAGAGATGAAAGGATTGATCTGAAGAAATGTAACAGGAAAGGAGCCAGGACAGGAGGAAGGCTGTTCTCGGCTGTAACTGCGATTAGTGCAACTGTAGAGAAGGCAAATATGTGGTGAGAAGTGGATATACTGCTAGTTTATCTAGGGTGAATTTTGAGAAGGAAACATCTGCCATCCAGGGGAAATGCAAATTCTTTATAGAAATTAAGATTTAATTCAAGAAAATACTCATTGTGCTCCACTTTCAAAGGGCAATGCAAGGAAAGATCAGAAGGAGATATGGTATCGATAAGCAGAGGAAGGTATAGAATGCTGATGAATCATTTTGTTCCAAAACTTCCACTTGGCAAACATTAATCAAACAGAACAAACAGTAAGTTTGAGTTATACCGATTACTTTTCCTAAACAGACACTAAATATTTGATGGTTGAGTATAGATTGCTGTTAAATTCCAAGTGAGATTTCTGTGTAGATGAACAGGAGTAAAATGCATTAAGTGTGGGTAAACAAATGATTAATATTTCAAGCTGGATCTACTTGGTTACTTTTAAAGACTGACCTCGGCCTTCTTCTAAACCTCTGTCAAAACCCAGCGGCAGGCTCCTCTTTGCAAACAGTGCAGGAGTAACTCTTCATCAAATGCAGCTGTGTGTGACACTAAGGTTTTGAATTTAAAGTAAGATATGCTTTTAAAAACTCATAAAAGACAAATGTTTATAGTCTCTGTGCAGAAGTTGCAATCTGTGCAGGAGTGCTTTACCCGCACTAAATTGACTAAAACATTACCTGTCTAACACGGCTTAATTATTTTATTAATCTGTGTTACCAGGCAGAACATTTTTGTTTTACTTCCAGTAGGGTTTTAAATGATAGTTTTAGAGTTGGCATTCATTTTTTTTTCTCCACCTGGCTTTCCGAAGATATGATTTCTGCTTACTTTTGAGAATTCTGCTTACTTGATGCTGAATTCAACTGGGGGAGGGGGTTGCATACTGATCCCAGGCAAGAACCCAGTAGGATTACCTGCAAAGGTTGCCATCAAGATTATCTGGGTCAAACACCAGCTGTCAGTGGAGCTGTGGCAACTGTCACAGAATTCCCTGTCAGTGGAGTTCTCTGTGGCAATCCAGAAGGCCTTGGGTTTCTGTGCCCAAGGTTTGAACCCAGGCTCTGCTACTCCCCACCTGTGGGAGCTTGGGCAGCTGTTGAACCTCTCTGAGCCTCTTCCCTCATCTCCACACCAAGGACATTTGATAACCCCAAGTGTGAGGATGAGGAATAATATGTTCAAATAGTTTTGAATGATACTTGGCTCATGGGAAGCTCTCAATAAACTATGGTCAGAAAAAAAAAATTATTTGAGTCTGGATCAAATGACTGGACTCTTAATTAAGAACCATTACTTTGGATAAGGAAGTTTAGATAAACAGACCTCAATGGTACTCTCAGGCTTTTCATGGGGTCTCTGAATTTCTCTATTTTTTGAACGAAGGATATCCAGTCAACATTGACTGCAGCTAGGACGATCTGATCCGTGGCACTACCCCTTTCTTCTCAAAATTCTTGCATCCCAGATTCTGTGCCATTCCTTCGCCCTACACAGGGGAGCAGGTATAAATGGACACAAGAATTAGTGGAGGGACCTAGTATCTAAGGAAGCTGTCCTGTTGTTCATTAGCTGCCTTACCTAAGTGCTCTCATGTAATCATTACTGATATCATTTTGTGGGGTTTTCAAGAGCTCGTGCTGACAATGGGGACTCTCTCAAGACATTGGGTATTGACAGCAGCTTCAAAAAGGCAATTAGGAAGCAGACAAACTCATCATGGGCAAGGAATATGCTACTGAAGATGGTAAGAGTCCCTTATATTTGCCTGGTATTCTAAACTTCACATAATAATGTTTTAAAATTTTGTTTATTACACCAAAACCATGAGATTGTAGAATTATGATAACTCCTATTTATTAATGAGTTGCTTCTCAGATGTCCTGAAAAGGAAAAAGTGAAAGTGTTAGTCATTCAGTTGTGTCTGACTCTTTGAGACCCCACAGACTATAGTCCGCCAGGCTCCTTTGTTCATGGCATTCTCCATGCAACAATACTGGAGTAGGTAACCATTCCCCTCTCCAGGGGATCTTCCTGACCCAGGAATCGAAGCTGGGTCTCCTGCATTGCAGGCAGATTCTTGACTGTCTGAGCCACCAGGGAAGCCCACCAGGTGTCCTACTCAGTGTTAAACCAGAGTCCCAGACTAGTATATAGGCTGATACTTCCCATCTGACATTTCCTGCCCCTCTTCATGAAAAGCAGTCCGATTGGATCCACTCAATTGCTTTAAATTGTATCATTTGAGGACTGAACCAGATATCAAGAAATGATGAAATTCAGGCAGATGGCAGGGCTGACAATATCTGTAACCTGTGATTAATTGAATGTCTGTCTTTGGATGAAAACAGCCTCATTGGTCCTTTCCAAATTAGGTTATGGATTGCTTTAATCCCATCATCCAAATCAGAATCAACAGCTAACATTTATTGAGTGTTTACTACCTTCTGTGAGGTAAGCTAACTATTTTACCTCTATCAATCCTTCTAATCTTCCCACAGGATCAGTATTACATTAATTCCTTCTTAAGAGATCAGATAAAGCACAGAAACGGAAGGTCACACAGCTAGATAATAAGGTCGGGAAAACAGCCCAGGTCGTCCGGATTTAGGCTGTGGTGTAGTTCACATCACAGCACTGAACAAAGCCCTTGGCCACTGTCATACAGCGTTCAAAAGTGATATCAAACTTCCATTAAATAATTGTTTTGGAATAAACTTAGGTTTCCTCAGAATGAATCAGTTCAGTTCAGTTGCTCAGCTGTGTTCGACTCTTTGCGACCCCGTGAACCGCAGCACGCCAGGCCTCCCTGTTCATCACCAACTCCCGGAGTTTACCCAAACTCATGTCCATTGAGTTGGCGATGCCATCCAACCATCTCATCCTCTGTCGTCCCCTTCTCCTCCTGCCCCCAATTCCTCCCAGCATCAGAGTCTTTTCCAATGAGTCAACTCTTCGCATGAGGTGGCCAAAGTACTGGAGTTTCAGCTTTAGCATCATTCCTTCCAAAGAAATCCCAGGGCTGATCTCCTTCAGAATGGACTGGTTGGATCTCCTTGCAGTCCAAGGGACTCTCAAGAGGCTTCTCAAAAAGCATCAATTCTTCGGCGCTCAGCCTTCTTCACAGTCCAACTCTCACATCCATACATGACCACAGGAAAAACCATAGCCTTGACTAGATGGACCTTTGTTGGCAAAGTAATGTCTCTGCTTTTTAATATGCTGTCTAGGTTGGTCATAACTTTTCTTCCAAGGAGTAAGCATCTTTTAATTTCATGGTTGCAATCACCATCTGCAGTGATTTTGGAGCCCAGAATGCGTGGAAATATTTAAATAATAGTTTATCTTTGCTGCTTAAAATGTTTGTGCTGAAGAAGTCTGGGGAGTTGGCGCAAAGGGCGTTCAGGTTCATTGTCAGCGGGTGACAAGTTCACTGCCACAGGTGGGAAGCCTGCTGGCTTCTGTCCCCAGGTGTGAGGAGGACACAGCAGGAGGTGCCCGGGAGTTTGGTGTTTGGTGGCCTAACCTTGGTTGGCTTCCTGGAAGAGAGTCCCTGTGACAGCCAGGTTTTAGCCTAGCTTTCAGCAGGAGTGTGGGGAGCCCCCCATAGAGCTGTTTTTCCACTCAATGAATTGAAGGAAGGAAGAGCAACAAAGGGCTTCCCCTGAGCAAGAACCATGAGTCCTGGCAGGAGAATGCTGGAGTTAGCAGGACCAGCACTTAGGTGCTGCCTGAACATGTCATGCAGTTTGGATTACGCAGACGCAGAGACAGGGCCACTCCTATTCCACCTCTGAGAACCCTGCAAACACCACCAACTGCAGTGCGGTGGCTTTGGTCTTGTTCCCATGCCCTTGGCCGCGCTGGATCTGAGTGATGAACCTCACTCTGAGACCAGCCCAGAGAAAGAAGAGGGGGGGTTTCCAAGAGGGAGGAAGACAAGCTAAGCAAACAGCTCAAGGGGAACGTGATGTTGATCAGCCCACACAATGTGATGTGGTTTGAGAGGAACCTTGGTCAAGACCTGTGCTCCTGTACACCCAGATTTTCAATCTCATAAACATGATGGATGAGCCATGCTAGACTCATGGGAAGTCACCAAAAGGGCAAGAGAGCAGACTGAATAGATGTGTCTTGGGTTCAAATTTCCTAGTGTTCTTTTACTTCCTGTTAAGAACAACATGGCATCCACATTCCCAAACACAGCTTTTAGGTGTGTTTATTTAAAATCTGAGAAATTTAAAGAAAATTGGATTGATTTTGTTAGACAAGAAAGCATTTATAAGTGGCTTCTTTCTCCCTTTGATGTTTCATTTCCCACATTCTTGAGATAACAGTGATCTTCTCTTCCTATCATTAATACCAAATATGAAGTCATATAATTTAAGTGAATGCATCTTGTTACTGGGGGAGAATACGGATAATTCATGAATTTGAGAGTATAGCTTCACTGCTGCTGCTGCTGCTAAGTTGCTTCAGTCGTGTCTGACTCTGTGCAACCCCATACATGGCAACCCACCAATACATGCATGCTTGCTAAGTCGCTTCAGTCGTGCCCAACTCTGTGTGACCCTATGAACAGCAGCTCACCAGGCTCCTCTGTCCACAGGATTCTCCAGGCAAGAGTATTGGAGTGGGCTGCCATTTCCTTCTCCCACAGCTTCACTAGGAAACACGATTCAGTCAGTATCTGAATTATTTATAATAATTTAGCAACCCTGGGTGGGGTGAAGGTGGAGGAGGAAAGTTTCCCAAGCCAGTTAATATCCACAAAGACACTAACAGAAACCTATAAAACAGCATAGTATTCCCTTTGGAGAAGACTGGGGATAAATTTTTTGGATAGAACGTACTTTGATGGATCAAATAGAATATCATATCATTTCTGCCCTCCTCCCTCAAATGACCCTGGTTCCTTTTTCTCTGCTTTCTGCTTTTTTTCCTTTCACTTAAATCATCACATGTAATGGCAGCTCATTCTTTCTGCATTTTACTTCCTGTAGGTCAACACATGAGTTAATATAGAGTTGTAAAAGCTCTTAATTTGGGAGGCATGAGGTTAACTATTTTATACATAAAATGGTTCATTCCCATGTGCATGAAAAGAGAGAGCTAAACATAAATTTATTTTTCACATAATAGACTTAAATTTTCTTTCATGAATAAAAGTAATGGCCTATGAAGTAGTTTAAAAAGCCATTCACAAGGCTATTTTGATGAGGCGCCTGTATTTGACTAAGATACATTATTTTCTTAATAAGTTTCATTGCCTTTGGTGACTCCTCTCTCAAAGGGAAGAAAAAACCGGTAAATTAAAGGTATATGCTGGCACGTTAAAAAAAGTTCCAATGGCAGGACACAAATTATTTTATTACCACACCAACTGAGCCACTGATACTTCCCAATTCATGAACAAATTTTCCATTACTATAGAGTCATGCTTTTATTGACTGTTATAAAATCACCATTTGTATCTTTTTTATCCTGCTGTGTTTCTATTTTATTGGAAAACTCCTATAACAGGTATAACATCAGCTCAGATTACCAAGAAATCTATAAAATAGCTTCCTGCTACTACCTTTGGTGCAGATTGAAAGAATACATTATGATCCCACTGAGTCTCTGATAAAAACTGTGATTCACATGCCCACATGATTTATCCTTATCTGTTAGACATCCAGGCTTTATCTGCTCTATTAAATTATGGGAGCATTTCGCTGGTATTGATTAGTTATGCTCGGCGTAATTAAAACATCTGGGTCATGAGATTTAGGTATAAACTTTGGGCACAGTAATAAAAACAAAGGAAGCCCAGACTGTTGCTGTGGGAAGGAATATTCCAACAACAGATTATCTTTGCCTGTGCTGTGGGTGGTACTGATCACTTTGGTCTCTCATACTCAGATATAGTACCCACCGGAGGTTCAGAGGAAGACAGGGACACAAGCATGGCAATAAACTGAAAGTAACACTGTTGCTGCTGCTGCAGCTAAGTCGCTTCAGTCGTGTCCAACTCTGTGTGACCCCAGAGACGGCAGCCCACCAGGCTCCCCCGTCCCTGGGATTCTCCAGGCAAGAACACTGGAGTGGGTTGCCATTTCCTTCTCCAATGCATGCAAGTGAAAAGTGAAAGTGAAGTTGCTCAGTCGTGTCTGACTCTTCGAGACCCCATGGCCTGCAGCCTACCAGGTTCCTCCGTCCATGGGATTTTCCAGGCAAGAGTACTGGAGTGGGGTGCCATCGCCTTCTCCAAGGAAAGTAACACTAACTGACTCAAACAACAACAACAATAACCAAAAGGAATTGGTTTTTCAATGATCAGTCTCAAATTTTTTACAAAGCATAGGTGTGGATACTATGATAGAACTTCATGAATTATTTGACCATTTGAATAGTAATAGAGCATAATTGATAAAAATTGCTCTCGACTATTATTGGGGATAGGATTTCTATCTGTGATTATATCTGTGGGTCAGCTGGTACATTCTTGTTTCCTTCCACATGGTTTCTGTTGATGTTCAAGCAGAAATTTTCTAACTAATGGAGAATGAAGTTTGTGTTTTAAAGTACAGAGCGTATTATATCTGAATTATATCAACTCTAGCTGATTTCAAAAGAACAGGTCACGTAGAAGAGGAAGTGTCCTTTTGTCACAGATGGGGACCTGCCAGAAGGTTCACTGTGTCACTTTCAGGGACCACGTGGGGGTACTTTCTAATCACCTGTGGCTGATAAATGCAAATTACAGACCAGTGTTAACTACCCCTGTTTCTATTGGCTGTATGGACAGCTATTCATGCTTCTCAGAGTTTTCAGGTAGCTCAGCCCATCTTATCCTTATAGAAATCCTTTAAGACAAGCAGATAGGTGAGTTATTTCACTGCTAATGAAAATGATGGTTTTGTGCTGTGCTATGCTTCGTCACTCAGTCATATCGACTCTTTGTGACGCCATGGACTATATATAGCCTGTCAGGCTGCTCTGTCCAAGGGTTTCTCCAGGCAAAAATGCTGGAGTGGATTGCCATGCCCTCCTCCTGGGGAACTTCCCAGCCTAGGGATTGAGCCCAGGCCTCCCGCACTGCAGGCAGATTCTTTATCATCTGAAACACAATCCTGGGTTGTAATTTTTCTACAAGAGTTTTTGGCTAATGTGTCAGCTATGTTTGGTTTCAGAGAACAGCACAATGGTGATTTAGACTCACTATTTGAACCCACAATGTTACGTAACATAGATTAATAAAAAATGGGGATTTAAGCCTTTTTGCTATAAGTGTAGTAAGCAGTAAATATTGAAAAAGCAGCTTTCATATAAAAATAGAAAATCACTTTTATCCAAGAATATAATTTAGTGATTTGAAAGTAAAAGGAGGTTACTAAACACTGACCAGAGTTTTGATATATGGAAACTTATTTTATATATACAATTTGATCATCTAGCTTTTAAGTTGGAGGCTGGAGGCTTAAAAATTCTATGAGTATGGTTGAACAAGGTTATTTTGTTCCAGTTACTTAAAAAGCAAAGGGTCTATTTTCCTTTTTCATGGCTTTTGGTTAACTACCGATGTCCTGTTTTATATCATGTTTTTGTTCTTTAAAGAGATCCATGAAATTCTTAAAATGTTGACTTACCTTCCTATCGACACATTTAATGATTTTAGAGATGCTTTAAAAAAAATTTTTTTTTATAGCTCTTCAATTGGTTATGGCTTTCTGGAATGTGAACTTTAAATTTCTTTCTTTTTATCATCTAGGTCCAATAATAATCTCTAAGCAAACACTCAAAAAACACAGGAGAGCTCTTTATAAAGTCATCCAGTGATGAATCTTTTATATGGTGGAAATAAAACCCCTTTGTAGTATAAACTACATTTTCAATAAGCTAGATGTTTATTATGTTTTACATGGCTTTTATATGTTTATGTTTGTATGGGGTAGGAATGAGTAAAGGATGAGCTCACTGTAGGTCTAAGCCAACATAATTATTTGTCAATTAAAATATACATATGGGGATGCAAAAAAAGTATTTTAACATGCCCACTTTTATATTTTGGAGAAATCATTTTCCCTATGATTAAAGGATATCACTTTGTATGGAATTCATCAAAAATTTCCTGTCCTTCTAGCGGTGAAATGATTGTAATTCTGTCAACACGTCATAGGGGCATATGTAACCTTCTTTTATTGTGTCAGCCTACGGGCATCCTTGATCTCAATTGGTGTGAATTTCATTTAATTGCTGAGCTGTGGAAAGATGCAAGGTAGATTCGGATTTTTTTTTTCCCTTGTAGTTCACACTTTTTTTTTTTCTCTTGAAGCTGAATATGTCTAACTAGCAGGGCTCCCTAATTCTGACAGCCTGTCTCTAATTAGTTATCGTTCAGCTACCATCTTGTTTTATATTTCAGGTCAATATTGGTCATTGTACTGCGTATTTGCTTTGTTTTTCAGGTAGAAATTTATTTTACCAATGATAATTCTGTTGATGTAGGCAACAACAAAGTAATTATAGAGAAAATAATAGTGGTGTAAATGAAAAAAAAAATAGAAAAAATGAGCTTTGGAGAGTTGCTTCAATTTAAAGGCTACTCTTGAAGGAAGTTTCATATTTTCTAGTGGCCAAAAGATGTTTAATATTTTGGGAGGGGTTATGGTTTTAATTATCGTCTAGACATTGTCTGAAAGAAGAATCCTGCATTGATCCCATTGTTCCGAAAGCATCTATACCTTTATTTCCTTTTGGTGCTAGTTCGATCCACACACAACAACACATTGTATTCTTAAGTTGCCTAAGAATTCTGGCATCCCAAATTCCCAATCCATGTATACACTGCTATATTTAAAACAGATAACCAGGCCTTCCCTGATGGTCTAGTGGTTGAGAATCCACCTGCCAATCCAGGGGTCACAGGTTCAATCTTTGATCCAGGAAGATCACACATGCTGCGGAGCAATTAAGCCCATTCACCACAACTACTGAGCCCATGAGCCAAAATGTGTGCTCCAAAACAAGAGAATCCACCACAGTGAGAAGCCCTCACAGAGCAACCAAGACCCAGCACAACCAAAAATGAATAAACAATAAAATAAAACATAACCAACAAGGACCTATTAAAAAAAAAAAAAAGAATTCAGGTATCACTGGGTCTAAGAGGTAACCAAAAATGTGAAAGCAGAATTGCATGACATACCAGAATTTGAAGCAAGCTACCCAGAAATAGGAGTTCACCTGATTAGTTCATACGTCGACTTTTTAAAAATCAGTGAAGGGCTATTTGGGATTCTCTGCAGATCTCAAGATGGATAAAAATACTGTGTTGGTCAGCAAGCACATGATAGAGTCAAGTAGTTGGCTTATTAGAAAGTCATGAAATAGTGTCACATACACAAAGGGAAACAGACAAAAAGCTTTTCCATCAAAACAAAGGGCTTCCCAGGTGGTGCAGTGGTAAAGACTGCCTGCCAATACAGGGGATGGAAGAGACTCAGGTTCAATCGCTGGGTCGGGAAGACAGCCTGGAGAAGGCAATGGCAACCCACTCCAAAACTCTTGCCAGGAAAATCCCACGGACAGAAGAGCCAGGAGGCTACAGTCCATGCGGTTGCAAGGAGTCAGACATAACTGAGTGCCCTGAGCATGTTCAAACACATACACACACACACCAAAACAAATCAGATGTGTTAGGGACTGAAGTAAGGTCAGGGTGACAATTGTGTTGTGAGTGAGGGAGGGGTGGTGGGAAGTGACAGCCAGGATTTGGAGGTCTTGTTGATTTTAATAAGGGTTGAATTGCACCCTAAGCATAATGGGAAGCAGAGAACTGAAAGCTTTAGAATTACTTTGTTGACAGAGAGGTAATTCAAGGATGATTGCTTTGATCCAGGTGAGAGATGCAGGTGGTTTGCACTAGGGTGAGAGTGGAGAATGTGAACAGTGGCTGGAAAACTAGGTTTTCAAACTACGTTGGAAAACTAGGTTTCCAAACTATTTTGAAAAATTAGGTATGTGTATGAAGCAAAGAAAGGATGCCTCCTAGATTTGGGGGAGGATTGGGTGTTTGAGGGAGAGAAGAGAGAAGTCAGTGGTTGGCCCTTGACCAGGTTAAGTTTGAGGCGATCATTTGTATTGAGATAAAGACACTAAGTACAAGTTGGATGAAAGAGACAGAACTCAGTGCAGTGATTGTAGGCTGTGGAAATGCACCATTGACAGGTGAATTTATTTGAAACTGGGATTGAATGAGATCACACAGGAGGAAGCAGAAGGAGGAGAGCAGAGCTGAGGACAGGGACCTGTGAACCCTGTTCTCTTGGTAGTTTTTTATAGAAGGGAGGGGGGCTTCCCTGGTGGCTCAGATGGTAAAGAATATGCCTGTAATGCAGAAGACCTGGGTTCGACTCCTGGGTTGGGAAGATGCCCTGGAGAAGGGAATGGAAACCCACTCCAGTAATCTTGCCTGGAGAATTCCATGGACAGAGGAAGCTGGTGGGCTGCAGTCCACGGGGTTGCAGTCAGACCTGACTGAGCAGCTAACATACACACACATACATAGAAGGGAGGACCCGGGAAAGGAGCGTACCTGGGATGTGTTAGGAAAATGAGACAATCATAGTTTATGGAAATCAAGACAGTAAATAGAGGAAAAGAATGTAGTCCACCATGGCAAATCCTACTGAAACTTTAGGCAAGAACAGTCCGCTCTGAAAATCCCTGGGTCTTGTGAGGGTACAAATCTTTCCTGACCTACAAGGCAAGCTTGGGCTGACACACCATTAAAAGGTGACTGGTGGTGCCCTTTTCCCATTCTGATAAACTCCAGTTCTTCCTGTTTAAATCCTACCAAGCTCCAAGAAGCTCCATAAAACTACAGAAACATCCTCAAATCTTCTAAGACAAGAAAGGTCCAAGGGAAAAAGATACTCAACTTTCGATAAACAGGGAAATAAAGGTCTAGAAAAGCTGAGGATTGTTTGGGCTCAGTGCTCCCTTTGTGGCCTCTTCCTTGCAAATCCAGAGAGAAACAGTTTGCCATCCTCCCAGGAGGTAAGCAGATGGTAGAATAAACACATTCACCGTCCCCTCTCTTATGGTGCTCATGGTTTGTCATTATAACTAACCCCCGTGCACACAAGTTGGAGCAAACGTTCCAGGTGGTCTCTGCTCAGGGAAGTTAAGGCATGAACTTGAGATACAGAGACTACTTGGTGACTCAGAAAGGCAACCCTGGGACTAGGACATCACAACACTGTGCATTTTTTTTTCTTAAGAAACTTATGAGTCACACAATAAAAATATGAATTCTAGTGGGGTGGGACAGAAAAAGGGTGAGGGATTAAGAGATACAAGCTACTTTGTATAAAATAAATAAGCTCCAAGGATATATTGTACAGCACAGGGAATATGCGTTAGTTGCTCAGTTGTGTCCAGCTCTTTGTCCATGGGATTCTCCAGGCAAGAATACTGGGATGGGAAGCCATTCCCTTCTCTGTAAAGAATCTGCCCGCAATGCAAGAGACGTGGGTTTGATTCCTGGGTCAGGAAGATCCCTGGAGAAGGTAATTGGTACCCATTTCAGTATTCTTGCCTGGAGAATTCCATGGACAAAGGAATCTAGTGGGCTACAGTCCATGGGGTCACAAAGAGTTAGATACGACTGAGTGACTAATATTTTTGCTTTTTTTCACTTTCACAGGGATTATGGCCAATTTTTTAATAATAACTATAAATGGAGTATAACCTTTAAAATTGTGAATCCCTCTGTCGTACACCTGGAACTTATATAATATTGGACATCAACTAGATTGTAATTAAAAAAAAACACAAATTTGATAATGCTATAGTTCCTGGAGTATGTGATTTCTTGGTTTAGCTTAGAGCAACAGTGATGCATTGAATCCAAAATTTGCTCTCACGGCCAGTAGCAGTTCACAAAACTTATTCTTCCTTAGGCATCAGTACAAAGCAGAATTTCTAAATGAGGAGGTTTCAATATATAGCAGAGACAGTTGGCAACGTCTGGAGACAGGCAGTTTGGGTTGTCACACTGGGGCCTGTTGCTGCATTTACTGTGAGGCCAGGGATGCTCCTGAACATCCCACAACCTACAGAAGAGTCCCCCACAACAAAGAACTATCTGACCCAAAATGTCAATGCAGTCAGGATAGAGAAACTCTTGTACAAAGAAAACTAAAAAGCCGTCTTTAATTCTTAGCATAGACTGACTTTTCAAATGCATTAGGTGTACCATCTCATGAGTTCATTTTCCTGGCTGTTCTATCATTATATAACAACATCTGTGTCTCCATTTTTTGCCATTTGTCTCACTTTGTAAAAAGAAAATGAAAAAGGTATCCCATTAGAAGAAGTATGCAAGTGCCCATAGCTAGCTGCCGAATCCATTAATGCATTTTAGCATTTTTTGTGAAATTTCATGACGCTGATATTGTAAATGAAACTCCTGCTGCTTCTACAACAAAATTTGACATTTTAAAGTCATTTCGAGGCAGGAACAGAAATGAAAAGAAAAAAAAAATTCAGATTTCAAGCTCACCGGGTAGTGGGTAAACCACTGTAATTGATTTTCAACCAAACAACTCTTTTCTTAATCATATTATCAAATCAACACCACACTTCTGCTGGGCTCTGTGATGCTTGTAAGACAGTGCTACCCACGCAGTAAAAGCTTAGTATATGCATCTTGAATCAGAGAAGCTCTTTGATTGGCATGTACTTCCTGCATCCCTGTAATTATTCCTACTTAGCGATATGAAATCCTGGTCTTAGCAAATTTTTGTCTGGGACACTAGTTATCCCCAGATGACGGAGGTTCTTATTTCAAATTCATCTCTTCACCCCACCTTATGATTGTAACAATGCCACCCTGCCTGAAGGTCTGACTTTGAAGAACCCATTTTTCCCCCAACTATTCTTTTTCAAAAAATACTGTTCCTATGCTCCTTATCCTAGAGAGGAAAACTGGTTTTGGTCTGCTCTTTAAAGCATTCTTCTAGTACCACAGGAGCTGAGTCCTTGCAAAGTGGCCAGCAAAGGGCTCTGTGAGTTTTCATAAGTATATTCTGGAATCCTCAGTCAAAACATTGTTATGGGGGTTGAGGAATCCAAGGCAGAGTGAGGAGCCATGGGGAAGGGAATGGACAAAGCAAATGTTCTGAGCTGTGTTACCCAAGCACCAAGCCATCAGCTTCCCTTGCAAAGATGGGTGTTCCTTTTAGAATTCTGTGATTTGGTATGGAAAATAGAGGATATACTAAGACACATCAGTCTATCACCTTCTAAGTAGTACAAGATCACTAACTGGTCCCAAATGATAGGAACTGCAAAAACCTTGAGTGCTTGCTTTTTAAAATTTACTATAATAACTCTACTATACTACAACTTGGGCAAACTCTGGGAGATAGTGAGGGACAGGGAGGCCAGGCATGCTGCAGTCCGTGGGGTTGCAAAGAGTTGGACATGATTTGGCCACTGAACAGCAACGGCATGACGATTGTTTGATTCTTGTTTGATGTAATTGAGACAGTTTCCTTTAGACATAAGCTGTTTGGCCATACTGCTGCCCTTCCCCTGTAAAGCGATAATCAAATAGGACAAAAGGAAACAGCTCACCTCTCCTTGGATACAAAGGAGCTTGGATAATAAGTGTTATTTTAAAACTTGAGTATCTCAGAGTCCTTTCCACATTCTCTTCATCAAGACTTCCATTATTGCTGGTGGGGCAGTTACTTCTTATTCCCTAACTTTTCACAGGAAAGAAGTAGCAGCCTTTAATCATAGGTATTTTGCTGGCTTAAAAATTGGGGACAGTAGTTAAAAGTGAGGAGAGAGATCAAAAGTAACAAAAACAGAATTGAGGGGAAAGAATGCTAAAAAATTCGGAAGAGGTTTGGAAGAAGGACAGAGGAAACTAGAGATTTCTTTTCAAAAGAGTCCACACACTCCGGGCTTCTATTCCTTCTGAATGTTAATTACAGTCTTTACCTTGGCATTTTGCTCTCATATCAGGGAAGCAATTACTGGCCTAATTCAAATTCATAGCAGCCATTAACAATGAACAAACAGATACATTATTTTAATTCCATTTGCTGCTTCCTTTCTGCTGATGTATTGACCCATGAAGCTTTGACTGGATGTCCTGTAATTGGCATTTGGCAAAGGTTGTTATCATCATCATGCTTTTCATATATGAGTATTTATTAAGCACATATTGCATATATAATACCTTGCAAGGGCAGGCAGCTTAAAGACCACAGGCCAGAAATAGTTTGTGCCTTTATAGAGTTTATGTAACAATGACTTTATTTTTTAGATAAAAATTTAGTCTGCTTATATGTGTGTGTGTGTAAGGGTCAAGATGAATCCAATAGGCTAACAGGATTATTATTTCTTAGCTTAAGTATAATTTATAACTGTTCTCCATATATTATTTCAATCATATATGTTTGACATTATTCTTGGCTCAACAATACCAATTATATCAAACTCCCAAGGCAAGATCTCACAATGAGATAGAGTTCATAAAAAGAGAGGAAAACAAGAGAAATAGCTCTAAAATGGAATCATCCATAACCATTTCCCTGTGATTCCCTTTTCTTTCTTGAGTCAATGACTTTTCTTATCACAAATCTCCACAATATTCTTGCTCTCCGATCGGTTTCACACACTGACATAATTTTTCTTATGCTTTCATTTGGAGATATTTAATATGTGCCAAGTAATTTGTTTGCATTTCCTTCCTCAGGTTCATTTAATGCCACTGTCTTGGGTCCTAAGACAATTAGTCCTTACATAAATGAGTTAGTTTGGCTATAAACACCACCCAAATCCCTCAGCACCATGAAAATTCCATGAGCTGTGGGCAAGTCCTTTACCTTCTGGGACCTCAATCCCCACATCTGAAAAACAAGATGATGGGATTCTAGAGTGACTTCTGGCTCTGAGGCTTTATTTACATATTTATTTTAAAATGTGTTCATTTCATCAGCTAAAGATTGGCACTTGCCATCTGCCTTTACAAGGAGAAAGTCACCGGCCACAGCAGTTGCTGACCTTCAACACATCCTGAAAAGCGTTCAGGGTGGAGATCGGGAATGACGCCCTCTGTGCTGTGGGAAAACTGGGCGAACAGGCTTTCGACATTTTCAGGAAGAGATTTTAGGAGCTCAAATTCTTGCATTTTCTCACATTTAGAAGATCACTAGATCATGAACAGAGACACTGCTGTTTGTGACCAGCAACAACTTTCTGCCACAGTGTGTGTTTGACTGCATGGATCCCCTTCACTAAAACCACATATATACTCACTCTCCCCCAGTTCCTCAGAGCTATCTGAGAGGCTGTCTTCTGGGCTAGAGTTCTCATTTTGCCCCAAATAAAACCTTACTCATGCATTGTGTGTGTGTGTGTGTGTGTGTTTTCAGTTGACAATTATGTGATAGTACTGAAACACAATCCTGTGTTTCTCAACTTGTAGACTGAAATAGAATTATTGGGCAACAGGAAAATTTTATTTAACAGTTGATGTTTCCTCTTTTTCCCTTTTAATTTTGCTTCCTGCCTCAAACACTCAGTGTTGTCATAACTTCCCTTTCTCAAATCAGCTCCAAAAGCATAAAATGTGAAATCCTACCTATTCCCTTGTTTGTGTGCATTTATTATGTTCATAACATACACATTCCTGAAGTTCTCCCTGTAAAGGATCTAGGGAATTCCCTGTGGGTCCAGTGGCTAAGACTCCACACTTCCATTGCAGGGGGCCTGGGTTCAATCCCTGGTTGGGGAACTAGATCCTACATGGCTCAACTAAAGAGTTCGTGTGCTGCAACTAAGAACCAGAGCAGCCAAATAAAAAAACATAAAAATGAACATTTTAAAACACTGTCTAGTAAAGTGCATCTTTAGATGCTTAGTAATAATTGATGTAAGCTAATAATATAAAACTTACTAAAATCAATTAATAATTTCTGAATTTTATCATGCCTGCTATTAGAAGGAAATTATTATAAAGGAAGTCACCTTGTTGAATTCCCCACCCAACATAGGAATCCCACCTTCACCCCTCTTGACAGATGGTTATCTAGTTTGCTTCTGCTTCAGCAGTGACCAGTTGTTCACATATTCTTATAGTGGGCCATTTATAACTATTGACCAGCTCTGATGGCAACTGTTTTCTGTACATGAACCAAAATTCTCTCTGTGCTTTATTCATTTTTTCTTATTTTGCCTCTAGATTTACAAGGAATTCATCTACATTGTCACCATCCAAGTATTTAATAATGATCATTTCCCCATTATCTGACATTAACTTCATTTGATTGACCAACTTTTCCTACCTTAAATACAGGAAAGAAATCTACTATTACCCTGCCTGATGGATTCGAAAGCCCCAAATACTATCAGTTGGCTAGACATTTGCTGACATTTAATGAAGTGCCTGGAGATTGAGGCTACACACTCCACTGGAGGTTTTCTAGATCAAATTGTTCACTGATTATAGAGACTGGGGTCTGTAATTAGCACCCTTAACATTAAGTTATTATTTACATGTCCACTAGAGCATTGTACTCAAAGAGCCAGCATTTCAAATGAATCTGAATATTTAACCCAGATTGATAAACTGGTGGAAAGTCAGCCACCCCACAAGCTCACGATTTTAGTGTTTACTTCAAGAGTTGAGTTCCATTGAAAAAATGGCTTGTTTTTAGGAGATGAAAGTCTGAGTTGTAGGCCAGTCTTGGTGGACTAGTTGCTCTCCTACTTGTACTGTTAAAGACTTTCTGAGCTTTGGTGTTTTCATCTACTTTATCTTCTCTCCTTCAAACCAGTAGGGGACATATAGAGAAGGAATCTTTGGGTGGTTGGCAAATCTATTTGTCTAAAGTTTTGGTACAATAATAAAGCTTAAAGTTATAAAATCTAGGTAAAAAAATAACCACAGGATCTGAATGATATCACTTATATGTGGAATCTAAAAGGCAAAGCAAATTAGTGAATAAAACATAAAAGAAGCAGAGTCACATGTACAGAGAACAAACTAGGGCAAGCCAGGGGTGAGGGGTGGGATATGCAAATGCTTGGGCATAAGACAGGCTATAGGGATGTGTTTTCCAGTGTGGTGAGTATACTCAATACTTTGTAATAGCTGCAAGTGGAAAGTGAATTTTAAAAATTATATAAAAACTTGTAAAAAGTAAAGAAGTTCTATGGGTGGGCAAACGTTTCCTACAGGACCAAGAGTAAACATGCTTGCCTCTGTGAACCACACAGTCTCTGACACTACTCAACTTTACAGTATTAGTCCAAAAGTAGCCATAGGTAATATATAAGTGAATGGATATGATAATAGATATTCCAAAATATTGGAACATTTTATCTGTTCCAATAAAGTGTTACTAAAAATAGTAGTTCATCCTGATTTCCACAAAGTCGGGGGTGGGGGGTGGTAACAGGGGAAATTCAAGAAGATTTTGGCAGAAAGAAATGAGCCCAAACATTTCTTTTCTGATCTCCTCTGAATGCTAAATGAAAGACCGAAGGCTGGAAGAGAAGGGAACAACAGAGGATGAGATGGCTAGATGGCATCACTGACTCGATGGACATGAGTTTGAGCAAGCTCTGGGAGTTGGTGATGGACAGGGAGGCCTGGCGTGCTGCAATCCATGGGGTCACAGAGTGGACATGACTGAGCGACTGAACTGAATTGAAGTGCTAAGTGAGTAAGTGAGACATGTGAGGCTCCACTTCACATTTTTTGTGTATAATTTGAGGTGGTATTTCTTTTTTTAAAAATGTATTTATTTTTTAATTGAAGGATAATTGCTTTACAGAATTGTGCTGTTTTCTGTCAAACCTCAATATGAATCAGCCATGGGTATACATTTATCCCCTCTCCTTTGAACCTCCCTCCCATTCCCCCCCCCCAACCCCCCCTCTACGTTGATACAGAGTCCCTGTTTGAGTTTCCTGAGCCATAGAGCAAATTCCCGTTGACTTTTTATTTTACATATGGTAATGTAAGTTTCCATGTTACTCTTCCCATACATCTCACCCTCTCCTCCCCTCTCCTCATGTCCATAAGCCTATTTTCTATGTGTTTCTCCATTTCATTTCTCCAGGTGGCATCTCTTTACCCTGCAGGACTCTTACCCTTCTGTTGCTGCTGCTGCTAAGTCGCTTCAGTCTTGTCTGACTCTGTGCGACCCCATGGACTGCAGCCCACCAGGCTCCTCCACCCATGGGATTTTCCAGGCAAGAGTATTGGAGTGGGTTGCCATTGCCTTCTCCGCTAGTCCCACCTTGAAGTTGAAACACAGGTTTTTATTCCAAAATAGGAATCAAATATTTTAAGTGCAAATGCTTCTGAGAGTCAGTCCATTGGTAAAGTCTCCCCCTGAGACTTCCAGGTTCTTATGGGAAGGAGGTGAATTTCTACACTGCAGTGAGTTCAGGGTGGCTGAGCCAGAGGAGAAATGAGAGGAAGATGGATTTCACACATTCACACAGTTTGAGAGCTTCACAAATGTACCTGTGACTTTGTGTTCATTCATAGAAGAGTCTGAAGGCAAGTGGGTTGGATAGATAGGAGAGGAAAGAGAAAAGAAAAAAAATTATTATATAAGTTTCTTCATGTCTGCTGAGATGGGATGGGGGATATTTTAATGGGAATGCTGCCACTCTTTCACCATTAAATACTAAGAACATCATTAAAACTTTTGCTTCTATGATTAAGAGCAAATATTGGGACCCAGTAGCTCAGCTGGTAAAGAATCTGCCTGCATTGCAGAAGACCCCAGTTCAATTCCTGGGTTGGGAAGATTTCCTGGAGAAAGGGGTAGGCTACCCACTCCAGTATTCTTGGGCTTCCCTGGTGGCTCAGATGGTATAGAATCTGCCTGCAATGAGGGAGACCTGGGTTCAGTCCCTAGATTGGGAAGATCCCCTGGAGCAGGGCATGGCAACCCACATCAGTATTCTTGCCTAGACAATCCCCATGGACAGTGGAGCCTGGCGGGCTACAGTCCAGGGGGTCGCAAAGAGTCAGACGCGACTGAGCGACTAAGCATAGCACAACAGACATGATACAGCAGAATACCAATGCAGACGACAGAATGAAGGAGAAAGCTGTGTGCCTGTGTGGGACTGACCCAAGCCCATGCTGCTGCTGTTGTTCAATCGCTGTCGTGTCCCACTCTTTGTGACCCCGTGGGCTATAGCCCACCAGGCTCGTCTGTCCTCCACATCTAAACTTTCCAGCAAAAAAGGCCTCACAGGGAAACCAGAGGCTATCCTCCACTGCCAGAGATGCTTATCACCAGCCTTTTAATTTTCTAGTTTGAATTAAAGTACCCCTTGACGTATATTTGGTTGTTAATTATTATATTATTGTTCATTATTTCTGAAAAGTAATAACATGTTTAATAAAAATCGGAGCTACAATAATGAAAATCATTTAGATAATTTCAAGCGTTTCACCTCCTGAGGACTTCAATTTGATTTCTAGAAACTTTCTAATTCAGACTAATGACAGAGAGCCCCATTGTGAATTACCAAATTTTTCAGATGAGTGGGTATGCAAACAGACAGACAAAAATCAAGGAATGTAAACCACACAATATGCTTCATCCCTTTGTTTTGACAATAGTAGTTCAGACTTCACAGTCTCTGATAAAACTTTCCGGTACCTCGATATAAATGTATCGTCGCTTGTTTCACAAAGATAATGAAGTCTTAGTAATCAGAAATCTTACTATAGAAGTAAATCTTAAATCTTTGCTCAGAGATTGCTTTGGGACTGCAGGGGTTTGCAAAATAATTATCTGGCTTACAGAGTACTGAAGTGAGAACGACGTAAGGTCTACTGTAGATGCAAAGTGAGGAACAGAGGTGAAAAGACGTTTTAATCTATCTCGTGGCTTCCCAGGTAGCTCAGTGGTAAAGAATCCACCTGACAAGCAGGAAACACAGGTTTGATCCCTGGCTCAGGAAGATCCACTGGAGAAGGAAATGGCAACCCACTCCAGTATTCTTGCCTGGGAAATCCCAGGGACAGAGGAGCCTGATGAGCTGCCGTCTATGGGGTCTCAAAAGAGTCGGACACGACTTACGACTAAACAACAACAGCAAATGGTTGTATTCAGTGTTACTATCGTATGTTTTCTCTGCAATCACAGAACTTTCGGGGCAGAAGAGAGCTCATATGTGTTCTCTCTCACAACCTCCTCGTCTACTCTACCGCTGTGTTGATTAGGACTTTATGATCTTCCCTTCAAGAACGGAGGAGGTCCAACTTAATTACATTCAATGCTCCCTTGCCTGAGAAAAGGCTACACATTTTTATGTGTAGAATGGGACCCAGGCCCAGGGGTAACGTTGAGATTCAGAATCTCAAACACTTAGATATAATTTTTTTTTTTTAGTAAATCACCTTTTTATTGATACTGCCAATTTCATAAGCTGATTTAACAATACTGTTTTTATTTATTTAATTGGAGGCTAGTGACT
Source organism: Oryx dammah (assembly GCF_014754425.2). Classification (NCBI taxonomy): domain Eukaryota; kingdom Metazoa; phylum Chordata; class Mammalia; order Artiodactyla; family Bovidae; genus Oryx; species Oryx dammah. Next base: position 67,856,797 of record NW_024070194.1, read on the forward strand.
TTACAGTATTGTAGTGGTTTTTGCCGTACCTTGACATGAATCAGCCATGGGTGTACATGGGATGGGCAGGGAGGTGGGAGGGGGGTTCAGGATGGGGGACACATGTACACTTAGATTTTTACTATCCATCATTTTCCCATCATCTCCTCCCCCTCTTCCCTCTGTTGATCTTGATGAGTAGTTCTCAACCCTGCTGTCCACTGAGTCACTTGGGGAGCTATTTGAACACACGGTCCCTCATGTGCAGACATTCTGCCTTAATTGGCTGAGTCACTGGGAGAGTGGGGAGAAAGGACCCACGAGTAGCTGTGTTCTCGTGTCATGTCATCAGTATCACACTCTGTGTCTTTAGAAGAGCCACAGCAGTGGGGACTCGTGTAGATTCCAGGGTCGGGAACCACGTCACTGTCCAGTAGAAGTGAGGAGCAGAAGCGTGCGTCTTGGAATCAGCCTGCTGGGTTTGAATTCTCACTCTACCGCTTACTAGGTAAAATACAGTTAAAGAAGGAATCCAACCATAGAGGTGTGATTAAATGAGTCAATATACATGAAAGGTTAAGAACAGTTTTCAAAATATGGCAAGAACTGGAAACTTAGAGTTGTTATTCAAAGGGATCTGGAGGGCAAGAGAGAGAGAAAGCAAAAGGCACCACTTTACAATGCCTGTAGGTTCTGAAAAAGGTTAGGCTGGGGCCACCGGAGACAGCAGAATTGCTGAGAGCTGTCAGAAAGAACAGGATGGCCCTTTTGGGTAGACACCATGAATGGTTTGAAGCAGAGTCAATTTTATAGGATCTTTTATTTTGTACTTATTTCGGGGAAGAAAACTTATGTTAGAAAAAGTCCAGGGGAATAAAATTGCTTATATTTAAAGAAAGGTCCTCCTGAGCTCTAATAAATTCTGTTCATCACCAAAAATAGATCTGGACCAGTTTTTAGAGGGTGGACCAGTTTTTGAAATGCTTGCTTATCCACGGAAGGAACTACTGCAGAGATGCAATATGCTGTGTTAAATGTCCCAAACATAGACACAATTATAACCTAGACTTTCTGAGAATTTGCAAATCATTCATATTGTGGTTACATCCCCTTTGAGTAGCAACATTTGCATTTTGGACTTTTCCTTCTTGTTTTGTTTCCTTTTGTTTCAAGACAGGCAGGGCTCATAGCAGAGAATCCAAGTTGGATACCTGTTTAAGCAAAAACTAATTAGGGAAGCAAATCCACTGCTCCTCTTGAAAATCAAATATCACCTACCAGGATCAAGTCAAAATGACTTTTAGATTGTCTGTTATTTGGGAATATCTGTACCACAGCTCCTTCAATTACCAAGTCTAATTTGGAGTTGACTGCAAATTTAAGCACTTTTAGCAGGAGAAGTTCATGAGTCATTCAGGCTAAATCTAATTCATTTGTACAGTATTTCTTGGGCAAAGGTGGGTACCAAGGGATTTGCCTAAGTATGGAGACAAGGAAAACTGCAGCGTGAGGGGCTTTCTGAAGCTCTGTAAGTGCGGTGAGGGCAGAAGAAGAAGATTGGATGTGGTTGTCCTCACCTCCACCTGTTTGACTCCTGGTTTGCCTAACTTGCCTGGTGGCACTCCTGACTGCTCCCCCAACACTTCTCTCTCTCTCTCTCTTTCTGCATAACACACAGGGCGGGGGGATGGGTGGAAACCTGGGTAGAGCGATGTTTACACATATTATGTCTATGTGCATCTCCATATCATGCACATCCTGTGAAAACCTGGAAACTGCAGTATTTGAATATAATTGAAAGGGCGCCTGCTAATTTAGAGCCTGTGACAGCACTGTAACCAAGATTTACAGTTGCCGACGGTTGACAACTCGGCTATTGGGTGAAAAGAGAGTAATGGGAATCTGATTTGATGGGATGACCCTTTCTGACTTGTGAACAAAGAAACCTGCATATCTATTTTTAACCAGGCTCTGGAGACTTCCAGTAATTGACATTTGGAGCTGAGGCTCCCACTTGCCCCAGTTCCTGGGGATATTTGCATCTCTTTCTGTGTTTGGGTTTTGTCTGCCTAATCCCTCCGAGCAGGTGGGGATGCAGCATCGCCTCAGCAGCGTTGGCAGGAGGCTCAGAGATGCCCTCCTCTCTGCGTGTGCTCACTGCGGCCGCCTCCCTCCTCTCCGGCTGGGGCTTCCAACTGGAAACCTGGCGTTTTCTATTCCAGGAAAAATGCAAATACTACTCTGAGCTTTTATGAGTTGTTATACCTGAGTGCCACTGATACATCCAAGTTTAGGCTTCACAAGTGTTATTTATCACAGTAGCAAAAAAGGAGCCACTAGGGTTAGATCCTCAAGATGAGGTCCAACAGAAACCACAGTGAAGCCAGAACTTGGGATTTGGGGGTTTAATACAAAATTTCTCATGCAAGGGACTGACTGCATTAAACTGTAGTCTCTGAATGTGGTTGTTGGATCTTCTCTTTGTCTCCTTGGTGTTACTCGTTTCATCCCACCCATCTTCCAATACTTGGGTTTTTTCCACCTCTTCCTAAACAAAACCTCTTCCCTTGAAAAGACTCAATGATTTATTCATACAATCATACAGAAAAGGTTTATCTGCTACTTCTTAGGAGGTTTCTTTTTTTAAACCAGTTTAATAGAGATAAAGCCTTTAAGCCATAGGACTAAACCATTTAGTTTGGGAATTTCAGATCTCTTGTGGGGATGATATTTCCAGCTTAAGGTGAAAACTGGAGATTTTTCTGGAATCACGAAAATGTCAGAAATATATGGTTAGCAAAAGGAAAACAGGGAAGGAGGGATAAATTAGGTGTTTGGAATTAAAATATACACACTACTATATATAAAATAGATAACCACAAAGACCTACTATAAAGCACAGGAAAATATACTCAACATCTTGCAATAACCTATAACAGAATAGAATGTTTTTAAAAAAGAACATGTTGCGGTTTGTTCTTGTTTTGGTCACCAAGTCATGTCCGAATCTTTTGTGACCCCATGGACTTTAGCCCGCCAGGATCTACATTTCTACAAATTGCCATGGAATTTCTCAGGCAAGAATACTGAAGTGGGTTGCCATTTCTTTCTCCAGGTGGCTCAGGGGTAAAGAATCCTCCTATCAATGCAGGAGGCTGAGGCTTGACCCATGGGTCGGGAAGATCCACTGGAGAAGGAAATGGCAACCCACTCCAGTTTCCTTGCCTAGGAAGTCTTTTGGACAGAGGAACCTGGCAGGCTATTAGCTTGTGGAGTTGCAAAAGAGTCAGACACGACTTAGCAACTACACCACAACAAAAAAGAACATATATTTATATGTATAACTGAATCATTTTGTGTACATCCCAAACTAACACAGCATTGTAAATTAGCTATATTTCAATAAACATTTTAAAAAGGAAAAAAGTCAACATTTAAGTGTTATAGATGCCATTTCTCTCTGTACAAGATCAGTCTCCCCTAAGATGAAGTTAGGGGTGTGAAATCTGAAAGATATTTTGAAGATGCCATTCTCTTCTTCACTACTGATTACCATAATCACTTAGAAAACACACACTTCTTCACTCCAGTTGAAAGACGGAAGCAATGTATCATGCCTCTAGGGGAAAACATAGGCAAAACACTCTCTGACATAAAGCACAGCAAGATCCTCTTTGACCCACCTCCCAGAGTAATGGAAATAAAAGCAAAAATAAACAAATGAGACCTAATTAAACTTAAAAGCTTTTGCACAACAAAGAAAACTATAAACAAGGTGAAAAGACAGCCTTCAGAATGGGAGAAAATAATAGCAAATGAAACAACTGACAAAGAATTAATCTCCAAAATATACAAGTAGCTCATGCAGCTCAATACCAGAAAAACAAACGACCCAATCAAAAAATAAGCCAAAGAACTAAACAGACATTTCTCCAAAGAAGACATACAGATGGCTAACAAACACATGAAAAGATGCTCAACATCACTCATTATCAGAGAAATGCAAATCAAAACCACAATGAGGTACCATTTCACACCAGTCAGAATGGCTGCCATCAAAAAGTCTACAAACAATAAATGCTGGAGAAGGTGTGGGAGAAAAGGGAATCTTCTTACACTGTTGGTGGGAATGCAAACTGGTACAGCCACTACGGAGAACAGTGTGGAGATTCCTTAAAAACCTGGAAATAGAACTGCCTTATGACCCAGCAATCCCACTGCTGGGCATACACACCAAGGAAATCAGAATTGAAAGAGACACGTGTACCCCAATGTTCATCGCAGCTCTGTGTACAATAGCCAGGACATGGAAGCAACCTAGATATCCATCAGCAGACGAATGGATAAGAAAGCTGTGGTACATATACACAATGGAATATTACTCAGCTATTACAAAGAATGTGTTTGAGTCAGTTCTAATGAGGTGGATAAAATTGGAGCCTATTATGCAAAGTGAAGTAAGTCAGAAAGAAAAACACCAATACAGTATATTAACACATATATATGGAATTTAGAAAAATGGTAATGATGACCCTATATACAAGACAGCAAAAGAGACACAGATGTAAAGAATAGACTTTTGGGCCCTGTGGGAGAAGGTGAGGGTGGGTTGATTTGAGAAAATAGCATTGAAACGTGTATATTACCATATGTGAAATAGATGACCAGTCCAAGTTTGATGCATGAAACATGGTACTCAAAGCTGGTGCACTGGGATGACCCTGAGGGATGGGATGGGGAAGGAGGTGGGAGGGGGGTTCGTGATGGGGGGACACATGTACACCTCTGGCTGATTCATGTCAATGTACGGCAAAAAACACTACAATATTGTAAAGTAATTAGCCTCCAATTAAAATAAATAATTAATTTAAAAAAATTTTAAAAAGAATCAATGTATGGCAAAACCAATACAGAATTGTAAAGTAAAATAAAAAATAAATTTAAAAAAATAAATAAAATGTATATATGGAGAAAAAAATAAATAAAAATAAAAAGAGTCAACCATAAAAAAATAAAATAAATAAAAAGAATCTGCCTGCAATGCAGGAGACCCAGGTTTGATCCCTGGGTCAGGAAGATCCCCCAGAGAAGGAAATGGCAATCCACTCCAGTGTTCTTGCCTGGAGAACTCCATGAACAGAGAAGCCTAGGGCTACAGCCCATGGGGTTGCAAAGAGTCAGACAAAACTGAGTGAGTGATTAACACTTTTAACACTTGTGAGAGTCATTCTAGTAGTCTATGTGGATAATTCAAGCCAGAAAAATTGTCACAGTGTGACTGATTATCAATTGCTGCTAGAATTGTCCTGAGTTCAGGAGGGGAGTGGTCAGGTCTATGGAGATTGGAAATCAAGAAAGACTTCTTGATTTGAAGTCTTGATCCTGAATAAAGGTCATTTTTCCCACAAGGTCTTTACTGATTTCCAGTCCCTGTAGAATTGACCAATCTCCTTATCTGTATCCTCTATGTATCTGGAACATTGCCTCTTCTGTTAGAGTGTAAGTCTTTCAGGCAGAGATCGGGTCATTCATATCTGTAGCCCCAGTGTTTACAAAGTGTCTGTACAAGTGGATGCAATAAAGTACTCATGAATGAGTGAATAATAGTAATTAAAAAAAAAAAGCAACATTCCTGACACAGTCAGCAAGGTCAGCCTCCTCTGGCAACCCCGGCCCCACTTGTCTCCTGAACTCCTCCCACACAGACCATCTCCCTGTTCCCCAAACAGCAAGCTCTCTGCCTCAGGTAGAACGCTCCCTCCTCCAGCCAGGACACCTGAGACCCCGTCTCCTGGAGCAGGCATCCCACCTCTCCCTGCCCACGCTGTCTGTCTAGATAACTGCAAATCACCCTTCAGATACTAGAAGACGTCTGTTCCTTAAGGAGCACTTTGATGATTAGGTCCCATGACCATGTTATTTGCTCTGTTCTTATCCATTAGAGCATGGAGCCAATTTGCAATTATACATCTATTTGTGCCATTATTTGCTGAATGTCTAAGTGTTTATCTCCACAAGGACAATGGTTGCATGTGATGTGAATTGCTCACCCTGGCTATTCCATCCTTCTCTAGCACACTGCTGGGCTCACAGACTGCAACAAAACTAAGTATGCTCTCAATGAGCTTATTGTACAGAAATCCTGAAGTTTCATAGAAATTTTCTTTTATCCTCAATGAATAATTATGGTCTTGCTAGTTCATTCAGCGGTCAGAAACTTAAATGGAGTTGTTGTCAATATATGTATTGTTTTCTTTGGTAAGTTTGATGTGTATATATACATATTTATACATAAGTAAATGAGCAGCATAATTGGAATATTTAATGTTTCAAAGGACTTTTTATATCATCGTCTATCATATTTCCTCATCAAAAAATCTCTGTGAGGAAAGTAAGGCTTTTATTGTGAAGAAATTAAGATATATATATATATATATATATATATACACACACACACACATATATATAATGTAATAATAAGTATCTACTATAGTATATAGTGGATATCTACATATAATATGTGGTAGATACATAAGAGTATATAAAATATCCTAACATACAATGTACATGGGTTCCCAAGAGGCTCAGTGGTGAAGATTCTGCCTGCCAAGCAGGAGACACAGATTTGATCTTTGGGTTGGGAAGATCCACTGAAGGAAATGGGCAACCCACTCCAGTATTCTTGCCTGAGAAATCCCATGGACATAAGAACCTGGCCGGCTACAGTCCAGGGGGTCGCAAAAGAGTTGGACATGACTTAGAGACTAAACAATAACAAAATAATGTATATACTATATGTTATATAATGTGTGGTAGATATATATTATCATAACATATATACTAATTTCAGTTCAGTTCAGTTCAGTAGAGTCGCTCAGTCATGTCCGACTCTTTGTGACCCCATGAATCGCAGCACGCCAGGCCTCCCTGTCCATCACCATCTCCCGGAGTTCACTCAGACCCATGTCCATCGAGTCCGTGATGCCATCCAGCCATCTCAGCCTCTGTCGTCCCCTTCTCCTCCTGCCCCCAATCCCTCCCAGCATCAGAGTCTTTTCCAGTGAGTCAACTCTTCGCATGAGGTGGCCAAAGTACTGGAGTTTCAGCTTTAGCATCATTCCTTCCAAAGAAATCCCAGGGTTGATCTCCTTCAGAATGGACTGGTTGGATCTCCTTGCAGTCCAAGGGACTCTCAAGAGTCTTCTCCAACACCACAGTTCAGAAGCATCAATTCTTCGGTGCTCAGCCTTCTTCACAGTCCAACTCTCACATCCATACATGACCACAGGAAAAACCATAGCCTTGACTAGACGGACCTTAGTCAGCAAAGTAATGTCTCTGCTTTTGAATATGCTATCTAGGTTGGTCATAACTTTTCTTCCAAGGAGTAAGCGTCTTTTAATTTCATGGCTGCAGTCACCATCTGTAGTGATTTTGGAGCCCCCAAAAATAAAGTCTGACACTGTTTCCACTTTTTGCCCATCTATTTCCCATGAAGTGATGGGACCGGATGCCATGATCTTCATTTTCTGAATGTTGAGCTTTAAGCCAACTTTTTCACTCTCCTCTTTCACTTTCATCAAGAGGCTTTTTAGCTCCTCTTCACTTTCTGCCATAAGGATGGTGTCATCTGCATATCTGAGGTTATTGATATTTCTCCCAGCAATCTTGATTCCAGCTTGTGTGTCTTCCAGTCCAGTGTTTCTCATGATGTACTCTGCATAGAAGTTAAATAAGCAGGGTGACAATATACAGCCTTGACGTACTCCTTTTCCTATTTGGAACGAGTCTGTTGTTCCATGTCCAGTTCTAACTGTTGCTTCCTGACCTGCATACAGATTTCTCAAGAGGCAGGTCAGGTGGTCTGGTATTCCCATCTCTTTCAGAATTTTCCAGTTTATTGTGATCCACACAGTCAAAGGCTTTGGCATAGTCAATAAAGCAGAAATAGATATTTTTCTGGAACTCTCTTGCTTTTTCCATGATCCAGCGATGTTGGCAATTTGATCTCTGGTTCCTTTGCCTTTTCTAAAACCAGCTGGAACATCAGGGAGTTCACAGTTCACGTATTGCTGAAGCCTGGCTTGGAGAATTTTGAGCATTACTTTACTAGTATGTGAGATGAGTGCAATTGTGTGGTAGTTTGAGCATTCTTTGGCATTGCCTTTCTTTGGGATTGGAATGAAAACTGACCTTTTCCAGAAATGCAATTATATACTATATAAACATAATAGATATTACATATGTTATATAAGCCAATTAAGCAATTGGGGAAGGAGTACATCAAGTCTGTATATTGTCACCCTCATTATTTAACTTATATGCATAGTACATCAAGCAAAATGCTGGGCTGGAAGAAGCACAAGCTGGAATCGAGATTGCCAGGAGAAATATCAATAACCTCAGTTACGCAGATGATACCACCTTAATGGCAGAAAGCAAAGAGGAACTAGAGAACCTCTTAATGAAGGTAAAAGAGGAGAGTGAAAAACCTAGCTTAAAATTCAACATTCAAAAAACTAAGATCATGGCATCTGGTCCCATCACTTCATGGCAAATAGATTGGGAAACAATGGAAACAGTGATAGCCTTTATTTTCTTGGGCTCCAAAGTCACTGTGGATGGTGACTGCAGCCATGAAATTAAAAGATGCTTCCTCCTTGGAAGAAAAGTTATGACCAACCTAGACAGTGTATTCAAAAGCAGAGACATCACTTTGCCAACAAAGGTCAGTCTAGTCAAAGCTATAATTTTTCCAGTAGTCGTGTATGGATGTGAGAGTTGGACCATAAAGAAGGCTGAATGCAGAAGAATTAATGCTTTTGAACTGTGGTGCTGGAGAAGACTCCTGAGAGTCCCTTGGACAGCAAGGAGTTCAAACCAGTCAATCCTAAAGGAAATCAACTATGATTATTCATTGGAAGGACTTATGCTGAAACTGAAGCTCCAATATTTTGACCATCTGATGTGAAGAGTCAACTCATTGGAAAAGGCCCTGATGCTGAGAAGGATTGAGGGCAAGAAGAGAAGGAGACAACAGTGGATGAGATGTTTGGATGGCATCACTGCACTGACTCAATGGATATGAGTTTGAGTAAACTCTGGCATATAGTGAAGGACAAGGAAGGCTGGCATCCTGTAGTCCACGGGGTTGAAAAGTCAGCTACGACTAAGCTACTGAACAACAACAAAGCAGCATATTATACATAATTACCTAAAGCCACCCTGTAAGCTTGTTGCAAAGACAGAATTCATTATGAATTTTATAATCCGGAGTGATGATTAAGATGCTTATAACTCTATGTGGGTGGTGTTGAAAAGAATGACTCCAGACAATTCTTCCTTCCGTGTGTGAAAACAGCTCTTTAATTTTTGCACAATCTTTTGCTGTTTGCTCATGAAAATAAATAGACGGCTGCTATGAGAAATCTTTCATTGCAGACTTTTCTGCGGGAATGAAACTGAAGTCAGGAAGCAGTCGAGCCCAAAATGGTCTTGCTGACAACCATGTTCTTGGATCAGAGGCCCAGACCTGCAGTGTACTGAGAAGACTTCTCCACAGTTTGGAGGGGTAAGCCTGAAAACTAAAGGACAAGTAATTTGGAGAAAAGGTAGAATTCCTCCTTTTTAAAGTAGAAGGAGTTAGGAGGAACAAAGAAAGGAAAGTTACAAGTGTTATCATTTACTTTGCATCCAAGACTTTGCTTAGCAATTTCCAATGTTTTGTCTTTCTTAGTTAATCCTCCCCACACCCTGAGAGACGGAGGTATTATTATTGTCATGTTATAGCAGTGAAGTAGGTTAACACGCATTGTGTCAAAGGGGTATCCTGACTTGTGGATCTCTTCTACCGCTCTGAGCTCCACAAATCAATTCCAAGAACTTGAGATCCTCTTGGAGACATTTTCCAGTTAAAGTGAATATTCCATCATAAACCGACTGTCCCATTAGATGAGTTCCTAGGATCTATGAAATGAAATGTCTGGTATGATGTCAGGGCTTGGGGTTGCCATGCCAACCCTCTGCAGATGCCTACAGAGCTGGCTTATATCTAACTCCTTATTCTCACACCTTGCCCTAAGTGATACTTGGCAGCACTCTTAATGAGATGGGTTTTCTATGGTCCACCTTATTTGCAATGGACAGCTGTCATCCAAGAGCTGCTTTGCTACTTTGTCACTAATTCACCACACCTCTATCACATTGGTAATATCCTCCAAAAAGCCACTACCATGTCAGTAATTCCCAGGCCCTGTCCTTGGTGTTCCCGCCCTGTTATTTGGGATGTTCATGTGTCACGCTCGAGCGTCCTAAATAACAGGGTGGGAACACCAAGGACAGGACCTGGGAATTACACTTGGGCTTCCCTCATCACTCAGCTGGTAAAGAATCCGCCTGCAATGCAGGAGACCCCAGTTTAATTCCTAGGTTGGGAAGATCCACTGGAGAAGGGATAGGCTACCCACTCCAATATTCTTGGG